>NC_057386.1:31209319-31895854 GCF_019320065.1 Cervus canadensis
CCTTATGGCAGAAAGTGAAGAAGAACTAAAGAGCCTCTTGATGAAAGTGAAAGAGGAGAGTGAAGAAGTTGGCTTAAAACTCAACATTCAGAAAACTAAGATCACGGCATCTGGTCACATAAGATCATCCCATCACTTCATGGCAAATAGACACAGCAACCCTGACAGACTATTTTTGGGGGCTCTAAAATGACTGCAGATGGTGACTGCAGCCATGAAATTAAAAAACACTTGCTTCTTGGAAGAAAAGTTATGACCACACTAGAGAGCATATTAAAAAGCAGAGACATTACTTTGCCAGCAAAGGTCCATCTAGTCAAAGCTCTGATTTTTTCTAGTAGTCATGTATGGATGTGAGAGTTGGACTATAAAGAAAGTTGAGCACCAAAGAATTGATGCTTTTGAACTGTGGTGTTGGAGAAGGCTCTTGAGAGTCCCTTGGACTGCAAGGAGATCCAACCAATCCATCCTAAAGGAAATCAGTCCTGAATGTTCATTGGGAGGACTGATGCTGAAGCTGAAACTCCAATACTTTGGCCACCTGATGCGAAGAATTGATTCATTTGAAAAGACCCTGATGCTGGGAAAGATTGAAGGCAGGAGAAGGGGACAACAGAGGATGAGATGGTTGGATGGCATCACCAACTCAATGGACATGAGCTTGAGTAAACTCCGGGAGTTGGTGATAGACAGGGAGGCCTGGCGTGCTGCAGTCCATGGGGTCGCAAAGAGTCGGACACAAATGAGCGACTGAACTGAACTGAACTGAGAGGGCCAGCCCTCAACAGAGAATAAGGAAGAATGCATGGGTGCATGCTTAATCACTCAGTTGTGTGCAATTATTTATCACTGCATGGACTGTAGCCTGCCATGCTCACTATCCATGGGATCTTCCAGGTAAGATACCTGAGGAAATGGTTGCCATTTCCTTCTTCAGGAAATCTTCCTGACCCAGGGATTGAACCCACATCTCCTGCATTTGCAGGTGGATTCTTTACCACTAAGGCACTTGAGAAGCCCTATAGGAAGAATAAAGCTAGCTTCATAGTAACAGCTGGCATTTAAAACCCTATATCCTTAACTGCATTTGCAAGACTAACTATCTGGCCCCTAGCCACTTCTGCCACTTCCTTCCTTACTACAGTATCCCTGGTTCCTTTCCTTCCTTCCCCACTGACCTTTATTCTGTTCCTGTGCAGCCCAGCTCCCTTCCCACAGAGCTTGCATTTGTTTCCTCTGCCTGAAATACTGTGCCTGGTTGAAATTCTCCTGGCCTGCTCCTTCAATAAGTGTCTGCTCAAATATCACATCTTCAGAGAAACCTTCCCTGATTGATCTATTTAGACACCACACAGCTACTGTTTCCTTATCCTAATTTTTCTTTCCTTCAGAGATTTTATCACTAATTGACACTTGATAGCTGTTGTCCCCACATACACACACTAGAATAGAATTTCGAGGAGGGCAGACTTTGCCTGTTCTGTTCCCTAGCACTTAAAATCTTCTCAGCGTGTGGTAAGTCCTCAGTGATGGTTTGAGGAATAAACAATTGAATGAGCATGTTATAGTTTTAAAATTAGCAGTTCCACATGTGATTTTTATCACTATCCTGGCTTGGTGACAGATCTCAGCTGGTTTCATTCAACCTCATCTTTACTATCATACCCTCAACAACCTTTTGGGTAGGGTGATAAATTTATCTGAGTTTGCCAAGGACTGTCCTGATTTTAAAACTGAAAGTCTCAGGAATCTCTTCAAATCCAAGCAAATTAGGAGAGAGGGTCACCCTGCTTGGAGGTATCCAGGCTTCATCTTCCTTCTTTTGATTTATTGTTGTATGTGGTGTTGAGGGGGAAGGGGTAATTTAAGAATGTTCTGAGGGGATTCCTTGATGGTCCAGTGGCTAGGATTCTGCACTTCCATTGAAGGGGATGTGGGTTTGATCCTTGGTCGGGTAACTAAGATCCCGCATGCTGCACAGAAGAGAAAAAAAAAAAAAAAAGATGTTCTGTGCCATATGAAGAGGAAATTGGGTGGGATTGGAGGACTGAGCTAATGAATGCATCATAGGCTACTTTTTGGAAGTGACACAGAGTGGGTGAAACCATGTCAACAGGCAAGCCTGAGACTCAGAAGCCAGGAGCTTTCTATAGAGAATGTACCCAGTCAGCCCTGGAAGTCAGGACAAGGTCTTCTATGTTGTTCTTTCATGTCTTTTTTGTTGTTGTCTGGTAAGGCTCACCAGCTGTGGTCAGCTGTGTCACTTCCAAAAAGTAGCCTATGATGCATTCATTAACTCAGCTGTCACAAGAAGCCCATGAGTTAGGTATTATTATTAGCCCCATTTTATAGATGAAGAAACTGAGGCCCAGAAAAGTAGAATAAGTTTTGCCTTATTGCCCAAATGCACACAGTTTAAATGGTGAAGTCAGGATGTGAACCCCAGCATTCTGACTCTCAAAGTCCACTCTAAGTCACTAAATTATCATGCAGATTTTAACAATGTAAATATACATTTGGGCTATGCCCAGCAAAGTTTTTGATCATGGTTTAGAAAAATGTTTTTATTATAGAATAAAATGGTATGAATTTTTAAGAAAAAAAGTTATTAATCATGAACAACAAGGTTCTACTGTATAGCACAGGGAACTATATTCAATCCTGTGATAAACAATAACAGAAAAGAACATGAAAAAGAATGTATGTGTAACTGAATCGTGTTACTGTACAGCAGAAATTAACACACTGTAAGTCAAGTACAATTTTAATCAAATAAAAATTTTAAAAAGTAATCAATCATGCTTTCCTTTGTTCTAATGAGGCTGTAAGCAACTGAAGTAATCAAAGCACAACTAATAGACATAAAAGGTCAAATGGTGGAGACCCTAAACTCTCACAGCCATCAGTCAAGGTTATGAGGCCAGACTGAGGGAGGTCTTCAGTTTACTGAGCTGACTAATTGGTAGAATTTCTTCTCTGGACACAATGTTCCCAGGCCATGAACACATGCTCTCCAGGATGTTTTTGGAGAAGGATGCCTGGTTTGTGTGTAATTCTGAGAAGTGTGCATAATTCTGAGAACGTTCGTGTCTTACAGGATCTTGCAAAGCCAGAAGCAGCTGTCTTGTAGTGAAAACACAAACTGGACTTGTTCTAGTTCCCACTCTGCCACTTACTAGCTGTATGACTAGTCACTTAATCTTGCCAAGCCTCAGTTTTCCCACCTGTAGAACTGATAAATCTATGTCCTCATTGACTAAAGGAAAATCAATTTAAACAATTCTCTGGATAATCTCCTATCAACTTTTTGTTTTGCAAAATTGAAGTGCGTAAATGCTAGCAGGCAGAAGGTAATGTATTACACTGGGCTTCCCGGGCGGCACTAGTGGTAACGAACCTGACTGCCAATGCAGCAGACCTGAGAGATGTGGGTTTGATCCCTGAGTCAGGAAGATACCCTGGAGAAGGAAATGGCAACCCGCTATAATATTCTTGCCTGGAAAATTCCATGGACAGAGGAGCCTGGTGGGCTACAGTCCTTGGAGTTGCAAAGAGTTGGGCACAACTGAGCACACATACACACACTGGATAATCTCCTATCAACTTTTTGCTTTGCAAAATTGAAGTGCATAAATTCTAGCAGTGCGGAAGATTATGTGTTGCACTTGAAAGTGTTCTGAACTAGCACTCTTGAATCTGAGAGTTGAATGGGAAAAGTTCTGTTTAGTTAATTAAGATTAATTAGGTAACCTGTCCGGAACCTCAGTTTCTGAATCTGTAATGTCAGGGTTCAATTAGGTAATATTCAAGGCCCCCTCTAGGTCTGCAAGCTAATATTCTCACTCAGTGTTTTTAATTAGGTGATTAAATATAAATTTGTATCCTTCACAAATGTACCTGTCCTGTGACTTTTGCCCAGAAATTTCTGTTCCCGGCGGCAGGGGATCTTCTCACTGCTTTGTGAAATTTCATCTGTTACATAAGCTTTTAGATGGTTGTGAGGGGTGAGGGTGATCCTCATATTAGGACAATTAATTGCCCTTTCTTCTCAAGTAGCCCTCCAAGCAACGACCTTGATTACACTTGCTTCCTGGGCCTCTCTAATTGGCCCTGCTACTGCTTTCTCCATCCAAATCTGCTTTCCTCTGAATGCACCTCCTATAGTGATTGGTGGAGAGATTTGCTCCCAGGGAAATCAGGAAAACTTTTTCCTCCTCCTTGACACCTGTCATTCCTTAATCCTAGCCTTCAGAGCTTCCACCCCCACCATCCTGCTGACATTCATGTCAGGATCACCTCTGTGACCAACCCAATGCCCTTTTCATGATCCTCCTTTTCTCCATCTTGCCTGTAGAGCTTTTTATTATATCCTCTCTCTTGAAAACACCACTTCCCTTGAGTTATTTTGACACAAATAAAGTCCCTGTCACTTTAGAGTTGACAAAATGATTTTGTAACAAGACTAGAGAAAACCCTCATGGACAGAAGAGTCTTGAAGTTGGGAGAGATGGAATGATGCTGTGGGTGTGAGCTATGGACTGCTCCAATTAAAAAAATAAATTCGTATTTCCCCCCTTCAGTGGTTTGCCATTTCCTTCTCAAGGCAAATAGATATTACTTGTATGTTTAATATGGACTTCCCAGGTGGCACTAGTGACAAAGAACCCACCTGCCAATGCAGGAGACATAAGGGACGTGGGTTCCATCCCTGGGTCAGGAAGATCCCCTAAAGAAGGAAATGGCAGCCCACTCCAGTATTCTGGCCTGGAGAATCCCATGGACAGAGGAACCTGGCAGGCTACAGTCCATAGGATCACAAAGAGTCAGACACAACTGAAATAACCTAACAGATAGGCATGTTTAATAAATATATTGAGTGGATTTTAAGATATTAATATAATGTGGGGTAGGGCCTCAAGAAATAAGTCTTGAGCTCAGAGAGGTCTTATATTGGCAAACATATTCCTTTCACCTCCTAGGGTTCTCTTTTATTATTTTTTTTGGCCTGGCCTACGTGTACGTGTGTGTGTGTGTGTGTATTTACTTTCCTGCTTAAAAACCTTGAAACATTCTCCAGTCATCTCAGAATAATACCCTGATTCCTTCCAGGGGCATCAGAAACCCATCACAGACAAGCCCAGCCCACTTCTCCAGCCTCACCTCCGTGTTACCCCCAACACGTCCCTCTAGGCTTGCCCAGTCCACCTTCCTGAAACACCTTTCCTGAAACCTTGTTTCTAACCACAGTCCCTGCAATCCCCCACGATCCCTAAGCCTGCAACCTCCTCCCTGTGCTCTAAAATCTCCCTCCTCTAAGAGAGTAGAGGATAGAAGAAAAAGTCAGGCCTTGGAATCAGCCACCAGGGATGCCACTTCTGGCTCCATTGTGTACAAGCTGTGGGGCCTTTTGGTCAATCGCTTAACCCCCTTAGGCCTCAGTTTTCCATGTGGACAATGGGAATAATAATGATTATTAGTAGTACTTAATAATATAAGTAATATAACACCGTAAGGCTTACAGAGAAAAATAAACATAATAAAGCATACAAAATTTGTGACCCTATGGACTATAGCCCACCAAGCTCCTCTGTCCCTGGGATTCTCCAGGCAAGAATATTGGAATGGGTAGCCATTCCCTTCTCCAGGAGATCTTCCTGACCCAGGGATTGAAGCCGGGTCTCCAGCATTACAGGCAGATTCTTTACCATCTGAGTTACCAGGGAAGCCACTGTAAATTGGAAATAATTATAAAAAGTATTATTATCATCATCTCCACAGTCACCAGCCCCTTCGGATCTCTCTCCTCTTCCAAAGTGGTATCGTATCATTAGTAACAACTCTGATAATATTTTACATACACAACACACCTTATGGATTTCAAACACCTTGTCCATACATCTAATCCACTGGGCAGCCCACTCATCTTGGCTCTAAAGTTTACCTTGGAAAAATAAATTGTCCTTTTGTGTCTCTGTCCTCTCTTCCCATGTCCGTTACCAACCATCTCCTTTGGGCAGAGTCCCCGTTTCATGTCTCCATTCCTCAGTACGCCAGCACTCAAAAGTGCTGGGCTTGCAAAAGTGAAAGGTTATAGGCATTGGCTCTACAGCCGGAGAGGATTTGAATCCCATTTCTGCCACTTGCTAGTTGCATGGCCTCAGGCAGGTTACTGAAACTCTCAATGGCCCAATTTCTTCAGCCATAAAATGGGGATGATGTTAGCACCTACCCCCCAAAACTATTACGAAGCGTAAGTGAACCAATATGGATAAAGCCTGGGTGCGTAGTGAGTTCTTAATAAATATAAACTCTTACTCTTAAGTGAGACTCAGTCTGATTCCATTCTTTTCCACTTCCCCATGAATTGTCTTGATTGGTTTATTCACAGGAACATTTACTGAGCATCTGCTACATACAAAAGAGGCTGTCCCTTGAATAAAAGCAGCTGTGTTTTTGCCTGATCGCTCTCTGTTGCTTTGTTCTGGGCTAAATGTTGCTAAGAAACAGAGACAACTCTATGGACTGCAGTCTTCAGCCTTCTGTTCTCGTTTTCTTGAGCAGGGAGTAAGATGGTGTTCCAACAGTACATCGCTAGTTAGAAGGTTCTTCATGATTCTTTACTGGTAGGCCTCTCAGATTCCTTACCATGCTAATATTTATGGTGAATTTCCAATAGCAGGGAATAGAGTTGGCCACATTTCCCAAACTCATTTAGCCATAGAACCTTTTATTTCACAGTTTCTCTCAGAATCAGCATTCTGTCAAATCTGCTTTAGAAAATGCTTTGTGGTGCTCGCTTCGGCAGCACCTATACTAAAATTGGAACGATACAGAGAAGATTAGCATGGCCCCTGCGCAAGGATGACACGCAAATTCGTGAAGCGTTCCATATTTTTAAAAAAAGAAAGAAAAAAAAAAAAAGAAAATGCTTTGTGGAAGTTTTATTCCTATCTGCTTCTTCCTCTGCCTACAGTTTCATTTTCATTAATGCACACTGTCATTTGGAAATGCCTTACTTACATGAGACTACCCACTGGAAAACTCGGAGAAGGTGATGGCACCCCACTCCAGTTCTCTTGCCTGGAAAATCCCATGGATGGAGGAGCCTGGTAGGCTGCAGTCCATGGGGTAGCAAAGAGTCAGACATGACTGAGCGACTTCACTTTCACTTTTCACTTTCCTACATTGGAGAAGGAAATGGCAACCCACTCCAGTACTCTTGCCTGGAGAATCCCAGGGACGGGGGAGCCTGGTGGGCTGCCATCTATGGGGTCGCACAGAGTCGGACACGACTGAAGCGACTTAGCAGCAGAAGCAGCAACCCACTGGAAAACTAGATAATTTTTTTTTTTAATTTAAGTATAGTCGATTTGGGCTTCCCCAGTGGCTCAGGGGTAAAGAATACGCCTGCAATGTAGGAGTCACAGAAGATGCAGGTTCAATCCATGGGTTGGAAAGATCCCCTGGAGGAGGGCATGACAACTCACTCCAATATTCTTGCCTGGAGAATCCCATGGACAGAGGAGACTGGCCAGCTACAGTTCACAGAGTCGCAAAAAGTCGGACACAACTGAAGCAACTTAGCACACAGGCACGCATAGTTGATTTACAATATTGTTTTAGTTTGGGCTATATGGCAAAGTGATTCAGTTATTTTATTTCAGATTACATTACATTATAGGTTATTACAAAATATTGAATATAATTCAATACACATTGATCATATACAACATAAACAAGTCAGACTGTATTACTGCAAATGGCTCTAACTTCTAAAATGTATGGTTATTCCTACATATTCAAGCATCACTTCTGTTTCAGCCAAAAAAAAACCCCATGCAAACATAAGAGTTGTCACATAGACTACACATTTTCATTAGAACTTTACAACTTTTTTTTTTTAATTTAAGCCTGCTCTTAATTTTGTAATGGGGGGCTTCCCAGGTGGCTCAGTGGTAAAGAATCCGCCTGCCAATGCAGGAGCCACAGGAGATGCAGGCTCAATTCCCAGGTCGGGAAGATCCTCTTAAGAAGGAAATGGCAACTCCCTCCAGAATGCTTGCCTTGGAAATCCTATGGCCAGAGGAGTCTGATGGGCTACAGTCCATGGAGTCACAGAGTTGGATATGACTGAGAGGCTAAGCACAGCACAGCAGAAATCATCACATTAAGTTGGAGTAAGCCAGACAAACATCATGTGATATGGCATGTACGTGAGATCTAAAAAAAAAAAATGGATACATACGAACTTATATACAAAACAGAAGTAGACCCACGGACATAGGAAACAAATTTATGGCTACCAAAGCGGGGAATGGAGGGAGAAAAGAATAAATTAGGAATTTGGGATTAACAGATATACACTACTATATAGAAAATAGATAAACAAGGATCTACTATACAGCACAAGGAACTATACTCAATATTTTGTGATATAAGGGAAACAAATTTGAAATATAAATACACATATGTGTGTATATATGTACTGTGTATGTATATATATATATAAAACTGAAACACTTTGCTATATACCTGAAACTAACACAATATTGTAAATCAACTATACCTCAATTGTTTTAGTGTTAAAAAAAAAAAAGAATGGATGTGTTAAATGGCCAATATTATGTTTTGTGGAAATTTCTGAGAAGAGATACACACTATCTCATTTACAGTCCTTGGTAAAGGAGACGTAGTTAGTATCCATGCTATCGATCACCCATTGCTTGACAAATCATCCTGTATCTTTGCCCTTCACTGACCTTCTCAGCACACTCTGCCCCAGTTCTACTCAGCCCCTAGTACTCTCTAAGTCTCAAAGATCTGTGTCCAACGTCAAAATCCCTACGCAGCTGACTTGGCATTACACAGCCTCCGCTGGTCATTTATCCAAGTAACTTAACAAGAGTGAGAGATCAGTGCTACGACGCATTTACATCTAACGAGTAAATGGTGATCCCCAAATATAGCCAAGCTAGAGCGCTGGGCTTGCAGATTTGGGGGTATAAAGGGAGCCTGGGGGGGTCACGCTTCTGAAACCACTTTGACCGCAGCATCGCGAGGTAAGTGCTCGCAAGTGCCCACTTTTTTACTCTATGTCACTCTGATTATACCTGATTAGGTTACCTGGAGAGAAGAAGAGAAGGCAACACAGTAGCCTTTGCTGAGGACCTAGTAAGTGCAAGGAACTGTGTTAAGGGCAGTACAGAAGACAAGATGACAAAGCCTTTCGAGAAGTTCTACAAGGAGTAAAAAGACAAGAATATAAGCAATTATGAGACCAAAAAAATTAACTTGCAGGATATGAAGCTTAACACAATGCGTACTTACCCCTCTAATTGTTTAGGTCAATATTATAACATGCAGTCAGCAAATAAACATGCTTATTTGTGATATCTCTTCTGCAATTGCCTTGAACTATTATTTGAAATTTTTTTGATCATTTAAATGTTTTTCTTATGTCAGGATTTCTGGCAGATAATTGTGGGAAGAAATCCTCTCATGCATTTTACCCATCTCAGAATGCATACTTAGTCTGCTTATGAATGACTGGTTTCCAGATTGCTCTTGCACGGTGTGCCCGGTGGACTTGGGCTGGGTCATGTCTGACCCTGCAGGAGCATCCCTCAGAAGAGACTTGTGAGGCTTTGATTTCTGGTCACCATCTTCACCAGAAAGCCTCCTGTCATACATTCACAGAGCTAAGAGGAATCTTGAGATTTTCTGGTCTGTCTCATTTGACAGAAGGAAACCAAAGCCCAAAGAAATTACAACAGCTACTTTACAGAACTGGCATTAGAAACCTAAGGTTCTGCCTCCAAGTCTGGTTTCTTTTGAACTGAGGATTCAAAATAAAATACTTAATCATTTAATTGTTTCCGGGAAAATGTGGGAGAATTTTAGGACATAGCTGGAAATCTTTAAAGACTCATAAAAGAAAAAAAGGAGGCAACCAAAGTAGTAAAGCAAGTGTTGAAATGTCTCTTTCTACCTAAATGGTATTTCATGACATGATTCCCTGATTCTATAGAAGCACTCTATGGTAAATGGGAAGTGGAAGTCAGATTTTATATGGAAAATTATTCAGACTCTTAATGATACCTTGAGATCTTCATGTAGGTTATAAACTTGTGGACTGAGATTCCTTAGTCCCAAATAAGTTATCAGCTGATGTACCTTCATCTTCTTCAAGGGAATATAGGATATTTAAGAGAGTGCCCTTCCTAGACCTCTTAAAGAAGTCTTGCCTATAATTCACAACTTTTCTCCCATTGATAAAGAACTCAACTAACTGATCTAAAGATTCAGGTAACAATCTGGATGATTCTTCCTCTTCCTTTCTTCACTGATCCCTCACAGGCCCCTATTCTCAGCCAGAAGCATCATCTCTGTAAATCCTCTAACATTTCATTTAGACTCTTACAGAATTTGCATTATTCTTCCTTGTTCAAGGATTTATTTGATCACTTCTCTTACTCCTTACCATATTTTGCATTCTTTTAGAGTAGAGACTGTCTTTATCCTTTTTTATACCTGCTTAAGGTGCTAACTCCTGGAGAAGGAAATGGCAACCCACTCCAGTATTCTTGCCTGGGAAATCCCATGGACAGAGGAGCCTGGGTGGGCTACATTCCCTGGACTTGCAAGAGTCAGACATGACTTAGTGATTAAACCACCAAGGAGCTAACATGGTACTTGGCACACAGAAACAATACTCAAAAAAATTGTTAATCAATATTGTAATTAACCAATTATTTAAAGAATGATGACTTAACCAAAAGGAAAATGGAAAATTTATTTCCATCCAACACCATCCACTGTGTACCTACTTAAAAGTAGCTAAACTTAGAACAAGTACAGTTTCTAGATTTATTTAAACTCTTTGTAGTTCATTTTTCTTTGTTTTTGTTTGGTTTAGATTTCTGGAACCACTCCCCAAGAAGATACTGCATTCCTGAAGGACACTGACCATTACTTTGGGAACCAAGAAGGTAAGAGTTACTTTCATCTCAATTGGGAATACAATAATTGATTGAAATTAGCAAACGTTTTATACATTCTCATCCTTGTCACACTCATAAGAAGCTAAAAATGGTGGTGAAATTAAAATCAGTTACTTAAGTATTTCTAAATGCAGATTACAAATGTGTAAATTGTATCTAAGGATGAATGGCTTCCCAAATTTGCCCATCACACTGAGAATAATAAAATACACTGCCCAACTCTGACATGTAAGCTCCAGGCCAATATACTTAGTTGGCCCTGAGCATGATGTTCATAGGCTCAAGATTCAGACTTCACACAAGTCTAACTTTGCTGTTTTTTGAGCAGGGTCCACACCCCTGAGTCCACTCAGCTATGCCTTTACTCACAAATAATGCTGAGAGAATAAGGAGAAATAGATTCAACCTTATGTTCACTATAGTAATAAAAACACTTCCCCCTTCAAAATCTGCATTTTTTGGAGGTAACTCTAGATGAATCAGGACCAAGGAAAGCAAAGCATAATTAAGTCATGATCACACCACTGTTGACAAGATACAGTAGCTGAGAAATCCCCAGGAGAAGGATGAAAGTTGAGATCACTGTCATGTACACTGACAGCAGAAAGAGGGGGTGGGGAGCAGTAAAAAGGTGGTGACAGAGGTTAGGTAGACCGGAATGACTATCTCCATTGGAAGACTGAAGGCTGGAACAGAGTGGATGGTTGAAGGGACACAGCTGTGTAGGCTTGGAAGTAGGTCAAGATCTTAAAACTGAGGAGAAGCTAATTAGGAGACTTTCTGGGGGTAGAGCCTCCAGGGACACCACAAGTCATGCCAAGGGAGTCGGATCAGACCTAACAAGGATAAGTTTATCAGCCAAGCATAAATGGTTTTAGCCCTGGGCCCCAGAGTACAGTTGTATAAATATGGGGACAAGATCTGACTTAGCAACCACACGTAGGCAGCGGATTGAGGGGCTTTGCTGGACAGTGACTAGTGAGTCAGCGGTGCGATGAGACTGCCAGAAGGCAGTCACCACCTCGGGCATGACACCTAGGTCAGGAGAGGTGAGCGCACATGCTGACGGAGAATGACACGTGGTCTGGATGCCACACCTCAAGAGATTAACAGGAGTGAGTTCACTGTGACTGTAAACGAGGTGCCAAAGCAACAGAGGAAGATGGAGATGGTCCTGGGGTTATTTAGCCTGGAAAAGAAAAAGCTAAGGGGAACCCAGAGCAGCCATCAGATTGGTGTAGAGTTGTCTTCTAGAAAGAAGATTTGAATTCTTTTTGTTTTTACCAAGAACGGGAATGAGGATGGAATATCCTGAAGTCACAGAAACCCAGATTTTAGTTTAAAGCAAGAAGAACCTTTGGCCTGAGAAACGTCTCCCAAATAATTTTCAAAAATTTCCAAAATTTTTCCAAAATGGAAAATAGCCATCCTGGAAGGTGTTCAAGTAGCCTGGACAACACATTTGCCAGAATATCACTGAGACGATTCATGCATCATCTACACAGTGAAATGAAAAGATGCTGGATTTTCAGTCACAGTTGGAGTTGTGGATGGAAAAAGAGAAATCTCCACTTTAACACTGGTCATGACCTGAATCCCAGATGGAAAATCCTATTTTTCTAGGAGGCCTAAATACATAGCTTGACCATGAACTAAGCTTGACCACACACCTTCAGACTTCATTCTTATACAATCATCACCAAGTTTGCAATATTCACGTAATACCAGTACTATCAATTCATTTAGTATTTTGACTTGTTTCCTTTTTTTTCTTAGATGTGTTTTTCAAAGCTACCTTATATGCTTGCTATGAAAGTGTGAACTATCTATATGCATGTCAGCTGAGATATTTAGATATTCACAGTCTCAAACTATACTCCATACCTGCTGAATCACAATATCCATTTCAACAAGACTCCCAGTTGGATTCCTACACACCAAAGAAGAGAAACACTGCTTTCTATCACTGTATAAACAGATACTTCACAGTCATATTACCCTATGTTTTTTCTTTAGTGTCATATCTTTTTGCCTTTTCATACTGTTCATGGGGTTCTCAAGGCAAGAATACTGAAGTGGTTTGCCATTCCCTTCGCCAGTGGACCACATTTTGTCAGAACTCTCCACCATGACCTGTCCATCTTAGGTGGCCCTACACAGCATGGCTCATAGTTTCATTGAGTTAGACAAGGCTGTGGTCCATGTAATGAGTCAGTTCTTCTGACACAAAGAACTGACTCATTGGAAAAGACCCTGATGCTAGGAAAGATTAAAGGCAGGGGGGAGAAGGGGGAGGCAGAGGGTGAGATGGTTGGATGGCATCACTGACTTGATAGACATGAGTTTGAGCAAGCTCCGGGAGTTAGTGATGGACAGGGAAGCCTGGTATGCTGCAGTCCATGGGGTCACAAAGAGTCGGACATGACTAAACTGACTGACTAACTGACTGACCCTATTCTATCAGTTCTAATTTTCTTCATATTTTTCACAGAATATTATCTCTATACTTGGGATGCATCTTAGAAGCAATGAAAAAAGAATCATAATAGACAAGGTTTTATCCTGTATTTATGGGATGTAAAATCATTCATGGCATTGTAGATTTTGATAGAATAAGGTAATAAACTTTAAAATAAACATATCACTATTAAAATTAAGAAATAGTTGCCTAAATCACTTTGTGTATGACCATTGGGACTATGCCATGGTTTTAGAAAAGCAAAATAATGTTCCCAAACATCACTGTGTTTGAGGCCCCTGGGAAAAATTCGGTTTCCTCAGTGCCAACCACAGAGATTCTGTGGCAGGTGATTTTGATACGGATCAACTTTCAACACTTTGGGTACCAGGCTGAAGTCAAGCAGCCTGATGAGATTTCTTCATGCTCTGGTGCAACCATTCTCAAAACGTGACCCATGGGGACTTCCCTGGTGGCCCAGTGGTTAAGAGTCTGCCTGCCAATGTAGTAGACATGGGTTAGATCCCTGGTCCAGGAAGGTCCCACAACGGCAGAACAACTAAACCCACACACCGCAACTACCGAGTCAAGCTCTAGGGTCCATGTGCTGCAACTACTGAAGCCCAAGCACCCAGAGCCTGTGCTCTGCAACAAGGGAAGCCACCGCAATGAGAATGGCAGCTAGGGAAAAGCACTCACATGGCAACAAAGACACATCATGGCCAATTAATTAATTTTTTAAAAAGAAAAAAATGTGACCCATGGATCCTTGGAGATCCCTAAGAACTTTTCAAGGGGTACATAAGGTCAAAAAAATTTTAATATAATACCCAGACATCATTTGTCTTCTTCACTGTGTGGACTTAATGAAGCAAAAGCAAGGATGTATAAAAGTTCTAGTGCTTTATTACAAATCAAGACATGGCACCAAGCTGTGCTAGTAGTCATAGCAATCTTCACTGCCATATACTGACACTAAAAGAAAAATTTTTTTAATTTAAAAAGCCAACTTCATTGAAAAAATGACAGATTTCGCAGTGGAAATTTATTGGTTTTGTTACATCTCAACTTTATCCACGTCTTTATAATATTCTATGTAATGGAACGGGAAGTCCGCATGAAAAGCTCTCCAGCTGCACACTGGACTCTGAGGGTTGTCTTGAGGAAAAGCACATGTGCAGTTGTCTCAGTTGCAAGATGAACCGGCCACTTGATTCATGAGGCATCATTTTTACTGGAAAGAATGACTAGTGGACAAACTATGGTTTCCCAGACTGGGATATTTGGTAGACATTTTCTCAAAGAACAATGAAGTGTGCTTATCCTTTCAAGGAAAACAAGAGACAGTATTTGTTACTAATGATAGAACTGAACTTTCAAGCAAAAATTAAAATTTTGGAAGACTTGTGTCTACCACTATTAGCTTGACAATGTCCTAATATCTGAATTTCCTAATAAGATCAGTGCTGATACTAATGATTGTGATTTTTTTATATTGTGTAATGAAATATGTTGATATTTGGAAGTGTTGTAGAATTCAGTGGACAAGATTTCTCAAATGATCAATGTATGATGTTTATACATAGGTAAAAGTTTCATTCAAAGTTCAACACAGACTAACAGATTATAAGGTAACAGGTATCAACTGTTTGTTGATGTGGTTTCAGATTCTATGCTGCAACTAGCCTTTAAGAAACTACCACAGAAACTATCATGTGTAAGTTTTAGTACAGTATCTAAAAAGAATATCCACAATCATTTGAAAGGACAATTAAAATACTCTTTCCTTTTCCAAATTACATAATTGTGATAATTTTCGCCAGGAATTATCAACATTCCAGTCATTCTTCTCAGACACCTTTAAGATTTGGGAATGACACAGAGATCATGAGGCTCAAATATGATGAGGAATTAAGGAAGCATTTTCTGAGTTCTCTTTTATTGGGCTCAGCTTAGATTCCTCTAATTGGTTCAGACTTCCACACCTGGAGCTGGACTTAGAGCTGCTCCAAAATCACCACTCAGAGTTGAAAGCAACCCCTCAAAATTTTTTCTTGGAGTAAAATATCCCCTTTAGCTTACCCCCACTTGCCTGCTCTAGGCCCCTAAACCTGGGCCTAGATTCCGCAGGAACTGGGTTAATCCCAGGAGCATTTGAATCTGGCCCCTGTTTGAATGGAGATAATAGGCTGGGCCCCTCAGAGTCAAGAGCCCTTTCGCCCCCACCTCAGCAGCCCTGGTCTCCCCAGCCCCTGCAGCCATGAGTTCTGATGCGGAGATGGCCATTTTTGGAGAAGCAGCTCCCTACCTGCGGAAATCAGAGAAGGAAAGAATCGAGGCTCAGAACCGCCCATTTGACTCCAAGAAAGCCTGCTTTGCAGTGGATGATAAGGAATTGTACGTGAAGGGTATGATCCAGGGCAGGGAAAACGACAAAGTCACAGTCAAGACTCTCGATGACCGGGTAAGTGTTGATCTCAGACGTTCTTGCTAACGTGGGCATCCTCCTTTATCCTCTGGAGTAGAATATTAGAAATTGCATGCTGATCCATAGCAACCTGATAACAGAACAAGACTTCCATTGATCTACTTTATGGTGACATCACAGGTGAAAACTGCCTTGGCACGCACCTTTGCTCCTGTCTCTTTCTTTCTCCAAGGACTGGAGCTTTGAGAGTTTTTGTGATGTTTGCTCTGGGGAATGGGGAAGGTGGTGGTGAAAGAGGTTGGACTATTGAAGGGAGAGATGGATGAAGACTGCTGCTGGATGGGTGAATATTCCACACAGAACTCTCTAGGCTTCAGTGTGACTTAAGGAGCTCCAGAGGCAACGCCTGGTTTACTACAGAGAATTACAGAGCACCGTCAGGGTGGCTCAGAGGGTAAAGAATCTGCCTGCAGTACAGGAGACCCAGGTTCAATCCCTGGACTGAGAAGATCCCCTGGAGAAGGGAATGGCTACCCACTCAGTATTCTTGCCTGGAGAATTCCATAAAGAAGAGCCTGGCAAGCACATGTGTCCATGGGGTTACACAGAGTCAGACATGACTGAGTGACTAACACTTTCACTATTCAGTTCAGTACTTACTGGACACCTACCACATCTAGGTCACAGCGTCCATCACTTTGCAAAGATGAGAAAATCTCAGTAACCATTTCCCCAAAGTTTATCATCTAGGATAGGTATCAAGAGTACATGATGGGTACGAATCACAGTTCACAAATTACTATTATTGTTGTTATCATTGTTGTTGTTTGACTTAGCCTCTGATGTTAGTCTCTTTAAATAGGGCCAGAAATAAATTTTCTTGAGCTACTACTGGGGTCCACTTCCGAGAGTTGTGCCACATTTTCAGTAATACCATACTGGGTCTCACTGTCCCCCTAAAGGATCTGCTAAGAAGCAAGCCCTGAATCTTCAAGACTCACAGACTTTTCCATCTCCCTTGTGCTACTTTGGGTGTCTCTCTCTTTGGTGTAGGGCAGTGGGGCAGAAGGGCCTCATTTCCTCTAGAGATGTGGCCTTTACCAGCAAATCTCCTTTTGTCGGTAAAACCCTCAAAGCTTTCTAAGGATATAGGCTTATGGCAAAGACTAGAAAGGCTTACTGGTTGTTTCCCTTTTACGCACTAGTTTCTACCTCTTCTGAGTAATGGAGTGCCAGCTATATGCTTAAAAGGAGGGAGAAACAGAGACGGGAAAGTTAGGCATTAGTCTCAAAATACTGCTTGGCCATGGACCATACTCCGAGTCCAAATGTTTGAACTATTAGAGCAGAGGTGCAAGGAACTCTGGAAGCCTTGAAAAGACAGGGGAAAGCAGACAGGTCATGGATAAGGTAGCACCTAAGAAGAGCTTTGATGGAGAAGGCAATGGCACCCCACTCCAATACGCTTGCCTGGAAAATCCCATGGACGGAGGAGCCTGGTAGGCTGCAGTCCATGGGGTCGCTGAGTCAGACACAACTGAACAACTTCACTTTCACTTTTCACTTTCATGCATTGGAGAAGGAAACGGCAACCCACTCCACTGTTCTTGCCTGGAGAATCCCAGGCATGGGGGAGCCTGGTGGGCTGCCATCTATGGTGTCGCAGAGAGTCAGACTGAAGTGAGTTAGCAGCAGCAGCAGCAGCAAGAAGAGCTTTGAAGGTAGCTAGACATAATTTCAATGTAGATATTCCAGACAAAGGGACCCATGTGAATAGAGATACTGAGGTGGAGATGCACAAAATATGCTGGAAGAGTTCTTTCCAGTATTCCAAGCTTGATCTCACTGTAGCATTCACAGCAAACGGGGTACACAGAGACAAGCTGCTCTGGCCTTGGCCATCCTGAGTACCCCCTGGCGACCCTGAGGTTGCAGGGCTCTACAGCTTTGCATAGGTGTAACCCACTCCTGGCGCAGAATGGTACACTGACTTGGGGGCATCAGACCAGAGCTGGTTACACAGTTTGACCAGACTTAGATTCAACAAGAACAGGTATTTATAGACCATCTCTGGGCACAGACATGATCCATGATGTTATCCATGGTAATGGGGTCATCGCACCACAATACCTCACCATTTTCTCCACACTGGTAGCATGGATACTGAGCATCAGCTCTCCCACTCATCACCTGCCTTTCCTCTCAATATCCAGACACTCACTCTCAACAGTGAACAGGTGTTCCCCATGAACCCTCCCAAGTTTGACAAGATCGAGGACATGGCCATGATGACCCACCTGCACGAGCCTGCTGTGCTGTACAACCTCAAAGAACGTTATGCAGCCTGGATGATCTACGTGAGTTTGTTCTCATGGCCCCTGTTCATGCAGGCGGTTAACATTCTGAAAACCAGTATTAGTGTCCTCATGAAACAATTATATTCCTTTTTTTTATGGTGCAGACTTACTCAGGCCTTTTCTGTGTCACCGTCAACCCCTACAAGTGGCTGCCCGTGTACAACCCCGAGGTGGTGGCGGCCTACAGGGGCAAAAAGCGCCAGGAAGCCCCGCCCCACATCTTCTCCATCTCTGACAACGCCTATCAGTTCATGCTGACTGGTAATTTCTTTTTTATTATGTATTTATTTTTGCCTGTGCTGGGTCTTCATTGCTGCACACTGGCTTTCCCTAGTTGCTGCGAGCAGGGGTCATTCTCTAGTTGTGGTGCTCAGGCTTCTCATTACAGAGGTTTCTCACCTACTCCAGTATGATTGCATCTTTAAAGACATCTGCAATGACCCCATTTCCAAATAAGGTCACATTTTGAGGTATTAAGGGTTAGGACCTCAACCTGTGAATTTTGCAATTCAACCTATTATAAATGGAAAACCATTGTCACTTTCCACAAGTAAAAGGGAAAGGTAAAAGAAAAATGCAGTGACAACAAATAAGCATCCATAAATCTAATTATTAATAAAAGCTATGGCTTCTTACAAGTTCTGGGTCTGAGACTTGTATTTTTGCTGTTGCTATTGTTGTTAAAAAGGGAGATAAGAAAGTGCTAGCGAGGAGATAAAGATCTGTGAACGTGAAGAACTTTCACATCACGGGGCTCACTGTTCACATCCCATGCTGCCCACATTACACATCTTATGTTTGGGAAATCTGCACAAATTGTCTCAAAGAAGATTCTGTATGTTTAGTCGCTCAGACATGTCTGACTTTTTGCAACCCCATGGACTGTAGCCCACCAGGCTCCTCTGTCCATGGGATTTCCCTGACAAGAATACTGGAGTGGGTTGTCAACCCAAGGATCAAACCCACATCTCCTGCTTGGCAGGTGGATTCTTTACTGCTGAGCCACTGGGGAAGCCCTAAAGATTAGATATACCCAAATCATCACACCGCTAGTTATGGCAAACTCAGAACTGGAACTCAGGGGCTCTACCCACCCCCACCCAGTGTTGCCTTATTTGTACATCCTGCCTATTGGTTGGTCATTGATTCTGTTCTGCTTCCCTCTGTATTTCTAGATCGAGACAACCAGTCCATCCTCATCACGTGAGTAACCCATGTCTGCTCTAGGATGACTTGGAAGAGGGCCATCCATCCCTTCCACTCTCCTTTATCTCACTTATTTTTTTAAAAAATATATTTTATTCGAGTATAGTTGATTTACAATGTTGTGTTAACTTCTCCTGTACATCAATGTGATTCAGGTATATATGTGTATATATTCTTATATATACAATAAGAATATATACAATATATGTGTATATATTCTTATATATACAATTCTTATACATGCAGTTGTGTATATACAATATATTTTCATATTCTTTTCCATCATGGTTCATCACATATTGAATATGGTCCCCTGTGCTACACAGTAGGACCCAGTTGCTTATCCAATCTACATATAATAGCTTGCGTCTTCTAATCCAAAGCTTCCAGTGCATCCATCTTTCATCTCCCCTCTCCTGTTGGGCCTCTTTCCACCCATGGGTCTGTTCCCTATGTCTGCATATCTCCCTTTTAAATCAACAGTGGAGAATCTGGGGCTGGGAAGACGGTGAACACCAAGCGTGTCATCCAGTACTTTGCAACAATTGCAGTCACTGGGGACAAGAGGAAGGAGCAGCAGCCAGGCAAGATGCAGGTGAGCAGCCTCCTGTGCCTGGGAGGCTTCTGCAATCAGTACAACTGCAATCTTGGGTGAGCACTAGGTGTTTGCAGGGCTCTGTGCTCAGCAGAGATGCACAGTAAGAGGTCTTGCCTGGGAGTACTTAGGGGACAAGACAAGAAATGGCTCCACCTCGTGGACTCAGGCTCTAGCACAGGCCCCATCAGCAACAGCCCAGTGACCTTGACCATCTCCACATCCTCCTCTGGAGCAGGAGTGGTTTAGGCCAGAGGTTGTCAAAGAATTGCTAGGCTCCCAGTCCAGAATTTCTGCTTGAAATTCCTATCTCACCTTCACAGTCCTAACAGGTTGCATTTCTCTCACGTTCCCACTCTTCATACTGCTGGTCTAGGGACCACACTTTGAGAACCACAGGGCTGGACAATAGTTTCCAGAGAGCCAGAAAGATAAGCAATCATGTATGGAAGGGGGAGAGTGAAAACTCTGTTTTCCATAAGAGGATTTTTTAGTAATAATTCTCATGAAATATTTTATGCAACTTAAAAATATTTTCGAGAACCACTGTTTCTATCATATGGGTCACTTTTGTTGCTCACAGTCTAAATTCTACTTCTGAACCCAGATATCTATATAAATGGGTCCTGGTGCAAGCAGTAACACAGATACATACTCTAAAAATCTGTATTTTATAATGAAATGTTGTCAGAGAAAAAAGGCAGTCTGGGAAATCAAGATGGAGTGGATAGTACTCCAAACAGGAATCTGGTGTGGGCCAGAAGTCACTGTGATGCTATGCTAAGACCCCCTCTAGGATGAGACCTTGAAGCTTCCTTCAGTAGAGTAGAGATGGGCTTCTGGGTACTTCCACATTCTGCACCGGCCACCAGCCTGGACTGTGTGACATCTCTCCCAGAGATGTCTTAATATCTTCCCAGAGCAAGCATACTTTTGAGTCACCAAGAAATTACTTCAGAAGATGTCCAAAGTCCTCCCTTTTCCTCTTCTCCTATTTTTAGGGCACCCTGGAAGATCAGATCATCCAGGCCAATCCCCTCCTGGAGGCTTTTGGAAATGCCAAGACTGTGAGGAATGACAACTCCTCGAGATTTGTAAGACTCATTCCAACTGTCAACAGCCCCCAGAAACCAAACCCTCTCCTCCAGTGCTGGATGTGAAAAAATGGCCACACAAACTAGGATATTCCTGGTCTCACCTACCGGGGCTTCCCAGGTGGCACTAGTGGTAAAGAATCCACCTGACAATGCAGAAGACACAAGAGAAGTGGGTTCGATCCCTGGGTTGGCAAGATCCCCTGGAGGAAGGCAGAGCGACCCACTCCAGTGTGCTTTCCTGGAGAATCCCATGAACAGAGGAGCAGGCAGGCTACAGTCCATGGGGGTCACAAACAGTCAGACACAGCTGAAGCTACTTAGCACACAAATACATGCACAAGAGCATCCTGAAGTCACAATGATTCAAATTCCACAAGTACAGAGCAATTTCTTTATGCAAAAATTGGTCTTTTGGAGTGGAATCATTTTAAAATGCAGAAGTCTGTTGAGCAACATCCACTGACTTACTAGCCATGAAAACCTTAGTGTGAAGTTAGTTAGCAGAACTGACCTCCTCTGAGTCAAGAGGAGGAAAAACCTGGTGAAGGCAGCAGAGCTCAAAAATTGGGAAAAAGTTTAAGTTGAAAGCTATGTCCCATCCTTCAACATTTCACTTAGGATTAGCTCAACCAAAGAGGCATTTACCTCTGACATTGGCAAATAAACAAATATACAGTCTTCTACCTAATTTCACTGGCCAGTAGAGCAAGTGCCCAGAAGCACTTCCATTAAGGGACTAAAACTCCTGAGAACCCAACACATAATTCACATAAACCTTGGCTGATCCTTCATTAGCTCTGCTTTAGGCTTCATTCAGAAAATACTGAGAATATCACTGAGTACAGTAGATTCCAGAGTCTGTGGGTGAACAAGCAAGACAGTATTTTTGCCCTCGAATCTGCTCACAGAATGGTAGACACAAATTAAATGAACAGTGTAAGGAGGGAATATACACACACATACACATACATATATACACACACACACATATATATACTATATGTAATTTCACTGCTGACTACCGCAAACTGAGTGAACCCAGGTGATGAGTGGGTCTTTAGGGAGCCAGCTCCTCCTGAGAGCTAGGTTTGCCTGTAGTAAACAGTAAGGGGATATGAGGCAAGAAATCTCAGAAGTAGCACCCAGAGGCAAAAAAGAAGTCAGTTAGTCCAACCAGGTTATCAGTGCAAAGATGCTATGGAGAGTTTGAGCAAGACAGAGACCAAGGAGACAGTCAGGTGAGAGGTGGTCCCAAGTGAGAGTTGAGAGGGAGCTCACAGGCATCCTCAGAGCTAAAGGGACAGAGCCGTGGGCTTTGGGCAGAGCTATCTGAGACTTGGCTGAGCTGGTGTGGGGACCGGATGCCAAGCAAATGGAGAGAAGGAAGTCCTCAGGCTTCTGGCGTCACTCTTGTTGACCCTACATGCCCCACCCTCCATAGTCACACCTAACAGAGGCCGCGACAGTACCATGCAAATAGAATAGCCACATGTCAGTCGCTCAGCCATTCTCTTTGCGACCCCTTGGACTGTAGCCTATCAGGCTCCTCTGTCCATGGAATTCTCCAGGCAAGAATACTGGAGTGGGTAGCCCTTCCCTTCTACAAGGGATCTTCCCGACCCAAGGATCGAGCCCAGGTCTCCCGCATTGCAGACAGATTCTTTACTGTCTGAGCCACAGGGAAGCCCAGAATAACCATGGTGTTCGTCAATCTGTCGTTGGACAGGGGAAGTTCATTCGGATTCACTTTGGAGCCACAGGAAAGCTGGCGTCAGCAGACATTGAAACCTGTGAGTCCAAACACACACCTTGAATTTGGCCCCAAGGTCATCTCCTGGGGAACATAAAAATCACATTGCTTTTTGTTACCTTAGATCTCTTAGAAAAATCCAGGGTGACATTTCAATTATCCAGTGAGAGAAGCTATCATATTTTTTACCAAATCATGTCCAACAAGAAGCCAGAACTCATTGGTAAGTTTCCTTGGTTACCATTCTCATCTTCCAAACCAGTCTCATTGGAAAAATCCCAGAGTCAATTTTGCATAAGATGCTAAAGGGATCTTCCTGCTCCACAGACCTGCTTCTCATTTCAACCAACCCCTTTGACTTCCCCTTCGTGAGCCAGGGAGAGGTCACCGTGGCCAGTATTGATGACAGTGAGGAGCTGTTGGCCACTGATGTAAGTATTCTGTGTGTTTATTTACTTTAAATGAGGAATTGTTGAATTTATGCACTGGGAGGCATCCATGATCTCCCAAAGAAGCTGGGACAGAAAGATGTTCAGTGATTAGACCCAAGATCTTGGAGAATTTGTACAGATGGCACCCCGCCCCCACTCCAGAAAACTCCAGAAATGGGAATAACAGAAAGTTCTCCAAAACAGGCCTTCAGTTCCATTCTGCAGCCTTTCAAGGTATAACATTTGCAAGGATAATGGATAAGATATTGGTCAAAGTCTTCAGAATACAAGACCATCTACATGGTTCTTTAAGAAAATCTAGAAAACACAGAAAAGTCTAAAGCAGGAAAATTAAGCCCCACTCTGCAGTAGCTGCCCCATTCCCCCGTCTACCTGCCCTCAGGCTCACAGGAAGCACCTCTGGCCTCTGGCCTTTAGCCCTGGGGAGCATCTTCAGAGTCAATTATAACTAAGTGCATTGAGCACTTACATGTGCTAGGAACTGAAAAAAGAGCTTTGCCTGCATCATCTCCTTTAAGCATCAACAAAATCTCTAGGATTGGCCCCACTGTTGCCCCCATTTCATAAAGATAGAAGCTGAGTCTTGGGGAAAAAACTCACAATTTGCCTGAAGACAGTTTGTAAACAACTGTCTGAACCCAGATCTGCCTAGCCCTGAACTTACATTTTTAACTAAAATATATCTCAGTGCAGTTCATCTCTACCCCTGGGTGGCTCCACCCTCTCAGAAGCTGTAAGAGCTTTTGGAGAAGGGTCTCATCTAATACCCCCAGGGGCCCTGTCCAGGGCCCAGCTCCCTGGCCTTCATTTTCTGCTATTTCCAGGTGATGCTGATTGTTTTAAGGCAAGGAGAAAATGCTCATGATCAAATAAACTTCAGTTAATGTCAGTCTGGCTATCGTATATTTTTAACCAGGTTTCCTCCCCAGGTTTCTCCAGCCTTTACCACTTGGGGAGGAAGGTTAGTGACTGACGCAAGGCCTCTCGGCACCCCGCCACCTCCCAAAAGTCCCTCCTGTTGGTGTTGGTCACTCAGTCTTGTCCTCTTTGTGATCCCATGAACTGTAGCCCGCCAGGCTCCTCTATCCATATGATTTTCCAGGCAAGAATACTGGAGTGGGTGGCCATTCCCTTTTTCAGGTGATCTTCCTGACCCAGGGATCAAACCTGGGGCTTCTGCGTTGCAGGTGGATTCTTTACCGTCTGAGCCACCAGAGAAGCCAAGGCCCTCCTAAGGAATTCTAAAAATTCCCAAAGTAATATCTTGGGTCCCACAGGCGACCCTAGCTGTCAGGGGCTGCTGTTTCTCCCCCCTCCCAAGGAGAGTCTTCAGGGCAGTGGTTTACCTATGGTCAGAACAGAGGGGGACAGGTGTCTCCAAGAGACTACATTCTCCAGTAATGCTTTCACCGGCATCCTTTTAGCTTTTAGCAAAAGTTCCTTCTCTCTTTATCTGTAGCCACCCACTCCTAGGGCACAGACATGCGCCAGCTGGGGTGGGACACAGATTCCAGGGCCGCAGACTCTCCCCTCCCTCAGTTTCTGATGCAGACTCTCCCTCCTCACAAGGGGGTGCCACCCCGGAGCACCTCCCTCTGCAATACCATCCTACTGACACAGACCTACCTGGTCTGTACCATCAGCTCCCCAGACACATCCAGCCCTGTTTCAAATCCATCCCTGCACATTGCTGCAAACTCTCTTAGAATCTCAGTTCTTCACCTGGTTCAGTTCAGTTCAGTTCAGTCGCTCAGTCGTGTCCTTCTCTTTGCAACCCCATGGACTGCAGCATGCCAGGCCTCCCTCTCTGTCACCAACTCCCAGAGCTTACTCAAACTCATGTCTATTGAGTCGGTGATGCCATCCAGCTATCTCATCCTCTGTCGACCCCTTCTTCTCTTGCCTTCAATTTTTCCCAGCATCAGGGTCTTTTCAAATGAGTCAGGTGGCCAATATTGGAGCTTCAGCTTCAACATCAGTTGTTCCAATGAACATTCAGAACTGATCTCCTTTAGGACTAACTGGTTGGATCCCCTGTAGTCCAAAGGACTCTCAAGAGTCTTCTCCAACACCACAGTTCAGAAGCATCAATTCTTCAGCACTCAGCTTTCTTTGTAGTCCAACTCTCACATCCAAACATGACTACTGGAAAAACCATAGCTTTGACTAGATGAACCTTTGTTGGCAAAGTAATGTCTCTGCTTTTTAACAAGCTATAGTCTAGGTTGGTCATAACTTTTCTTTGAAGGGGCAAGTGTCTTTTAATTTCATGGCTGCAGTCACCACCTGCAGTGATTTTGGAGCCCCAAAAAATAAAGTCTGACACTGTTTCCATTGTTTCCTCTCTATTTGCCATGAAGTGATGGGACCAGATGCCATGATCTTAGTTTTCTGAATGTTGAGCCAACTTTTTCACTCTCCTCTTTCATTTTTATTAAGAGGCTCTTTAGTTCTTCACCTTCTGCCATAAGGGTGATGTCATCTGCATATCTGAGGTTGTTGATACTTCTCCCAGTAATCTTGATTCCAGCTTGTGCTTCACCCAGCCCAGTGTTTCTCATGATGTTCTCTGCAAATAAGTTAAATAAGCAAGGTGACGATGTACAGCCTTGACGTAATCCCTTCCCAATTTGGAACCAGTCTGTTGTTCCATGTCCAGTTCTAACTGTTGCTTCCTGACCTGCATACAGTTTTCTCAGGAGATAGGTCAGGTGGTTTGGTATATCCATCTCTTGAAGAATTTTCCAGTTTGTTGTGATCCACACAGTCAAAGGCTTTGGCATAGTCAATAAAGCAGAATAGATGTTTTCTGGAACTCTCTCGCTTTTTCGATGATCCAATGGATATTAGCAATTTGATCTCTGCTTCCTCTGCCTTTTCTAAAACCAACTTGAACATCTGGAAGTTCACAGTTCATGCACTGTTGAAGCCTGGCTTGGAGAATTTTGAGCATTACTTTACTAGCATGTGAGATGAGTGTAATTGTGTGGTCGTTTGAGCATTCTTTGGCATTGCCTTTCTTAGGGATTTGAATGAAAACTGACCTTTTCCAGTCCTGTTCTCAGCCACTGCTGAGTTTTCCAAATTTGCTGACATATTGGGTGCAGTACTTTCACAGCATCATCTTTTAGGATTTGAAATAGCTCAACTAGAATTCTATCACCTCCACTAGCTTTGTTCATAGTGATGCTTCCTAATGCCCACTTGATTTCGCATGTCAGGATGTCTGCCTCTAGGTGAGTGATCACACCATCATGATTATCTGGGTCATGAAGAGGGCTGCAATCTCTGATGGCTATGATATCTTTTGCTTACTGATACCACAGGAAATATTCCATTTATCGGTGCCTAGTGCCCTCCCTAGCTTCTTTTGCATTTGAAAAATTGTATCCTCCCTTCCAGTTCTAATATTCTATGATGCCATGTCATTGCTATTCTGAACAACAGTTGAATTCCTAGATGGCAACGCCAAGCTCACAAGCTCTTGGATAGCGTCCATGAGCCTGCCTCCTCCCAGAGTCACACAATCATTCCCAATGGCCTCATCCAGAAAACAGCCCCAAATCTATGCACACTGGAACAGGACTCAAATCAGTGCTCAGTGGATGGAAGCAAACAGATAATTCACATTTTCTTCCCATAATCTCCACCCACACACACAAACACGTTCAATGAAAGAAATGGTTTTTAACCCCTAACTTACCATACGCCACCTGTCATCCACTTATTGGGGTAATGCCATCTCTTGTGCTCTACAAAATGCCAGGAAAGAGCTGAATTAGGATCCCTGAGGTCTTCTGTGACAGCTGTCCTTCTCTCTAATTCCCAGAATGCCATTGACATCCTGGGCTTCAGCTCAGAGGAGAAGGTCGGGATCTACAAGCTGACGGGCGCCGTGATGCACTACGGGAACATGAAGTTCAAGCAGAAGCAGCGGGAGGAGCAGGCAGAGCCGGATGGCACGGAAGGTATCACACATGGGAAGGGGGTGAGGTTCAACTCTCCACCTGGTTCACATGTGGACTAGGTCATTGGAGATAAACGTGGTATTCATCTCAAGAGCTGCTCTTGGAAAACTGTACAGACTGAATTTGGGTTGTCCATGTGGTTACTGTCACTGTCCCCCGCTTGACAAATGAAAAGACTGAGGCATAAAGAGGGATTCCCAGGTGGTGCAGTGGTAAAAGAATCCATCTGCTAATGAGGCAAAAGAGAAGCAGGTTCGATCCCTGGGTCGGGAAGATCCCCTGGAGAAGGAAATGGCAACCCACTCCAATATTCTTGCCCGGAAAATTCGATGGACAGAGGAGCCTGGAGGGCTACAGTTCATGGGTCTCAGAGTCGGACACAACTGAGCATGGGCACACAAAGGAGCAAAGCCCGAATTTGAACCCAGGCTCTTTGCCGTCAAACTATTCCACATCTCTTGGAAACGAGACACGTGAACCATTTTGAAGGTAAAACAAGCAGGACTTGGTGCCTGTCTCAACACAGCATGTCAGGGGTGAAAAAAATAATGTATCATCCCAAGCTTTAACTGAAGAATAATGGTAGGATCCATGTAAATGAGCAAAAGGAGAAGGGATAATTTGAGCAAAGAGTAAAACACGCAGTTGGTCTTTTAGTAAGTCCTTAACACTGCCCTGAGTTTTTATTAATGTGACTCCCCAACCAGCCCCAAGCAAGGAGGAGCTTGGGAAGCAGCATGCCTCTACTTCTCAATGAGCTCAAGGCAAGCGGCCAGGCCCATTCCAAAGTCCACCAAACTAGTGAACTTTGTGAAATTGCCAGTATTCAACTGAACTTGACCATCTCCAAATACTTGCAGGCAAGGTTTTGTACTTCTCTCTCAAGTATCTGCATGGCACCTTGAGCTTCCCTAGTGGCTCAGACAGTGAAGAATCTGCCTGCAATGCAGGAGGCCCGGGTTCGATACCTGGGTTGGGAAGATCACCTGGAGAAGAGAATGGCAACCCACTCCAGTATTCTTGCCCGAAGAATTCCATGGACAGAGGAGCCTGATGGGCTACAGTCTATGGGGCTGTAAAGAGTCAGACACAACTGATGATTAACACTTGTAGAAATCAGGAATGTGTTCAACTTAAATTAATTATCCAGATGATGCTTCCTTTACTTATATACCATGTTGTTGTATTATCAGATTCCAACAGTATTAAGTAGCTATATGTTTTCTAATGAAATTTAAATTTCAAGTTTGTCAAAACTGACCTATTACTAAAGACTATCTATTATAGAAAGCAAAATGAAAGTTCTTGAAAACCCAGGACCCTGGATTATGGGGTCAAAACTCCATGAGATGAGTGCAGGCCTGGGGCTTGTAGGAAAATATAAAAACATCCAAAAGGATCATAAACAATACTTCTGGGAGGACCCAAGGCCCGACTGGATGTTTTAGCAGCTGCTATCTGTGTGACACCAATTCTTCTTTTCCTTCAGTGGCTGATAAGGCTGGGTACCTGATGGGTCTGAATTCCGCAGAAATGCTGAAAGGCCTATGCTGTCCAAGGGTGAAGGTTGGGAACGAATATGTCACGAAGGGGCAAAACGTCCAGCAGGTATATGGAAATACTCTGAATCCAATCAACTCGAGTGTTTTTCTATTTTCAGTCTCATCCTGAAGTTCTTTCAGTTGCAGGGATCAGAAAAACATATGCAACTGTCTACAGCATGGAAAAGGAATTCATTCTTCAGGCTCAGGGTAACTCACTGAGCACCTTGGTGCTATGAGGGCCTGGAATCAGGGAGTGAAAAGCCCTCTGGAGCCAGGCAGCCTCCTTCTCAGGGACTCTAGACTGTCTTCTCTCTCCTGCTCTGTGTTCTCACTAGGCAGATAAGCTTGACTTACCTCCCCTACCCGTGACCACCCCAGAACTCCCAAGTTTACATCTTCGTGATTCCATCCTCATCCTGAGACCAACATCTTTTTGATCCCAATACCAAATTCTCAGGAGAGACACTCTGTGTCTGGTTCAATTAGGTGTGGCCAGGGCTAGAGTTATGTGTTATATCCATGCTTGGCAGAAAATGAGCTTTGTAAATGGAATTGACCTCGTGAACTGAGAAGATGCCTTGAGATAGATTTAATGTCAGGTTAAACTGTATGAAATTGCCAGTATCCTGCTGCCTTTGACTTTCAAGGCCTCCACTTTGTAGGTTTCAAAAAAAAATACTAATCTGAGGGTTGAGTGGCTGATCCTTTTTCAAGGTGACCAATTCGGTGGGTGCTCTGGCCAAAGCCGTCTATGAGAAGATGTTCCTGTGGATGGTCACCCGCATCAACCAGCAGCTAGACACCAAGCAGCCCAGGCAGTACTTCATCGGGGTCTTGGACATTGCTGGCTTTGAGATCTTTGACGTGAGTTGTTTGGATAAATGACAGACCTCAAATGGCCCTTCTGCTTTGTGTCTGCTTTGTTGAATCACCCCAGGATTTTCCAGACTCATTTAAATTATTTGGTATCTAAAATACCCAGTTCAACAGCCTGGAGCAGCTGTGCATCAACTTCACCAACGAGAAACTGCAACAGTTTTTCAACCACCACATGTTCGTGCTGGAGCAGGAGGAGTACAAGAAGGAAGGCATCGAGTGGGAGTTCATCGACTTCGGGATGGACCTGGCCGCCTGCATCGAGCTAATCGAGAAGGTAAGAAACACTGCTCCCCGGGGCAGCTCCTCATCGGCTGGGCCACCCCCTCTTTGCTCTAACACTTCTCTGCTAACATACTGGCTCCCTAAACCTATGTCCCCAGGCTCTGAACCTTCAGAGAGCTGAATTCCCAGTGCAGAAAGGGTAAATGTTTGGAAAGCTCCCAGAATCTGTTCAGACAATTGATGTATGTGAGTGATTAAGATCCAAGGGCTCAGTGATCCCCAAGAATGTGAATGAAGCCCAGGGGTGACTGGGCAGTTCACACATACCTGACTTGTCCAAAGGCCCAAGGAGAAGGGACCATGGAGCAGTGGGCTTCTTCGAGAAATGTTACTATGAAAAGAGAGGATGATATTAACTTTTTAAAAAAGAATTCTCATCACATTTTGAGCACTGGTTGTGTTGGAAGCCTGTCTTCCTAAGGCGGCTACTGAAAAACCCAGATTTTATTGCTTAAAATATTACTCATATGATTTTTATGCCTGTGTGTGGAAGGAAATGGCAACCCACTCCAGTATTCTTGCCTGGAGAATTCCATGGACAAAGGAGCCTGGCAGGCCACAATCCATGAGGTCGCAAAGAGTTGGACATGACTCAGCAACTATCACTCACTCACTCATGCAACTTTACATTTTTTGTAAATTTGTTCCTAAAAGGGAGTAAGTTAGGGAAACAAAGCTTTTTTTTTTTTTTCCTTCCTATGTAGGGAAAAACTTAGTTCTTCCCTACTGTGTGTTTCTCTTCTATGAATTTGCTTTACTACTCACACAGAGCACTTCATTTCTTATGTTTCTGGTCACCAAACACATGGAGGTTTTTCCTCATGACAGCAAGCAATCCTCTGCAACATTAACTGGTCGTCCTACAATTTAACTCAATTCTGGCACTCTCTACTCAGAGATGCCAAGTTCAAGCAGTAGGCCCCCAGGTGTCCTACAACTTCTGACCTAGTTGGCTATAAATCAACGTTTCTCACAACCCTGTCCTCAGGTTTAATTAATTTACTAGAGGGGTTCACAGAGCTCAGGAAAACAGTTACATTTACCAGTTTATTAAAGGATTTGATAAAGAAAACAGATGAGGGACTTCCCTCGTGGTCCAGGGGTTAAGACTCTGTGCTTCCAATCCTGGGTACCCGGATTTGATCCCTGGTTGGGGAACTAAGATCCCACATGCCACATATTGTGGCCAAAAAAATTAAATAAAATAAAAAGTAAATTAAAAAAAAATTTTTTAAGTGTACAGATGAACAGCCAGATGAAGAGACATATGGAACAAGATCTGGGAGAGTCCCAAATGCAAGCGCTTCTGTCCCCAAAGCTTGGATTGTGTCACCCTCCCAGTGTGGACATGTTTGCCAACCTGGAAGTTCTCAAAATCACCTACAACTAGGATTTTATGGAGGCTTCCTCATGTAGGGACAATCGATCATTTGCTGCATTTCCAGCCCCTCTCCCCTCTCTGGTGGATGGGGGAGGGGATGAAAATCCCAAGCTTCTCATCATGGCTTAGTCTTTCTGGTGACCAGCCCTCAGCCAGGGGCCCCCAGCCCAGAGTCACCTCAAGACAATAGATGCTCTAGTACTCTTATCACTAGGACATTACAAAGGCTTTAGAAGCTCTTTGCCAGGAACCAGGGACAGAGACCGGTATATATATTTTCTATTATCTCACGAAGAGCTGCACTTACATATGTGCAATCTCATCCCATGCTTTTTTGTTCAGCAAACATTAAATAAGCACCTACTGTGCTGCCGTGCTTAACGTCAAGCACTATTCTGCCATGGCACCGAGCGGACCGGCAGCCTTGCTCTCGCAGCACTGACATCCCAGTGTTCCTAGTTACAGCGCAGCACCAAAGTTGCCCCTGGCTCCTTCAGAAGACGGAGTCACTGGGGATGTACTACTGAACACTGAGGACAGTCTATTATCCTCCCTCCAGCCTATGGGCATCTTCTCCATCCTGGAAGAGGAGTGCATGTTCCCCAAGGCCACGGACACCTCCTTCAAGAACAAGCTGTATGACCAGCACCTGGGCAAGTCCAACAATTTCCAGAAGCCCAAACCTGCCAAGGGCAAGGCTGAGGCCCACTTCTCCCTGGTGCACTATGCGGGCACTGTGGACTACAACATTGCCGGCTGGCTGGACAAGAACAAGGACCCCCTGAATGAGACGGTGGTCGGGCTGTACCAGAAGTCTTCGCTGAAGCTGCTGTCCTTTCTTTTTTCCAACTATGCTGGTGCAGAAGCAGGTGACATCCTTTTTTAAAATCCCCCCTTGTGGAAACTATGTAATCACTCACAGCTCATGAAGAACCAATAATTGGACATGAGCTTCAGGATGACTTTGATTTGTCCATTTCTGTTCTTCTTTCTCCTACTTCTATTCTTCCTCTTCCTTAAGAGATTGAGTTCTAATCATATGACCCACAATTCTACTCCTGGGTATACATCCCCCCCAAAAAAACCCACTAATTTGAAACGCTATATGCACCCCAATATTTATAGCAGCATTATTAGAATTACCAAGGTATGGAAGCAACCTGTGTCTATCACCAGATAAATAGATAAAGAAGATGTGGTAATATCTTGTATATGTGTATACACACACATATAATGGAATATTACTAAGCCATATACAAGAATGAAATGCTGCCATTGCAACAACAAGGATGGAGTTGGAGGGTCTTAAGCTAAGAGAAATAAGTCAGACAGAGAAAGACAAATGCTGTATGATATCACTGATTTGTGGAATCTTAAAAAACCAAAATCATAGAAACAGAGATCTGATTTGTGGTTGCCAGAGGTAGGAGGTGAGAGCTGGGGAAGAATTGGGTGAAGGGGGTTAAAAGGTGCATACTTATGATTATAACATAAATAAGTTCTGTGGTTGTAATGTACAGTGTGGCAATGATAGTTAATAATGCTGTATTGTATATTTGAAAGCTGCTAAGATAGTAGATTTTAAAAGCGCTCAACACAAGAAAAAAAAACTAATTATGGAGGTGATAGACGTTAAGTAGCAGTGATCATTTTGCAGTATATACAAATATCAAATCATCCCTTTGTACACTTTAAATTTATACAATGTTATATGTCAGTTACAGCTCAATAAAATGGGTGGGGGATGGGTAGGAAGGCCACCACTGTGTCCTCAGGACTCACCAGACATACCCCCTGTGTCTGTCTCCAGGCGACTCCGGGGCAAGCAAGAAGGGTGGGAAGAAGAAGGGCTCCTCTTTCCAGACCGTGTCTGCTGTGTTCAGGGTTTGTTTTTTCACACCTTCCACATTCAATTGTTTTTCTGCCCAGTGAAACAGCATTTGGAAAGGTAAATGTGCTTCTTCTGGTTTGTGCCCCAGGAAAATTTAAACAAGTTGATGACCAACTTAAGAAGCACTCACCCTCACTTTGTGCGATGTCTGATTCCCAATGAGACTAAGACACCTGGTGAGTAAGAATCCACCAGAACAGGACTCCCTGAAACATGAGCAAAATTCTGTGGGAGGTGTGCACACATGTGTGTATGCATGTGTCGGCGAGTCTGTGTGCATGTGCGTGTGTGCTTCCCTGAAGACGGGGTCATGATAGCCTTTATCTCTTTTCAGTCTATGAAATAGGGCTCCCAGATTTAACAGATTAAAAATATGAGACCCCTCCCCATTAAATTCAAATTTCAGATAAGACAGTGAAAATTTTCTTAGTATAACCATGACCCGTGCAATATTTGGGATATACTTACACTGAAATAATTATTTTACTATTTCTCTGAAATTCAAGTTCAACTGGGCATCTTTTATTTCACCTATATCCCTACTATGAGATTATTTCCAAAATATTATGTATTGGGTTGGCCAAAAAGTTTGTTCAAGTATTCCATAAGATGTTATATACGAACTCTTTGGCCAGCCCATCATCAACTCAGTGGACATAAATTTGAGCAAACTCTGGGAGATAGTGAAGGACAGAGAAGCCTGGCATGCTGCAGTCTGTGGGGTCACAAAGAGTTGGACATGACTGGGTGACTGAACAACGACAACACATATATAGGTACACTAGATTCATGACTTTCATAAGGTTATGAAAAAAAAAACTCCCCCCTCCCCCAAAAAATTAGGAGCCACTATATTTGGCAAATAATCAACTTAGGTCTTCCATAATATAAACAGAATCAATAACAACTGTTTTCTGAGCCCACTACAGTCACATTATTATGTTATGTGTTGTAACATTATTATGTTGCTGCTTATAACAGTTCACTGCAAGATGAGGGTGCTTATCTCCATTTCATAAGTGAGGAAATCGAGACTCAGACACCAGATATACAGACATAGCACACTGCAGTACAGTAGACCTTTAACCATCCCCAGTCTTGGATTCACAAATATTCTTGGAGTAGGGCTGAGATTCAGGGCTCACAAAGAAAAGAACAGACCATCACATACACTGTGGCTACGAGGCAGCTCATTGATCAGCCAAGCTGTTCCATCCCAAAGACTGGGCTTCTGGCATCAAGCCCTGCTTCAGCAGCGCTACAGGAGAGCAGATGATGCAGGAAAACAGCCCAGCTCCACCTGTGACTGCTCAAGGGACCGCAGCCGAGTCCTTTAGCTTTCTAGTCTATAAAAGGAGGATCAGATGGCATTTTATTGATTCATTCACTTAGTTATTTACTCATTTATTTACTGAGTGAAAGTGATAGTCACTCAGTCGTGTCCAACTCTTTACAGTCCCATGGACTATTGCCTGCCAGGCTCCTCTGTCCATGGGATTCTCCAGGCAAGAATACTGGAGTGGGTAGCCATTCCCTTCTCCAGGGGATCTTCCTGACCCAGGGATCAAATCCAGGTCTCCTACCTTGCAGGCAAATTCTTTACCCTATGAGCCACCAGGGAAACCCTATTAGTGAGTACTTACAAATGTTGACTCATCTTGTAAATATTAACCCCCTTCACCCTCCTTAGAGGGTTGTTGTGAGAATTAAATAAGCTAGTACATGCATAGCATTTAAAACAGGACCAATCATAAGAGAAAAAATTGTAACTGTGTATGGTGATGGGGGTTAACTGGACTTCTTGCAGCAATCATTTCATAATATATACAAATATGGTTGTACACCTGAAACTAATAAAATGTTATATGTGAATGATACCTCAATTTTTAAAAAATGCTAGTAGATAGCACTACAACAGTAGTTGTAGGTGAATTTAAATAAACTCTGTCAGTTCATGATTGATGATGCAGACAAAAATATGTAAGAGTGCATGCAATATAATAAATTATATGGTCAACTTCGTCAAAATATCAAACACAGTAATGACAGAGGAGGCTTCTTCTTTGCATATTCTCATGAAACCCTTGCACCTGATTATTTACTAGGCCACCAAGGAAAATAATAAAAACAAAACAATATAGGGCCAAACACATTATGAACACTCTGCAAATGTTGGCTGTCAATTATAGTAATAATAAAAACTGTTGTTATTATGAGAATAATAATGATGAGAGACATTTCTAGATCAAGACAACTATTCTGTCCTCATCAGAGTCAAGAGCAATGAACAGGGCAAAGATTAATATTTTGGCTTTTAGTCCCATGGTTGTGGGGTGCTAGAGTCTCCCCAGAATGTTGAGATTATTTCTACTGGCACCAAACCTTCCCATTCGAGTCTGGGTATCCAGGGGTCTCACGGTGCCCAGAACATCAGAGAAAACAGTGGAAAGGCCGCCAACAGGCCCCGGGCTCCCCTCTCTCCAGGCGTGATGGACCACCAGCTGGTCCTGCACCAGCTGCGCTGTAACGGGGTGCTGGAGGGCATTCGCATCTGCAGGAAGGGCTTCCCCAGCCGGATCCTCTACGGGGACTTCAAACAGCGGTAGGTCGCCTGCCGTTCCATCTCTCTCCTTTGGAGGTACCTTCTGCATCCCCCAAAGGCACTCCTGCAGCTGGGTGTTGGGTGAGCTCCCAAGGTTTCCATAGGATTCTTCTGCTGGGGCGACGAGCCTTTGCACAGAGCAAGGGCTGGACCACCCCAAAGCAATCCCAAGATCAGAGCCCAGACCACTCGAGCCTGACTGTGACTCCAGACCAGGGTTTCTCAACCCCTGCGCTGTGGACATTTAGGGCTAGATAATTCTTTATTGTGAGGACTGTCCTGTGTGTTACATGATTTTAGCAGCACCCCTGGCCTCAACCCACAGTTGCTGGTAGCAACCACACCACCTCAGTCTCAGACATTGCCCAGTGTCCCCCAGTTGAGATTCCCTGCTCTAGACCAATGCTCTCCTCCCGACTGCCATCTGGGCCCACAAGTCCGGGCCTTGCCCAGGGGGACAGGTGGGAAGAGGACACTCTAGAATGACCACTAGCCTGCAGGTCACAGCTGATTTCAAGGTTCTTTAAAGTCAGATAAGAGTCATCTCCTCTGAAAGCACCATCCCAGCCATGCACTCAGCTGGCCTTGCTTCCATATGTTTCTCTCCCTCCTGTCACAGCCCGCTTGCCTAAAATCAACCCCTAGATTCCCCTCTGCCAGACCAGTCACTGTATAATATTCCATTTCCTTCTATGGCTAGAGCAGGAAAAGGTTCTAGAAGGCCTGGCCTCAGGCACAGAGCCTTTTGTAGGAGTTGAATCCATTGGGAAATTTTGCCCCTCAACTGAAACCTCCACCCTCCCCAGAACTGCCCAGTTGGTGGGGGGATGTAGGTAGGTGCCCGTCCTGACCTGGCCTCCAGCACAGGTGAGGCGTCTCCTGGGCTCACGTGTGCTGGGCCAGCTGCTGGCATGGCCTTGTCCCCTCAGCAGCAGTGGTTCCCTGGATTCTGCCTCCCAGACTCCACCCTGGGTACGGGGGACACCACCTCTTCCTGTCCCAGAGAGACCGGGCTGGGACCCCACTGGGCTCCGTGGCCCCGGGGCCTGAGCAGGGAGGGGCAGGAAACAGCAGCCCCTCAGGAAGCAGCAGGGCCCAGCACCCTCCCGGCTCCACCCAGGGCTGTGTCACCAGAGGCCCTTCTCCAGACCATTCACACCCAGGCCCCACGCTGACCCCTCACTCTCCCTCATCAGGTACCGGATCCTCAATGCCAGTGCCATCCCAGAGGGGCAGTTCATTGACAGCAAAAATGCTTCCGAGAAGCTTCTGAACTCCATTGACGTGGACCGGGAGCAGTATAGGTTCGGCCACACCAAGGTGAGCACAGGTGGGGCAGGGACGACCCCCACCCTAGGTAACCCCCAGGCCAATGGGGTTAACCCCCACCCCCTTTTGAACTGTGGTGTTAGAGAAGACTCTCGAGAGTCCTTTGGACTGCAAAGAGATCCTACCAGTCAATCATAAAGGAAATCAGTCCTAAATATTCATTGGAAGGACTGATGCTGAAGCTGAAACTCCAGTACTAAACTCCAGCGAAGAACTAACTCATTGGAAGAGACCCTGATGCTGGGAAAGATTAAAGTCAGGAGGAGAAGGGGATGACAGAGGATGGGATGTTTGGATGGCATCACCAACTTGGACATGAGTTTGAGCAAGCTCCAGGACTTGGTGATGGGCAGGAAGGCCTGGCGTGCCATGGAATCACAAAGAATCAGACACAACTGAGCGACTGAACTGAACTGGGCTGCTTGTGAGCTGATGGGAGGAAAGGTGTCTCTTTCCCCTTCCGGGCAGCCTGACCGTCCCTTGCCCAGAAGCCCAGGCCAAGGGAACTCTGCCCAGGTATAGGAAGGTCTCTCTATGCTGATTTTAAGTGTCTAGAGGCTTAATTGGAAGCCCCAGCCCCAGCAGCAATAGAAGAAATCGACAGGAGCAGAGAATGAGTGCCCCTAAAGGGGAGGAGCCAAAGAGATCAGAGAACACAGAATTCCAGGGACCGTGAGGCCCTGAGAAGAATTATAACCAATAAAAATGATCACCATTATTGAGCACATGTGCATTGAGACCTGTGACATGCCTTCTATACACATTTTACCGAATCTTCCAGATCACCTGATGGTGATAAGGGTGGTACTTACCTCATGGGGTTATTGGGAGGCTCCCAGAGGACAAAAGACTTGTTCGAGGTCGCGTGGGGAGTGGGTGACAAAGGCCAGCTGCAGATCCTGGCCTGACTCCAAAGTTCTGTGTCCTGAAAGGGGCCAGGGGACCATCAACCCGATTAGGGAAAAGCCCGTGGCCCCCACAGGTACCCTGCTTCCTGGGAACATCACAGGGGCAGAGGAAGCCCTGCAGGTGTGGGCAGTGCTGGGAGGGGCTCCCAGGGTGGGACCCACCTCCTCAGCTGGGCAGAGAGATAGGAGGATGAGGATGGGAGGCGGGGCAGAGGCGTCTGTGAGTCCCTCCTGGTCTGCATCTGTGATTCTATTTCTGCCCCATCCTTGCTTCCTGCACGTGAACTCCATCAGAATCTGTCCACCTGAGCTGGTGGGGCCTGGAACATACCTTGGAACAGGACACAGAGCGGCTCCTGCAGAGAATACAGCCCCCAAAAACAGAGTCTTGGGAGGCAGATGGCTGCTGGTCCCAAGCCAGGGCTCCAAGTCCAGGGCTAGGGCTAGACAGAGACAGCCCCCGTTGAGTGCACAGGCTGTGGATGAAGCAGGACCCATCTCTCCTTTCACACAGGTATTCTTCAAAGCTGGGCTCCTGGGCCTCTTGGAGGAGATGAGGGACGAGAAGCTGGTGACCCTGATGACACGCACGCAGGCCTTATGCAGGGGCTACCTGATGCGGGTGGAGTTCAAGAAGATGATGGAGAGGAGGTGATGCAAGCCCTCGCCTCCCCACCCTCCTCCCTGGAGCTGATCATCGCTTTGTGTTTTAGTCTTAAGATGTTCACTTATTTGTCCCACATTTACTGAGCCACAGTTCTGTGCTGGGGCCTCTGCTTGACACTGGGGATGCAGAAAAAAAAGTCCTGGCCCCCAGGAGCCCACAGAAGAGTGGGAAGCAGACAACTGCTTGGCTAGTTTTCATGTCTGTGACGAGCGTAGTGTCAGTTGTATTCAGGGCCAGGTGGACGGATTGGGGGCTGGAGTTGGCATGAAAGGGCAGCAAAAAAGAAAGAGCTTTCCAAAGGAGGCCTTGCACAGCTGGAGGAAGGGTGGCCTGGGGGTTGGGGGGAGCAAAGGCAGGTCACTTGACTGGAGCGAGGAGAGGCTGGCAGTGGAGCTCCCCACCTGCCACCTTGAGGAGCCCAGGTTAACTCTTCCACTTGATGGGGGGCCATGGAGGAGACGAGTGAGAGGATTGGCTTTGTTTCAATATCTCAGACAGGTCACCTGGGGGACCTTCCTGGCAGGCCAGTGGTTAAGACACCACGCTTCCACTGCAGAAGGCACAGGTTTGATCCCTGTTCCAGGAAGTAAGATCCCACTTGCCACACAGCGTGGCCATAAACCAAAAAGCACACACACTCAAAGAGGTCACTGGCAGCCGCAAGAAGGCAGGCCTGAAGGCACAGGACGGGCCAAGGCCAGGCTGTAGCAGAAGTCCAAGTAGAAGATGACAGGACCTGAATTAGGAAACAGATGATGGGGGAGAGAGGACAGAAGGGAGTGAATGAAGCTTGAAGGGCCTTAGTCCTTCAGTAATGCAATAGGAGGCATAGCAGCACTGTGGCCAGTCCTGTGTGGGGATTCCCTGGAAGCCCTTCTCCCTGGTTCCCTGTCCTTCACTGCCTCCCGGAGTTTTCTCAGACTGACCACCTGAGGGTGAGCATTTTCAGGAGGGTGGTGGAGGTGGAAGCCAGCTGGATGGAGCCTCTCTCACCTCCCAAATTTGCACATGCTGTTTCCTCTCCTCTTCATTTGCAGAACAGACTCTGGAGCTCATGGGATGGGTACGGCCAAGCTGTACCTCCTTCCCTCCCATCTGACCGATAAGGGTGAAGGTCTTGGGGCTCATGGGGGCAGGGGGTGGAGACTGCCCCTTGCTGTGGTCCATTAACCCCCATCCTAACAATACACAGGGACTCTATCTTCTGCATCCAGTACAACATCCGATCTTTCATGAACGTCAAGCACTGGCCCTGGATGAACCTGTTCTTCAAGATCAAGCCCCTGCTGAAGAGCGCGGAGGCCGAGAAGGAGATAGCCACCATGAAGGAAGACTTTGAGAGAGCCAAGGAAGAACTGGCCAGATCTGAGGCTCGCCGAAAGGAGCTGGAGGAGAAAATGGTGTCCCTGCTGCAGGAGAAGAATGACCTCCAGTTGCAGGTCCAGTCTGTAAGTATCTCCCGGAGGCCAGGAGGAGCCATCAGAGTTTAATCAAGAGATAGTGGTGCCACCCAGTGGGCTCGTGGGGTATTACATCACTACCCTGCTAGTTAAAGGAGGCCAGCCCGGGCTTGTGGACTCAATACACTGCAAAATACATCTGCAAAGTGAATTTTGGCTCACTTTATTTCTCCCTGATTCTACAGCAGAGTCAGATGTATTTTGCTGTGGGCATGAGGGGGATGTGTTTGTCATAATAAAAGATCTGTCAGTGATGTACCAAGTCTTTTTAAAAATCATGTAACTAAATCACTGGGAGTTCCCTGGTGACCTAGTGGTTAGGATTCCAGATTTTCACTGCCATGGCCTAGGTTCAATTCCTGGTCAGGGAACTAAGGTCCTGTAGGCTGAGTGGTTCAACCAACAAGTTTAAAGATAAAAACATTTTTAAAAATTAAAGATATGCATATTTTCAAAGATATAGGGAAAATGAAGCTGTATATCTAGTACATAACACTCTAGCAGCGTAATGGTCTCATTTCAGAGTCAAGACATTTAGTGTTTGCTCTTTTTAATAAACTCCCAATACATTTACCCTTTGCCTTAAGTGCACAGCACATCCTCCTCCCCTTCACTTTCCCAAGCACAGTGAACACAAGAACAAGTTTTGGAACCAGATATCTGGGTTTACAGCCCAGATCCTCCACTTGGCAGTTGTGTGACCTCAGGCAGCTGACTTATCTTCTTTGTGCCTCAGTTTTCTCAACTGTGAAATGGGCACAGTAATAGCCCCTCACCTCTTAGGGTAGGGTAGCTGGGAGGCTCAGATGAATTCATGCATGTAACAGGACATGTTCAGTAAACACAGAAGGCTATTCTTGCCAGACTCTTTTTATCCATTACCTTGAAATGCGTGTCCAGTTCTCACAACACTGAGAAGTAAGTAAGAGAGGGTATAATCTGTTTACATTTAACAACATAATCAGCTAATCATGGCCATTCCAAGAGACTCACTGCAGAGCCTTCTGGGGAATGTACATATTTAATCACTTGTTTCTGTCTATTTGGGGTTTTCTGTTCTGTGGCTTAAGCAGGCCTCAGGAGTCGTAAGAAGCACTTTGCTGTGGAGAGTTTTTTGTTTTTTGTTTTTTGTTTTTTTGTGGAGAGTTTTAAAAGGTGGTCAAGTTTGGGAAATATTAGTTAGCATGTAAAAGCACAGAGTGGATGAGTTGATCTTCAACTTGTGTAGGAGGAAGAGGGAGATAGCTGGGTGTCCAAATGTGGCAAATTTGCAGAGGCTTTATACACGTGCCTTGGCTTGAGAATTTCTCTTAAGTAGCTGACACCATTAGTGGCTAAAAAAAAGTATTTGGATGATATACATGAGTATGTGCATGCATGTGTGCACACATGTGCACATATGCGTGTGTATGTGTGTGTTTGTGGCGATGACCCATTCCTTGACTTGGGTCCAGATAATGGGCTTCTGGAGGGTAAAGCCCTTCCCTCTGGGGTTGGTCAAGAGGCTGATTAAAAGACAACAGTCTGTAAATAACACGGTCCTACTGTATAGCACAAGGAACTCTACTTCACATCCTGTGATAAACTGTAATGGAAAAGAATATGAAAAAGAATGTGAATCTGTGTATAAATGAATCACTTGGCTGCACAGCAGAGATTAACACAACACTGTAAATCAACTATTCTTCAAAAAATAAATTAGAAAAAACAATGATCTGCTTGGTTTGTTTTTGTTTTTGTTTTTTAAGGAAACAGAAAACCTGATGGATGCCGAGGAGCGGTGTGAGGGACTCATCAAAAGCAAGATTCAGCTGGAGGCCAAAGTGAAGGAGCTGAACGAGAGGCTGGAAGAGGAGGAGGAGATGAATTCTGAAATGGTTGCCAAGAAGAGGAACCTGGAAGATAAATGCTCCTCCCTCAAAAGAGACATTGACGACCTGGAGCTGACCCTGACCAAGGTGGAAAAGGAGAAGCATGCCACGGAGAATAAGGTGGGCATCCCCAACCCTCCTCCCAGGAGGAGACATGTGGGGAAGGAATTGCCTGGAAGCAGGAGGGGAATGAATCTGCCTCCGCCCTGTTCTTAAACCCATGGGCTTTTCCCCGGCCCCTGCTACCTGCGTGGTCCCACCACAAGCTTCTAGCCCCAACCCTTCCTCCACAAAGCAAGAGATCCTTCAGGAGAAGCACTTGGCACGGGAAGCCAAGAATCGTGCCCACAGAGCCAGGCAGATGATCAGGGAGGCAGGTGGTGAAGGAAACAGAAAACTGAACCACACCAAGGACTGGCAGGAAGGTTAGAGGTACAGGGACCCTCGTGCATTACTGGTAAAATGTAGACTAATGCAGCCTACGGGAAAGCCATCTGGAAATTCTTAGCCGAGTTAAGAATCCATGCATCCTTCAACCCAGTGATTCTGCTTCTGGGTATACAGACCAAGGAGTTCTTCTGCCAGGTCCACAAGGGGACGTGTATGAGGAGGCTCATGGCAGCATTTCTTGTGGTGGGGGGGGATGGATGCTGGAGGCAGGATCAGGGTCCATCTGGGAGGATGGAGAGGTGAGATGTGGAGGACATACAACAGGGTGTACCACACAGCCACTGGGACAACGAGATGGATGTAAAAGACCTAGTGCTGAGTGTGGGGACAAAGGAAGAAAATGAAATATACAGCATGAAACCATTTATGTAGACTAAAATTACATGCACACAAAATAACACATACTTCACAAAAATACATGGAAAGTACAATCCATGATTCACATCATCTTTGTTCCCAGGGAGGTAGAGATGACTCAAGGCAGTGTTGAATGGACAACTGGGCATCGATAGGGAGGTGATAGGCAGGGATGGGGACTGGCAAACTGGAGAGCACTTGCCCTGCCCCCAGGTGGCAGCCAGGACCCAGTGCCAGCCAATTGTTGCCAGGTGGGGATGTGAACACCACATGGCCAAAGTTTCTGATTTTCCTTGAGAAATCAGACATCCAGATTTCAGGTGAAATCTCAATTTTTCCCCCAATGTTTACAACTTATTCAAAAGTTGTGAACTATTATGTGGCCAGATTTGGCCCACAGGTCAGGAATTAACAACCTCTGACCTGGATGAGTGTTGCACATGGGAAACAGTCAATTTAACACTTTAAAGCTCCATGGTTGGTGCTTTAAATGCTTGCACCCCCTGACACAGGGGACTTCCCATTCTGGATTTTCTTATATAGCACCTCCTGCCTATTCCTCTTCCCCTTCCTGACTCATTCTAAACCCTGGCCAGCTAATAAACAAATTCCCATGGGTATAATCTGATGAGTATAAGTTGATGTGTGGTTTTTTGGAGGCAGCATATTTGCATTGATAATGTCCTTCTGTGTACCATATGATGTCCTCTTTAAAAAAAAATTATCCTAAAGGGCCCTGTGATAGGCCAGTGAGGACTGAAAAACACTAGAGGCTGCCAATTTCAGGATGATGCAGCCAACACCATGGGCACCTGCTGGAGAGGCAAAGAAGCAGTAACCAAAACAGAGAAAGTCAAAGAAAAAAAAAGAATCAATAGCCTTTGCTGGGAGCTTCTGGTTTAATTGTTTGAACTGGTTTCAACTGGTGATGATACTCTCTTAGGTAAAGAATCTTTCAGAAGAAATGACAGCGCTTGAAGAAAACATTTCCAAACTGACCAGAGAGAAGAAATCTCTGCAGGAAGCCCACCAGCAAACACTGGATGATCTTCAGGTTGAAGAAGACAAAGTCAATGGTCTGATCAAAATAAACGCCAAGCTGGAGCAGCAAATAGATGACGTGAGGATATTTCATTACTATGCCCTAACATTGATGACTTGCAGAAGCAAAGACAAGATGAGGTCTACACAGGATGCAGGGGTTGAGGGTTCTGACTCTGGGGTCAGAATCTCAGCCCCTTCCAAATAAATGTGGAATGCTGAATGAGCCACTTAAACTTGTGAAGCCTCAGTTTCTGCCTTGTGAAATGGGGATTCAATTAGCTTTATCTCCAAGAGTTTTCATGGAAAGCTTAGCACACAGAGCATGTTCAGTAAAATGTTAGCTGCTAATATCACCACCACCATCATCATCACTATCATCCTCACCACCACCATCACCACAATCATCACCATCAACACCATCATCGTCACTGTCACCATCATCACCACCATCATCACCATCATCACCACTATTATCCCATCACCATCACTATCAGCATCACCAACAGCATCATCACCACCACCATCACCATCAGCATCACCACCACCATCACCACCATCATTATCACCAGCATCATCACCATCAGCAGCAGCATCACTATCATCATCATTATTAGCATCCACTTGTAGGTCCTTGGGTTCCAACAGCTCCAATCCTGTTCTAACTTTGTTAAAAATTAGTTTCATTGGTGGCCTGAAAAATTACCATCCATCCCCTCCCTACCCCCACACCAGGTTACACTTTGTTCTTGATATAAGAGCCAGGTTTGAAGATTTAAGGTTTCACTCCCAGTCGTGGTTAGAATGTTTCCAGATTGCTGCAACTGTCCTGAGGCCAGAGCGGGTGTCCTCCTCCCCAACAACTCCTTTCCCTCACCGCCATCGTCCCCCCAAACACACACATTCTTTGCCTAAATCTCCCCACAGCTGCATGGTGCAGATAGGGGAGAAGATTGATAGTATATAATCTAGACCTTCACAGGCACAGCTGGTGCAGTGCCCTCCCACAGATGCCCCATTTGTTCTGTCTGGGTAAGAGTATGCATCCCCCAGCACCATGTTTCCATCATGGTGCATGGGATAGGCCAAATGGGCATCGACTGAAAGAGGCACTGGGAGGCCTCTGAGGGGATCCAGCCTTTGCCAGAGGAGAGAAGAGGGAGGAGGCAGGGGACCATGCTCCCTCCTGGGGCAGAGGTGAAGGCTCACGCCTGCAGGATCCCAGGGACACTGCGCTTGGCTAAGAGGCAAGCTCAGTTCCCAGGAAATCTCAACCCTCCCCCACCATGTCTTCTCAGCTGGAGGGCTGCTTAGAGCAGGAGAAGAAACTGCGGGCTGACCTGGAGCGAGCCAAGCGGAAGCTGGAAGGAGACCTGAAGATGTGCCAGGAGTCCATCATGGACCTAGAAAACGACAAGCAGCAAGTGGAAGAGAAACTGAAGAAGTAGCTCTTTCATGTTCAACTCTGTGTTTGAGCCCGAAAGCCAACTTCTGCCTTTGAAGGGCTCATAATTCAGGTATTTAAATATATTTATGTATCTATTTGCAGGAAGGAGTTTGATATCAGTCAGTTACAGACCAAAATTGAAGACGAACAAGTTCACAGTCTGCAGTTACAAAAGAAGATTAAAGAACTGCAGGTAATGTGTGGACACCTTTCCCCAACTGGAAATCCCTGTATCAGGGACCTCCTTGCTCTTTCCCCTAGGTTTCTCTTTTGTTAGTATTTATATATTTGGCTGCACTGGGTGTTAGTTGCAGCAAATGAAATCTTGTGTTGCGTCGTGTGGGCTTAGTTGCCCCACAGCATGTGGGATCTTAGTTCCCAGACCAGGGATTGAACCTGAGCCCTCTGCATTGCAAGGCACATTCTTAACCATTGGACCACCGAGGAAGTCTCATCCCCAGGTTTCTTTTGCTGCTTTTTTGTCTTAGTCCTGTTGGAGCTGGAGAGAATCTCCTTCCATTTTTTTTGAAGTTAATATTCAAATTGTTTAAGTTGAATATAAATAGATTTTCTTGAAGATAATTAAAAATATTACCCATAGACTAAATATTATTGATAAGTGTGCTCTAAGCACCACCCTTAAGTCCAGGGTCCTCCCATTTTCTCAGAAATCCAATGCATCCTCTGAATCTTTTGTACACAAGGATCTATGTACATAGACACAAAGAAAAATATATAGGAGATGCGTGCATGCATGCTAAGTCACTTCAGTCATGTCAACTCTTTGCAACCCCATAGACTGTAGCCTGCCAGGTTCCTATATCCATGGGATTTTCCAGGCAGAATACTGGAATGGATCTGCAATGGATTACCATGCCCTTCTCCAGGGGATCTTCCTAAAGGGAACAAGAATATTAAATAAATATGTATATATATATATATATATATAAACTTCTACATAATATATATGTATATGGGGACTTCCCTAGCAGTCCAGTGGTTACAACTCAGTGCTTCTACTGCTGTGGGCCCATGTTTGATGCCTGGTCAGGGAACTAAGATTATCCAAGCCGTGTAGCATGGCCAAATATATATATACATACACACACATATATATATATATACAAAAAATATATACACTTAAAATATTATATAGAGACTATCATTATGCAAGTCACTCTCTTCATGTAGCAATGCATTCTGCAGAGCTGTCCATGGTAGACAAGAGTGGACATCTTACTACTTTGTGGTCTCCTGGACCATGGGATCCATCACGGTTGATCTGACCATTCCCCTACTGATGGGCACTTAGATTGTGGCCAAGTTTTCTTCCAAGGATTTAATGTTATAATGTATTCTTGACTTAATGAAGCCCACCCCCATTCCTCCCCACCATGTCCTCCCCAAAGTGGGGCTGTTGCCCAACCCCCCATGATCTTCCTGACCCAGTGACCCTTCCAGGCCCGCACTGAAGAACTGGAGGAGGAGGTGGAAGCAGAACACACGCTCAGAGGCAAGATCGAGAAGCAGCGCGCAGACCTCTCCCGGGAACTGGAGGAGATCAGCGAGCGACTGGAAGAAGCCAGCGGGGCCACTTCAGTCCAGATCGAGATGAACAAGAAGCGGGAGGCTGAGTTCCAGAAACTGCGCCGGGACCTGGAGGAGGCCACGCTGCAGCACGAGGCCACGGCGGCCACACTGCGGAAGAAGCATGCGGACAGTGTGGCCGAGCTGGGGGAGCAGATCGACAACCTGCAGAGGGTCAAGCAGAAGCTGGAGAAGGAGAAAAGCGAGCTGAAGATGGAGATTGACGACATGGCCAGTAACATCGAGACCGTCTCCAAGTCAAAGGTACCTGATGCTTCTGCTCTCTGCAAAGGCGAGGCAGCATCCACCTTCTGGGTGAGCGGGTACAGTTCCATGCCTGCAACTCACTGCATGTTCTGAATGGTAACACTCTCTCCACTTCCATCTGCTCCTGGCTCCCCAAATTCATTCAGGTCACCAGAACCCTGATCCAAAGATCTGCTACAATTCAAGATCTCACCATTCATCCAGTCTTTCCCAAATGCTTCCAATCCATCTCCCATTTTCTTCTTTATTTGTGCATTCATGCCTGCTAAGTCACTTCAGTTGCATCTGACTCTTTGTGACCCTTTGGACTATAGCCTGCCAGGCTCCTCTGTCCATGGGATTCTCTAGGCAAGAATACTGGAGTGGGCTGCCATGTCCTCCTCCAGGGGATCTTCCCAACCCAGGCATCAAACCCAGGTCTCTTATGTCTCCTGTAGATGGGTTCTTTACTACTAGTGCCACCTGGGAAGCCCATTTATTTATTCACTTATTATTTATTTGACTGTGTTGAGTCTTAGCTGTGACGCACAAAGTCTTGTTGTGATGCTCAGACTCCAGCTGCAGCACACGGGCTTAATTTCCCCACAGCATGTAAGAGCTTAGTTCCCCAACCAGGGATCAAACCCGAGTCCCTTCCATTGCAAGGCAGATTCTTCAAAGTGGCAACCCCACTTTGAAGCTAAACTATCAAATGATTTGATACTGGGAACCCAGGATCCATTTTTCCCGTTCATGTTGGCTTTTTTTTTTTTTCCAAGAGTAATGTGGAAAGGATGTGCCGGACTGTGGAAGACCAGTTTAATGAGATCAAGGCCAAGGATGACCAACAGACACAGTTAATCCATGACCTGAACATGCAGAAGGCGAGGCTGCAGACCCAAAATGGTGAGGATGGGCAGGGTCCCAGGGTCCCACTGCACCATGGGAGAGGGTGGTCCAAACCTTGACGTGGGCCCACATCTGTTTGCTAGGGGAGCTGAGCCACCAAGTGGAAGAGAAGGCCGCTCTGATCTCACAGCTAACCAAAGGCAAGCAGGTCCTCACCCAGCAGCTGGAGGATCTTAAGAGGCAGCTGGAGGAAGAAACCAAGGTAAGGATGGATGCCTCCATCTAGAAAGGTAGAGTCGGGTAGGACCTGAGAGGCCATGGAGCTGGCTGAGGGCAGTGCTGTGTCATGAAGTCTGATGCTGCTCCTCTCTTCCTTGTAGTAGGACAGGAACATGTTCTTGGAGGTTCCAGAACCTTGGCATTGGATCTTCTTCTTCAGAGCTAGAAAACTCTATCAGGGTGCTCCATCCTCGGAGCCCCTCTGTTCCCCAGTGGAGGGGCTGATAAACTCCCCTCCCCTACCACTATACTAGCTGGGCCATCTCTGCCTCTGTGCATCTTCCCACTCTGCCCAGCAATCATTCCACCCCCTTGAAACGCCCTCCTTTCCTCCATCACTCTTTGTGTATCACCAGCTACAGCACCTACATTTAAGAACCCCCCTCCTCCAAAAGGCTGGGTGGTTTGGGGGCACCCTTGGGACATTTGCATAAACACAAACACCATCATCATGTTCTTGAAATCAATATCAAGATATTTATAATTCACATCCCCCAACTAATCTGTCAACTCCTAGAGGGCAAAAATTATTTTTCCCCACTGTAGCAGTTAGCATTAGTTACAGCACACAGTAGAACAGTGCACACAGTAGGTGCTTAGTAAATGTTGTCGATGCGTGTTCAAAAACTAAAAGAGAAAACCAAGAGTCCCCAAAACTGCATATATGTAGTTCTGAGGTTGCCATGTGCCAGCTAAAACTTACAGGGCACTTTTCTGGAATTCCAGCAAACTCTATCCGCCTCTCCTAAAAAGCAAGAAAAGTGCTGTATTTGTCTCCCATCTTTCTAGTATATGGTTGGGGTCCCTGGGGAACTTGCGGGGCAGAGGGAGTGGAGAGAATCAGAGCCTGAGAAGGTCCCTTCCAGGAGCAAGGCTGTCCTTCGGCCAGGATACAGAAAGAGCTAAGCTTTCCTTCCTGGGAAAAGTTTGTTGTTTATTTGTGTCTTTGTTGTTGTTGTTCAGCCGCTAAGTTGTGTCCTACTCTCTGTGAACCCACGGACTGTAGTCCATCAGGCTCCACTGTCCATGGGGTTCTCCTGGCAAGAACACTGGAGTGGTTGCCATCTCCTTCTCCAATTTGTGCCTTTAAAAGCATGCAAATATATGAGTTACTGCACTGGGCCAACCAGAAAGTGTTCTGTGACCATTATGATGAGAGCTCCAATGTCCTCCCAACCAGGTGGAAGTGAGTGATGGAGGCCTCAGACATGTCCCCCTTCTGCTTGGGAAGAGGTGGCAGAGCTGTGGAAACCACACAGCTCACGTCAGAATTCTCGGGTGGGGACACAACCCCCTGATGACACCAGAATATACTTTTGGGGTTTTCAAGGTCATGGTATTCCGAAACACTGCATTAAGTAGTGAGAAGATTAATCCCTTTCTGATTCTCCTCCAATTATTCTGATTAAATAAGGAAAAGGTCTCAATTTGGATGCTGTTGTTTAGTCACTGAGTCGTGTCTGATTACTTCGTAACCCCATGTGACCCCGCCAGGCTGCTTAGTCCATGGGATTTCCCAGGCAAGAATACTGGAGGGGGCTGCCATTTCCTCTTCCAGGGGATCTTCCCAACTCAGGGATCAAACCCAAGGCTCCTGAATTGGCAGGCGGGTTCTTTACCACTGAACCACCAGGGAAGCCCCTCAATTTGGATACCATCTCTCTAACACTGGTGCATCCTCCTCATCAAAACACAAGAGAGTAGGACTAGGACACAGGGCCACAGATGCAAATTACTTAGCTAGAAGGTGGTAACATTGTCTTACCTCCACTGCATTTATTCGGTTACCTTCTGTTTATGGCAAATGTTAATGACTTTTCACTTCAATATAATAGTCTACTTTTTAAAAAGTGAAGTAAATAAAACAGGAGCTGTGCTGCTCCAGCTAAGTTTGTGAAGGCAGCAAGTGAATGATTCAAGTTGGGAAACACCGGTTGAAACAAAATTACTTACCCTGGAAAATGACCAAACGGTTCTGCAATTTGTCATCACGGTGATTCCGCAGGCCAAGAACGCCCTGGCCCACGCCCTGCAGTCCTCCCGCCACGACTGTGACCTGCTGCGGGAACAGTACGAGGAGGAGCAGGAGGGCAAGGCCGAGCTGCAGAGGGCGCTGTCCAAGGCCAACAGCGAGGTGGCCCAGTGGAGGACCAAGTACGAGACAGACGCCATCCAGCGCACGGAGGAGCTGGAGGAGGCCAAGTAGGGGCTCCCAGGTTACGGTAGGAGAGACGGCCTTAAGACACAAGGAAGAGACAGGGGACAGGCCCTGTCTTCCTCCCTAGGCCTTCAAGTTTTCTTAAGCACACAGACCCAGTCTCCATGCCCTTCCCCCTGGGTCCTGTCCATTCATTCCACCTGGTCCCCTTGGCACCTCCTAGGTGACTGCTTTGCCACCAAACATTTTGGGATTCTTCAGGTGATACTTAGATCCTATCCAATCATCAAACTCTAGGCCTTGGTCTTGTCAAAGTCCAGTGCTTTATAGATGGCTCCACTCCCTCCTGATCTGACATTTACTTCTGAAAGAGTCCACCCTTCCCAGCAACAGTAGGTCTGATCCTCTTAGGAAAAAACTGGCCCAGAGGCTCCAGGAAGCAGAGGAGAACACAGAGGCCGTGAGCTCCAAGTGTGCATCCTTGGAGAAAACCAAGCAGAGGCTCCAGGGAGAGGTGGACGACCTGATGCTGGACTTGCAGCGGGCCAACACCGCCTGTGCCTGCCTGGACAAGAAGCAGAGGAACTTCGATAAGGTCCTTCCTCATCTCTCGATGCAAGAGACATGTGAACGCACATACCTTGGGGGAGGGGGAGGTGTGCAGAGCATCAAGTCCAGAGTGGACAGTCTGGGGCTTTGCACTGTCTCTGGATTTTGTGACAGTGCCTCTGAAAGGAATTTTATTCTTCATCAAAGTTAATTCAGATTACTTTGAGACCAGCATATCTTTCAGAATACAGCAGATCTCTGTAGGGATATCAGAGTTTGGAACCCCTGAGTTTGGGGAGTCCCCCTGTTTCTTTGGTCTCTAAAGATGGGAGGGTCCCACTTTGGCATTGCTGACATGACTCACTGTTAACATGACTCAGTTCCTGGCCTTCTCGGCTCCTCACAGGTCCCTCTGTCACCTCCTAGGTCTTCTCAGAGTGGAAACAAAAACTGGATGAGAGTCAAGCTGAGTTGGAAGCGGCTCAGAAAGAGTCCAGGTCTCATAGTACTGAAGTCTTCAAAATGCGCAATGCCTACGAGGAGGTGGTAGATCAGTTAGAGACAATGAGACGGGAGAATAAAAATCTGCAAGGTGAGCACTGCCCATCGCAGGGGTAAGAGAGCCCCCGCTCTCTCCCCCACTCACAGGGCTGTGACAGTCCTCCTTCTCTTCCAGCCATCTCTCCCCCACTTAGCCACAGCCTCCTCCTTCTCACTGACCCACAAAATCCTCACAGCTACTCAGTGACCCCAAGACCCAAACTCCCCCAATGGGAGGCATAGTGGCAGCCAAGCCTCGTTCTCAAGAACAGAGGGCTCATGGGCTGCCAAGCTCCCTACACTGCTAGAAAACAGATCTTTCGTGGATTCTGTCTCTATGTGGCTTTGTGTCCTCGGGTCTGACACTAAATCCCTTAGGGTTTCAGACTCCTGATCTACAAAATCAGACCAGACCCAATGCCCCCGAAAGCCCCTTCTATTTCCAAGCCTCTGATTCTATGCATACTCTCCATGATTTCCTCCCTGGTCCTCTCTATGACCCCTTTGTAGACCCTGTGAAGGTGCAGGGTCACAGTGTTCTGCTGTTCCTCCCTCTGCCCCTCCAGGTGAGGCCACACACCTGTGTCTTACCAACACCTCCCCCGAAAGGCTACACTGTATTTGTTCTCTCCTGTATGAATGTCATGAATGAATTGCCAGTCCCTCAGTTCCCTGGCAAAATTTGATCCTGTGTGATCAAACAGAACCTGCAGAAATAGCCTAAATCAAGCCTGTCCTTTGCAGAAGAGATTTCCGACTTAACCATGCAGATTGCGGAAACAAACAAGAATCTTCAGGAAATGGAGAAGACCAAGAAGCAGGTGGAGCAAGAAAAGTCAGACCTCCAGGCTGCCCTAGAAGAGGTGGAGGTAAGTGCCTGGGATGTGATGGAGAAGCACAGAGCACTGCGGAAGGGGGGCTAGACCATGTTCCCTGGGCGCCCTTCCTGCCAGGAGGCACTGGAGCTTTGCTGGAAAGAACAATCAGCTGCCCCCACCCCACGGTGGGGCTGGGGAGGGCAGCCGTGTCCTGCAGCTTCATCTCCTCCATGTCCTTGTATAATATTTTCCCTCTTGAATAAATAAACGTGTTCTTTATGTCTTCAACATCTCAGAAAGCAAGAACTCCATCACCAAACATCCTGAAAGCCAGCTCAGAATGCCTTAGCTTCAGCAAAGAGATATGTACAGTCATATTTGGCCACTGGGAATTCCATGTGGCCCATAGAGTGCAATGTCCTGATTTAATCATCCATGGTGGCCAGTGCAGGCCAGATGGTTGAGACGTTCCTAGGGAAATTTCCATTACTCAAGGTAACAGGAGAGCAATTTCTCTTTCTCTGTCTTTTTAGAGACAAGGTAGGCTCCTGATTTATGGTCACTATTTTTTTACAAAGACACAGTTATCAAATTTTTACTAATTCAAAGCGATGCTCTGTCCTCAAGACATAAGGCTGTTTGTTCATAATAAAGTTTCAGTTCCAGTTTCAGCACTCATCACAATTTGGGAGTGAACCGTTTGACCTCTTTGAGCATGGTTCTAGTCATTTGTAAAACAAGCCTAATAGCACCCATTTTATCACGATGGGGATGAAAAACCTCATTCCAGAAGGTGGCTGCCCCAGCACTCCCAATCTCTCCTTTGCTTTTATCAGGGTTCCTTGGAGCATGAAGAGAGCAAGATTTTGCGTGTCCAGCTAGAGCTGAACCAGGTGAAATCTGAATTCGACCGCAGGCTCACTGAGAAGGATGAAGAAATCGAGCAGCTGAAAAGAAACAGTCAGCGGGCAGCAGAGGCCACGCAGAGCATACTGGATGCTGAGATCCGGAGCAGGAATGATGCTCTGAGGCTGAAGAAGAAGATGGAAGGAGACCTCAATGAGATGGAGATTCAGCTGGGCCACTCCAACCGCCAGGTGGCCGAGACCCAGAAACACCTGCGCTCAGTCCAGGGCCAGCTCAAGGTGAGTGGGCGGCCCATGGGGGACTTGGCGGGACCTCAGCCTGCCCTGGGCTCCCGTCTCACCTGTGGCTTCCCGTGAAGGACTCCCAGCTGCACCTGGATGACGCCCTGAGGAGCAACGAGGACCTCAAGGAGCAGCTGGCCATGGTGGAGCGCAGGAACAGCCTCTTGCAGGAGGAGCTGGAGGAGATGAAGGTGGCCTTGGAGCAGACGGAGCGGACCCGCAAGCTGTCGGAGCAGGAGCTGCTGGACGCCAGTGACCGCGTGCAGCTTCTTCACTCCCAAGTGAGTCCATTCTCGCTGCACTCAGGGTCCACCCTGGGGGTCAGGAGGGATCCAGGCTCTGTGGAATGGAGTTCCCACCGCTCCTCCCAGGCTAGTGGTCAAGACCAACTTTCATAAGGCTTAGTTCTTGGGATAACATTGCCTCTAGATGGAAGATGGCTGAGCTTTCTTTTATCCAAAGATAAAGAAGGACAAATTATTGCATAAAGGGGCTGGAGAAGGCTGCACAGATGCAGTAACAATTAAGCTGCAAGCTTAGATAATTAGGGCTTCCGTGTGGCTCAGACAGTAAAATATCTGCCTGCAATGCAGGAGACCTGGGTTCGATCCTTCGGTCAGGAAGATCCCCCGGAGGAGGGAATAGCAACCCACTCCAGTATTCTTGCTTGGAGAATTCAACAGACACAGGAGCCTGGTGGGCTACAGTTCATGGGATTACAAACAGTCGGACATGACTGAGCAACTAACACTTACACACACTTAGATAACTAGGATCGTCTTTTGAAATAATTATTTTTAAGAAAGTTACAAAATTCCTTGTTTTATTTATTTATTTTTGTCCATACCACATGGCATGTGGGTTCTTAGTTCCCCAAGAAAGTGAAAGTGAAAGTCGCTCGGTTGTGTCTGACTCTTTGCCACCCAATGGACTATGCAGTCCATGGAATTCTCCAGGCCCGAATACCAGAGTGGGTAGCCGTTCCCTTCTCCAGTGGATCTTCCCAACCCAGGGATGGAACCAGGTCTCACACATGGCAGGCAGATTCTTTACCAGTTGAGCCATCAGGGAAGCCCCAAGCAGGGATCAAACCCTTGCCCCCTACAGTGGAAGCTCGAAGCCCTAATCATTGGACCATCAGGGAATTCCAAAAAAAAATTCCTTGCTTTGAAAACTAGAGAATACAAGCCAAAAAACAGAAAAATACCAACCATATTGTTAGCACTTGGGGATCTTTTATTCTAGACTCTTGTTTCTATACATAAATATGATTTTTTTTTGGTAAATGTCATCAATCCTTTTGCAACTTTTTTTCATTTAACAATGTCATAAGCACATTTCTATATTTTAAAATAATTTTCTATGATACTTTTTTTTTAATGGCAGAAAAGTAGTCTATTTTAGTTGTGTATTATGACACTTTTATATAATCAGTCTTCTATGGTTTGGTATTTTTAGATTGCTCTCAATAAAAATTTTTATGATTAGAAGATTGCTATGCCAAACTTCTTCATATACATCCATGATTACTATTTCCTTAATATTCCTAGAAGTAAATAAACTCCTGGAAGCCCAATTTCATGGTCAAAACAGTAAAAGCATTTATATGCTATAAATTGCTCTTTAACAAAGTTGTCCCAATTTTTATTCCCATTGGGAAAATATGTGAGAGTGCTTAGTTATTATTTGTTTTAATCTTCACTAATGTTTATGGTTGAAAATGCCTCACTTTAAAATTTCATATTTCTTTGATTACTAATGAGGTAGAACATTTTGTCATATTTGTGGGTTATTTGTATTTCGTCTGATGTGTCTTAGCTATTTGTACTTTTGCCCTTTTTTCTTAATGGTTTATCTTATTTACATATTAAGGAAGGAATTTTTTTTAGCAATGCACACTGCAAATGCTTTCTCATTTGTCATCACATTTACAACTCTATGTATAATGTTTGGATCATCGGAATTATTTTTCATTTCATATAGTGAAATCAACCATTTCCTTGTTCCAACACCATTAATTAAATAATCTATCCTTCCTCAAATATTTGAAAACCTACCTTCATTGTATTCAGTTCTTTTACCAACACTTCTTGAATCTGATTTGGGACTTTCCGTCTGATCAAGAATGAGAGTCTTTTTAAATATTTTTCACCCTCATGAAAAATAAGAACCGGAATATCCTCAACATTAGACTTCCTTCCCCACCCAGCTCTCTCCCTTCCAATCACTGTAAGTGTCCATATGTAGCCTGAACTTCTGGTATCTAATTTTTCTTGTAGAACACGAGCCTGATAAATACCAAGAAAAAACTGGAAGCTGACATAGCCCAATGCCAGGCAGAGGTGGAAAACTCTATCCAGGAGTCCAAAAATGCGGAGGAGAAGGCCAAGAAAGCCATCACAGATGTGAGCTCCATTCTTTCCTCTCAGAGATGCTGTCTGGAGATAAGAAAGGGGCTTCTAAGCCAGGGCCTGGCGAGTAGGTCTCCTCTCCTCAGCCCTGCAGTCAGTCAATGGTTTCCTGGAGAGATGGAGGAGATGGGAGGCTCAGCAGAGGCAAAGTGGGAGGGGAGCTGAGGGAGGGAGGAGAGCAGCTCGCCCAGAACCAGCCTCGCAGCATCCTCTGTGTGCCCGGGGAGGAGGGCGGGGGGCCCACAGACGCTTCCTGTGAACTTAACCAGGCGGCCATGATGGCCGAGGAGCTGAAGAAGGAGCAGGACACCAGCGCCCACCTGGAGCGGATGAAGAAGAACCTGGAGCAGACAGTGAAAGACCTGCAGCACCGCCTGGACGAGGCTGAGCAGCTGGCCCTGAAGGGGGGGAAGAAGCAGATCCAGAAGCTGGAGAATCGGGTAGGGTGGCCAGAGTGGACTCTCATTCCCAGAGTGACAGAGGTTCGGCTGCCTCTGGCAGAACCATAGTCCCGAAACTTAGGTGGCGGGGAAGTGGGCACTGAGTCAACTGCAGGTGCAGTTTGAGGACCACATGTGAAACTCCCTGTGAGCCAGATGTCCCCCCAACTCCTCCCCCTCTGGTCCCTACACCCCAAGACATATACAGACCCACTTCAGAAAGGGTATCCCTCAATACTTACAGTGTAACAACATATCACATGTTCTCATTCTATCTTTATTTAGATTCAGATCTATATAACTGGGGGTGGGGGAAACATACTTTGCAGCCATAAGGTTATACATTTGGGTGTAATTCATCAGGCTGCACTTTGATAAGGGGCTTCTCTGGCTGCTCAGTGGTAAAGAATCCACCTGCCAGTGCAGGAGACTCAGATTCAATCCCTGGGTTGGGAAGATCCCCTGGAGAAGGAAATGGCAACCCACTCCAGTATTCTTGCCTGGAGAACCCCATGGACAGAGGAGCCTGGCAGACTACAGTCCATGGGGTCGCCAAGAGTTGGACATGATTTGGTGACTAAACAACAATAAGCACTTTCATAAACAACGGCCCATCCTACGTAAAATCTGCTGCTTTGTCTTCCATTCCCACGTCTCATTCCCTTCCTGGATTTCCTAAGGTCAATTTCCGACTGTCAAAATACAACTTGCGATTCTGGTGTCTTTCTCACTCCATCCAAAATGCAGGGCGATTGGCGCTTCCCCCAAGCTAACTCTCCAGCAACTTGCAATCCACACACAGAACAATCCTGCTTTTCTTGATCTGGGAGCATATTTTGTAGTTTTCGGTTTCTTTCCTGATGATTCCCTTTGTTTCCTGTACCCTTTGCTTTTCCCTTTCGAACTGAGATGGTTCATTTTATTTGCTTTTTAAACCGGGCTGCATTACCTGTTGGCAGTTTGGAGGAGGGCTTGGAGAAGGATGTGAAACTGTCTCTGTTGTCCTCAAGAGAAGGGACATGAAAGAGGCTGACAGAATGAAGAGGCGGCGAAGAGAAGGAAACCACTTCTCCCACAGGAAAGACCCAAACGCATTCTTGATGCCAGCCTCCCAAAGATGTGGTCACTACACTTGTACACTTTAAATGTGAAGCCATTTTTTTAGCTAAAAACTACAAGGCCACAGACACACGAGTAACAAAAGTAAACACCAGGGAACTTAGAGCTCCCTGCTCCCCCGCCAGAATTCTTGAAATGCTTATTTTTAATTATTCCCACTCCTCTTCTATTAAAACAGACTTGTGGCCTTCCCATGGACCCCTCCCTGGTGGGAGGAATTAGATCCCATGCCACCCTCCCCTGGTTCTTTGATTCTGGGCTGGCAGGAAACCCTCTACAAGCCTCCCCAGGGCATGGTAAGGCACCTGGCCTGTCCTCCAATCCAGTGCTGCCCAGTTACTCAGCTCCATGAACCTTATAGCAGCCCAGAGGGAATTCCTATAGAAGCAAATGTTTTCTAGAACCTGATGGGAGACAGCTTCCCAGGGCGGGTCTTTTCTTTTCCAGTGTTCAGAGTTGCCGGTTTCACAGGTGGATTTCGAGGTTGACTCGAGGAGCCTGCAGGCCCAGAACTGCCCTCTCTATGGCCACTGGGATTCCCAGGGATTGGCTGCCACCGCCACCAATCCAGTGGAACCCCTCTGGATTGAGGAATCAGGCCACAAGCGGTGACCTGCATTCTCAGTGGCTACACTACTCCCTCACAGCTTCAGGAAAGGCAGACACAGCTATGAAATCGATCATACCTGTGTAGTGCTATATCATCAAAAGATACTTTCATAGACTTTGTCTCATTTGATCCCCACATTCGAGATAGGTTGGCAGGAATTATCTCTATTCTGAATACACAGAAATTCAAGAATTTCCCTAGCAGTCCAATGGTTAGGACTCCACACTTCCAATGCAAGGGCCATGCATTCAATCTTTGATTGGGGAACAAAGATCCCACAGGTCATGCAGTACAGCCAAAAAATTTTTTTAAATAAATAAATAAGTAGAAACTCATTTGAGTTTCTACTCAGTGACGACAACTGACCTGCTCTGGATTCATCAGCTGGACCTGGGGCTTAAACACACCTTCGATTCTCCCTGGCCCACTGCCTTCCTCAATCAGGAATCCAGGCCCACATGATAGCCCTCACCCAGCTGCATAGCCCCCGAGGAAGGGGGCATCTTTTGCAAAGCTCCATCCACTAGCCAAGCCACCTGCACCTGGGGCTGCTTCTGCCCAAAGAAGGCATCTTGCCATTTGTACAAAGCCACAGCATGGACTAGTGGCGGCCTTGAGAATAAAATGTGTTCTGAGCCTGAGAAGACAGCTTTGCAAAAATAAACTTAGAGGATCTTGAGTTCACCCTAAAAACAACCAGCACACGAGTGGTGGGAAAGGCCTGGGAAATGTGGCCTGACCCCTGTGCTCTCTTCTGGGTGCAGGTAAGGGAGTTAGAAAGCGAGCTGGATGCTGAGCAGAAGAGGGGGGCCGAGGCTCTGAAGGGTGCCCACAGATATGAGCGAAAGGTCAAGGAGATGACTTACCAGGTAGGCAGTGACTCTCCTGAAACCCCAGCGGGCGCCCCCTGGATCCCACCCGCAGATGCAGCGGAGAATGGGTCTGGCATGGACCCTGTGTTTGCAGGCAGAGGAGGACCGCAAGAACATCCTCAGGCTCCAGGACTTGGTGGACAAGCTGCAGGCCAAAGTGAAGGCTTACAAGAGGCAGGCGGAGGAGGCTGTGAGTATGGGGTCCATCCTGGTCCATAGGGTCCACGGCAGCTGAGGCCTGCGTTTTCATTTGCAGGCTATAAACACGAGCTCAGGAAGCCTGCCCTCTCCCTCCCCTATTCTCCTCTCCCTCCCGCATTCTCCTCCTCTTCTCCCTATTCTCCTCCCCCTCCCCCAGGCACCACCAGTCCTGGCCCATACCCCTCCATCCCTCCACTCTGCCTCGACCCACCTGGCTTTATCCCACCCACCCTGACTCACTCAGAACTCCCTGTCCCTGTGAGCTGACCTCAAATACCTGGTCTTAATTCATGTCATCCCATCTTACCCCTGGCCCTGGCCCCCACCACCTCCATCCTTCCTCGGCCTCCCTAACTCCCACTCCCCAGTTCATGCTTTTGGATCTACTCTTGAACAAACAGTGGAACCAACAGAGAGGAAATGGTTTGGGCTGAATGAGAACTTCCCAAATACCTTCTGGGGACCCTAGGTCTGAAGGACTTTAATAGCAGGAAGCTGGGGTGGCAGGGAGGAAATGGGTGGAGTCTTTTTCTTTGATAGATGAGAAATCCTTTAGGAAACTCTGGGTTCCACAAAGTTGGAGGGTTGCTTTATTTCAAGGATTTCTCAGATATTGCAGGTAACGTGGGATGGACCTCATAGTGGAAGAGATGTTCTGAGTTGCAGCATTTCTCACCCTTGATGGAACGTGGCATCTCTTTTTTGTAAACAGAGCATCTCATAGGACTTGCATCCTGAGAGACAAAATCTGGGGGAGCCTGCTCCAGATAAATGATTGAATATGAGGCTTCTCTCCCTGCCCTTTGTCCGCCCTGTTCAAGAGGCTGGGGCTTCTGTCCTGACCTCTGGGAAGCAGCTCTGGACTGGTTAAATGGGGGAGGATTAGCACAGCTGCAGCAGGACTAGCCAGGGCCCAGCAGGCCACCTTCATTAGAAACCCTTGGATGGTCCTCAACCAGACCCAGCCTGGCCATGGGCAGACGGCATTGGGAGCAGGCAAGGGGCAGGGGGCATGGACCATGGGTCTCTGACACCTCCATGTGCCTTGGGAGACTTAGTTTCCTCTAAGAGCTCTGAGGGATGGAGATGGCATAGAGGAGGGGCACAGGGGAACAGGCAAGCATCCTAGGGGCAAAGTGACGTGTTAGTCACTCGGTCATGTCTAGCTCTGCAATCCCACAGACTGTAGCCCGCTAGGCTCCTCTGTCCATGGGATTCTCCAGGCAACAATACTGGAGTGAGCTGCCATTCCCTTCTCCAGGGTATCTTCCCCACCCAGGGATTGAGCCTGGGTCTCCTGCATTGCAGGCAGATTCTTTATCATCTGATCCATCGGGGAAGCCCAGGAAGCCCTGTCCTGGGGGCAGTGGACCTCCCAGTTGACTGGGCGGTGCACATGGTCAGGAGCCGGGGGCATTGTCCTCACTGCTGGAGAGCTTAGCTCTCCCTCCTCTGACCTCAGGGAATTGGGGCCCAAGCTCTCCTGGTTCCCCAGTTCCCACAGAGGCCGTCAGGGACCCAGGGCCTCAGAGCCAGAGGGAGGGACTTCCTCAGCCTCCTGCCCCCTCGGCCTTCCCTTCAGGAGGAGCAGGCCAACACTCAGCTGTCCAGATGCCGGAGGGTCCAGCACGAGCTGGAGGAGGCTGAGGAACGCGCCGACATCGCCGAGTCCCAGGTCAACAAGCTGCGGGCCAAGAGCCGAGATGTGGGAGCCCAGGTGAGAGCAGACTCCCCGCTCCAGACACCCTGAGACTCAGGACCAGGCGGCAGCCGCAGGGCTCAGAGCGCGCTTGTCAGTGTCCCTCCCGGCTGCCGGCCATGCCTTCACTGAGGGACTGCTTTAGCCAGGTCCCCGGGGGCTCCAGGCTCACAGGAGCAGTGAGGGGCCAGGAGCCAGGAGCCCTACTATCCCTGCTCCTCCCTCCCTGTTGCAAAAGGCGGTGTCCAAGAAGTCCCTGCTTTTGGGGGGATTCGCCCCAACTCCAGGGGCTCGACTGGTTTGCTTTTACAATATACAAAGGGAGACAAAGCCACATCTTAATGTTCTTCTGAGACTCCAGCCTCTCCAGTTGCCCCACTTGAACACGAGGCCCGGCCTCACCTTTGCTTTGACTCATTTCCTGACTCATTTCCTGTGTACGATTCTTTTTCTCCCCCAGAAGATGGAAGAATGAGCCCCTCCCGATACCTGTTGCCATGGGACATCTTGGGAGAGTAGAGGGAAGGTGTCCTGAGAAATAAATTCTCCTGGCAACTCAGATCTCCGGCTCCGCTATGTTTATTATCGCTGTCCGTTCTTCCTCCGTGGGGTGGTTCTCAGATTCTTGCCAGGTCTATTGTATAAACCATAAAGAAAGAGATGTGAAAGTGGACCCTCCTGGCCCTGAGTAGGAAAGGAGGAAAATCAACTCACTGCAAGATAGACCACCAGCTCCCCAGCAGTTAAAAATAACTTTCAGATACCTGTGGGCCATTTTCTACTAGGAATTCATTACTTTTTCCAGCTCAGTTCCCCTGAATTTACAGACAGGGAAACTGGACCCAGATGGATTAAGCACTCTGTAGTTATCCAGATTGGAGGAGCCCAGACCTCCAAGATCCCAGACCCCCCAGGCTAGACCTGCCCCCCCCCCGCCCCCCGACGACCCCAGGGCTCTTTTCCCCAAGCACCTCTGCTTTTCCATTCCATCTCTCCTGGGGCGGTGTCTCCACTCCTCTCACACCACCCAAGCTCCCAGAACATCTTCAGAGGTAGTAGACGTTCCTGAACACAGGATTCATTCCTAGGAGGACAGTTCCTTTGGGAAGGACTGCCCATAAGCTGGTCTGCCAGCCCTGCTTGTTCCTCCTTCCCATTTTCCTCCACATGCACGGATCCTCTTACGGTGCTCTGACCAAGGATGAAGAGTGTGGCTAGTCTTATGGTCGCTCCCAAAGCCCCCTGACTCTGATTAAGTTGGATTTCTTGCCCTGAAAGGATAGAAATGGAGCAGCATGAACAAGGACAGGATCAGGAGCCAAGACTAAACCTGAGCCTCAGATTGAGCACTTAGTAGCAACAGCTGCGTGGCCTGGGTTGGCCATGTACTTTCTCTGAACCTGAGTTGCTCAATGGTCAGACTGAACTGTGTGGCCAGGGGCATGGACTTTGGGTTCCATCAAACCTGGATGGAATCCCAATATTATCACATACCAACTGTGTGGCCTTAAGCAACTTAAGACTAACTCCTTGGGCCTCATTTTCCTTATTCTGTAAGGCAGAGATAACAATAAAAATCATAGCTTCTCTGGGACAGATGGAGGGTTGGGGTGATGGCAAGGGGTGCAGGGTTTCTGGCTTACTATGTACCAGGCACTACAACGCACTCTCCTCTAACATCTTAGACAGTCCCTTCTCTCTGGCCTCTAGATCCCTCTTTGCATCTCATCACCAGCTCACCCCTCATGCCTTTGACACAGGGATTGGCAGCAGTGGTGGTGGCAGGAAATGATTCTGAGGTCAGGTGACCTCAGATGTCTGACATCACCATCCCCACCATCATCATCACCATCCTCAATATCATTATCACCATCACCACCATCACTGTCCTCACCATCATCATCACCATCATCTTCACCATCTTCACCATCACCATCATCCCCACCATCCTCACCATCACCATCCTCACCATCACCATCATCATCCTCACCACCCTCACCATCATCCTCACCATCATCATCAGTATCATCACCATCCTTGGCACCATAATGCCTAAACTTAAGGACTGAAAAGGTCCATAAAAAATTATCTACTTCAATCTTCTCAATACCATACACAAGGAAACTGAGGCCATTCTCAAAGTCCCCAGACACCAGATCGTAGTCCTACACTCCTGCCACCCCACTGCACCACCCTCCCAATTAGAATGATAATACAATTTCAACTCTGCAGAACTATTCTGTAAGATGCTGAGGATCCATGTGCCCCATTTTCGTCTTTTCCACAAGGGTCTCCCAACAATCCTGTCGGGAGGTCAGGCAGGTACTAACACCCCCATTTTCTAGCAGATGGGCTGTGGCTTTTCTGATGTTGAGAAGGAGCTGAGCTGGAAGCCCTTCAGACTCACCATACAGCAGAGTCTCACACGGCGGCCTTTCCCTGTGTGTGTTGAAAGCCCTGGGGCTGACCTTCTGGGTCCCAGTCCCACCCTACCACTCACAGCTGTGCGATTTGGAACAAGTTACTTCATGACTTTGAGCCTTTGATGCCACGTGTAAAATGGGATGTAACGATGTGCTTTAGAGGGTTATTCCGAGAAGTAACTAAGAATGTGCAAGAAATGCCCTTGGTCTGGAGCCAGACACATAGTTTATACTCTGGTAATGTGTCATCACAGTGGTCAGGGGTGACACATGACCTCAGAGGGCAGGTGGAATGTAAGACAGGTTCAGAGGGGGCTGGGGTTTGGCTGTGTCTCCATGGGGATTCCTCTGGTTTAAGGAGCTAACATACCATGCTCTTGAGGGGCATCAAAAAAATTTCCTGTGGAATCACTTCTTTCTGACATTCCAAGAAAAGCAGATATGAATTCCATCTGCTCCAACACTCCCCAGTTCACCTGGAGCTGCCTGGCATCTCTGCATTCGCCCCACCCTGGTTCCCCAGATCTCTAGCACGTCACACTTTCCAGAAGGCCTTGGGAAAGTCAGGGAGTGTCTCTGAGCCTCAACGTGGAGCAGGAAGTCCTGGAATTTCCTACATCAGGACAGAACTGTTGAAAGATTCACACCTGATGCATGTAAGAGATTTTCCTAGCAACTACCCAAATTGGAGATGTTTTACTAACAAGAATGATAATAATAATGATATTGTTGGCTGCTGCTGCTGCTGCTGTTGTTAGTTTAAAACCTAGCCACCAAACCTGGGCTTCAAGTTCTGGGGGGCCTTGGACAACAGAGCCTACCCTGACCTACTGGCCTCTTCAAAACAGAGCTTTGCTGCCACCTCCTGGCGGTGGAAAGATAGGCTTTTCATTATACAAATGACCCAGAGATCTAGTCTCGACATTAGACATTCAGAGTCAGAGGTGTCCTTGGGAAACAGGATCATCCCATCCAGGGATGGGTGTCTCTGAGATGAAGGTGGCCTGTGGAGGTTCCAAAGGTAAGTCTGTTGGTCCTTCTCCTAGGCCCCAGACAAAGGGAACACCCAGGTCCACAGTGAGATACTCAGGTCAAGACCTTTGCCATCTGACCCTTCAGACCCCTCCCACTTTTCTCCTGTCCCAAAAGAGGTCAAAGAAACAATGCTTTTCCTTGCCCTCTGGACTTTGGGTGGGTCCAGCCAACAGGGAGCTGAGACAGAAAAGCAGAGAGAAGAACATGAAGAGGGCATTTATTCCCTGCATCCTCCCTGTAGGCAAAGGCCCCACTCTACCTGGTAGCCCACTCCCTAGCCTGCTCTGTCGCCATCTTCAGTGACCAGTCCCCTCCCCCTGTTTGCACCTGGAGCACTGCCTCATCCCCGTGGCCTCCCTGAACCTGCCTACATCTCCGGGCAGAGTCTCTTCCTCAACACCCCACACGATATGCTGATCTGGGTGTGGCATCTGCTTCCAGCCAGAGCCCAGCTGGCACATGCCCCGCCCTGCTCCACAGCCCTTCTATGCGGTGGGGTCAGCTGACCACACAAAGCACTGCTTCACTGCGCTGTGTGTACCTCTCCAGGTCATAAATCCCATTCCGATTGCTAATGATCCATTCAGTTTCATTGCACACTTCAACTTTGGCACAGGCCTCCTGCCAGATCAAGCTTTTAGGGGCTCATCCAGGTCCCTCTTTTCATTTAAACCTGGGCTCACACCAATAGCTCTTGAACCCAGGAAGACGCAGTCGTTTCCTGCTGAGATCTAAGTGGCATCAGTGGTATCCTGGAAACAGCTTGCACCAGCTCACAAGAGCCAGTTATGAAACTTTTAGGAATTTTGTGAGCCAGTTCTTAAAATTTAAATTTTATAATTTACTTATTATTAAACTTAAATTTTATAATTTTACAATGAGATAAATTACAGCTCTTCCTCAACTTTCATCATAAATTGGAAATACCGTTTATTTAGAAATGCAGTTAATACATCAAACCTACCAAACCATTATCATTTAGTTCAGCCTACCTTGAATGTGCTCAGAACACTTACATTAGTCTACAGCTAGGCAAAATCATCTAACACCGAGCCCATTTGAGAGTAAAGTGTTGGCTATCTCATGTAATGTATTGAATACGCTACCGAAAGTGAAAAACAGAATGACTGTCTGGGTGCAGAAAGGCTGTAAGTATATCAGTTGTTTCCCCTCATGACTGCATTGCTGACGGGAGCTGTGGCTGGCTGCCCTGCCCAGCATCAACAGAGGATCAGACTGCATATCTCTAGGCCAGGGAAAAGATCCAAATGCAAAATTCAAAGCACAGTTTCTACTAAATGCATATTGCTTTTCTAAAGTTGAAAAATTGTGAATCGAACCATCGAAAGCCCAGGAGTATCTGTATATTAAAAAAAAAAAAAAGGTAATAAAAAATCAACATGGAGACTTCCCTGGCAGTCCAGTGGTTATGACTCTGTGCTTCCAATGTAGGAGGCGTGAGTTTGATCCCTGGTAGGGGAACTAAGATCCTGCATGAAGCTCAGTGTAGCCAAAAAAAAAATTAAAAATCAATACATAATACTGCAAAAGATTGAAGGAGGAAAGGATGGCAGAGGATGAAATGCCCATCACTGACTCAATGGGCATGAATATGAGCAAACTCCAGGAGATAGTGAAGGACAGGGAAGCCTGGTATGGTGCAGTCCATGAGGTTGCAGAGTCGGACACGACTTAGCACCTGAACAACAACATAACTATTGCATTTTATTACGATCTGTGATTTACAACTAATAAATCTGCATAATGGACATACTCTCCAGTGGTTTGCTACTTACATCTCTTTCTATCTCCACATTTAGGGACATCATGGGGGATTCCAAAACTGGCCGAGGTGGAAATATTTACACCATAGAAACTGGCAAACACTTTAGTGCAGGGCTTTTTATCTCTTTGCTTGTTAAAGTTACCAGCACACCACTATGTGGAACCAATGAACCCAAGTAAAGACAAAGCTGGAATTTGTATATAGAGATACTGGAGGATGTAGTGGGTGGGCCAAGCCCACCCTCTGTGTTTCCACCAGTCCTACCAGGCCAGCTGATTCAAGGCAGCAGATTGAGAGAATTTCTCAAAGCCAAGAATTTCCTCCTTCAGAGAATGGGAAGGTGGGGAAGACAGGAAGGAAATGTGGGCCAGGCCATCCTAGTCCCAATTCCACAGCTATACCCTGGGTGTAGGAACTCATTCATCTGTGACAGAGTCAGCTTCAATGTTTAGGCAAGAAGGAAGATTTACTGGTTCACCTAAATGAACATTTCAAGGGTAGTCAATCTTCAGGCTGACTGGGCCCACAGAAGTGTCATTGGATCTAGGATTTCAGACAGTTTCTTATTTTTCTCTTTCTTTCCCTCTCTCCATTCTGCTTTCCTCAAAATTAACTTTATTCCCCGGAAGCCTGCTCCTTTGTGATTACAACATGGCCAGGGTTGTATCCTGTATCTTCCCATCTTATGCTAGTGGCCTAGGAGCATCTTTTTTTCCAGGAGTTCCTGCAAAAGCCGAAGGGCTGGGCTTCCCTGCTGGCTCAGTGGTAAAGAATCTGCCTACCAATGCAAGAGCCACGGGTTCGATCCCTGCTCCGGAAGATCCGACATGCCTTGGAGCAACTAAACCCATGTGCCACAGCCATTGAGCCTGTGCTCTAGAGCCTGGGAGCTGAAACTAGTGAGCCCACATGCCACAACTACTGAAGCCCTTGTACCCTAGAGCCTGTGCTCCACGACAAGAGAAGCCACTGCAATGAGAAGCCAGTGCCCCGCGACTAGAGAATAGCGCCTGCTCACTGAAGCTAGAGAAAAAGCCAGCACAGCAACTAGGACACAGCACAGACAAAAAATAAAAATAAAAACAAATAAATAAATATATATTTTTTAAGCTGAAGGGCTGGTTCTCATTGGCCTGGATGGTCAGGCCTGACATCAGGAGATGGCAGGAGGATGGAGGGTTTTGACTGGTCAGTTCTAAGTCATGATGGTCCAGCTATACCCAAATCCAAAGTCAAGAGGGATGTCTCCTATTCCTCCTACGAGGTCAAGTTCCTACTCCCAGAAGAAGCAGTATAGATCACCTCAATTTGCTACTCATGACCAGGGCTCACAAGCAAGGGGCCATGGGCTTTGCTGAGTCTGATTTCGGTTTTAGAATTGGACTGCCTTCCCACACGGTCACTGTGAGGACAAATCCATACACAGCAGTCAACCCCCTGGCACAAAGCGGGCTTCTGAATGCCAGTTGGCATTTCCCTTTCTTCTTTGTTTGTCCCCACGAAAGAGGCACCATGGCCGACAAAAGGTTCTCCATCTCAGAGTCTAAACAGGAGATCTCTCTTGGACCCAGCCGGCACACAGACCCAGCAGACATCCCTCGTCCTTCAACACTCCTGCTAAGAGTGTAACTTCTCATAACATCACATCATTTCCTCCCCCGCCAGTGACCTGAATTCCACGGTGGGCCTCTCACCACTGTCAGGAGGAGGAAGAGACTGTAGCTCAGAGGCACTGCCCCGAGGCCAGGGGCTTCCTGTCCCATGAGTCAGGAGGGAGAGGTCTGAGTGGGGCCAGACAAAACATCTGGACCCCGATCAGGACCCGGCTGGGATCTGGACCAGGCTGGTGGCCCTGCCGGGGCGTAACTCCCAGAGAGCAAGCAGACGAGGCTTCCAGCCAACAGTGGACGGACGGATGGAGGGACTCTCACACACTGGGAGCTGTTATAAGCTTTGGGAGTAAGTTACAGTAATAAATAATAAGGCTTACAAGTGCCTTTCTCTCATCTCAGATCTCAACCACTCCACTGAGCGCCTCCCAACATTCGCCTGCCTCACGGCCCTCGACCGTTCCTCTCCGGGGCCCTTGGGTTTTCATAATCACCCACTTCCTGTTTCTCTCCATCACTAAACTGCCACCTCTTCAAGAGCCAGCACCCTCTTCATCATCTTAGAATCCTCCAGGGCAGGTGAGGCAGTCCACAGAGGTTGCCAGAATGGATCAATGTTCATAACAGCATTTTCATAACAATAAAATACTTGCAGGGCTTGTCAGAATTCTCTTATTGTCTTTATTAAGCTTGTTCTTTTATGGTATTCTCTGATAAAAGCTTTATTAGATGAATTTTCATTATACCTCAAAAAAAAAAAAAAATTGCAGGCCTTCCCTGGTGGTTCAGTGATGAAGAATCCACCTGCCAATGCAGGAACCATGGGTTTGAGCCCTGATCTGGAAAGATCTCACATGCCATAGAGCAACTAAGCCCGTATGCCACAGCCTGTGCTCTAGAGCCCAGGAACCACAACTACTGAAGCCCACACACCCTGGAGCCTGTGCTCTGCAACAAGAGAAGCCACCACAGGGAGCAGCCCAAACACTACAACTAGAGAGTAGCCCCCACTCACAACTGGAGAAAAAAGCCCGCACAGCAACGAAGACCCAGCACAGCCAAAAATTAATTAATTAATTAATTAATTTTAAAAAATCTTTTTACATGACTATTTTTAAAATTAAACAATCACAAATAACCTAAAATGCTTAGTAACTGAGGGCTATCTGAATACCTTATGTCATAGTTATAAGAGCAGCTGATGTTGACTGAGCACTCTTCATGCGCTAGCTGCTGTTTTAAGAACTTAACACGCAGCATCTCATTTAATATTCACAAAACTTCTCTCCTGTAGGCTCCTATTTTCTCGTTTTACAAGTGTGGCTCAGAGAGGTTAAGAATTTGCTTAATAACATAAATAAAAAAAAAAAAAAAAAAGAATTTGCTTAATGTCACACAGCCAGTGAATGGTAGGGCTCGAGCTTGCAGTCACCATGCTAGTCTAGGATTACTCGGAGGGTTATGTATCCTTTAAGAGAGAACAGCACAAACAACATTTGAATCCATCAAGATGCAGATATTAATGTACTTACTAAAAGAAGTTAAATGAAAGAAGTTTAAGTTAATATATACATGCCGATGACAGCCCTGTGTCAGACAAGCCTACAATCAGGATGATGAAATACAGTTTCTCATCTCTTTGAGGTTTCATTTCTCTATAAAGCTGTGCATAATTTTCTAAAGTTATCTTTAAACTTTAAGATAAGATTTATGCCCTGGGGGCTGGGCAAACTACTTCCTAATTTGATAGAAGAATCCTGGCTGAGATGTTAGGACTTGAGGCTGACTCAATTCTGCTCCTTCTCAGCAAACACATTTTACAGGGATCTTTCAAAACGAAGCCTTGACTGACGCCTGGTTTTGGGGGAGTCCTGAGAAATGGAGAAGGGGGCTTCAGGGTGGTGGGGATAGGGGATCCTTGTAAAGAGGGTCACAAAAGTGTCAACGTAGTCACAGAAGCTCCTGTGTCTTGGTGTGGTCAGAGAGTCCCCTGTCCCCAGCAAAAGGAAAGCCCCCCTGTTATCTCCTTGCGGCCCTTCAAGTGAACTCAGTGCTTCAAGGGCCGATGCAGACAGGAAAGCCCAGGTCACCAGTGTTGAATTGAGGTGACTCTGGAGGGCAGACAGGAGACCCTGGAGAGGGCAGGGGTCAGGAGGCTCACCAGGGCATCAGTCCAGGGGGGCAGATGGACACTGCACTTCCCGGCTCTAGTGCAACTTCCTTCCTCCAGCCTGAAGAGCTTCCCAGAAGCATGAGAGATCCAAAAATCCCCCCAGGCCTGGAGCCAACCTAGGAATGACTGAAGGAAATAACTTCCCTGGTGGCTCAGACAGTGAAGAATCTGCCTGCAATGCAGGGGACCCAGGTTGGATCCCTGGGTTGGGAAGATCTCCTGGAGAAGGGAATGGTTACCCACTCCAGTATTCTTGCCTGGAGAATTCCATGGACAGAGAAGCCTGGCAGGCTACAGTCCATGAAGTCACAGGAAGTCGGACATAACTGAATGACTAACACAAGGTGCTCTACACAAGATGTCAGGAGGACAGGAAGAGAAAAGAGGAGGCAGGGGCTGAGGGGTGGGGGTGGGGGGGATGGATGCCATCCACAGGTGCAGCCCGAATGGGGGTAGGAGTACGGGGGTGTGCAAACTGCTGCCTGAATAGCAGTTGGGGGAACTAGTCCTCTTTAGTCCAGAGAAGAAGCTCGGGGGATGGAAGCACAGTTGTCAGTTTCAAATATTTGCGTAGCTGCTCATGACAAAAGAGACAGAACATGCCGTAGTCCAGAGCCTTGTTACTCTGAAGTGTGATGCAGCAGCAGCAGCAGCCCCGGGCGTTTAGAAACACAGACTCCAGGCCCCTCCCAGACACAGCGAATTCAAACATGGCCCTGAACCTGAGCTCCAGGCCATCTGTGAGCACATCCAGTTCAAGAAGCACAGATCTGGAGTGATGCTATTCACACCGTGGTTCAGAGGCCAGTGCCCGTCTCTGGATGGCTTGTTAATGGTCTCCCGCAGATAAGTACAGACACTGAGAGTGTTTGGAAGCTTTTACAGCCATACGGTGCAGTGGTAAGGAATCTGCCGTGCATGAGACTCAAGAGATGCGGGTTCGATCCCTGGGTCAAGAAGATCCCCTGGATGAGAGCCTGGCACTCCACTCCAGTATTCTTGCCTGAAGAATCCCATGGACAGAGAAGGTTGGCGGGCTACAATCCATGGGGTCGCAAAGAGTTGGATGCAATTTAGTGACTAAACAACAACAGCAAACATCCTGGATTGGATTCTGGAACCAAAAAAGGACACTATTAGATCTAAATACAGTGTGGAGTTTAACTAGTAATGCACAATGTTGGTTTTAGTTTTGAGAAGTGTACCATGGTTATGTGAGACATAAACAGTAGGGAGAACTGGGGAACTCCCTGGCGGTCCAGTGGTTAGGATTTGGTGTTCTCCCTGCCAGGACCTGAGTTGGATCCTTGGTCAGGGAATTAAGATCCTGCAAGCCTTGTAGCATGGCCAAAAATAACAAAACAACTTTCAGTTCAGTTCAGTTCAGTTGCTCAGTCGTGTCCGACTCTTTGCGACCCCTTGAACCGCAGCACACCAGTCCTCCCCTGTCCATCACCAACTAGGGAAAACTGAACGAGGGGTGTACTGGAACTCTGTCCTATCTTTGCAACCTTTCTATATGTCTAAAATTAATCCAAAATTTAAAATTTATTTATAAAAATTTAAAAATCAACATGCAAAGATAAATTATACTTGTTTATTCCAGCACCGAACAGGTAGAAAATGATTTTTTTAATTACGCTGCTTATAATTGAATTTTTAAAAATCAATTTCCTAACAGTGAATAAAACACATACAAGACCTCTAGAGAAAATTACAGAACTATTAAATTTTAGATCCTTAAGAACTACTAAAAAAAATTTCATAAAACAAAGATACAGCATGTGAATTGATAGAAGATGTTACAAAATAAAGGCATGATTTCTTCTCAAATCTGTTTACAGACTCAGTACAATCCAGATCAAACATTTCTACAGTCCCCTATCTTCCTTCCCCCTCACACACCCTTTCCCTCTCTCCCTTTTTCTCTCTTTCTTTCTTTTGGCAAAAGTTAACAAGTTAATCCTACATTTTATAAGAAAATGCAAAAGATGAAGCATCATTAAAGCATTCTTGAAGAAGAAAAACAAGGTGGGAAGAAGGAGAGAGAAAAAAAGTTTTTTAAAAAAGAAAAACAAGATGGAAAGATTTGCTTGTATGTGTTCAGTCGCTCAGTTATGTCCAACTCTCTGTGGCACCATGCATTATAGCCAGCTAGGCTTGGCTAGCTGTCCATGGAGTTTTCCAGGCCCTGGAGTGGGTTGCCATTTCCTACTGCAAGGGATCTTCCCAACCCAAGGATCAAACCTGCATCTCTTTTATCTACCTGCATTGGCAGGTGGATTATTTACCACTAGCACCACCTGGGAAGCCCCTAAGATTTGCTTGCTATACCGAAAAGAATCTCTGGGGCGTAGAAAAGGATGGATTAGTGTTTTCTATCTATTCATTCTATTAATTTTTGAGAGCTTGGTATTGAAACTCCAGTTTAAAATCTTAATTTAGCTACTTAAAAATAACTAATATAGAGTAGAACTATATTTAACTTTGTTTGTATTTTCCAAGTCTCCTGTAAATGTTAATATCATACTTTCATAATTCAAAAAATTTAAAAAAATAAAAAGAAAAAGGTGGACTATTTTCAAAAAGAATCAATTTACTTTTAGCAAATACTATGCTACAGAAAATAGCTTAAGATTTGAGGACTCTTCTGTGCCAGGTGCTATTCTAAGCTTTTTTTGTATATATGCTCATTTAATACCCACAATAGTTCAAACAGGTGATTACTGTCCTTACCCCAGGTACCATCTGGCTACCAACACAGTTCCAAGAGATCTGGACACACATGGAGCTGCCCATCTGAGTACATCTGCCCAACTCACATTATCTCCAGCGGTGAACCCACAGGTACCACCTGGGACCTCTAGAAAAAGACTTGTTTCAGCCTCCAACCAGCCCCAGGTACTTACTCACAAAGCTCCTGAAAGTGTTAGGAGGAAGAGGGGGAAGGGGTACTAGGGTGCCAGAAAAACTTCCCAGAGAACTAAGATTCCTACTGATGCCAAGAACTAACTGGGAATTCCCAGAATGTTTCCTTTTGTTTTTTCCTCTTTAGCCTCTGTGCCCTTCACAGGACCCCTGGCATCTAATAAAAGCTGCCACAATTCTGTTTTCAAATGTTATGCAAATCACCCTCCCCCAGGGTCAAGGAGAAACTTAAGCAGAGAGCCAGAAAAAGAGGTGAGGGCTGCCCTGGTAGGGCTGTCTATTAATAGAAGGCCGTGTGGTGGGGGCAGGGGCCCCAGAACAATCACAATGTCTCCTTAAGACAGTACAACCTTGGGTGGCGGGGGGAAGCTGAAGTTCAGATCGTTCGGCTCCTATCATCAGCTATCAGAACTTCTGGGGAGGACTGTTGACCGGGCTTGTGTGTGTTTCCAGGCTGGCTTCCCGGCTGTTCTAAAGCCGAGGTCACACCACCCTGGAAGGCTTCATCACCACTGCCTACTGCTCTGGGCAGAGCAGAGAAGTAACAGCTAAGGGGTCTGGGACCTCATTTAAAGTTTCTCTTTAGACTTCACCTTGGACTGAAAAATGCTGGTTGCCCTTGAAGCTAAGGACCAAGGAGAAGTGGTATATTCCAAAAAGTATGTGCCTTTCCATTGCCAAACTCCCAAAGGCAATAAATAAAACAACAGCAACAATTTTTTATAGAGTGCCTACTAGGGGCTTTTCAGGTGGCGCAGTGGTAAAGAGTCCACCTGCCAAGGCAGGAGGGGTTCAGTTCCTGAGGTGGGAAGAGCCCCTGGAGAAGGAAGTGGCAACCAGCTCCAGTATTCTTGCCTATGAAATCCCACGGACAGAGGAGCCTGGGGGCTACCGTCCACGGGGTCACAGAGAGTCGGACCTGACTGAGCGACGGAGCTCAGTGTGAGTGCCTGCTATGTCCTACGCACTTTCTAAGCTTTCACTCCCCTTTAGCCCCTGAGGGAGGAACCACTGTGCCCATTTTGTAGATGCAAAAACAGGTTAAAATTTGCCCAAAGCCACCCTGGAGCCGGGATTTAACCCTGAGGGTGACCCCGGAGCCCACACTCTCCTACATCTCAGTGCATGGCTCCTCTGATGTAAGGAAGGCAGAAAATTCCAGCCTGGGGTTCTCTGCAGGCCTCTGGTCACTCTCCAGACTCAGTTGGAGGCAGACTCTGAGCCAGACAATAGGACCCACCTAACCCTTGGGGTCACAGCGGGCGCTCCTTCGAGGGCAGCTGTGATCCTGCATTGACGGGTTCTCTGTCTCACCCAGAGGCCCTGGGGGCAGGTTCTCGGGGCTGCAGTCAGTCCCACAGCGGAGTCATGCTGATTCACAGAAAGTCATGTGCTCTGACTCCGACACACAGCGACATCTCTGTCTTCCTACCCCAGGGCCTGACTGCATCGCATCTCCATGGGGATAGCTCTAGCCCTCCTCTCAGGCAGGTGTAAGATACTGAATAGCCACTGACAGTCACTGTGCATTTGGGGTTAGAGACTGCCCCTCAACCCCCCATCTCAGCCACACACACACCAGAGCACCTCACTTCCTACGAACCACAATAGCGCTCCTTGTGCCACAGAAGAACAAAACCTTTTTAAGCCGTCATCTGTACGGTCCTCGTCAGCCTATTTCCAGGCACTTATGAGAATCCCTTTCATTACTCCTCTGTCTGCCCTGACAGAGTTTCAAGGGTTTTCTTTAACCACCTCTTCTCTGCCTGCAGCTGGATACAAGCCCCTCAGACCCCCACGGCTTCTCTGCTTTGCTCTCCCTCGTTCGTTCTCTCTTTCATGAAGATTGATCTCTGCCCTGTAGGTGTTGTGAAGCTCCCTGCTACGGCTCTTTCATCTTTAGCCTGCCTCGTCTGCGGTATTTTAACAGGAGCACCCTATAGGAGTGTATACCCCTTCTCCCTCCTCAGACCTGGAAATTTCTTTTCTGATTCGCTGGGCCTGCTCATTTTCGGTCAATATTGGTCCAACCATTTCTGTTCTTCTTTGTTGATTTTACTCTCCCTGGGACCAGGCTGTCAAGCTTGTGAGGACAGGCATCCACCGTTTCATGTTTGAAACTACATCCCTGGGACCTGGGATAGCATCAGGCAAACAGTGCTCAGTCGATCAGTCATTTCGAGCTCTTTTATGACCCCATGGACTGTAGCCCACCAGGTTCCTCTGTCCGTGGGATTCTCCAGGCAAGAATACTGGAATGGGTAGTCATTCCCTTCTCCAAAGGATCTTCCTGACCCAGGGATCAAACCTGTGTCACCTGCATTGGCAAGCAGATTCTTTACCAATGAGCCACCAGTCAGGCACACAGTGGAGGTTCAGAAGTATCTGCAGAATTTGTTCAGCCCACCAATCCAACTTCCTTAACTGTTCAAGTCATATCTCAACATAAATGCATTCAAGATGGGGAAAAGGAGAGAAAGGTGACATCCCAGAGCATCTCAGCTTGTCTTTCCTATAAGGAAGAAAAATTTTCCCAGAAGCCCCAGCTAGACTTCTTCTTCTTCTCACTGGCCCAAATCAGATTACATGGCCACATGTGGGAAATTCTGTACTTGGTTTTCCAGCTTCTGTAATTGGAGGCAGCTGGAGGAAAAAGGGGGGCCAGAAATGACTTGTGTAGTTAAACAACAGTGTCTTCCAGAAAAGCCTTCACAGAGAAACCACAAGACATCTGAATGAAGGCTGCTCAAGCCATCTTAGGCTGAGAAATTTTTAAAAACTGAGAAGAAAGGCACATTTCAGATTGAGTCCAAACATTCTGACTTAGACTACAGCTAGACCTATCCTAGGAAAAACCCTCGGCTGGAAAGCACCTCTGCTGGAGGAAAAGCCCCTGTGTCCAATGTCCCCTTGGCTCTGGTGTGCAGCCAGAAATTCCATACCAGGAACCCAGATGATGGGTTATACTGTGGAGCAGGCAGAAATGTGGCCATATTATGCTAGTAATGTGGCTTCATCAGTAGTTAGGGATCAAAAGCTAGTGGAGAGGGCAACTCTCATCTCAAGTTAATCACATAAGCCCATCAACCTTGGATGTGATTACATCAGGAGTAAGGATGGAACAAAGGGACCAAGCCTACTTTCCCATCAAAAATATCCTTTTCCCAAACAAGCTGAACTGTATCCTTTACCCAAGTTATGTAAACACTTGCTACCACCATTATTATGGGTCCAAGTGTCTCATTTATGCTGACTCATGGGGCTTTGGGCTCCCACACACGGGAAGTTGGAAAGTGACAATTCAGTCAAAACAAAAATTTGGCATAATGCAGTAAAAAGGAAAAGAAAAATCTCAAACAAAGTCTTGTGTGTGTCTCCACACATGTGTTTGGAGAAAACACACCCATGCATAATGTTAAAAGGCTATCCTAGCCTGATGACATCCTAAGCCCAGGCCCATCCGTGTACCTCTGACCCCATTCAAATATTTCAAATCAGCAAGTGATTTTGGACACCCACAGTGTCTTTCTTTCATCTGGACGAGTTAAACCAAGTTACTTTGGGGTTTTGTTTGTTTGTTTTTGGTCACACTGCACGGCATGCAAGATCTTAGTTTTCCAACCAGGGATCAAACCTGTGCCCACTGCAGTGGAAGCACAGAGTTTTAACCACTGGACTGCCAGGGAAGGCCCTAGACCAAGTTACTTTGTGAAGAGAACAGAATTCCTCATCGTGCTGCTGTGTTTGGAGACATTTTCTGCAAAATGAGGGCCAGCCTCTGCGACCTGAAATTTCATCCATCTATTCATCCAGTCATACACTCAGCCACCCAGCCACCTATCTACCTATCTTTCCAAGCTGTGTATCTATCTATTCATCCATCCATACACCCATCCATTCATCCATCCATTCATTCAACAAACCTTCATCCATTTCCATGGGACTTTCACTACCCGCTCTTCTTCCTTGCCTCCTAAAGACGTACTTTCTCTGTGTTAGCCTTCCCTTTCAACAGCGAATGCCTTTCCCCTTCCTCATTTTGTGAAATCCCACTGATCCCGACAGTCCAGGTACAATCTCTTTTGGAAGATGCTTCAAGGACTTTCACTGTAAGCCCCAGAGTTATCTTAATTCTTATGGTTCAGTTCAGTCACTCAGTCGTGTTCAGCTCTTTTCCACCCCATGGACTGCAGCACACCAGGCTTCCCTGTCCTTACGAACTCCTGGAGCTTGCTCAAACTCATGTCCATCGAATCAGTGATGCCATCCAAACATCTAATCCTCTGTTGTCCCCTTATCCTCCTGCCTTCAATCTTTCCCAGCATCAGGGTCTTTTCTAACGAGTCAATTCTTCATATCAGGTGGCCAAGATATTGGCGCTTCAGCTTCAGCATCAGTCCTCCCAATGAATATTCAGGACTGATCTCCTTCAGGATTGCCTGGTTTGCTCTCCTTGCAGTCCAAGGGACTATCAAAAGTCCTATCCAACACCACAGTTCAAAAACATCAATTCTTGGCGTTTAACTTTCTTTATGGTCCAACTCTCACATCCATACAGGACTACTGGAAAAACCATAGCTTTGACTAGACGGACTTTTGTTGGCAAAGTAATGTCTCTGCTTTTTAATGTGCTGTCTAGGTTGGTCACAGCCTTTCTTCCAAGGAGCAAGCATCTTTTAATTTCAAGACTGCAGTCACCATCTGCAGTGATTTTAGAGCTCAAGAAAATAATGTCACTGTTTCCATTGTTTCCCCATCTGTTTGCCATGAAGTGATGGGACCAGATGCCATGATCTTAGTTTTTTGGATGTTGAGTTTTAAGCCAACTTTTTCACTCTCCTCTTTCACTTTCATCAAGAGGCTCTTCCGTTCCTCTTCACTTTCCGCCATAAGGGTGGTGTCATCTGCATAACAGAGGTTATTGATATTTCTCCCAGCAATCTTGATTCCATCTTGTGCTTCATCTGGCCCAGCATTTTGCATGATATACTCTACATATAAGTTAAATAAGCAAGGCAACAATATACAGCCTTGACGTACTCCTTTCCCAATTTGGAACCAGCCCGTTGTTCCATGTCTGGTTCTAACTGATGCTTCTTGACCTGCATCAGATTTCTCAGGAGGCAGGTAAGGTGGTCTGGAGTTTCTGTCTCTTTAAGAATTTTCCACAGTTTGTTGTGATCCACATAGTCAAAGGATTTAGTGTAGTCAATGACGCAGAAGTAGATGTTTTTCTGAAAGTCTTTTGCTTCTTCTATGATCCAGCAGATGTTGGTAATTTGATCTCCGGTTCCTCTGCCTTTTCTAAATCCAGCTTGAATATCTGGAAGTTTTCAGTTCACGTATTATTGAAGCCCAGCTTGGAGAATTTTCAGCATTACTTTGCTAGCATGTGAGATGAGTGCAATTGTGCAGTAGTTTGAACATTCTTTGACATTGCCTTTCTTTGGGATTGGAATGAAAACTAACCTTTTCCAGTCCTGTGGCCACTGCTGAGTTTTCCAAATTTGCTGACATAGTGAGTACAGTACTTGCATAGCATCATCTTTTAGGATTTGAAATAGCTCAGCTGGAATTCCATCACCTCCGCTAGCTTTGTTCATAGTGATGCTTCCTAAGGCCCACTTGACTTCACATTCCAGGATGTCTGGCTCTAGGTGAATGATCACATCATCATGATTATCTGGGTCATGAAGATCTTTTTTGTATAGTTCTTCTGTGTATTCTTGCCATCTCTTCTTAATATCTTTTGCTTCTGTTAGGTCCATACCATTTCTGTCCTTTATTGTGCCCATCTGTGCATGAAATGCTCCCTTGGTATCTCTAATTTTCTTGAAGAGATCTCTAGTCTTTCCCATTCTATTGTTTTCCTCTATTTCTTTGCATTGATCACTGAGGAAGGCTTTCTTATCTCTCCTTGCTATTCTTTGGAACTCTGCATTCAGATGGATATATCTTTCCTATTCTCCTTTCTTATGCTAATTCTTGTGGTACTTATGTCTTATATTCCTCTCTTACTAGGTAATAAATTATTGCCTTCAACATTTTTGCACTGTGGGATGGGGCTGGGTGGGAGGGAGGTTCCAGAGGGAGGGAATATGTGTACACATATAGCTGATTCACTCTGTTGTACAGCATAAACTAATACAACATTGTAAAGCAATTATCCTCCAATTAAAAATAAATGGAAAAAAATTTCTGCACTGCTGTATTGCAGTGCCCTTGTCCCTTGTGATTGACACATTTGTTTTATTTTTTTATCTCCCCGAGTAAATTGTAAACCCTGTGAGAAGAGAGACCATGGTTTTTACTTCTCTGCCACCTCCCTCCACAGCTGGCTTTTTGCATAGCATTATGCAAATTGTAGGCACTCAACAAATATACTTTGATTGGTTACGCAGTTTCATCTGTGAAGTGGGGATAATGTTTGTGTTACAGGAATTCTGGGAGGATTAATTGAGACAGTGTGTATTAAAGAGCTTCTTAAACTGCAAAGTCCAAAAGACATTATTACTGATAATAATCACTTTATTTTTAATAAAATAGTAAGTTAATAGCCATATGCTAGGTTATCTACAATCTGAATGACCAAGGATGTACTCTGTAAACATTTCGTTAGTACTTATAGAATCATTAGGTCCTACGCAAGATACAAGAGCTACAAGGAGGATGGAACATAGTAGTAGCCTTCAAGGAATTCTTATTTTAGCAAAGGAGCAAAAACAGAAGTGCCTGCCATTGTGTGTGAGGCTACAGAAAGCTCTATAATACAGACACAAAGTGTTTGGAGGCACTTAAAGGAATCATTTATCCTGCCTGGGGCATTAAGAAAAACTTCGAAGATGAGCCGTCACTTGAGCTGACCCTGGGAGGTGAATAAAAGTCCAGTAGATGGAGAAAGAGGACAAGAACATCCTAGGGAAGAAAAAGAGTAGAAGTGTGGGGTGTTTGTGGAAGAGGACACAAGATTATCTGATTACAACCTAAGAACTTTGTGAACCGTGTTAAGGAACATGAACTTGATTTCAAAGGCAATGCAAAAACCACAGAGAAGGGAAATGATTAGGCTTGTATCCTGGCTAAATGACTATCAGGGACAATGCTTTCCACTGCAAATAACAGACATTCAATGAAAACTAACTTAAACAATAAGGACATTGATCATCTTACTGGAAATAAAGGGCAGGCAAGCTACAGGCCTGGTACAACCAGCCCCACAAACACCCCAGAATCTCTCCAAGTCTCCACTGTGCAAACACTAGTTATTGCCTTTCCCTGGGGTGGCTGCAAAAAGGCAATGCCAGTAACACATTCAGGCACAAACAAACCCTAAAGCATCTTCCCTACAGGTACCCCTCCCCTCATCTCCTTGGGTCACATGGCCCTGTCAGAGGAGAGAAGCACGTGCCATGCCTGGCTTGGACCAATCATCTGAGCTGGAATGATACTGGAGCACCCACCATGATGTCCACCACAAAGAGCCTTGCTGCCAGCTTGCAGATAAGCTCCAAGTGGAGACTGAAAACAGCGAGACCCATTGAGGAGCAGTGCAAGATGGAAATTATACTATTTTATAATAACCTATGAGGAAAAAAAATCTGAAAAATAATATATACATGTATATATATATACATATAGATACATAACTGAATCACTATACTATACACCTGAAACTAACATGACGCTGCAAATCAACTTAAACTTCAAGAAAAAGGGAGACAGAAAGAAAGGAAGGAAAAAAAATATGTCAAATGCTAAAGTGGACTTTGGTGTTTTTTGGCTGCTCAAATGTGAGGCAGAGTCCTACAGTAACTAGATAAGTAGAAAATTCTGGATCTTCCTCTCCCAGCCTCCCGTGAAGCTCAAGCGTGGCTGGTGACCTAGACTGTGAATCAGATGCACATGCTCCTAGGCTTTGAAATGAGGGGAGGGAGGGGAATTGAAGCTAGGAAAGAGGAACGGAGTGGGGCAGGGGTGTCAGTCTTGACTTTCAGTGTCCAGGCCAGAGGGCTCAGCAGTACAGGCTCTGATCTCAGGAATTTAGGGGTGCTGACAGCATTCTGTTTTTACTGAATTAGTTCTGTGTCATGATCCACTTTTGCTGTTCTCTGACTGCAATGGCTTGCTTTATTCCTGTCTATTTGTCTATATATTTAATTAAAACTAATTTTTAAAAATCATTGCTTCTCCACCATACAAGCAACACATAACCTTGGAAAATGAGAAAATACAAATAAACAAAAGATAAATTTAAAAACTCTCACAACCCACCACCCAGTCATAATCATTGTAAACATATTCTTCCAGACTATTTTATCTGCTTATTATACTGTCTTTTCTATCAGTTGTTTAATAGTCCACGTATGGTATATATCTAGCCAGTACCGCCGGATGGGTTCTGTACAGCTGTGTTTTGTTTTGCTATTATAAACAATGCTTTGATAAACCTCCTTATACATCTGTCTCTGCACATTCCTCTGATGGTTTCTTTTATTTCCAGCTTTATTGAGATATAAATAGACATATAACATTGTGTGAGTCTAAGGTGTTCAACATGTTGATTTTCATTTGCTACACTTAAATATTGCAAAATGATGATCACCATAGTATTGACTGACACCTCCATCCCATCACATAGTTACCATTTCTTTTTTGTGGGGAGAGAATTTCCAATCTGCTTTTCTTGGCAACTTTCAAGTATGTGACACAGTATCACCAGCTATAATCACCATGCTGTTTATGAGATCCCCAGAACTTGGTAATCTTATAACTGGATGTTTGTACTCTTTAATCAATATCTTCCTGTTCCCCACACCTCCCACCAGCCCCTGGGAACCACCACTCTACTCTGATTCCCTGAGTTCAGTTTTCTTAGGTTCTCTGTGTCAGTGAGATCAAGCAGTATTTGTCTTTCTCTATCTGACTTATTTCACTTAGCATATTTGATGATTTCTTAATAATTCCTAGAGGTTGAACTGCTGGATCAAAAGACATGCATTTCCTTGTGAGGCTTTTCATCACTTATCACCAACTTACCCTCCAGAACCCATGTATGCTCCTATTGGCGGATTACAAAAGGTTTTAAGGCTCCTGGAATTTTCACATGCGATCCTGACAAGCCAGGTGGCTACAAGTAGTCATTGGTTTTAAGCTCAATGAAGTACTGTCTTTATATTTCTATAACTGTGTTTCATTGACTCTAGTTTCTCTTTTCCACCTGTTGAGATGATTACGTTAGAGATCCCATCTTGACTCCTGAGCATCAGAGATCTTGAGATTGAGTCAAGTTCGGGATCTCTCATGAATCCTGCTTTCACATCACCTGCAAATCTGACTGTGTCCCTGCTGTGTTTTCACCTGAGTTATAGATAACATTGTTGGGTAGGACAGAGCCAAGAGCTGGCGGTCTGCTGATGTGCCTCCAGCCCAAGATAACCATCTACAAACCTCCCCAAAAGCTCTGGTGACAGCTTGTATCATGCCTGGTCTTTCTCAAGGACCCGCCCACAATCCAGCAACAGACAAGGTATAATGGCTCACACAGAAGGATGAGACCCAGCCCTGCAGGTAGAGTCTCTTCTGGTCAGACCCCAGGTGTGTCAGTAGTTAAATGTTATTAATACCATTCTTGCATCCATGTTCTCACTACCATGATGAAACGGATGTTTGCCATATTTGTCTCAGAAAATTTTCTTGAGGAAACAAGGTGTCTCAAACACAGCTGAAACCCCACTTCCATCCCCAGAAGAAGGAGCAATATAATTCCTTTGCATTATGTATTTTTAGTACACTTATATGTATCCATAGACAATACACATTACTGACTCTTTTTTAATCTGAAAATTTTGTAAATCGGTGCAGCCACGATGGAAGTCAGTATAGAGATTCCTTTAAAAAGATTAAGAATAGAACTACTGCATGATACAACTATCCCACTTCTGGGTATTTACCCCAAGGATGCAGAAACACTAATTTGAAAAGATATATGTGCACCAATGTTCATCGAAGCATTGTTTACTATAGTCAAGATAAGGAAACAATTTAAGTGTCCATCACATGAATGGAGGAAGAAGATACACATACACTTCCTCCATCACATGAATGGAGGAAGAAGAGTGGTACACATACACTATGGAATACTACTGGGCCATAAAAAAGATAAAAATTTTTAAAAAAGATAAAAATCCTGCCAGTTGTGACAACACAAGTGGACCTTGAGGTATTATACTAAGTAAACTAAGTCAGATGGAGAAAGACAAATACCATATGATTTCACTTTTATATGGAATATAGCAAAGAAAAAAAACAAAGTGAACAAACCAAACAAAAGCAAACAGATAAATTCAGAGAACAGAGTAGCCCTTATCAGAGGGGAAGGGGCAGCAGGGAGGGAAAAGTGCATAAAGAAAGTTAACTGTATGGAAACTAAAGTTTTGGTGGTAAGCATGCTGTAGGGTATAAAGAACTAAAAACATAATGTTGGACACTTGAAACATACAATGTTACCTCAATAAAGAAAATTAATTGTACAGCAGAAACCAACACAACATTGTAAAGCAATTATCTCCCAATTAAAAATAAATTTTAATAATTTTAAAATGCTAAAAAAAATTTAAAAGAGAATTTGTTGTGCATTTTTCAGTTTGAAGACTTTGTTCTTGTTCCTGACAAAGGCCGGGGGAAAATGATCATCAATACTGCTGACACAATGACCTTATCCCTAAATGCCTCTTTGATTGCTCTAAATGTTGGAATAGGACGTAGACACCAGTCATTCCTCTGGGTGGGTCAGCATCTGGACCATTTCTCTAGGTCTTGAGAACCCCACAGCCCCATAAATCAGCACAGAGCTGATCACTGCTGACATCCACTCCCCAGCCTCCTCTGAAGCAAGGATATAGGCACGTGACCCAGAGCCTGCCGATCAGACACATGCCTCTTAGACTTCGGATGCAAAGAATCACCACCAACTACTGAGAGTGCTTCTCAAATCTTAGTCTCTTCAAGAATTACCCTGAAGTCCTGCTGAGATGCAGATGGCTGGGTCCCACCCTGAGAGAGTCTGACTCAGTAGGTCTGGCATAGAACCTAGGAATCTGCATTTCTAACGCTCCCAGGAACACAGCAGTGTCTTGAGTTTGAGCACCCTCTGTAATGAGGGCTGTGGTTCCCAGGGGAGAGTTCAGGTCCCAGGGCAGGAGAATGGACCCTGCACCCAGCATCAGCAGGGAAAACTGGGCTAGTTCTGCAGTGGAATTCGAGCATTGTTTCTCTCTGGGGGACTGCTGCCACGGTCCTCCAGTCCTCCTGGCAATTCTATGAGCTGCTCTGGTCCCTTTAAATAGACTGTCTTGCTGCTCAAACTGGCCAGAGTTAGTTTCTGGTTAGCTGCAACTAAGACCGTTAACTGATCTAGTAGCCATTTTATTGTCTTTTAAAATTTTCTTTGAACCCTAAACCAGGGGTTCCCAACCTCTAGGATCTAATGTTTGATGACCTGAGGTAGAACTCATGTGATAATAATGGAAATAAAGTGCACAATAAATGTAATGCTCTTGAATCATCCCCAAAATACTCCCCCGCCTCAGTTTGTGGAAAAATTGTCTTTCATGGGACCAGTCCCTCATGCCAGAAAGGTTGGGGACCACTGCCCTAAACCACTCCCAGCTTTAGCCTTCCTGACGTTATTGTTCCGGATCTGTACTAACATCCCCGGGATCTATGCCACTTAATGCATCTTTGGTACACATCTGTTAAAAATTACAATTTTCTTATTTCCAGAATAATGTATGTTTATTATAAACATATTTGGAAAACACCGAGAAGCTCAAAGAAGCAAATTCACAATTATCTTTAATCCCACCACCAGAGACAACCATTATGAGTGTTTTGTTATATTACTTTCAGTTTTTTTCTATATACACACAGTTTTTATACATTTGAGATTATACAGTACACACAGTTTTTTGTAATTTTTTCATTCCAACAATATAAGTAAACATTTCCCCAGTCAAAAAATATTGCACAATATAATTTGCAATAGCAACATAGCATTCCAGCATATGATGTGCTGTAATTTATTCAACTAACCCTTGCTGTTTGACCTACATATATAGGTTGATACAAATTTTTCACTAATATAAGTAACACTGCCAACTTCTGATTCAAAATAGCACATGGTGAGCAATTCTGACTATAACCTCTCCAAATTCTCAAAATTTCATTCATCCAACAAATATTTCTTGGGTGTGTACCATGTGTCATGCACTGTTCTAGTTGCTAAGGATAAAGAAATGAACAAAAATGGACAAAATTATCTTACCTTTACTGTAGCTTTCATTCCAGTAGGATGAATAGTAATGATACTACATGTCAATAATATACACACAAATATACAATACACTAGTAATATGCCAACAGTAAAATATGAGGGCAGCTACCACTTATTAAATGTTTCCCATCTGTCAAACACAATGCTAAGCCCTTTCTGTGTAATAAATTCACAGATGCTATTATCATCTCCATTTTTCAGAAAAGTCCATGGGCATTCTAACTTTCTCCTGCCTGCCCCCTCCCTTAACCTAGGAAGCCCTGGTATTAAATCAGTTAAATCGGACCCCCTCCTCAAAGGGGAGCGAGAGGAAGATGCCACCCCACAGAGATGTGAAATCCCAAGTGAAAGCCTGTTTTAATCAAAGAGATGCACCAGTATCTGCATTGATCAAGCCTCACTTCAGCTGTAGCTAGGGTAGGAAAAGGGACCAGCATCTCCCATGAGACCACAGGTGATTTGCCTTCTAACTGCTGACAAGTATTAGATCATGTGTTATTCAGAGCAACAAAACCAGAGACTTCCCTAGTGGTCCATTGGTTAACAATTCACCTTCCAATTCAGGGGACGCAGGTTTGATACCTGGTCAGGGAACTAAGATCCCACTTCCAGCTCTTCTACTGAGCCCACGTCACAACAAAAGATCCCGCATGCATGCCACAACTAAGACCCAACACAGCCAGATATTTTAAAAAAAGAGAGCGAGAACAAAATCAGCATGGGGTCCACGAAAAAATCCAGTGGGGAACAACAATGACAAAGAAACCAGATGCATTATTAGAAGGCCTAGAGGAAGAGCAAGCCACTGATAACCATCCACTGCTGCATCAGCAGGAAAATGCCAGGAAATTTTTTGTATCCACCAGAGGATACAAGAAGACATGACCTTTCTAAAATATAAGATTACAAGGAAAAACAGACTCAGGTGAAAAGAACAGAGCAAGATAAATAAAAGTAGCATTAAAGGATTGATAAAGGAGGAATATAAGAAAACTAAAAACAATAGCAGATTAAAACTCATATCCCCACTCCCATTGCAAATGGTAGAATTGATGTTACCAAAAATGTTCATTAATCAGACAATACCACATACTGGTGAAAACCTGAAGTGGTTGGAATTTTCCCACATTCCTCATTAGAAAATCTGTACGACAGAAGATGCACATAGCCTACAACCTGGCAATTCCACTGCCAGGCAGACACACGAGGGTAATGGTTCCAAACCCGCTTTCTAACACCCAGATGCCAGTCAGACCCTATACCAGTTAAGCCAGAATGCCTTGGGTGGTGGTGAGGGGCAATGAGCCACACATCAACAGGCTGTTATTGTGTTAATTCCCACGTGATTCCAATGTGCAGTCAAGTTTGGGAAAGACTGTTCTAGAGAAATCCTTATATGTGTGTGCAGAGGATGGCATATACCAGAATGTGCACTGCAGCATTCTTTGTAATCACAAGAATCCAGAAATTTCCCACTGTCCATGGGCAGAATTGATACAATGGGGTGCATTCACACAAGGAAACACTACAGCACCATAAAAACTAATTACAGCCCAATCCATAAGCATGGATGACTCTCACAGACGTGAACATGGGAAGGGAGGAGAAGCAATGCACAGAAGAGCGTGTGTAACTTGACTGCATTTGCATAAGAAAAAATGCATTAACTAGACAATGTAAAAAGATACGCACGTTCATTGTATCAATAAGACTATAAAGAAATGCAAGGGAATGATAACCATAAGCTTCAGGATAGAGGTGCCCAGGGAGGAGCATCTAAGATACTGTTCAATTTTAAACTGATGATGGTAGCCTATATGTTATATGTATGTTGTGAGTATTATTTTGTCTGCTTTAATTATTTAGTTAATTTTTTTATTTTTAAAAATAAAAAAAGGGGGAATATTCATGTGTAGGGACCAACTTGAAAAATTTTTTCAAAATTCAGAGAAAAAGGACAAAGAAACAAAAAAATGATGAGAGAAAAGTGTATCTGTGAAGGACACTGGATGGTCATAATTATACCTTTATTATTATTATTATTTTGTAACATTCCCAGGTGGCTCAGCAGTAAAGAACCTGCCTACCAATGCAGGAGATGCAGGTTCAATTCCTGGGTCAGGAAGATACCTTGGAGAAAGCAATGGGAACCCACTCCAGTATTCTTGCTTGGAAAATCCCATGGACAGAGGAACCTGGAGGGCGACAGTCCATGGGTTTGCAAAGAGTCAGACATGACTGAGCCATGGAGCACACATGAATGCACAGCATCTTACATAAAAGCAGGAATTTTTTGGTGAACCCAACATAATGCAAAGAAAGTGGAAACATTTTCTTAAGATCTCACCACTCAAAAATGAGATTTTCATAAACAGATGAGGATAAGAACTCCCAGAATCAGAAACTATGAAGAAAAAGATTTTCCTAAGTACAAATACAAGTACAAACATAAAACAACATTAAGATTATTGGGTAAATGTGTTGGAATAAGTTGACTGTATCTAACTCTTTGCTCCTGGCCTTGAATTCTTCCTTAGGTAAACTCCTGGAAGTACAATTACTGACACATAAATAGATGTTCAAAAAATAGTTGTTAAAAGCATAAATGGACAGAGAAGATTCCATAAAAGTAACACTCATACAGAAGAAAATTCTGTAAAACCATAGTGTCAAAGTTTAATTTTGAAGGGTGGACTAAGAGATGCCTTTTATATGACTTTTCACTTAGTCTGTGTTTTTTTTTTCCTTTCCAACAATGAATACATGTTACTTATATAATAAAAACAAAATGTGATTTTATAAGCAGGTGTATCAAGGGTAATTGCAGCAAGGACCTTTCCTGGGTCTTTCCCGGAAAAGCTCATGTGGTAAAAGCAACCTGCCTAATTTTAAAAGACTAAGATAAAAGAGAGCTTGATTTTCAGCCAGATCCTCACAGTGGATAAACCTCATCATAGTAACCAGCCTCCCTCCATCCTAACATCCATGTCTCTGGGTATTCTCGCCCTTAGGTAGTTCCCCTCCCAATTATATGAGAGTTGGTCTATGAAACCCACAGAATATGACAGAAGAGATGTTACTAGGTTTTAAAAGACACTTCCAAAAAAATAAATAAATAAAATAAAAGACACTTCCATCTTGGTCATTCTCTCTCTTTTGAATCAGTTGGTCTGGGGGAACCAGCTGCCAGGTCATGAGCAGCCCTGTGAAGAGGCCCATGTGGCAAAGAACTGAGCCTCTTGCCAATGGGTATGCAGGCACACCATCTTGGAAGTGGCGCCCCAGCCCCAGTCAAGCCTTCAGGTGATGAAGCTCAGCTGAGATTCTGACAGGGCCCACACGAGACACCTGGAGTCAGAACCACCCAGTTAACCCTCAAAAACGATGTGGAATAATAATGGTTTATTGTTTTCAGCCACTGCATTTTGGGGTCATTTGATCTGCAGCAATGGATAAGCAATGTACCCTTTATAAACGGAGTTAGTAACTTTCAGCACCAGGGAGAAGTAAGGGAGAGGGTGTGGGGTGGAGAAAGGGAGGTGAACGGGCCTCGGCTGCACCAAGCCTCAAGGCCGAATCCTACCTGGTACCCCATGTTGGTGGGGCCAGCCAAGTACACAGGCGCCAGTGGACATGAGGGCTAGTCAAGCAGAGAGGCATAGCCTGACAGAGAAAGGAGGGGTCCTCCTTCTCCACTTTCCACGGGAGACCCTCAGAGCTGGCACGAGGGGCTGCAGGGAGGAGGGAAAGAGGCGTTAATAAACAAAGTCATCTTCTGCTCCCCGAACCCAGGGCAAGGAAGCTCTCAACTGACATGTGATGAAAAATGACAACATCTGAACATGATGGCACATTTCCTCGAAATGAAACTATTTTAAACTGGAAGTGGCTGGGCAGAGCTGATATTTATAAGATTGGGCTAACTTCAGTTTTTCCACTACTGAGTATGAATAGGGTTTGGTTCTTTTGTTTGTTTGCTTTTTTGAGAAAAAGGGAAGTAAGTTATAAAAATAAAACCAACCTCACTGGTACATGGCTAAGTGGTTCAATCAGAGCAGGGAAGTAAATGAATGATGAGACCTGAGATACATATGCTGCTTCCTCTTGAGTGATATAAGCTGGTCAAGGTCCCCATGCAGATGTGCGGCACACTTTCAAGACCTTCCACCATTACCAATGCAGATATTTTTTAATTGCTTAGATTCTCCTGCCCTTATAAATAATGTTCCTTCCTAGACTAGCTGCCCAACAAAACTTTCTGTGATGATGGACAAAGTCCTCTATCCACACTATCCAATAAGAAGGCCACTAACCACACAGTTATCTATAGAACCAGTTATCTTAATAGCCACTACCACATCTGTGCTCAGTTGTGTCTGACTCTTTGCAAACACATGAACTGTAGTTCACCAGGCTCCTTTCTCCATGGGATTTTCCAGGCAAGAATACTGGAGTGGGTTGCCATTTACCTCCTCCAGGAGATCTTCCTGACCCAGGGATCAAACCCATGTCTCCTGCATTAGCAGGCAGATTCTTTATCATTGAGCCACCTGGGAAGCTCCTTGATAGCCACTAACCAAGGGCTATCAACCCCTTGAAAGGTGGCCATCAACTGAGGGAGGGACATCCAAATTGTATTTAATTTTAATGAATGTAAATATAAATAGCCACAAGGGCTTAGTGGTCCTTCACTGACAATGCAGTTTGAGATGATGCAAACAATTTTTTTTTTTTTAACTTTTTGGTTGCATTGGGTCTTCATCGCTGTGCACAGGATTTCTCTAGTTGCAGTGAGTGGGGGCTACTCTTCATTGTGGTGCTCAGGCTTCTCGCTGCCATGGCTTCTCTTGTAGCAGAACATGGGCTCTAGGTGCATGGGTTTCAGTAGTTGCAGCACGAAGGCTCAGTAGTTTGGCTGACCCAGGTCTTAGTTGCAGCATGCGCAGGATCTTCAATCCTGGTTGGGGCATGTGGGATCTAGCTCCCTGACCAGAGACTGAACGTAGGCCCACTGCATTGGGAGCTCAAATCTCAGCCACTGGACCACCAGGGACGTCCCAGAATCAAATTTACAAAGTATTTACAATAATATTTACACCAGGAAATTTTGAGCATAAACTGGATATCTGATACTCCTTAGGAATTACTAAAATTTCATACTGAAGTATTTACAGATAAAATAATGTGATTCTAATTTTGGAGAAGGAGATAGCAACCCACTCCAGTATTCTTGCCTGGGAAATCCCATGGACAGAGGAGCCTGACAGGCTACAATTCATGGGGTCACAGAGTCGGATACAACTTAATGATTAAACAACAACAACATCTGCAACTTGCTTTAGATAAGGGAGTGGGGAGTGGATGGAGGAAACAAGGTGGGTTAAAAATTGGGGTGTTTTTTAGTTTGAGGAGGGTTGGTGTTTGGTTGATATTAACAACTGTAGAAGCTGGGCAATGGGTGTACAGACCTCCCTTAGATTAGTCTCATTACTTTTTTTTTTTAATTTTGAAAACTTTAAGAGTTTTCACTAATAAACACTGAATTGTGCACTTAAAAAAGAAGTTTTTAACAAAATGGGAAAGTGCTCTCATCATAATATCCAGTGGAAGGAAAAAAGCAATCTACAAAAGGATAAATATACCATCAAATGGAGAATTTATACCTATGGAATGAAAGATGCAGCACAGTGCAGTGGCTAGGATCCCGATGGCCGAGTTCGGATTCTATGATACCCACTTGGCTTAGCAAATTTTTTTAGTTTTGATAAACCTCAGTCTCCTCATCTACAAAAATGAGGCTCATGCAAGAATGGATCTCTTAAAACTGCTGCAGAGATTAAATGAGCCTATTGATGAGATAATTAGCCAGTATCTGGCACACAAGTCCCATCATTACATCTGGAAATAGATTGATCAGCCGTTGCCATTAGACCCCTGTATTATCCAATTTTCCATAAAAGGGACACCTTCCCTTTATAGTCAAGGGGGAAAATACTTTAACAGAACAGCTTCTTCTGTTATTACGCCTGTGTTCTGAGAAACTGTTAGCAAGTGTAAGCTGATAATTTATCAGATGCTCTAAACAACAGCAAAAGGAGAATTCCGGTTTATGTTTCAATAAGTGGAATTCCCTGTGAACACTGTTTTGTGGCCTTTACCACAAGACTAATTAGCAAAAGCATATTATGGAAGTTTCCTCTGGTCTAGGGTGGGGGTGGAAAGAGGAGTGTGGACTTGTTTCTGTGGTTCTCCTCATTCTTGACCACAAAGCTCTCCACACTGGTGGAAAGACCTTCTTTGCTAATAATGTATACATAATTTTCCCTTTCTATTAGATTTGCATTTTTAAAGCAGTATATATCCTTCCGTTGTCACTTTCTAGTTAGGAATCCCCTCCAAACCGAGAGTGCTTCTTATGAAATTTTATTTATCTTCTTCCGGTAACATGAAAATCTTGCCTTTATCCATTGCCTGTACCCTTCACATTGGGAGATAGACAAGCAAGGCCATAAATAAAGTCTGGACCAGCTGTCTTTATTTTTGCTCAAGAATAATAGCACTGTCTCTGTTACCCTGTTTCTATCTATATCACAAAGGCTGTTTTCCATTTTCTCCTATCAGTGGTAACAAGTTCACAGAAATATACTAAACCGGAGACAGAGCAGGAGAGAGAATATTGGCTCATATAACTGAGAAGTCCAAGGGGTAGGGTTAGCTGCAAACATGGTTAAATCCAGGGGTTCTAATGTTTTCAGGAATTTCTCTCCATCATGAGGCTCCACTTTCTGCTATATTGACTTCCCTCTCAGATTCATTAAGATAGGTAGCATTCAGCAGCTCCAAGTTTATAATCTATCATCTCAGCCACTCTAAGCAAGAAAGACTTCCCTGGTGGTGCAGTGGTTAAGACCCCATGCTTCCAATGCAGGGGAAAGCTCTCCACACTGGTCAATCCCTCGTCAGGGAACCAAGATCCCACAAGCTGTGCAGCAAGACTAAAATTTTTTTTAAAAAAAGAAAATGTAAAGTCAAAGTGTCAGCCGCTCAGTCCTGTCCAACTGTTTGCGACCCCATGGACTGTAGCTTTCCAGCCTCCTCTGTCCATGAGATTCTCCAGGCAAGAATACTGTAGTGGGTTGCCATTCCTTCTCCAGGGGATCTTCCTGACCCAGGGACTGAATCTGGGTCTCCTGCATTGCAGGCAGATTCCTTACTGTCTGACCCACCAGGAAAGCCCTAAAAAAAGAAGGCCTACCCCATTCCCAATCATTTGAGTGAAGTCCTGGTGACAACTCTCATTGATCCAGATCCGGTGACATAGCCAAGCTCCAAAACAGTCTAAGATTTTGATTGACTATTTCTGGAAGCAAAGGAAGGAATCAACCCCCTTTAGCCAAATGGACTACGAGTTGAAGATGGAAGGTGTCCCTTTAAGATAAAGAAGCTGGTAAGAGAAGATGGCAAATGGATGCTGAGCAGACAAAAACAGCAGCTGTCCACTCCATATCCCATAACAATATTTTTAAATGGCCTTTGATGGCACTGGGAAATCTCCTGCCAAACACATTCTTCCCTGTCTCTGCGACTCTCTGTCCTTTGCCAGGAGCCTTCTATTCCAATATCTTGGGCTTTTTGCCCAGGAAATGAAACCCTCATCAACACCATCAACATCACCAGCTGTTCACTCCCAGAATCCTCTCCTTTCTCTTCCAAAGTCCAGTCATCAGCTGGATGAAAAGATGCAATACCACCCATAGCCTCAAATCCTTCCAAGTCCTCAGAACTTTAAACTTCCAGAGACATAATTCAGATTTCTTGTGACCGCATCATTCATCTACATATGAATCAGAAGAGGTAGGTAATGGTTGGAGATCCTAAGCAAATACTCCATCGTATCTTCTTATCTGTGCTCCAGATTAAATCCTGTATCTTGGAAATTCCCTGGTGGTCCAATGGTTAGGACTTGGTGCTCTCTGGGAACACACAAGTTTTGTCTGTTTCTTCAATACATGTACTACAGGACAGTACTTGACAGGATGCTGAGGACACACTAGATGATACATGTCCTGTTTCTACTCTTGCCCTTTCCAAGTGCCCTTAAAAAAAAGAAATACTAAGCTGAAGATAGCAGTAGGAAGGGAACACCGAGGACTTTGTCTGTGATATATTTTTCGAGCTCAGATGCGGGTATGTGAGTGCTCATTGTATGACTGGCTGGTCTTCTGAAGTACTTCATAAATTTAAAAATTTGTAGGTTCCAGCTCAAGCTGACAGATTGAAAAGCTAACCTGATCATATCACTCCCCAGTTTGGCTCCCCACAGTCCACAGGATGGCATCCAAGTTTCTCTCAAGGCACACAAGGTCCAAGCTGTGGCCCAGTCTTCCTTCCTTCCACCTGTGATGGTCTGAATGTTTGTGCCCCCTTCCCCCATTCATGAAGATCTAACTCCCAATAAGATAGTATTTGGAGGTGGGGCCTTTGGGAAATGACTAGGGTTAGATGAGGTCATGAGGGTGGAGCCCCTATGATGGGATGAGTGTCATTATGAGAGGAGGAGGAGAGACCAGAGCTCCCTCTCCACACCATGTGAAACCACAACAAGAAGGCAACCTTCTGCAAGCCAGGGAGAGCTCTCACCAGGCACTGAATCTACAGGCCCCTTGCTCTTAGACTTCCCTGCCTCCAGAACTGTGAGAAATAAATGTCTGAGATATCATATTATTATAGCAGCCCTTTCACAGCCACTGCTTCATGCATCTTGAAGTGCAATGCTCTCTCTTGACTGGATGCTTTGAAATCTGTCTCTTTCCATTTCTCCATGTGGCTAACTCCTATAAACTCACTGTATTTGGTAGAGTAGGCTAACATAGATCCCAGAATGCAATGGCTTAAAGAATATATTTCTTTCTGTTCATGTAGCAGTTGTGAGATGAACAGTCCAGGTGAATGAAGCTTTGCTCCTCATAGTTATTCAGAAACTCAGGTTCCTTCCAGTCTCTGTTCTGCCGACCTCCTGGTCCTCAAGATCATCTGCATGATGGAAGCTGGGTCACCATCACGTGCAGATTCCATCTGCAGGGAGGAGGAAGAGAGGTTGGAGAAGGCACACTGAGATGTTTTTTGCAGCCCAGACCCTGAAGTGGTCCACTTCATTTTCACTCATGCTATTGGTGATAATGTAGTCACATGACAACAACTAACTGCCAGGGATGCTGGGAAATGTAGTCCTTCGTTAAGCAGCCATGTCTCTGACTACAGTTCTCTTATAATAGAAGAATGATTTTCAACAAACAACAGAAGTTCAGAGCTTGAGTCCTCTGAAGAGGCTTCTCTGTTTCCAACCTCTCTGTCTGGGTGATGTTCCCTCTTACAGTGTGCTCCACAGGAGCTATCGCAGCAGTTTCTTACCACTCAGCTTTTCCCATCCCCCTGCTCCCAAGTGGACTATGAACACAGTGGGTGTTGCTCTATATCCTCATTGCCTGGCATTTGCTAGACAATGAACACATTTTGAGTAAAAGTATGGAGGACCAGCTACTTAATTTGCAGGGCCCAGTTCAATGTAGGGTCCCTTGTTCCAAAAGGATTAGAATTTTAAGAAAAAGGCATCAGGAACTTCTCTGGCAGTTCAGTGGCTAAGATATTGTCTTTCAAGGCAGGGACCACTGGTTTGATCCCTGGTTGTGGAGCTAATATCCCACATGCCTCTGGCCAAAAGTCCAAAACACAAAACAGAAGGCATACTGTAACAAATTCAATGAGGACTTCAAAAATGGTCCACATCAAAAAAAATCTTTGAAAAAAGATTGTTTGGCCCAGGCAAGACCACAATCATAGGGTCCTCCTGAATGCAGGTCCCTATACACCTACATAGGTCACATGCCCATAAAGCCAGCACTGAAAATTTGAATAAATAACTAGAATTGAATAGCCTGAATCATCCTCTGTAAGAAAAGCCACATATCTATTGTATACCGTGCAATGAGTGGAGATGAATCACGCTTGTCCATATTTGGGAAGCCAACCTTTGCTCTCTCTATGGGGAAAACTGACTAGAGGCCATCTTGATGGAGAGGGCATATTCCTTGTCATTGAGGGGGTGGGGACACAGCAGCTGGGGGGCTGCAAGCTCCCTGACAATCCAGATGCAGAACCTCTCGCCTTCTTTTTGTCTCCTTTCAAACAAGTCACTGCAGCAGCAGTAATCATCATGGAAATTTTCAGAGACTCCTGGGGCTGGGGAGACCTTAGAAGTCATTGCCAAGCAGTTCTCCAGCATCTGCTCAAACACCTCCAACGACAGGGAACTTCCTACCTCCCCAGGCAGCTCCTTCTGTTTCTGACAGCTCTGCGGATGGAGCTCTTCCTAACAGGGGAGACAAAACCTCCTAGCTCGTGACTTCCATGCACTGGCTCAGAGCCACACAGAGGAAGTGTAATCCAGCTCCCATGCCCTTCAGGTGTTTAAAGGGCTCTGACATTCACCAGAAAGCAGGGGTTGCCAACAAGCAAAAGAGAGATGGGATATGGGCCACAGATGTATTGTGTTTGGCCCAGGCAAGATTAAATATTGGTTTTGGTTGGTTGCCAACATTGAAAAATCTGGAGGGCTCATATAAAATGGAGAATCTAAGCATCTAAAACTTGGAAGCTCCAGCAATACTGAGCTCATCCCTCAATCCTACTTGCCACTAAGGATGTTGAAGAATAGATATTGGGTAGGTGACTGCCAGTCTCCACCATGGCCTGTTGCTTGGGCTACTTGATATCGGTGCATATGCTCTTGACCTACTTTCAGAATCCTTGATATTAATGTGCCCAGACTCGCTACTCTAGGAATCAACAATGAGATGTAAAACCAAGCTTTTTAACTGGTTTTAGGTAAAGTTACTTGAAGAGGCTTTCATGCCTTTTTTTTTCCTTCCTCCTCAGAATGTAGAGGTGTACCTTGTGACCATGAGGTAATATTGAAGATGGAGACCACATATGGCAATGTTTGTTGAAACAAACAGATGAAGCAGAACCTTGGTTCAACAATGATTATAGAACAGCCATGTCAGCACTATCTACTTCTGAACTTTTTTATTAACCAAAAATGAATAATTTTAAAAAACCAAACCAAAACCAAAAAGCCAATTAAAAAAAAAACCAAAACCAAAAAGTCAATTTAAAAAAAATTGGCTTTTTTCAAATTAAGCTTTTATTGTGGCAAACTCTCTATATATACCAACATAGACTAATATCTACATGTAAAAGAATTAATTGAGACCTCTTACCTCACATCATATCTAAAAATTAACTCAAAATAGATCATACACCTAAACTTAAGGCTGAAACTATAAAACTCGTAGGCGAAAACATAACAGTGAATCTTCATGAAGTTGGCTCAAGCGATGATTTCTTAAATATCACACAAAAAGGCATAAGCAATAGGAGAAAAAATAAACTGGACTTCATCAAAATTTTAAAACTTTTTGCTTCAAACAACACCTTCAAGAAAGTTAAAAGACAGCCCACAGTATGGGGGAAAATATTTGCCAATCCTTTTTCTGACAAGAGACTTATATATAAAGAAGTATTACAACCAGAATATATAAAGAGGTATAAAATTTAAAATATTTTTTAAACATGATTTTAAAATGTGCAAAGGATTTGGAGAGACATTTCTCCCAAAGGAGATATACAAATGGCCAATAAGCACATGAAAAGATGCTCAACATCATTAGCCATCAGGGAAATGCAAATCAAAACCACAATAAGATACCCACTTCACACCCACTAGGATGGCTAGAATAAAAAATAACAAGTGTTGGCAAGGATGTGGAGAAATTGGAACCCTTGTACATTGCTGGTGGGAATGTAAAATGGTGCAGCTGCTGTGGAAAACAGTTTGGCAGCCCCTCAAAAAGTTAAACATAGAATTACCATATGATCCAGCAATTCCACTCCTAGGTATATATCCAAAAGAAAGCAGAAACACAGGTATTTTTATACCAATATTCAAAGCAGCATTATTCACAATAGCCAAATGGTGAAAAATAACCCAAGTGCCCATCAACAGATGAATGCATAAACAAAATGTAATGTATACATACAATGGAATATTATTCACAATAAAAAAAGAATGAAGAACTGGACTTCCCCAGTGGTCTAGCAATTAAGAATCCACCTGCCAATGCCAGGGACACAGGTCCCTGGTCCAGGGAGATGCCACATGCCTTGGAGCACCACTAAGCCAGTGCTAAGCCCGTGCCCCCAAGTGGAGCCCTTGTGTCACAACTACTGAAGCCCATGTGCTCTAGGGCCCATGAGCCACAGCAAGAGAAGTCACCACAGTGAGAAGCCCAAGCATCACAACTAGAGAAAGCCCATGCACAGCAAGACCCAGCACAGCCAAGAGATATATAAATAGTTTTTTAAAATGAAGTACTGATACATGCTACAAACAGATGAACCTAGAAAACGCTATGTTAGGTGAAAGAAGCCAAATTAAGGATCACATATTATATGAATCCATTTATATAAAATGTCCAGAACATGCAAATCTATGGAGACAGAATGGAAACTGCAGGTTGCCAGGAGCTGAGAAGAGGAAGAAAGGGGAGTGACAGTTAATGGTAAGGGACTTCTTTGGGAGTTGATAAGAATGTTCTAAATTTATTTATTTATTTATTTATTTTTTAGAATGTTCTAAATTTAGATTGTGGTGATGATTACTCAACTCTCCAAACTAAAAATCACCGCACTGTACATTTAAAATAGGTGAATTTTATGGTATGTAGATTATGTCTGATTTTTGTTAACTTCATGTTCTTCAGCAACATATTGGATCTTTCTGACTCTCTTTTACTTCACCTCTGAAATGGGAATAATAACCCATCAGTTATGTGAATTGAAAAGATGGCATAAAGATAGATTTATAAGGTACCTCACTCAATGTCTGACATGGAATAGCCACTCCACAGCTCCACAGTGGTTCCCATCCTACCGGCCATGCTTTATTAGTAAATATGAAATTGTGTTAATCTTGAATCAGCATCTTCTTAATCATAAAAGATTCAGCTCTTTTTGTTATTATTGTTTTGATTTTAAGGAATGGACTCATTTCCCTAAGTGTACTATCTTTATATAGTAGTGATAATAACAATCACTAACATAAATAATAACATTTCACACAAAGATGGGCTCAGTAAAGGACAGAAATGGTATGAACCTAACAGAAGCAAAAGATATTAAGAAGAGGTGGCAAGAATACACAGAAGAACTATACAAAAAAGACCTTCATGACCAAGATGATCACGATGGTGTGCTCACTCACCTAGAACCAGACATCATGGAATGTGAAGTCAAGTGGGCCTTAGGAAGCATCACTACGAACAAAGCTAGTGGAGGTGATGGAATTCCAGTTGAGCTATTTCAAATCCTAAAAGATGATGCTGTGAAAGTGCTGCACTCTATATGCCATCAAATTTGGAAAACTCAGCAGTGGCCACAGGACTGGAAAAGGTCAGTTTTCATTCCAATCCCTAAGAAAGGCAATGCCAAAAATGCTCAAACTACCGCACAATTGCACTCATCTCACACGCTAGTGAAGTAATGCTCAAAATTCTCCAAGCCAGGCTTCAATAATATGTGAACCATGAACTTCCAGATGTTCAAGCTGGTTTTAGAAAAGGCAGAGGAACCAGAGATCAAGTTGCCAACATCTACTGAATCATGGAAAAAGCAAGAGAGTTCCAGAAAAACATCTATTTCTGCTTTATTGACTATACCAAAGCCTTTGACTGTGTGGATCTCAATAAACTGTGGGAAATTCTTCAAGAGAAGGGAAGACCAGACCATCTGACCCGCCTCTTGAGAAATCTGTATGCAGGTCAGAAAGCAACAGTTAGAACTGGACATGGAACAACAGATTGGTTCCAAATAGGAAAAGGAGTACGTCAAGGCTGTATATTGTCACCCTGCTTATTTAACTTATATGCAGAGTACATCATGAGAAACACTGGGCTGGAGGAAGCACAAGTTGGAATCAAGATTGCCAGGAGAAATATCAATAACCTCAGATATGCAGATGACATCACCCTTATGGCAGAAAGTGAAGAACTAAAGAGCCTCTTGATAAAAGTGAAAGAGAAGACTGAAAAAGTTGGCTTAAAGCTCAACATTCAGAAAACAAAGATCATGGCATCTGGTCCCATCACTTCATGGCAAATAGATGGGGAAACAGTAGAAACATTGGCAGACTTTATTTTTTTAGGCCCCAAAATCACTGCAGATAGTGACTGCAGCCATGAAATTAAAAGACGCTTACTTCTTGGAAGAAAAGTTATGACCAACCTAGACAGCATATTAAAAAGCAGAGACATAACTTTGCCAACAAAGGTCCATCTAGTCAAGGCTATGGTTTTTCCAGTAGTCATGTATAGATGTGAGAGCTGGACTATAAAGAAAGCTGAGCGCTGAAGAATTGATGCTTTTGAACTGTGGTGTTGGAGAAGACTCTTGAGAGTCCCTTGGACTGCAAGGAGATCCCAACCAGTCAATCCTAAAGGAAATCAGTCCTGAATATTCATTGGAAGGACTGATGCTGAAGCTGAAACTCCAATACTTTGGCCACCTGATGTGAAGAACTGACTCATTTGAAAATATCCAGATGCTGGGAAAAATTGAAGGGGAGAGGAGAAGGGGACGATAGAGGATGAGATGGTTGGATGGCATCACCGACTCAGTGGACAGGAATTTGAGTAATCTCCGGGAGTTGGTGATGGAGGCCTGCCGTGCTGCAGTCCATGGGGTCGCAGAGTCGGACACAACTGAGCGACTGAGCTGAACTGAACTGATGATAACAATAATGAACATTTATTGAGTGCTAATAACAATAATGAACATTTATTGAATGCTAACTCTGCAACAGATACTGTACTAAGTGTTTTTAGTATCTCATTTCATCTTCTCAGCCTCATTGTGTGTTAGGGATTATCTTAGAGAAGAGAAAACTCAGGTTGACGTCAATTTACTCCCTACAAGGTCCCACGACAAGCAAATGGCTGGGCTGGGATGCTAGGCCCACAGGCTTAGTTCCAGAGCCTTTCCTGTCTGCCTTCCCTATCTACTCGATGCTCTGCCTCTAGCCCACCTAGTCCCTCTCTTTCCTAAAGAGCACCACTGCCCCGCCTTCAGGGCAGCTTGTAACCTGGAAGGCAGGGGTTAGGGGTGGGGCAAGAGAGGAAGGGGGCAGGGGGAGGAACAGAGAGAGTTGGGGAGAGGGCAAGCAAGAGAGAGGGTAGAAGCAGAACAGAAGTCACAGTCTTCTGTAACCTGATCTCAGGAGTGAGGACCTTCACTCCCCCTCTTTTTCTTTAGAGTCATCCGGTGGGGCTTAGGAGGCAGGAGATGCAAGAGACAAGGGTTTGACCCCTGGGTCGAGAAGATCCCCTGGAGAAGGAGATGGCAACCACTTCCAGTATTTTTTGTCTGGAGAATCCCATGGACAGAGAGAGGAGCCTAGCAGGCTGCAGCCCAGGGGGTCACAAAAGCATCGGACATGACTGAGCACACACACCGCACACAGTGAGCTTGGGAACAGACCCTTCCCCGGTTGAGCCTGAAATGACTGGCCTGAGCCAGGGAACCTTGCTAAGTCTCACCAGGATTCCTAATTCACAGAAGCTGAAAAATAATGTGTGTCTTGAGTTGCTTCATTTCAGAGTAATTATTATGGAAAAACAGATAACTAATCCAACCACTGACTATAGAGAGTTCCCTAAATATACCCTTCATCTGTGCCTTTAACTTCCAGCACCAGATTAAAGAGCTCTTCCAGTAAACACCCCTCAGGGAAGACCAAAGGGCTTCAGGCAAGATACCCTGGAGCAGAGCCAAGGACCATTGTATTGCCAATCCGTGGGAAGGAGGCTTATTCTTTGAGGAAGTATGTTCTCAACCAGGGTCAAAAACTGGTTCTCAGGAGGTAGAAGAATCTTACCCTCTGTACATATAAAGCACAGATATGTGTACAATACATAAGCAGACATACAATATATCCATGGTATTAACATTTCACGGGATTGGGGAGGGGTGGATAATGGTAATAAAAAGTTGAGAAAACACTGCTTTGGGATGACAAATCTGGCTGCCCTGTGCAGGCTGGTATACTGCAGTGAAAAATAGGACAGCAGAAGCAGGAGGAAGCAGGACAGGAGATCTAGAAAGCCCTAATAAGAAGACTTCTAGAAGCCTGCTTGGGGCCTGCCCCTGCCGGGGTGCTTATGACATCCTGACCTTCTCCATCGTGGAATTTAGAACACTGTTTTAATTTCCTTTTCACTTGTCGGTAAATCTGTAGAAGATATGGACTGAGCCAGCCCGGGCCTGGCATGTAAGAGGAGGTCAAAGAAAGACTGTCCACAGCTGGTGGTGCCCTGGGCTGTATCTTCCCAGGCTCAGGACTCCCCACAAGGCACCTGCATCCCCCCAACCCCCACCCCCAGTGGGGGTTGCTGACCTCACAGACCCAGCAAATCTGACCACCACAATGTAAATTCTGCAATTTCTGGACAATGTGAAAGATCCCATTGCTTTATGGTAATACTTCATGAACAGGATCAACTCAAAGGTAAATAGGTAATCAAACAACCACATGACAACTCAAATCCACTTAAACTTGGGGTGAGAACCAGGTTAGAGGTGAGTTGAGCATCCATCTTGGTCTTCCTCTGAAGATTCAACCTGCTATGACTCAGATCAATATCTTGGCCCCAACACTCATGGGTTGGGGAGCCTTAAGAAAGTTTATTAACTTCGCTATGCCTCAGTTTTCATATTTATAAAACAAGAGTAATTATAATTCATCCTCATAGTGTTGTTGAGAAACAAAATGAAGTGATGCATGTAAAACACTTTGAATGCTGCCTAGTATACAGTAAGTGAAAGTGAAAGTGAAGTCGCTCAGTCATGTCTGACTCTTTGCGACCCCATGGGCTGTAGCCTACCAGGCTCCTCCCTCCATGGGATTCTCCAGGCAAGAGTACTGGAGTGGATTACCAATTCCTTCTCCAGGGGATCTTCCAAACTCAGGGATCAAACCCAGGTATCCCGCACTCCAGGCAGACACTTTAACCTCTGAGCCACCAGGGAAGTATACAGTAAGTGCTCCATAAATGTTACCTCCAGGCTTCCCTGGTGGCTCAGCGGTAAAGAAGCTGCCTGCCAATGCAGAAGACATGGGTTCAATCCCTGATCCAGGAAGATCCCACATGTCACGGAGCAACTAAGTTTGTGAGCTGCAACTACTGACGCTCGCGTGCCCTAGAGCCTGTGCTCCACAAAAAAAGAAAAGCTAGCGCAATGGGACACCCTTGCAACACAACTAGAGAGTAGCCTTCACAGCAACAAAGACCCAGCATAACCAAAAATAAAAAGAAATAAAATTTTATTTTAAAAAGATCAGATTATTTTCAAAAAAAATGTTACCTCCATTGATTAATGGGTCCCCTCATAGTAAGTGCTCTCACATGTTATGGTGGCAGGCTTAGAGTGTATATTTCCTACCCCAAAGTTATTCTTTCCTTTCTTCCTTGCTGGTAGAAATGGCTTCCCATGTTAGCTTTCGGAAATGCTGGACACTCATTTCCCCAGATTCCCTCCTAGCAAGAGACAGCCATGGGTCAGTTCTAACCAATGAGATATGAAGGGAATCTATTAGAAGTGTCTGAGAAATGTTTCCTCCTTGATAAGAGAGACATTTGAAAATATTCCTCTTCTTTCATGCTTTGAATGATCTGGTATAAAGATGTGATGCTTGGCACTGAAGCAGTCATTTTGTCACCATGAGGGGAGAGTCACATGAATAGCAAAGACTTGGACTCATGCTGATATTATTGATCCTACCCTGGAACTACCTACCTCCCACCTTCTGTTTAACTAGGACAATTCAAAACCTTTCATTTTAAAGCTGCTATGTCTCACTTTCTGTTATTTATAACCAAAAGTGTCTTACATGTCTTGCAAGTTTCTTGTCTTACAAGTAGCTTAAGTAATATCGCAAGTTAAGGAATCCTTATAACATAACTCGACCCTGTGACAGACGTATTGTTCCTATGTCATAGGTGAAGGAGCTAAAAGCAACATGGCAGGAGTCTCAAAGATAAATTACTTAACTTAATCCTTATAAAAACGCTGTGAGGTAAGTCTTATTTCTATTGATAGATTTCTTCACAGATTCAGAAGGTTTGAAAAGTGCCAGTTTCACACAATTAATAATGAAGAGTCAAGACTTAAAAACCCAAATGTAAATACAACATTCTTCCCAATGTTCCTTGGGGCTACTGCTCAGCACCCACATCTTTTTGGACATTGTATTCCACTGCCAGTGCTGAATAAGTAAAAATTCAGTAACACTAATTCAGGTCATGTCAACCTGAACATAATTATGTTCATCGCTTAGAAAAGAGTGTTTGCTAACTAAATATTAGCCATAATAAAGAAATATGGTGGCGACAGCTAGATGAAATTCACAGTCTGAAGACCCATGTGCCAATGTATATTTCTGTCGTTAGGCTCTTGGAGAATTTATATTCCTGATCCACACTTCAATTGGTAATTGCCCAGCGTCTGTTCTTTTTAAATCTTTATTATTTTTTATTCTCTCCCAGATGTTGATTTGAGCGGTAGTGATTTCAGAATTTCAGTGAGAGGTCCAGCTGCTGGGTTTGGGAAGTGTCCATGTTTTGTTTCTTTTCAATCCTTCAACTTGAATTTATGATGAGGTTTTGATGAATAGTACCCTTCTCTAGCCCTGCCCTCTTTGCATGTGTCTGAGTCTGCGATATCGTTGGTCTAATTATGCGGATGTGTCTCTTGCTGGAAAATTTATGTGATGACTGTTGCCAAGAACTAGAAGCCAGAACCAGGGATTTGTGGTCTAAACATCCTTGATTCTACTCTTGGCAGTATATTCAAAGTCAAGTCAGGGAGACCAGGTAGCTAGTTAATTGAGGGCGCTAGCAGCTGAGAGTTTGAGAAAGTGTCAGCCCTTCAGGGAACTGCAAACTTATGATAGAAATCAAGGATCTGGAAGGTCAATCAAGATAGGAGCAAAGGAAGGGACTGGGCATAGGAACGGAGGGAGAGAAAAGGTGGGATGTGTGGGTGTGGGTGTGTGCTCAGTTGGGTCCAACTCTTTGCAGTGCCTCTGTCCATAGGATATTCCAGGCAAGAATACTGGAGTGGATTGCCATTTCCTCCTCCAGGGGATCTTTCCAATCCAGGGATCGATCCCTTGCCTCTTGCATCTCCTGCATTGGTAGGCAGATTCTTTACCACTGTGCCACCTGGGAAGCCCCAGTGGGTGGGCATATTTACTATATTTACATAGATAGTGCTTTACAGTTTGGGCCTTGGTCACCCTGAGACAGCTGGCACTATCTAATAAACTTGGCTAGGTTCACTCACTTCTTGGCTTTCCAACTCATTTTTAAGTTCCTTGAAGTCAGAATCTATTCTAGTGATCTCTTGCTGTATAACAAATCACTCCAATATTCAGTGGCTTAAAATAAAGACAGGCATTTCCATGAGTCAGGAATTCAGGATGTTCTCAGTTGGGTAGATCTGGCTTCACCCCTTCCTCCACTATCCTTGCGGTCCAAGGGACTCTCAAGAGTCTTCTGTAGCACCACTATTTGAAAGCATCAATTTTTGGCTTCATTAAGAGCTGTTTTGGCCACCTGATGCGAAGAACTGACTCACTGGAAAAGACCCTGATGCTGGGAAAGATGGAAGGCAGGAAGAGAAGGGGACGACAGATGATGAGATGGTTGGATGGCATCATCGACTCAATGGACATGAGTCTGAGCAAGCTCTGGGAGCTGGTGATGGACAGGGAAGCCTGGCATGCTGCAGTCCATGGGGTCACAAAGAGTTGGACGGGACTGAACTGAACTGAACTGTTCCTCTCTCCCCTCCCCCACCAGGCAATAAACTCCATGAGGGCAGGGATTTTTGCTTCTTTTGTAAACTGTCCTCACCATTGTTGCCAGGCAGAAGCCCAAGTTCAGTGTTGCCAATGCTTCTGATTTTTCAAGAGAAATTACGTAGCGGATTTTTATGTCAAATATGATCCGTAGCGGATTTTTATGTCAAATATGATGTTTCGGTATTGGTATGTAGTAAAAATTTTCAACAATACTGCACTGGCCAAGTAAATTAGAACCATGAATCTCTAGTTTATAGTCTCTGGCCTTGTGTAAAGAGGCAGTAGCCAGGTTTGGAAAGCAGGCTCAGACAGGACAAAGCTCTTGTCCTTTCTGAAGGTGGGATGGGATGGGGCTCGGTGGGCCCCCCGCCCCCCCACCCCCCCACCCGCGAAGGCCCCGGGTTGACAAGTTTAATGATGGCCACTAGGGGGAGCTCCCCACTACCTCCTTCAGATCACACCCGCCCTGTCTCCACTCCCAGGGAGGAAACCCTTTGATGGAACCCAAGCAGGAAAACATTGGCAGGAGGTCCCCAAAGGGAGGCACATCTGGTGTGACAAGCAAAGTGGTCCAAGGTTCTGGGGTCCACGTGGCTGGATCTGTTCAGTCTTCTCTTGGGACCTCTCTTGCGCCCTCCCTGTTTTAGAATTTTTCTGGCTCTTCAGGTTGGATTCCAGCTTCTCAAGCGCTAAGTGCCCAGATGTGCCTGGGCAGTGTCCACCTGCAACACTGCGCAGGGGTAAGGTGAGGCCAGTTATGGAAGAGACAGGAAGGCCCAAGCTGGCACTGGACACAAGCTTCAGTGAGCAAACTAGAGGGACTGAATAGCTTCTTCATGAACCACCATCAAGGGCACAGGCTGCTGGTCAAGAAGAGCTGGACTCAGGGACTTGGCCTAAGGTCCTTCTGTCTCGTAATTACCAACAACCTCATGAGGGACATGCTGTCTCCATTTTTACAGACAGGACAAGTGACCAGAGAAGTGACAAACCCAAGACCACACAGCTGTAGTGGTGGGCTTTGATTCAAACCCAGTGCTGTCTGACACCAGAGCCCAGCTTCTGTCCATCCCACACCTCTGCCCAGGAGAGAGGTGTGAGTGGTTCAGGAAGCAATCAGACTCCAAGGACCAGAGGGACCTATAAAGCCCCTGAGTCCATCACTCCACTGGGCTTGGGACTTTTTTTTTTAATATTCTAAGACAGAAAATCAATTTATTTTATTTAACTATTGCTTGTTATAAACATGATAGTTTAGGGAACATTTAGCAAAAAAATTGAGGCAAATTCTATATGCTTCCAGTGGTGCTGAGTAAGTTGGACAGCTGTATGTAGATCAATGAAGGCAGGCTACACCCTCACACCATATTCAAAAATAAACTCTTAATGGCTTAAAGATTTCAAAGCAAGACATGACACCATAAAACTCCTAGACAAGAACATAGACAAAACATTCCCTGACATAAATCGTACCTAGGTTTTCTTAGGTCAGTCTCCCAAGGCAATAGAAATAAAAGCAGAAATAAACAAATGAGACCTAATCAAACGTACAAGCTTTTGTACAGCAGAAGAAACCATAAACAAAATGAAAAGACAACCTACAGATCAGGAGAAAATATTTGCAAATGATGCAACCAACAAGGGCTTAATTTCCAAAATATACAAGCAGCTCCTAAAATTCAGTAACAAAAAAACAAACCACTCAATCGAAAAATGGGCAGAAGACCTACATAGACATTTCTCCAAAGAAAACATTGAGCTTAGTCAGCTCAGTCATATCCGACTCCTCTTTGTGACCCTTTGGACTGCAGCCCGCCAGGCTCCTCTGTAGATGGGATTTTTCAGGCAAGAATACTAGAGTAGGTTGCTATTTCCGCCTCCAGGGGATCTTCCTGACTCAGGGATCAAACCTGTGTCTCCTGCATTGCAGGCGGATTCTTTACTCACTGAACCAGTGGGGAAGCCCCAAAGAAAGCATACAAACAGCCAAAAGTCACATGAAAAGATGCTCAACATCACTAATTATCAGGAAATGTACATTAAAGCTACAGTGAGGTACTATTTCACACCATTCAAAAGGCCATCATTAAAAAGTCTACAAACTAAAAATGCTGGCAAAGGCGTGGTGAGAAGGGAACCCTCCTACACCGTTGGTGGGTATGTAAGTAGGTGCAGCCACTGTGGAGAACATATGGAGGTTCCTTAAAAACTAAAAATAGAACTACCATATGATTCAGCAATGCCACTCCTGGGCATATATCTAGGCAAAATTATAACTCAAAATGATACATGCATCCCTATGTTCACAGCCATACTATGTGCAATAGCCAAGACATGGAAGCAACCTAAAAGATTGTCGATAGATGAATGGATAAAGAAGACATAAATAAATAAAGAAGATACATATATATACAATGGAATACTACTCAGCCATAAAAAAGAATGAAATCATGCCATTTTCAGCAACATAGATAGGCCTAGAGATTATCATACTAAAAAAGTAAGTCAGAAAGAGACATTTAAATACCGTATGATATTACTTATATGTGAAATCTAAAATACGCCACAAGTGAACCTATGTTTGAAACAGACACAAACTCACAGACATAGAGAACAGACTGCCAAGCAGAGGGGGTCTGGATTGGGAGTTTAGGATTAGCAGATGCAAACTATTATATATAGAATGAATAAAACAGGGTCCTACTGCATAGCACAAGGAACTATAGTCAAAGTCCTGTGACAAACCATAATGGAGAAGAATATGAAAAAGGGTGTGTATACATGTTATTACTGAGTCACTTTGCTGTGTGGCAGAAATTAACACAACACTGCAAATCAACTATAGTTTAATAAGAAGTTCTATATGCTTCTTGCATAATATATAGTGAGATCAATCCCACTTATCATATGTAAATGTATATAATGTTCAAGCTTCTTTTTTATTTTATCTTTTGAGACCAATCTTTATTGTTTCTAACTACTGGTCACCAGTGAAAGGTCCTGGAATAAATCCAGCATGATATCCCTCCCCACGTGTCTCTGACCAGCTCTGATCAGAACTTTGTCTCCCTGTAAGCTCACACACCAGCTTCTGCACCACTTAATCCTCTTTCCCTGAGGAGGTCTCCTGCATTTGACTGAAGTCCTCAGTGCAGGAACCAAGCCCTCCTATCTTCCTAAACAGCACATCTTTCACTTAAAAGCACCGGGGTGTAGAGAAAGGAGTTTCCCAGGTGGTGCTAGTGGTAAAGAACCTGCTTGCCAATGCAGGAGACATTAGAGATGGGTGTTCAATCCCTGAGTCAGGAAGATCCCCCGGAAGAGGACATGGCAACCCACTCCAGTATTCTTGCCTGGAGAATCCCATGAACAGAGGAGCCTGGTGGACTACAGTCTATGGGGTCTCAAAGGAGTCAGACACAACTGAAGCAATATAGCATGCATGCATTATAGAGAAAAGACTGGGACTTAAATCAGGATCAGTGGGCGCCAGGAGGTGAGCGGGAAATGGGGGGGGGGGGGCGGTTTGTCCAGTGCCAGCATCTCTCACCTGGTGAGCCCCAAGAAGATCAAGGTCAAAGAAAGTTCTTCAGGGGAGTTCCCTGGTAGCCTAGTGGCCAGGATTCCGTGCTTTCACTGCTATGACACAGGTTCAATCTCTGGTTGGAGACCTGAGATCCTGTAAGCCTTGGGGCTAGGCCAGAAAAAAAGAAAAAGGAAAGGTCATCAAGCCTCATCTTTGCAGGCATTTTGAACAAGCTTGCCTGCCAAGGTTCTCAGCCTTTGCTCTGGAGCAAGAGCTAACACTGGTCTGGCTTCCTTCAGGCCAGCTGCAGACCATCAGGCAGGCCTCTCCTCCAGAGCTCCCTGGCTCCTCTGGTCTGCTCTTGTCCGCTCGGCCAAAGGAGACATCACTTGCTGGTGCCACTGGAATCAGAGCAATTACAGGCCCCTGCAGATGTGCTGGGGGTGCGGTGGGCGTGGGGGTGGGGAGCAGGCCGGATGGGATCAAAGCTGATGGAGACAGAGTCTGTCTCGCCCACTCACCCCGCCTGCACACTTTCACTCCCTCGCGGAGTTACACGAGTTCAGTTGACAAACCCTCCTTCCAGAAAGTCTCCCAAGAGAACGCACTAATCAGATCCCAAGAGAAGTTGTTCCAGCACCTTTCTTCCCTGAAACGCCATCATCCTGGGTCTAATGTACTGATTATGCAATAAGAAAATGTCTTCATTAATTTCGTAAGGAAAGCACATTAGCCTACTTTGGAACTCATGCTTCCTTGTGAAATCATGAATAATATCAGTTCCTGTTCCTAAATGGAACCCATAAGGAAAATCAAGAATAATTACTGTGTTTATTAACATTCGGTGATTAACATTTCAAAAGCAATTTAAATAAATACAGTGCAAATCTGAGAGGGGACCCGGTGGTAGGGATCTGTGTGGAGTAGAACAACGTTCATTGGAACCTGGGAAATTTAAAATTAGTGTTTTTCAAGGTGGCTGTCACTGACCTAGGCATCAAGGAATCTGTCCAAGGATCTCAGGTTGTGGCGGATAAGATGGGTCCAGGGTGGCTCCCAGCCGTTTCTTCTCCAAACGCGACGGGAGTCTGGAGACAACAGTCCTTCCCCCACATGTCCCCCTCCTCTGTATCCTTAGTGAGAGGCAGACGCAGCAGACGGCAACAGCGACTGCAGCAGGGGGAGTCCCTCATGTGGGTGTATAAAAAGGCTGCAGGTAGGAAGTTTCATTTCTCAACTGGCTCTGTCCCAAATTTCCTATGCCACTGTGATAGCCTGAATAACAGTCCCTTCTTCCTAAAGATAACCACACCCTGATCCCTGATGCTTGTGAATATGTTGCCTTGTGTGGGGGAGTGGGGGTGGAAAAAAAGAAGAAGACTTTTTTTTCTGGTCTTGCCACATGACTTGTGGGTTCTTAGTTCCCTGACCAGTGATCAAGCCTCCGGCAGCCCTAACCACTAGAACACCAGGGAATTCCCAAAAGAAAACTCTGTAGATGTGATTAAACTCAAGATTTATTTTCAATTGAGGTATAGTTGATTTATAATGTCTTAGTTTCTTGTGTACAGAAAAGTGATTCGATTATACATACCTCTTTTTCATATTCTCTTCCATTATGTTATTTTTTCTTTTTTTTGGCTGCACTGGGTCTTAGTTGCGGCACGTGAGGTCTTCCTTGCATTGCACAGGCTACAGAGCACACAGGCTCTCTAGTTGAAGGGTTTGGGCTCAGTTGCACCTAGGCATGTGGGATCTTAGTTCCCTGACCAGGGATCGAACTCTCATACCCTGCATTGCAAGACAGATTTTTAACTATCGGATCACCATAATAAAACGTTATGTTTTATTGCAGGATGTTGAATATAGTTCCCTGTGCTATACAGCAGGGCCTTATTGTCGATCCTAAACTCAGGATCTGGAGATGGGGAGAGTATCCTGGATTAGCCAGGTGGGTCCTCAAGGCCATCACATGCATCCTCATAAAGGAGAGGCAAAGGGAGATATACTACATGCAGAAGACAAAGAGGTGATGTGACCAGAGAGGCAGAGACTGCAGTGATGAGGCCACAAGCCAGGGAGTATCCACAGCCACCAGAGAGGCCAGGAACAAAACCTCCCCTACAGCCCTTGAGGCTGCAGAGCTGGGCCAGTGAAACTGATTCCGGACTTCTAGCCTCCACAACAGTGAGAGAATAAAGGTATGTTCTTGTAAGCCACCAGGTTTGTAGTAATTTGTTACAGCAGCCATGGGAACTAATAGAGTCACCTTCATGACTTCTGCCAAGTCTGCACACGTACAGGTTAATTGTTTACTAACATTTGTCTTCAAATCAATTCTGAACTAATAATAGAACTTTCTACCTTTACTTTGTGTTAGAAAAAATTTCATGAAATTCTAAGCTTGAATATTCATAAAATTTCAACAACATCATTTTAAATGCTCACTCTTGTGCTCCCTACAATTACCTGTTAAATCAGCAGACCACCAATAGAAGTGCCCCTCACTTAGGAAACACTGACCTAGCTCTGCACAGCATAGGAAGGATCCACGGTGCAGCTGGGCTTTCAAAACTGCTCGGTTAAGTTCAAATTTCACTTGAAAATAATCAGAAAAAAAGAAGGAATCAGCCCCTTTAAAAATAGAAGCCACTTCTCCAGCAAATTTTCGCAGAGTCAGATTTTAAAATGCAGAATTTAGCAGAATCTTAAATCATCCTTTGTAGAGTTACGAACATATAGACAAGGACCCTTAAAGGAGGGAGCCATAGAATGTGCTAGCAGGAGGCTGGATCTGATAGCAGCATCTGGCTAACAGGAATCTTGTTTCCCCAGCTCAAACCGGAACTGCAGATCTCCTTGTGTTTCCCTGTCTTCTCTGCCTCAGGACAGACGGATATGTAGTAAACCAGGAATTGCTGTGCAAGGGAAGGGACTAGGATTTTTAAGGCTGAGGGAGGGTGAGGTGGTAGAATTGATAAGGTTCCCAACTAGAGAAGAATATGCCAATTACTGAAGTTTCCTACGACTCAAGCAGGAGAATGGGCAAAGAAGGAACTTTATTTTTTAAAAATTTATTATTATTATTATTATTATCCGGCTGCACAGGTTCCTCATTGCAGCACATGGGCTTAGCTGCCCCGTGAGGGCTTCCCTGGTGGCTCAGAGGTAAAGAATCCACCTGCAATGCAGGAGACTTGGGTCTGATCCCTGGGTTGGGAAGATCCCCTGGAGAAAGAAATGGCTACCCACTCGAATATTTTTGCCTGGGAAATCCCATGGACAGAGAAGCCCAGCAGGCTGCGGACCATGGGGTCGCTAGAGGTGGACACAATTTAGCGACTAAACCACCACCACGTGGAATCTCAGTTCCCTGACCAGGGATTGAACCAAGATCCCCTGCATTGCAAGGTGGATTCTTAACCACTAGACCACCAGGGAAGTCTCCAAAGCAGGAAACTTTCATCCACAGAGTTGGAACTGCCCAGCTGGGCATACCTGGGGAGGTCTCAATCTCCAAAAGGAGAGTCAGGTTAGTGTAGCTCATGCCTGGGAATAGATACGAATAAGTAGTGAATACTGACAGTTAAGGGCTTCCCAGGTGGTAAAGAACCCACCCGCCTGCCAATGAAGGAGACATAAGAGATGAGGGTTCAGTCCCTGGGTTGGGAAGATCCCCTGCAGGACGGCATGGCAACCCTCTCCAGTATTCTTGTCTAGAGAATACCACAGACAGAGGAGGCTGGCAGGCTATGGTCCATAGGGTCGCAAAGAGTTGGACGCAACTGAAGTGTCTTAGCACATACATGCACGCACTGACAGTTAAATTCTAAAAGTGGTCAGTACTGGATCTGCATCTGTATTTCCCCAATTTTTTTTTTTTAAACATTGTTTCATCACAAGGCATCATGGCAAGGAGGAAGTACTTCAAACGTGTTTGATGGGAAAACAGATAAGTGAATAGATTCTCTCTTTTAGTTTATACATTACTGCTGAGAAAAGTAATCTGAAAACAAAATTCTGCTTTTTAGTTCAAAAAGGTCTGTAGCTTAGGTTATCCAGGCTTCCACCAACCAAGCCTGGAAGAAACCGGGGCCTCTGGCCTCACTTAAATGAACAGTCACATGTTTCCTCCTTTGCCCCTGAAACTCAGCACTGATCTGGCCCATCCTCTGATCACTAGCATCACTCCAGGGCTCCAGGAGGAACTCTCTCCCTTCAGATCCAGTCAAATACTGCCTTGGAGCTATGGAGGACCTTCCCAGCATTATCCCTCCTTTTTCTGACACAGCATCCAGGACCTCTCCTTGGGAAGGTTTCTTTGAGATTACTGGATGGAGCTGAGCCAGCCCCCTTAGTTTCTTGGGGTGGCCCTAAATCAGATTAAGCCAATCACCATATCCCATCTCTTTGCCCCCAGAGAATGTTCAAGGGAGGGGTCAAAGAACGTCAGGGTCAGAAATTTTATTTCAGATGCTAGAAGAATCGCCATACCTAGGCTGAATCTGAGAGCCAGTAGGACTGGAGATGCTGTCTGCCATGATAATGAAAAGGCTTTAAAGAATAAAGTTGATGAGGTTACATCAAATCAAAAGAAAGCAGAGCTAAGATACAGAGAGGTCAGGACATTGTTTGAGACCCTGGATCCAGCCATGCCTGAAACATCATATCCCTGCATCCTTCACTTATAGAAATAATACGGGACTTCCCTGTGGCCCACTGTTAAAGAATCTGGAACACACAGGCTTGATCACTGGTCCGGGAAGACCCCACATGCCACGGACCAGTGCAACGAAGCCAGTGCACCACAACTATTGAGGCTGTGCTCTAGAGCCCAAGAACCACAACTATCAAACCCATGTGCCCTAGAACCTGTGTTCCACAACAAAAGAAGCCACTGCAATGAGAAGCCTGAGCACTGCAACAAAGATTAACCCCCTGTCACTGCAACTAGAGAAAAGCCTACACAGCAACGAAGACCCAGCCAAGCCAAAAATGAATTAAAAGAAATAATGCAATACATTCTTTTTTTTTCTCTTTGGTTGGATTTTCTATTATTTACATTTTAAAGTGTCCTGAGGCACAAGCTATACCTTTGTACAAACAGGGCATGTTCCTCTTCTAGAGAGGCACATCACAAACAGGTGTACCTGTTTTCTCAGGCTGGGGCATGGCCAGCCTACCTGAGTTCAGCCTGGACTGTAATCCCCACTTGTCCCATATGCCTGGTGTTCTTGCAAAGCGATTAACCTGCCCACCATACTCCATGACAACACAGACATGACTCAGAGGCATTTCCTCCTGGTTGTAGCCAGCCTCCAACATGGCCTCCAGTGAGCCTCACTGCCTGGTATTCATGCTCTTATATAATCCCTCTGAGCTCCATGTAAGGCTGTGTAACCACTAAGACATTGTGGAAATAAGATGAATCACTTTTAAAGCTAGGTCACAAAAATGACTGCAGCTCTGTCTTGCTGGCTCTTGAATCACTGTCTCTGGGGAAACAAGCTGCCATGCCAGGAAGACACTCAAGCAGCCCTTTGGAGAGGCTCCATGTGTTGAGAACAGAGGCCTCCTACCAATAGCCACCACCAGCTGACCAATCACGTGAGTGAGCCATCTTGGAAGTAAGTCCTCCAGCCCCAGTCAAGCCTTCAGATGATGCAGCCCCTGCTGGTATCGCAATTGCAATCTCATGAGCAACCCCAAGCCAGAAGCACCCAGCTCAGTCACTCCTGAATGACCCACACAAACTGCGAGATAATAGACATTTAACGTTGTTTTAAGATGCTACATTTTGCAGGAATTGTCCCAGAACAACAGGTAGTTAGAGCATGCTTCTTCATCCAACTTCTCTTCCCTGATCCATCTCTTCCTCCTGGCTAAAGCCCCTGATTTCCTTACCAGGCTACCCACCCCTGCTCCATGCAGCCCTTCAATCTCATCCTTTTTCCTCAGTTGTGGTTTTCTCTCCAAAGATCACCGTTCAGTACAGCCTCATGACCCCTCTCCTCTCCCTCCGACCCTGCCTTCCTCCTCCACCTGAAGAAACGGCTCTTTCTCCTTCCTACATGCCCACTCACTCTCCTCTCGACAAACTTCTCAACAGCAATTATGGTTGACAATACTTGCTATAAGAAAGTAGATTTCTTCATGTGTCCCAACAGACTGGGTAACTTGAGGGGACTGTTTTGAGACTGCTGTCCCCTCTTTCACCCCATCTCCCCAAAGCTCAGAGAGGAAAAATCTCCCACATCCCCTTCCGGTGGACAAGTCCAGGCAGATTGAAAAGCCCTGTGAATTCTGATTTTCACGGGGCTTTTGCAGTGGCAGAAGGGGGTTGGGAAGAAGTATGCCACGATTGTCATGGCAACACACTCCCTGGTGGGTCCTGGGCTGCACTCCCAGGCAGGGGAAGCAGTCCCAAGTGTGCCTCTCGCTATGGGCATCAGACGACGAGCTGCCCAGGAACAGAGGGGGCTGAGGCTTAGCAGGTGTCCCATCTCCAGAGGCAGCCAGCCAGGTAACAGAGCCAGCAAGTCTGGCACTAGAGGAACAGGTAAGCTCGACCTGGGGTCTCACCAGAGCCCCACATAGACAGGTTTCTGTCCTCCCTGTGCTGTTTTTACTCCTTGAGGAGTGGTCAGTTCTGGGCTGCGGGTGACTCTTGCCTCTGGAAATAAAGGTCAGCAAAATCCATCCTTCAGTGTCAGTGGTTCCCAAACTTAGGTGTTCATTGGCATCTCCTGGAGGTCTTTACAAAATGCTGACACCTAGTTCCCAGGCCCAGGTACTGGCTTACTGAGTATGGAGTACTGCCTGGCCATCAGGATATTTTTAGATCTCCAGGTGAATCTAATGCATAGCAAAGGGTGGGAAGTCTTGCACTAAGCCGAGTCTCAGCCAGGTCTGTGCTGAAAATTTAAGCATGCACACATCCAACAACTCCTCAATCAAATTTTCCATGGTTAATCCCAGGTATTGGAACTTGTCACAAGCTCACTATTGGTGTTTCATATCATGAATCCAGCATAACATTAGGCAGAGCTTTGTAGAATGGCTGGTCAACAAGGAATGTGAGAGGAATGGGGTGGGTTGGAGACTTCTGAGGGCCTCTTGAAGGTAGATCCGGATGGGGATGTTGCATCAAAACTGTGATGTTAAAACTGTTATTTGTATAGACCAAAAATGGTCTGTGGTTATTGTTTTTGTATGGTTCAATCTAATACCAACTCACTAGGAGGCAGCTGTTTCCAGAGGCTTCTGTAAGAAGGCAGGCGTGGTGGGGAATTAGGGAGAGGGTCAGAGTTCAAGGTTCCAATAGCTCTACAGGGTTATTGGCATGTGATATACATGCAATTATGGCATCAGCTGGCGTTATCTTCCCGATATCAATTGTTGATCCCCTACCCTGACCTGCATTGACCTGATTCCCCACCTCAACAGCTGTTTTCTCAAAACATCAAGGCCTGATGCCCCTGCTCAGGAGGCTAACAATTCCCATTCTATAAGGACAGTGTTGCTGGAAGGTGGGACTCACCATGGGCTAAAGTGTCCCGATCCCCGACCTGACTTGGTGAAGGGCCACAGGTACAAAATTTCTTTTCATTATTACCTTGCTTATTATGCATATTTAATTTTTTACTTTTTTTTTTTTAGCTTTAGTTTATAGAAGTTTAGAGTTTATGTGCTCATTTTAACTAAAGAAATGATTCCAAGATTTATAAAGGGTCATCTCCTCCCACCCTCACCTCCATTTCCACTGCTTTTTCCTCCAAGTGACCAATGCTGGCAGCCACCTCATTTATTTTTGTTGTTAGGAAATGAGTTGTTCCACATCAATGAATTTGCCCACAAATCGAAAGTGTCCCTTTCTGTGAACCCTCCTACACTGTTGGTGGGAATGTAAATTGGTGCAGCCACTATGAAAAACAGTATGGAGGTTCCTTAAAAGACTAAAAATAGAGTTACCATATGATCCAGCAATCCCACTCTTGGGCTTATGTCTGGAAAAGATGAAAATGCTAATTCAAAAAGATACATGCTCCCCAATGTTTCATGGAAACACTATTTACAATATCCAAGATATGGAAGCAACCTAAATGTCTATTCACAGATGAATAGATTAAAAAGATGCAGTGCACATACATAATGGAATATTACTCAGCCATACAAAAGAATGAAATATTTCCATTTGCAGCAACATGGATGAAGCTAGAGATTAATATACGAAGTGAAGTAAGTCAAATAAAAAAAGACAAATATTATGTGACATCACTGCTGTGTTCAATCTAAAAAAAATAAAATAAAAATGAACTTATTTGCAAACCAGAAACAGACTTACAAACCTAGGAAAAAACACCTTATGGTTACCAAAAGAGAAAGGGTGGTAGGGGGAGGGATAAATTAAGAGTATGGGATTAATAGATACACACTATTAGATATAAACCAAGAAGGATTAAACATGTAGTACAGGGAACTATACTCAATATCTTGTAATAACCTATAACAGAAAAGAACCAGGAAAAAGAATGTATGAATATCTGAATCACTTGGCTGTATACCTGAAACTACCACAATATTGTGGATCAACTATACTTCAATAAAAAAAAAAAAACAAAAAACCTGTCCCTTATACTTGCAAATACTTGAAAACTTGGGGGTAGTTTAAGCACTGTGGATGAAGCTGGCCATAGATTGAACGTGTTCCCTCCCCCCAAATTCATATGTTGTAACCTGCCCCCCAGTGTGATGGTGTTAGGAGGCAGGACCTTGGGGAGGTGAGACAGGAGGATGGAGCTCTCACCAAAGGGATTAGTGCACTTACCAGAGAGACCCCACAGAGCTGTCTTGTCCATTATGTCCTGTGAGGAATATGGTGAGAAGACAGCCATCTATGAACAAAGAAGCAGGTCCTCACCAGACACTGAACCTGCTGGCACCTTGATCTTGGACCTCAGCTTCTAGAACTGTGAGAAATAAATTTCTGATTACAAGCCACCCAGTCTAGAGTATTCTGTTATAGCAGCCCAAGTGAACTAAGATAAAGATCATTCTGAAAGGTATTACCCAGTGCCTTGGCTTTTAAAATGGAGGGGCACAGAGTCATTGTCACTCTTATAAAACTTTACATTGGACAATGTTTAATAGTTCACAAGCCATCATTCAATGCATGAAACCTACTTTGGTTTTTCCAGTGGGCCTGTAGAATAAGGCAGACACGTTAGCTCCTGTTGCACAAATGAGGAAACTGAGGCTCTGGATAGAAGAGCAAAACCCCAGGCTGGCATCCACACAGCCTCCTTTTCAAGGCTTAGTTCAGGATCGGTTTACTCAGCTCTGCCCCCAGGTCAGTGCTGCTCTGTGTGTTAATGAACGTCCATAACCAACCTCTGGGTAAGACTATTTTATTTTCTTGTGTCTTTTTTAGTGATCCTCCCATATTCCTCTCCTCACCAGTGTCAACTGTCAGCTGGCTCTTCCTCCTGCTTCAAGATACCTTGCCCCACATAGTTTGGACTGAAAAATAAGCTAAGGAAAATTAGTTTGTTAGAATGGTTTGAAAGCAGAGTGAATAGGCTCTCAGTGAGATTCTGAAGGACTTTCCTAGGTATATGGAAGAGGCTCAGGGGCACATACTTCCTTTTTTACTATGGAAAATTTGAGTCCTGTAAAAAAGGAAGACTGATGCTGAAGCGGAAACTTCAATACTTTGGCCACCTGCTGCAAAAAACTGACTCCTTAGGAAAAACCCTGATGCTGGGAAAGACTGAAGGCAGGAGGAGAAGGGGATGACAGAGAATGAGATGGTTGGATGGCATCACTGACTCAATGGACATGAGTCTGAGCAATCTCTGGGAGCTGGTGATGCACAGGGAAGCCTGCATGCTGCAGTCCATCAGGTAGCAAAGAGTCAGACACCACTGAGTGACTGAACTGAACTGAAAAAAGGAGAGAGAATAGAATAATGAATCCTTCCGTGCAACCCCTGGTTGAAGTAGACCACCTTCAACAATTAACATGGTTACACATTTCTTGTTCAAAATGCATTTTTGCTCAGCTCTTATTGAATTCCAGATCCCTGAGGGGTGTGGATATTCCTGCACCATTACTATCAAGTTTGAATACCCAGGAAGGACTCCCCCCATCATGCACCCTTTTCTTTCTTGTGAGTGAGTGAAAGTCGCTCAGTCTTGTCCAACTCTTTGCGACCTTGACTATATAGTCCATGGAATTCTTTAGGCCAGAATACTAAAGTGGGTAGCCGTCCCTTTCTCCAGGGAATCTTCCCAACCCAGGGATTGAACCCAGGTCTCCAGCATTGCAGGCGGATTCTTTACCAGCTGAGCCACAAGGGAAGTGGTCACTCAAGATGCCGGCATGGGCGAATCCGAAGGGCAGTTTGCTACAAAGTTATCAGGAAGCACCTAGTGTTCAGCCCCATCTCCAGGACCCACAGTGAGTAGCTCATGCTTCTCAAACTCTGACCTTCAGGTGACCGAGGAAGAGCATTTGCCTGACCCGGGAGATCCTGCTGGGGAAGTCAGGGGGAATGTAAACCTGTGTTGTTTCCTCGCCAAGGTTGTTCTGGAAGGCTCTGGAAGGAATTTTTATTAGTCCAGAGAGTAAATAAGGATAAATTCCATCCGTTTATGACACCAAGCCTGGAAGTTTCCACATACCACTCTTGGGCTTCTCAAATCCCAGATTTGAGTCAAGTCTCTTCCATTATGATAGCAGCCCAGGGCACAGTCACTAGAGCTGGATTCTTGACCAAGAGGATTCGGGAGATGACCCCCGGTGAGCCAATCCTTCCCATGGTCTCTTCTGAAACAGGTGCACCACCGTCCCCCACCCTCAAACCCCTGTTTCTGAAGATGAGGAAGTAGAGCTTCCAGGAGGTGAAGCCACTTGTCCCACACGTGTAATTAGTAAGCAGAAAAGTTGGGACTCAGATGAGCCTAATAATTTGAGTCTTCATTAATAAATGGAGAGCTAATTATAGTCATTGAAGAGCCTGTTCCTTTTCTGTTGTGATTAATTATGAATTTATTTTTAGTCTTCAGAAGAACGGAGACTCGTGGTGGGGTTTTGTTCTGAGCCAGAAACGTGCTATTCCTGACAGTTCTCCCTGGCTGGCCCCCTTTCCCTCGGGGACAACAATGACCTGCAGCAAGGTTGCCTGTGTGCATTTTTTTCAAGGCTCAAGATTCCCCAGGGATCTGGGTCCACTTAAGCAACTTTGGAGAACTATTTGCACACCTTGATAAGAGGGGTGCCACCTCAGCCACACTGTTGGGAATAGGAATGAGGGTCTGATTTGTATTGAGGGTAAGAGAAGCAGGCTGGATGGTAATCAAAAACCCATCTTGTGTGTCTGTGTGGACTTCAAAAACAGCAGGGACCAGGAGCATTGGCAGTTCTCTGAAATTTGTAAACTTCCATGGAAAGATTGAGGAGAAGGGGGTGACGGAGGATGAGATGGTTGGATGGCATCACCAACTCAATGGACATGAGTTTGAGCAAACTCCAGGAGATGGTGAAGGACCAGGAAGCCTGGCGCTCTGTACTCCTTGGGGTCACAAAGAGTTAGGCCTGATTTAGCAACTGAACAACTAAGCTTCCAGACAGCCCAGCCCTGACAGAGAGGATTTTTCCAGGCTTTATATATGTTAACAGCCGCCATCAAGCTAGAGGTGGGGGTTGGCCCTGGAGACTTGCTGTCTCTTTAATGTGGCTTTGTCTATCTTTGTTGGGTTTCTCAATGGCTATTTTGTTGCTAGTTACTCCCAAAGGGGAATCTCACTTCCTTACTTCCTGTTGCTGCCAGGGTTGGAGTGGGAATGGGGCAGACACTCCTCTGCTACCCACTGCCAAGGACCCTTGTAAAGATACAGTTCTATTTCTAAATGCTATTTTTGGTGCCACAACTGACAATTTCTCCAAGGCCATTCTTTTCTTTTCTGTTCCTCTTTCTTTTCTCTTCTTGCTTCTTTTGCAAATGAATTTCACTGGGGAAGTGAGGATCTGGCAGGATTCTGCTCTGGCTTCAGAGCCTGGTGGGTGGCTAGGAGGGTGAATGGGATGGGAGAAAGAAGGGCTGTCTTTTCTCTTTCCTCCTCCCACCCCGGTTTCTCATCTCCTTCCCTTTTCACTCTATCCCATCTCCACTCTCTTCTTCTATAGTCTCTGTCTCTCTTACTCCCCACGATGGCTTCCTCTCCATATTTAACTATTCCATCTTTGCCTCCCACTTTCTGCCTGCCTCGGGCTCTTCTGCTTCCCTCAATAACATCTTTTTAAGCTGTGGTGGCCTGGCCAAATAGGATGCAAATTCAAACTCTTGCTACTTATAACATACAACATTCTGTGATGGTACAAAGATTACCTGAAAATGTCTGGCAATCTTAGTGTTGAGGGTGGTGTTTCTCAAAGTATGGTGCAAGGACTCCAGTAGAATAATCCAGACGTTTTATTCAAAACACAGAGTCCTGGGCCCTATTGTAGACCCACGAAATCTGAATCTCCAGGAAGAGGCATCATTTTATTTTTTTTAATGGCTGTGCTGGGTCCTTGTTGCACAGGTTTTTCCTAGTTGCGGTGAGAGGAGCTACTCTTCTGGTGGTGTGAGGGCTTCTCATAGCGGTGGCTTCTCTTGAGGAGCAGAGGCTCTAGGCGCTTAGGCTCAGTAGTTGCAGCTCACAGGCTCTGGAACACGGGCTCAGTAGTTGGGGTACACATGCTTAGCTGCTCCAAGGTATGTGGGATCTTCCCAGACCAGGGATCAAGCCCGTGACCCCTGCATCAGCAGGCAGAGTCTTAACTATTGGATCACCAGGGAAGCGCCTCCATGATTCTTACACACTGAAGCTTCAGGATCTTTGGCTGCACCTCTAGCTCAGATTCTAGATGGGAGAAGAGGGGAGAGGGTGGATGGAGCTCTGAATGTTATCTCTTCCTTGGAGGCCCAAATGCCAGGCTTTCCCCAGACTCCAAGAGAACTGGACCCAAAGTCCAGGCTTATTTTCAGTACACTAACTTCTTTTTCCTTCCCACTGTCTTCTTAAAGCTGACTCTCAAGATCACTGATTTCCCAGAAATCCACAAAATATCCACAAGACAATGCAGGGAGACAGTGTTAGAACCTCTAGTTAATATAACCCTTTTAAAATTTTAATCTTGTGTATTTTAAGATACTTATTAGCTTAGTGGTTCATGTATCTAATTTATAAATAATAGAAATATATATATATATATTGGGGAGTTTTACTGATAGAGGTGCACAGTCAAGGTTTGGAGAACATAACTCTAGAATCAATATATTATATATTCTTTGAGGTCAGGGACTATATTATTTTCTTTAACACACTATATTGAAGCATAGCATTTATACAGAAAAGTGCCCAAGGACGTATACAGCCTGGAGAATAGCCCTTGTAACTTGCATCCAGCTCAAAAAGTAGATTATTACCAGGATCCCAGATCCTCGGCCCCCTGCTCTCAATACCCTTTCCTCAAATAACGATTCTCCTCACTTCTAGGAATTTCATAAAACGGAGTCATGCTATATATGTACTCTTTAGTGCTTTGTTGTTGTTGTTTTGCTGTTATTTTGTTTGCTTGTTTGTTTGCCCAAAAGTACATCCGTGGGATGTTCATTCTTTTTTAGGGGAGGGGATGTTCATTCTTAAAGTGTAAAATTTTCCATTGTATAAATGTCATCATTTTATCCATTCTCCTGTAGATGAACTCATAATAGTGTGGGGCTATTATGAATAGTAATAGTTTCCCTGGTAGCTCAGTTGGTAAAGAATCTGCTTGCAGTGCAGGAGACCTGGGTTTGATCCCTTGGTGGGGAAGATCCCCTGGAGAAGGAACACTCCAGTATTCTTGCCTGGAAAAGCCCATGGACAGAGGGGCCTGGTGGGCTACAGTCCATGGGGTTGTAAGAGTCAGACACAACTTAGCGACTAAACCACCAACCATTATGAACAGTGCTGCTGTGCACACTTTATATATCTTTCTTTGAGTATATGAACACACCTCAGGCAGCTCTACACCTAGACAGGGAATGGATGGGCCACACAGCTTTGCTAAATATCATGTTTTCCAACAGGTTCCTCTCAGCCATGGACGAGTGCTCCAGCACCTCAAAATATCAATACCTGGTATTTTCTGTTTTGCTTTTATACTTACCACCTGATGAGTATATATTGTTACCTCTTTATGATTAAAATAAAAGTATTTGGTTGTGTTGGGTCCTCATTATGGCATGTGGAGTATTTTGCTGCAGTGCATGAGCTCTCTAGTTGTGGCACATGGGCTTTTAGTTGCTCCATAGCATGTGGGGTCCTAGTTCCCTGACAAGGGATCAAACCTGAGTCCCCTGCATTGCAAGGTGGATGCTTAATCACTGGACCACTAGGGAAGTCCCCCTCCCTTCGATTTTGATTTGCTCTTCTGATGGTTGATGAGGCTGAACACTTTTTAATGTTATTGGCTATTTGACTATCTTCTTTCATGAAATGCCTGTTCAAATCTTTTGCCCTTTTTTCTATTGTGTCATCTGTCTTTTTCATCTCGATCAATAGGAATGCTCTATATATTCTCCACACTTCTCTCCCTATTCCAGGCCCAACACACTGTCCGTTTTATAGCGTGGGCTTAATAGCTTTTCAGGTTGGTGCTGAATCAACTAGCACATGGGTGGGGAAGAGCACCCTTGTTGAGTGAATGAGGCCTTTATACATTTTTGTGTGTTTTTTGGCTTATGTTAGCAGCTTTCCTGAAATGTAGTTTACATACCAAAATATTTACTTGTTTTAAGTGTACAATTCAATGATTTCTGGAATTGTGCAGAGCCAATTGCCACAACTCAATTTCAGAATGTTGTCATTACCCCCAAAAGAAACCTCCTGCCTCTTTGTTTATCCCCTATTCCGACTTTCAGCTTTAGGAAACTGCATATATATAAACTGTCTCTATAGATTCTGGATATTTCTGGATATTTTATATAAATGCAATCATACAACACTGGCTTCTTTCACTTAGCACAATGGATATCTTTGAGGTGCATCCATGTTGCAGCATGTATCAGTACTCTGTTCCTTTTTGCAGGTGAATGAGTAATCCATTGCATGGGTGTACCACATCATCTCTATCTGTTCATCAGTTGATGATTGCTGTTGTTTAGTCGCTAAGTTGTGTTTGACTCTGTGATCCCATGGCCTGTAGCACACCTGGCTCCTTTGTCCGTGGAATTGCCCAGGCAAAGATACTGGAGTGGGCTGCCATTTCCATCTCCAGGGAATCTTCCTGAACCAGGGATCAAATCCGCCTCTCCTGCAGTGGCAGATGCTTTTTTTTTTTAAACCACTGAGCCACCCAGGAGCCTCAAGATGTACCACATCTTCTCTATCTATTCATCAACTGATGATGGGCATTTGGATTATTTCCACCTTTTGGCTCTTAGAAATAGTGCTGCTGTGGATATTCACTGCAAGTTTTGTGTGGCTGTTTGTCTTCATTTCTTTAACCTAGGAGTACTGTTGGGTCCTATGGCAAATTTATGTTTAATTTTTTAAGAAACTGAAACTCATATTTCTCTGCCATCCATAGGCTGATGATGGAAAGGCATATGAGGCTGTCTCAAGTAGAAAAGAAATACCTGCCAGCACACAGCTATCAAGTGCATAGTGTTGAGAGAAAAGCTACAAAAGATGGAGTGGAGCCTGCTCTTAGGAGTTTATAGGCTAATCCAGATGTTCTAACACATGTGTTTATAGAGTAACTTGGCAGTATGGAAAATCTGAATCTGAACAGAGGTCCCAACAATCTGTGCAAAATGAATTCAGGAAATACTGGATGCTTACTTTTTGCAAGTTAGGCTTTAGGAAAGATAGATAGAAATTTAAAACAAACACATTATCCCTCCCCTGAGTTACCAAGCAACTAATTAGTAAAATAAGACCTAGTTATCAAAGAAGTTAAATAATTAGAGATTTAAATACAAATTCAAGATAATACTAGAAGATGTGGGGTGTGGTGGGAATGGAGGGAGGAAGGTAAGAAGGAAAATAGATAAACTTGTCTGTCCTTTGAGATCTTGTGAGAAAACAGAAACCCAGAGTGTGTTCCTTTAAAATTGTTGCCTTTCCAAAGATGTAAGGGTTTCCAGTTCTATCACTGCCCTGGAAATCTTAGTTCAAAAAGAAGTGTTGGATAACAAATAATCAGAACCATTGAGCTAGATCAATAATAATGACTGCTAATATTTGAGTAATTAATGTGCCAGGGAGAAATATCAATAACCTCAGATATGCAGATGACACCACCCTTATGGCAGAAAGTGAAGAAGAACTAAAGAGCCTCTTGATGAAAGTGAAAGAGGACAGTGAGAAAGTTGGCTTAGAGCTCAACATGCAGAAAACTAAGATCATGGCTTCCGGTCCCATCACTTCATGGCAAATAGATGGGGAAACAGTGGAAACAGTGGCAGACTTTATTTTTCTGGGCTCCAAAATCACTGCAGATGGTGACTGCAGCCATGAAATTAAAAGACACTTGCCCCCTGGAAGAAAAGTTATGACCAACCTAGACAGCATATTAAAAAGCAGAGACATTACTTTGCCAACAAAGGCCCATCTAGTCCAGGCTACGCTTTTTCCAGTGGTCATGTATGGATGTGAGAGTTGGACTACAAAGAAAGCTGAACACCGAAGAATTGATGCTTTTGAACTATAGTGTTGGAGAAGATTCTTGAGAGTCCTTTGGACTGCAAGGAGATCCAACCAGTTCATCCTAAAGGAGATCAGTCCTGTGTGTTCATTGGAAGGACTGATGTTGAAGCTGAAACTCCAATGCTTTGGCCACCTGATGCGAAGAGCTGACTCATTTGAAAAGACCCTGATGCTGGGAAAGATTGAGGGCAGGAGGAGAAGGGGATGACAGAGGATGAGATGGTTGGATGGCACCACCAACTCGATGGACATGGGGGTTTGGGTGGACTCCGGGAGTTGGTGATGGATAGGGAGGCCTGGTGTGCTGTGGTTCATGGGGTCGCAAAGAGTCGGACACAACTGAGCGACTGAACTGAACTGAATGTGCCAGGTGTTGCTCTCAACAGTTTACATTTTTACTCATTTAATCCTCTTAATAACTTTATGAAAGAAATACTACTATCATCCTCTAATGATAAGGAAAATGAGACTCAGAGAGGTTAAGTACATTGCCCAAGGGCACACAGCTAGAAAACAGCAAAACTGGAGTTTGGATACAGGGAATCCAGAGCCAACATAGTTAATCACCTCAAGTCCTGTAGTACAGTTATAGGACTCAGTCTCCAAATGCAGATGGGGAAGTAGATCCAGAGGTGTCTGGAGATTTATCTGAGATCAGGAATAGGAGTTGCACTCACTGCTAGTCCAGTCTTACTTCTATCAAGAGTGACACTGGGTATCACCAGAGAGCCCTTTATTAAGATGCCATTTGTGGATGAGCCACAGGACGCACAGGTTTCCTGACTTTAGTAGAGTGGACCCGAGAAAGCAGTGCTTCATGTACAATATGCCAGGTCTGACCTCTGCTGTTGACCCGCCACATGAGGGTGGGCAAGTTACACCCTCAGAGCCCAGCTTTTCTACTTGTAAACTGGGGGTAGTAGCCATACTAGCTCATAGGATTACAGGAATGAAATGAAAGAATGGAAGAAATTGACAGCCATTGCCAATTTTGGTGCTGCAGAACTGTTTGGGGCAGGTCATTTGGAACTGAAGAGTATAGGATGCTGTATAGGCTGATATTTCTCAAGTCCAAACTGGATAACAGGTTGTTTTTAGGTATCCCACAGGATTCTGTGTTGCAGGAAGGCTCTGGACCAGTTGTCCTGACTTGATCTGGGTTATATCATCAGATGTCATATCTTTTTGCCTTTTCATACTGTTCAACTGCTACATTTTTTTTAGTAGTCATGTATGGATGTGAGAGTTGGACCATAAAGAAGGCTGAATGCTGAAGAACTGATGCTTTTGAACTGTTGTGCTGGAGAAGACTCTTGAGGTAGCAAGTCTCTTAGACAGCAAGAAGATCAAACCAGTCAATCCTAAAGGAAATCAACCCTGAATATTCATTAGAGGAACTGATGCTGAAGTTGATACTTTGGCCACCTGATGCGAAGAGCCAACTCATTGAAAAAGACACTGATGATGGGAAAGATTGAAGGCAGGAGGAGAAGGGGGAGACAGAGGATGATATAGTTGGATGGTATCATCAACTCAATGGACATGAGCTTGAGCAAACTCCGGGAGATGGTGAAGGGCAGGAAGGCAGCGAGGTGTGCTGCAGTCCATAGGTCATAAAGAGTCAGACACGGGCTGAGCAACTGAACAACAACATATCATCAGATATGAAACCTGAGGTCAGTCTGCACTTATACCCCTGATACAACATTTTAGTCCCTTTTATGACTCGCTTAGGTCAATTTCTTTTAGTGACTGTTTTCTGCACCAAATTTTGCAGCTCTGCTTCAAGGGACTCTTAGTGGTAGCCACAGTCAAGAGTTTGTTTCCCCACGATTGTAGACATGCAAGGGTTGGTAAATTTGCAATCGATGGAATATTGTAAACCATCTGCATTTGTCAACCTGCCCTGGCCAGAGGCCAGGCTGAGGCTGCTCTTCCAGGGAGATAGCTTTAATGCAGAATTTGGCTCTACACCGATTTTCAAAGCTAGGGTGGGCCTGGACCTGAGCATTTAAAAGTAGCTCGGGTGACTCTAAAGAGAACCACTGATTCTCACTAGAAAAATGTGTGAGATCTCAAGGTTCTTATAGCCCAGCTGGACAGGTTTTGTAAAGGGTATCTAGGCAAGCATGAGTTTCCCTGGTGGCTCAGACGATCTGCCTGCAAGGTGGGAGACCTGGGTTCGATCCCTGGGTTGGGAAGATCCCCTGGAGGAGGGCATGGCAACCTACTCCAGTATTCTTGCTTGGAGAATCCCCATGGACAGAGGAGCTTGGCAGGTGAGATGGGGTCACAAAAAGTCGGACACGACTAAGCGACTAAGCACACAGGCAAGCATAGTGAGTGATGAGGCTGGGGGAGGTATTGTGTAGAGGGCCAGAAATGCACAGGCTGAGACTATCGGCACTCAATATAAAAGGTTACTGAGTAGGATGCAAGGGTGGGTAATTAGAAGTATACATAGAGATGAAGGGGTTCAGCTATTCACAGTTTAGGAAATGGAATTTAATTTTCCTATAGAGTAGGCTAATGAAGCTTTCTTTTACTTCTATACCTCTCAGTTCAAACAAAGCTCAGCTTCCTTCAGCACCCAGGTCCATTGGTCCCAGCAGAGCAGAGCCTGTCCAAACGAATTTTGTATGTCCCTGGCACATTGCTTGGATCGTAGTAGTCTCCCACTAATGTCTGTTGACTGAGTAAACGAGTGTAGACTTCTCGGCTTGGCGCATCTCGGTTTCAGGAGAGGTGGTACGGTGGGCCAGCCTCGCTTAGGCATGTAAAGCGATAGGGGCTTATCGGTAATGACCTGATTCCAATTCTACTTAAACTCCGTCGCCGCCTCACTCGGTCCTACCCGCTGCTACCTCGCTCAGGCGTCGGGCTTCAAATCTGCCTCTCACCCCTTGTCCAGTTTCCGGTGAGTCAAGTTCAACCCCAGGTTCAACCCTGACAGTGACGACCACAAACACATTCCCTCACCGGCACCTCGGAGGAGGCGCACGCCCACCACCGGCCAACAGGCCGTGCAAAGAGGGGCGTTTCTAACCCCGCGGCTTTCCGGGTTGGGGGTGTGAGCCGGGATACCCCTCCCCAGTAACCCGCCTGCTTTGCGAGGGAGCGCCCGGGCCTCAGCGGGCGTGGCCGCCCTGGCCCAGCCCCCGCCCAGTCCCGCCCCCGCGCGCCGAGAGGGCCCCCGCCCGGCCGCCAGCCCCTCTCCACGTCCGCGGCCCCTCCCTCGCCGCGGAGCCGGGCCGAGGGGGATGCTCCGGGTCCCACCTCCCCTGGGAGCTGCGCATTTCCGCGCGCCAGGGCGGCCTCGGCTGCGGCCGGCCCTCGCGGCGGCTGCCCGCGTTCCGCGTCCCCGGGAAGTTGTCTCCGGAGCCCGCGGCGCCTGGGTCTCCTCCCCCTGAGCCCCGCCCCCCCGCCCCGAGCTGGGAGCCGCGAGCCGCCCGGCCGGGGGCGTCGCCGCTCGCTCTCCGAAGCCAGCGAGTCTCCGTTTCCCTGCGCGGGGTGCACGTCCCTCGCCTGCCCGGGGACCCCCGCTCACCCCCGAGACGGCGCGCGCCCAGAGCGCGGGAGCCCGGAGCGCCGGGCGCCTCGGACCCCGCGGAGCCGCTGCCCAGCCCGCGGGGCTCGGCAGGGATGCAGGCTGCTGTGTGAGCCCCGGCGCCAAGGCCATGTCCGGCGCCCGCTGCCGGACCCTGTACCCCTTTTCCGGGGAGCGGCATGGCCAGGGGCTGCGCTTCGCCGCGGGCGAGCTCATCACGCTGCTGCAGGTCCCGGACGGCGGCTGGTGGGAAGGCGAGAAGGAGGACGGACTCCGCGGCTGGTTCCCGGCGAGCTACGTGCAGTTGTTGGAGGTAAGCGGTGAGGGCGGGGGCTGGGAGGCCGGCGCGCTCGCGTACCTGTTGCCTGCCCCGGGGAGGCCGGAGCCGCCCCTGCTGGAGGGGAGTCCTGGGGCCCGCCTCTGTGTGCTGGACCCAGAGCCGCGCTCTCCTGAGGGCGGGGGAGGCGGCGGGCGCCCTCGGGGCGTGGGCAGTGCGGGGTTCGCCCCCCGAGCGCTCCCCGTGCCGGGCCTCCCGAGCACATCGTGGCCGCCCTGAGGAAGCGAGAACTTGTTGCCAGTGTAAGCTCGGGAGCGGGCGGGCGCGTTCCGGCGGTGGCCGGGGCCGCCTGAGGGCTGCGGAGTCCGGCGGTCTAGGGAAGACGTGAAAAGTGGCCCCGGCACCCCGAGCCTGCCGAGCGGTGGACAGTCGTGCTGCGGCGGGTCAGCTCCCCGGCCGCCTCCGGGCCGTCCACTAACTGGTCAGCTGAGCCCTGCTGGCTATCAGCCCGAGCCCCGTCAGCAGGCTTGATCCCGGGGTGCCGCAGCCCCCAGCCAGCGCCCCCTCCCCTGGCCCAGCTCCCCCAGGTCAAGGTTCAGAACCTGGAAAGTGGCTTGTCCTGCGGTTCTGGCCTGGCCCCAGGTTTCACAGGACCTGCTGAGCCAAGTCGACTGGCTGTTTATTGTCTGGGTGACAGTTGGGAGACCTCGCTGTCCTCTAATCGCTGAGCTCATGGTCACAGCCTGAGTGGGATCCGAAGTTTCTAAAGTCCTTTGCTGGGGGGTGGGAGGTGGTTTTACAGGACGTCCCCTTCGGCCTGACCCCAGGATTGCTGCAAAGACTAACTGTGAGTCATCGGAAATATTCTGGCAAAATACTGTCCAAATCATAGAGATTGTATTGATTAATAATTTAACCCCCCCTCCCCCGACCTAGTTCACAAAGAACAAAGTAGCAAATTTTGACTGAAAATGCTCTGTGCAACTCAAAAAAGACAAAAAGCCAGATTGGTGTGGAATAGTTACGGGTGAGTTTGCCTGAGAAAAACCCTCTGGAAACATTATCAGAAATCAAGCCTGGCCTCATAGAGAGATAGTGATGTTTCTTTCAGATCCAGAGAACAAAATCCCTCCTATGTGGATTTAGTAGCCTTTGAGCAAAGTTGAGGCTGGAAGGAGCTTTCATGGGCTGTCCACAGAGGCTATTTGGAAATCTTGGTTGTGTAATTTGAGAGCCCAGCAGCATAGGGGAGGCGCAGGTGTTTCTCAGCTTTCCTAACTCCCTTCCTGAGATTCAGGTGTGAAAGAAAGCAAGTGAATGTCTCCTTATGAAGATCAGGAGCCTCCTTGTTTCTATTCCAGAAGCCCTGGGAGAGCCTTCTGTGGTAGAGTCCTCTGGTGGCCACACTTTTCCAGGAAACACTGATGTGGAAATCTGGCTGTTGGATGTCCGGTGAGGAGCGTCCTGGCTGGACTGAGCCAGCTGTGTGCTGGGTGGGGAGTGAGGTTGGAGGGTTTGTCCACTGTGTTAGCAAGAGTGAAGTGGCTCTGCTTTTCCTTCCTGGGAGGAAAGGGAGGGTGAATCAGACCCAGGGGACAAACAGAACGATAGGATGGGACAGTTGTGGGTGTGTTGGTCACAGTTTGTGTATATACATTGAGACTCTCCTATCTCCTAAAGGGCTTTCAGACCGGTACCCATCTGAGGGAGCAGTAACCCCGAGAGGGGCTCCCGTTTGTTAAGCACCTGCTAGGCGCCAGGCATGATCCATGCCTTGTCACCAATTCCCCTGTCAGGCCTGGGACGGGGAAGGAGCTATCCCCATTTTTGTAGGCAGGCAAACTGAATGAAATAGGTGAAGGCAGTCAGCCAAGGAGTAGTTGGTTAGCAGCTTAGCTGGCTGAATATTACCCTTTGGGCCTCTGTCTCTTTTAAACTCAATATCCTGGGTCACACTGTACCAGAAGACAAGTGAAGGGTCTGGATCCTTGTGGGAAAGGGACTGTGTAGCTCCTGAGGTCAGCCTGCTAGAGACAGCGTCCCTAAGGGGAGGCAGAGATGCTGGGGCTACAATGAGGGCAGCTGCTCCTACCCACTTGAGCATCTCTTCTGCAAACCCTGATGTTTGATTTCACTCCGAGCCACCTGTGTTTGCCACAGGTGGAGGTAGGAGTGGGCCTGAGTCCTAGGACTCTTTTCAGGGAAAAACAGATGCAGCTTTGACAGGGAGGGTCTTTGTATCTGGGAACCTCATACATGAGCAGGCTGGACCTCGAGGCTGAGGTTAGTAGGGATGGAGGATATGCAGGTAGGTTCCCCTTGGTTGCGGTGAGTCCCCAAAGATAGGCTGGGGTAGGGAATGCAGAACTCGCAAGGGGGTCGCAGGTGGTGGACTGGCCAGCATAGGGAATCATGGGTCTGGAGGACTGCCAGCCAGGTGTTGGTGCTGAAACCAGGTGGCCAGAGAAGGAGCCTATAGGTACTAGAGGTGGTAAACCTCTGCTAGAGGGATGCCTGGCACTGAGCTTGCAGAGGGGCATGGAGTTCAGAAGGCCAGGGGAGCTGTTGGGAATATAAGTACAGACAGAAGGGGCTACACTAGGCTCCTTAGGCAGCAGTCAGATGGGGGGATGCACAGCATAGCCCCCACCCCAGTGCATCATTTGTTTCTGATAGAGTGATGTCAGGAAACCCCATCTTGACAAAAATGTGTCAAAGATCGAGAGCCGTCTGTGCAAGATAGACACGCCTCAAGGATTTCCGCCTTGTTCATGTGAAAAAAAAGGGGAAGCATACCCTGTTGAGAGGAGTTGAGAGCTGACAGGGAGGTCAAAAGACCCACCCTGGTGGCCAGCGAGCCCCTGAGCAGAGGCCAGTTTGACAGAGGTCCTGGTTCCTGGGGAAATCCTTTTGATCAAGACCCCAAGGAAATGAGGGGACGGGCTGCACATACTTGGCTTCCAAAGGGTGGCTTCCAGGAAAACCTCTGCCAAGCAGAGATGGGGGGCCCTGGTAGGCAGGGACTGGTCACAGGGATCCTGCTCTTCAGTGGATGGGGCAGCCTTCCAGAGGGTGACAGGCAGAGGGAGCCAATTTTCCCAGAAAAGGGAGGAGGCCTAAAAGATAAGACCCACAGCTGCCTAGGAATTATCAAGGCCCTTAGATAAAAGCAAGCAGAAACATCTTTCTTGAGGGTCTGATCCACCACAAAGAGGTCGAGGAGCTTAGAGAGACATGGTTGAGGAGGAGCTGAGGTGATGCTCTTACCTCCAATGCAGAGATTAAGGATCTGGAAGGTACTGTAAGGCATCTGCAGAAACCTCTAGAGGTTTGGGGGATTAATTCTAGGGGTTGGGGGGATGGTAATAAGATTGGAATGCACACACAATAGAGCTTTACTTCAGCGAGGTGCTGTTTTCAGCATCCACAATCTGGCTGCAAGGCCTGGACTTCATAGATAGTAACGGAATATGAGACTTTGCTGGCCAAACTAGTTGGCTGCAGAGGGTCACCCTTGCACCTCCTTCTCTCCAAGTCCTGTTCTCCCATTTTGGGTTCAGGTGATTGTATTGCAGAAGTTTACAGAATGTCGCTGGGGGAGAGAGATGCTGGGCTGGGGAAGCGGGCTGTGCTGTGGATCTTGAGGGATATTTTATCCATTGCTGTGAAATAAGCCCCCTCAAAACTTAGTGTCATAAAACAGCTATTTGTTACTATGGCACATGTTTCTGTGGATTGACGGGCTCAGCTGGGTGGTTCTTCTGCTGGTCTCTCTTGGCATCTCACATGCATTTGCAGTCAGATGGTGGCCAGAGTTGGGCTCCTGGAGGCTCCACTGGACTGGAACCTCCAGAAGGGCATATTCACTCACGCATCTGGTGCCTTTCATGTGGCTTCTCATGTGGTGTCTCATCCTCTGGTGCCTTTCTGCATGGCCGTTCTCTGCAGCAGAGCAGCTGGAGTTTTAATATATGACTTCCAAGAAAGCAAAAGTGCAAACTTCCAGGCCTTCTTAAGACTCAGGTTCAGACCTGGTGCATCGTTTCTGCCAGGTTCCATGGGCAAAGTGAGTCCCTGATTCAGTGTGGGAGGGAGGCTCATACAGGTGTGGGTCCCAGTGTGACACTGAAGCAAGGTTCACTGAGGGCCCTTTTGCAGACTGGCTACCTCACAAGGCTAGGGAGATGATCCATTAGAGGGGAAGGTGTACCAGGCCATATGGATGAGAGAGCTTCAGGGAGGTAAAATGAACAGATTTGGTCATTCTGCTAGGAAATTCTCCATCTTCATCCTTTTATGTTTTGTTTTGTTTTGTTTTTTTTTTCTTTAAAGATGCCAGGGATTTCTTTGTAATGGTGATTAATGATGCAGCAGAATTTGAAACCAGAGTTTTCAGTGCCTGGAGCCTGGGTCTGTCCCCTGAGCCACAGACAAACCAACTTTTTCAAGTTGGGGCTATTTGGTGCTGGTTGTTAATGGACATCATGCATCCGAACTGCCTGACATCTAGTAGATGCTCCATATGTTACACAGATTGGATTTAATACAGGGCCTTTCTTTTTGTAACATGGAGATTACCTAAAATGGGTGTGACCTTGTTCCTCGTGCCTGTATTTTTCAAGGCAGTCATAAGCTCTGTCCACAAAAGAAATAATTAGGGCTGGTGGTTTGCGGAGCATGTAATTGTGACTGAAAAGATTAAGGTGCTTTCTGCCATCTTCACAAAGTCATCCTGCCCTTTGATTTGGGGGCTGTGGCCAGCATTTGTGGCTCCCGCTGTGTGAAACTCTACCTACGGCCCACCCTCCGTCTGCCTCTGCTCCTGAGCAGCGTCCCCCCCTTCACTGCTGTGTGCGGGTCTGGTCAAGTGGCCACTCCCTCAGGACTTCAAAGCAGTGGGCAGGGTTTGTGGAGTCTCTGAATTCGGGGCATCTTCACAAAAGTTCCCTTAGCAACAAGTCGGCAGGAATCCCTGACATCTGTTAACCAACACGTGAATCCCCGCAGTCCATTACCAGTTAGAAACATGAATGAGATACTGACCTGCTTGTACTCTTCCCAGCCTGAAAAAGCCCAGCTTTTATCTCACAGCCAGGTTGACCTTGTCTACGAGCACGGATGCTGGGCCCTACCTGGCTGGTGAAAGAAAAGGTTTGGTAAACCAGGAAGGCTTGGATGTAAGTTAGGTGTTAGGATTTTTATCCAGAGGTTGGGGTTCTCCCAGCTTGCCCTCTTATTACTCCCAGCAGCCACATGACAAGCTCTCCAACAGAATGTCAGCACGGGTCCCCAGCACTGAATTGCAGAATAAGTAGATTCTGCTCTGCCTGCAATGGCAAGGCTGCTGGATAGTGTTCCCTGCCCCCACCTGTTTGTGGTTGAACTGTATATGGGATCTGAGTACCTCAACCAGGGATCGAACCCATGGCCCCTGCATTGAAAGCGTGGAATCTTAACCACTGGACCACCAGGGAAGTGCCTGGGTGGTGCTTATTCCCATGGAGAGAAGTAGAAATGGTAGCCAGCTGATCGGTTTGGCTTGTCCCTTGGAGCATCAAAGCATGGGTGACACTGTGATGGTTCAGCTACTACACGTTTGTGGTACCAGGTTTGCATGGATTCCTCAGAGGACTCACCCACCTCCTGCCTTCGCATTTAGTGTTTCTCCTGTCTCCCATCTGATAAAGATCAATTTTGTTAGGTTAACTTCCTGGTTCACTGCATTCCCCTCATTTCTTGAGTTGGTAGCCAGACTCAGTCCCCAGGGACTCACATGTCACGTGTCCGTACTACACTTTTAATCTCTCTCCTCCTTTAAGTGCCTTATCCCCCCGCCCTCTGAACCCATGTGCATGTCACCGTCATCTCTCCAGTGTCACCTGACTCTACCCCCTCTTACCTTTTCTCTCCTGTTCGGTTGAGTGCAAGCCTGGTCTGATCTCCCTTAGAAACGTTCCTCAGAGCCTTCTCCTTCTTCACTTGTGTTGGCAGACTTTTTCTGAAAAGGGCCAGGAAACATTTTCGGCTTTGTGGGCCAAGCGGCACCCTCAAGTTATAGCTGCAGCACTGTGATGTGCAGTGCGCCGGAGACAGCGAGAAGCTGTGAGAGCACCCATATGGTCCCTGTCACCGCCACTCAGCCCTGTCTGTGCAGCACGAAGCAGCTCAAGAGAGGAGCCCTGAACCAGCAGGTGTGGCTGTGTGCCGATAAAACTTTATTTATGGACGCTGGGATTTCAATTTGTGCCATGCAGTATTTTTCTTCTTTTGCTTCGTTTTCAACTATTTAAAGATGGATAGGCCAGGGACTTCCCTGGTGGTCTAGTGGTTCCCCGAGACCACCTAGGTGGTTCCCCTGGTTGAGGAACTAAGATCCCACATGCCAAGGAGCAACTAAGCCCTCATGCCACAGCTACTGATCCCTTGAGCCACAGCTAGAGAGTCTGTGCGCTGCAGTGAAGATTCCCTGTGCTGTAACTAAGACCTACACAGGAAAAAAAAGATGGATAGGCCCTTCCTTAGCTCATGGATTGTGTGTGGTTTGCCAATCCCTGTTCAGAAGTTGATCATTCATTCAACAATCCCTAACAATAGGCTGTGAATGCTACTGTAGGTGAAGCAATGAAAGGCATAGAAAAGAAACTTACCTTTTAGTTGGGGAGATGGTAAACTAGCTATATATATATATATATATATATATATGATTTTAAAGTAGCATGGGGCCAAAAAAGCAGGGTACTGTGATAAGTTAGGGGTGCAGGATATAGGAAGAGGGGTTCCAGAAACTGTCAGAGAAAGCTTCTGCAAGGAGGGGATATCTGAGCAGAGAGCTGAGTGTGAGCCAGCCACATGAGGATCTGGAGCGTGAGTGTTTGTTCTACAAATTCAGATAACCTTAAAGAGGGGAGTATGTTTGATAGATATGAGAGAACCAGAATATTCCAGAATGGTTAGAGAGCAAGAACAAGCTTGATATGTGGCAGAAAGGGAGGCAGGTAAGTTGGATAGTTACTTTCCTTTCCCCTACAGTATATGAAACTTGATTTTTCTCTATGAATTTATATTTTAAGTTCCTATTCTGCACAGTGAAAGAAAGGTACTGTCAAGTATTTGAGGTTTCTTGCCTTTCCCTAGGTTTGCGTTTATGTTCTGGGGAACTTAGCTGCAAACAGCGTCATTCCAAGGGCCCAGCTGTTCCTCCATGTCCTTTGGGCCTCTGCTGACCTGTGCTTTCCTGTGTGGTTCCCTGTTTGTCCATCCATACTCTTTTTGCCAGAGACAGTCTCCTGTCTGAAGGGTCCCTCTATCTGGAGCCCCCCTCCCCTCCTTCTCATCAGTTTTTGGGTGGACCAAATTGGAGTATCATTCTGTGACACTCTCTGAAGCTTCTTCTGCCTCCAGTGATGTGCTGGTAAATGTTTATTGATCAACTTTGGGAGATGGAGGGTGGGAAGTTCTGATTTGTAGCATCTGCCAACTTCTGTGATGTAAACACTCCTGCCATGGCCTATTTCAAGCTACAGATGGTTTCTTTTCATTGAATATATTGGACCTATCATCTTGTGTAAAATTAAGGTATACAGCCTGTTCATCTGATACATGTAGATATTGTAATATGATAGCAACATTTAGCACCTCTATCACATTCCCTAATTATCCTTTCTTTTTCAATGGTTGGTAGCTTTCATTTGATTGACAGGTTAGTATGCTCTGATTTGTTTTGGAAAGCTCACCTGGGCTGTAGTGTGGAGGATGGATTTTAAAGGGCAGGAACAGGAGCAAGCAGATGAGTTCAAAAGCTGGAAGCAGGTTGGTGGGAGTGGAGGTTCTGAGAGAGAAGGGGATGGATTTGGAATATGTCTTGCAGGTTGAGTCAGAATTTGCCAGTGGATTGACTGGGGAGGGTGAGGGGCCTTACCTCTGCAGGCCAATTGTGATGTACTCTATGGCATTTTCCTCATCCGTGAACCGTCTGCTCTGTCACCAGAGACCTCTTCCTTCAAAAATGAGCTAAAAGGCAAATAAAAATTGGGGGAAAGTTAATGTCCTTAATGCAGGAAGTACTTTTATAATTTTTTTTCAAAAAGCAGAAACAGGAACACATCAGTGTGCAAATGGGCAGGGAACTTGGATAGACACTTCATAATAAAAGATGTGCACAGTCATCAGCATATTCAGTCTCAAGTAATCAAAGAATTGTAATTTTTTTTGGAAAAGGTAGCTTTAACGAAAAGCATCTACATAAAAACATAATGAGTCTTCGCAAGAGTGTAGGAAGATTGTCATATGCTTCCCAGAGTGTAATTTGGCAATATACCTTAAAACCGTAACAATGTATGTGCCCTCTGTCCCAGAAATTCCACATATAGAAATTTGGACTCAGGAAGAATCAAGCCATAAGCCTCAGAATACCCGTTGCAGCCTGTTTCTGTTATAGCTCAATTGGCCACACCCGACCTGCCCACCTGGAGGAACTGGTTAAAACAAGGTTCACCTGTGCTTCACACAGGCCACCCATGCAAAAGGGGTTCAGCTGAATTTGAAAAATAAAACATTTTTGTCAGTGATGTAAGTGTTTTTAATGGAGTTAGCATGGTTCAGATTTCACCTGATGACAAGGCAAAATGAGCTGGTGTTTCCAAGAATGAATTGCTTTTTAAAAGCAGAGACTATTCTCTGACATATCCTTTTGTGCAAAGATCCAGCTGAAGGAGTACTTGCCTGGCCCAAGTTTCTTTTAGATATCCTTAGTAACAGCAAATCTTTGTCTTTCAAGGGGTGCGTTTGATTTTTTTGGCAACAGCCAGATTTTATTTGGAGCCAAGTCTGGTGTGTCTGTATGTGTGACTGTCTGTCTGTCACCTTGTTGAAAAAAGGATGTAAAGCAGCTTACCAAAAAGCATACGGTACAGTAAGATAGAAGCATAAATACATGGGGAAATCTGGGGAAAGGAGAAAATAAGATGATGGAGTGAAGTCTAAAGAGTGTAGAAGGTGACTGAGTTAAGTAATGCTCTTCAGGGTTTAAAAAGAGGTCCTCAAGTCACGATGTGTTTGAACTGTTCTCAACAGGGAGAAACAGATGTTCTGAAGATGGCAGCATTGGGGGCTTAGGTGCTGTGTCAGTCAGGATGGGTTAGGAAGTGCTGCCATTAACAAACAGTCCCCAAATCTCAGTGCTTAAAAACAATATAGGTTCGCCTCTTCTCACACTGCCAGTCTATAGCAAGTCAGTTGGTGGCAGTGAGACCCTCCAGGAAGGACCCAGGATGAGGGAGCAACCACGGTCTGGAATCTTGCTGGGTGACCAGCATCACCTGGTTCTTAAAGCTTCTTCCCAGAAGTGACACATGGCATTGGTGCTCAGATGCCATTGACGAAAGCCCAGCCACACCTAACGTCACGTGGGTGGGGTGGTATAGTCCTGCCATGTGCGCAGAAGGAGAGGAGTGAGCTGAATGTATATGGATGGCTCTGGTGACCACCGGGTGTGTCCTCACTCAGGGGGATACCTGTTTCTGTTCCAGTTCAGTCTCCGTATTTTATGGCCATACCTAGAGTGGTGCTTCTCAGGTTGATTTTGATACCTCTAGAGCAAAGTTTCTGGATGTTGTTGGATGCAGATTCTGACTCAGTAGGTCTGGGGTTAGGCTGGGGACTCTGCATGTCTGACAAGCTCCCTTGGAGTTCAGCCCCAGCAGGTGCCCATAGCTCCTGAGACCAGGATGAACTCTTACTGTTCTTTCAAATCAGCTCCCCCTCCACCAAGCTCTCCTGGCATCTGCCATGCTCCTGGGCACACCAGTGATATTTGGCCTGATCCCAGACTTCTGTGATTTTTTTTTTCCTTTGCGGTAAATACATCTGTCAACGTTTGGTTCAACAAAAACAAATATTTATATTTGAGCACCTACTGTGTATGCCATGCTCTCCCCAAGGCTCGGTGGATACAGTCGAGGCCTGGAGCCAAGGTCTTCTCTGGGAGCCCTCAGGGGTGTGCCAGCCCCCCTAGGTGACTCTGGCAGGTGATTTCTCTAAAAAACTTTCATACTTGTTCTACTGGAACGAAAGCCTTTCCAGAAGTTTTGCATCCATTGTTCTTTCTCAAATGCCTTCATTTCTCCACCCTTCTTATTTGCTTGTCAGATGCACAGAGAACTCCCAGATTCATCAACAAAAAAACTAAGTTGTAAAAACTCTTCAGAGATGATATTTTTAAAATTCTACAGAAATGAATCCTTGTCCTAATTTAAACATGACAGAGGCTCCTTATTTTAGCGATGGCGCATGGAAGAGTGTCATTTGTTTTTGATTCATAATATAAAGTAGAAATAGGAATAGGAAGTTGGAGGCCACTCTTCTCATTTAGCAAGTGTTTTACTGATAAATAGCTACAAGCTTTTGTTGTGTTTGAAGTGAAAAATGAAACTGTTGAGTTCTGGATAATCAAGGACATACTTCACAGAAAATCTGCTAATCTGATGATGGTGGTGTTCAGTCCTTAAATTGTGTCTGATTCTTTGTACCTCATGGACTGCAGCATGCCAAGCTTCTCTGTCCCTCACTATCTCCCGGAGTTTGCCCAAGTTCATGTTCATTGACTCGGTGATGCTATCCAACCATCTCATCCTCTGCTGCCCCCTTCTTCTTTTGCCTTCAGTCTTCCCCAGCACTTCTACCAGCTAATATGGTACTCAGACTAATATTTTCATATTTATAAGAAGGTTTTGGATGCCTGGGGCCTCCTACTTGCTGTGGGCACATGGAATCCACCTGTGCAACATACCATGTAGAACATTAAGCCAGCACTTATATTAATGTGCATGAAAATCACAGGGGGCTTTTGTTCACATGCAGATCTGGCTTCAGTAAGCCTGGGGTGGGGCCTGAGAATCTGCATTGTCTAACAAGCTTCCAGGTGCTGCTGGCCTCTGAGCTTCAATTTGAGTAGGAAAACATTTGAGTACCCTAAGGGGTTTTTAAGTATGCAAGCCATGATTAAATTCTGGAATTAGATTGGATTTAGTTTACTTTCTTTTTTCTTCATGGGTTATGTAAGACTACACAGGGTCATGAAAAGAACACAGGTTTTGGAATTAGACCTCAATTTGAGTCTGTTTAATCTGAGAGGTTTGGAGATGGTAAAAAGGTAGGATGGTGGTAGCTGGTGTTCCTGTTTGCCCAGAGTGGTCTCTTGATCACTATCACGGGTTGGAGGTGGGGTTTGGGAATGTTTCACTGGGCTAGATAAGAAAGAGAGGTGGCTGGGGGCTGAATGGCAGGTCCAGGGTCTTAACTACAGTATGAATGAACCTGACAGCAGAGAGCCCAGGGTGGTCTTGCCAGATACCTATGTGTTAGAAAAAACATGCCCCCACATCTCAAGGCACTTGATCCTGTTCCCAGGCATTGTGTGGTTTGGTTTGTGGGCTGGAATGTGAGTCCTGTGGCTACCACCAGTGTGGACACTCTGCTCAGGGGCAGGGACAGAACCTCCTCCAGCTGGCTGAAGAGTGCAGGGTAAAGGTCTGGCAGCTCTGGGTTCAAATCCTGCCTGTGAGACCCTGGGCCAGTTGCAGAATCTACGTTAAGTTTCACCCTGCCTAAGTTTTCTGCGTAAGTTTTCCTAGGGCTCCTGTGAGGGTAGCCAGGCATCTTGTACACACTGTTAGTGGAGTCTACACCCCACATGTTCTGGGGATCATGCCAAGACCAATACTGAGAGCTACCGCTTCACCGGACTTCCATTGATGAGGATGCTGCTCGGGTGAGAGGAAACTCCCCTTTCCCTGGGCTCCTCTGAGATCAAGTACAGGGCTCCCTGGTTGCAGCCCTGTGGTCAGGGCCTTCTGACCGACAGGCACAAGTCACCAGAGCCTCTTACTGAATGCAGATTTGGATTCTGAGGGTCTGGGGTGGGACCTGAGAGTCTGCATTTTTAAAAAGGTCTAACAAGGAGATGTTGCTCGTCTGGGACCCACACTCTTAGAAGCACTGCTGGAGAGCACTTCGGATTTTTCAGGACCCAGATCCTACTATTTAAAGCAAGTGAGGCTGCAGGCGCTGGCCAGTTCTGGTTTATTGGAAACTGCTGCATGATGGTTGTTGCTGCTCAGGCTGGGTTAATTAGTCTTAATTGCTTCTTACCTGGGTCTGATGGGCCTCTGGCTGCCCAGACGTTCCCCGAAGAGGCTCTTATAATGAGAAAAATGTCAGGAGAGGTGACGTGTAGGAGTTTGCTAAAGGATTTAGGCATTCCTTTTCATCTTTGCTGGTCCTGGGCCCACAGAAAGATTTGTTTCAAGGGCCTGGATGGGAAATTCTCTTCTGAAGGTGTTGCTGTGGGGCTTAGAACAACTGGTGTTCTCAGGCTCAGAACTGGAGATGGAGTTAGTGCCGCAAAGCTGGCGTCTCCCGCAGCCCCTGGATGCGGCCCTCAGGTCTACGTGGCTCTGCACTTGGCCTGCCTCATCTTGCTTGGATTACTGCCCTTGCCCCTAACCGCAGTGGCTCTGCCTTTGGTCCCTTGGTGATGTCCAGTCTCTGTAGAAATGCCGTGGTGATTTTTCTAGCCATTTTGGCCAAGGAACGCTCCTGCTTAAGACTTTCCTTGGGTTTTTTTGTCTTCATGATATAATATGACTTATCTTTGCTTATGCGTCCCCTCACTACCTGGCTTCTGCCTCCCTGCCTAGTCACGTTTTTAGCCACTTCTCCGTATAGGCAAAGCTGGGAAATAGGGTTGTCACCTTATATGTAATGCACAGCAAGCCATACCAGGCCCTCCTGAAACAGGAGGGAAGAGGGCAGGCACAGTCTTTAAAAGAGTGATATAGCCGTTGAGGATGTGAGGTAGAAGAGTCAGAACCTACTAGACCCAAGATGGCGGAGGATTCCACTTCCGGTACAAGATGGTGGATGACTTGACTTCCGGGTCAGAGACCTCAAGCCTTATTATATGCTCATTGTAATATATTAGCCTCTTAATAACATGCTGTCAGACGCCATGACAGTTCTGAGGCAGACCATAAAAAGCCAAGGTGGGCAGTGCCCCAGTGCCTGGAAATCCCTGCCCCTTCTCCAAGATAGTTAGAATATTCTTCCCACTCGTTAGCATACTAAATTATCGAGCCCATAAAAACTAACAACCCCCGTACTCTGGGGCCTGTTTCACTTTCCAAGACAACCCTATTTTCCTGCAGCAGTTCTGGAATCTTAGAATGGGAGTGTCCTCAGTTTGTAGACAGTCTGGTGTGTTGGTGTTCAGGGCTGATCTGACCTGTGTTTGGGTACTGGCTGTGCGAAACTTTGGGCCAGTCGCTTTCCTGTCCTTGGACCTTAGTTTCTATGTCTTTAAGACCCATGTCAGGCTTCCCTGGTGGCTCAGTGGTAAAGAATCCGTCTGCCAATGCAGGAGAGGTAGGTTCAATCCCTGGGTTGGGAAGACCCCCTGGAGAAGGAAATGGCAACCTACTCCAGTATTCTTGCTTGGGAAATCCCATGGACAGAGGAGCCTGGCAGGCTACAGTACAGATCGCAAAGAAGTCAGACACGGCTAGCGAATGAACAACAGCAAGACCGATATCAGAGGATCCTTGTGAAAGTTAGAATTGTCTGCTTTGATGTCAGTGCTCTGCAGAGAGCCTGGTGTTAGGGAGCCGGATGTGCTTGTGGCCATCTATCACTCAGGGTTCTGGCCATTATTTTCTTAGTAAAAGAAACCTGCTTCCCTGAGCATCAGTTCAAACCACTTGGTCACCATTTCTGGTGGAGACCTTGTGTCTCTGGCTCTTATCACCTTAACTCAGTTTCCATCTTGGTTCTTCCAAATAAGTCTCTCTCCGTCAGATTTCAGGTCATCATTGAAGATGTGTTTACAGGAGGATCACTGCCCTTCTGTGGATGGACCCTTTGTCATGGTGCATTTCCACCACAAACTTAAGCCAGAAATTCCTTTCTTGAAATGTCAGTTGTCTGAATATCCTCCCATCCGGATTCTCTCTGAATGTGATAAACCTGCCTGGGAGTGACCAAGATTAGAATCTTAGCTGGAGGTCAGCAGTAGAGGGGAATTTTATCTTAGAGCCTGTAGCAGATAAACCCACTTATAAGGGCAGGTTTTTTTGCAGAAGATTGCCTCCTGAGGCCTGTGGGTAGGGTCCTGCTCAGAGTGAGGGGGTCACAGGACCCGTGGATGTTTTCAAGTTGATGTGTTTGCTATGTGGCCCTCGATTTCTTCTTTGAGCCAGCCAGCTGCCGAACTTCTAAGCATGGCTGCTGTAGGTTCTTTGGGGGTAGAAGGGAAGCAGAGTAGTGGGAAATTCTGCCTGTGCCCTGTACCCCTCCACCCTGACTCCATAATATGATTTTTGGCAGCACTTGTAGGGCTTTCTGCTCATCTTTGTCCCCTCTTTGCATTCCCCCATTAACACAGGGAAAGCCTGCTTTCTGGGCTCACAACAGCTCCCTCCCCCCCACCTGCCGCAGAGGTGAGGGCAGGGAGGGTTTGTTTTTTTTTTTAACCTTTATTTATTTATTTATTTTTGACCACTCTGAGCAGCATACAAGATCTTAGTTCCCTGACCAGGAATTGAACCTGTGCTCCCTGCAGTTGGAAGCACAGAGTCTTAACCGCTGGACCACTAGGGAAATCCCTGTCTTCCCACTTCTGACTTTTCTTTTGAAAAGAGGAGGTAATCTGATCTTCAGGGGAAAAAGGAGTATCAGTGTGGATCTTTTAATTGTTCACTTGCCACTCGGGCCAGATGACTGATGCACACCAATTGGGAATTTGGGATCAGAGAGATAGGGAGCTAAGGTTTGTGGGGGTTCATACGGACAGCTGTGGGTTGAGACCTGATCTGTGCGTGCCCTCAAGGAGCCCTGTGGTGGGCGTGGCTGTGGAGAGCCTGGTTATGTTGAGAATTTCACACCCACCTCCTCTACCTCCCCCAAGAGAAAACAGTCCGAATTAAATTGTAGCCAGGCCTCTTCCTCTTCTGTGTAGGGTCCTCTGTGGAGCCATTTCGAGTGTGTTCAGAAGGTGGGGAGGGACTAGCCTGGCCAAAGCAATATCAGCCATTCCAGGGAGATTGTGGAGCCAGCTCTGGCCTGAGCCCTTTGCCCTTTGCCCCGGCTATGCCCCTGGTCCAAGAAGATGGCTGTGCTGGTGCATGAATGGAGGCAGGGGAGCTGGAGCTGGCCTGAAGTCTCCCAGTCTCCCAGACCTGGGGTTCTCTGGTGCTGGGTCCTGGGCACATCTGACACTGTGCTGCTCTTCGAGGACTCTGGCTTGATCACTCTCCTGTTCAAGTGACTCCCAGGATTCCTCCAAGAAACCTGAGCACTCTGAGGGACACAGTTTAAAAGCCCAGTCTCTCGGTCCACTAAATGCCAACCCTCTTCTCTGCCCATCAGGATCACTTTCAGTTCAGTTCAGCTGCTCAGTCATGTCTGACTCTTTGCGACCCCATGGAATGCAGCACGCCAGGGCTCCCTGTCCATTGCCAACTCCCAGAGTTTACTCAAACTCATGTCCATTCAGTGGGTGATGCCATCCAGCCATCTCATCCTCTGTTGTCCCCTTCTCCTCCTGCCTTCAATCTTTCCCAGCATCAGGGTTTTTTCAAATGAGTCAGTTCTTCACATCAGGTGGCCAAAGTATTATAGGATCACTTTAGAGGATGCCAACTCGAGTGCCATTCTGCTGTGCTTCTGAATTGAGTGCCAGGGCGTGGTCATGGTGCTCTGTTACTCTAGGTGGCTGGTCTGCTTTTTTATCAGTCCTGGGGAGATGATTTCTCAAGGAAGCAGCAGAAGGTGTAAATTACGTTTCACTGAAAATCATCAAGACTACATATATATATTCAGCTACAGCAGCAAGTCTCTTGCAAATAAGGACTGATGTGAGATGCAGGCAGGTTGGAAAGAGTCACAGTGAGGACCTGCAGCTGGCTTGATTGATGGTCACAGAGGCACCTGCACTTGGCTTTCTCCTGGTTTATAGGGGAGGGGGATGGAAGAGCAACAGTTATTCTCAGCTGTACCCCAAGGGGGACGGTTTTAAAGTGACTGACATCCACCTGGGAGTGGACGAGTTTTCTGTTAACCTGCTTCTTAGTAAATATTCCTTGTATTTCCACTGAGCCAGGAACCCCAGGCTTAGGACCGGTGTCCCCACTCTGCCCTAGCCTTTTGTTGCCGTCCACAATGTCCTTCTGAGTCCAACAGAACCCTCTCCACTGGCTCCCTGCCATCCTTGTGTGAGGGTGCTCCTTGTGGGGATGAGCACGGGGCTTCATAAACCTACCCCCGCCTCCTCACTTGCCCTCTCCTGGCACACAACTCTGCACCCCCCTGCCTTTGCATGGCTGGGGTCTCTCTGGGGTCCCTTCCCCCTCCCGCCTGTCTGGGGAATGATAATCCCCCTCCAGACCCAGCCCAAGTGTGGCCTTTGACCTCTCCCAGGCGAGCAGGTCATTCTTCCCTGGCTTCCGAAGGGCTTCCTGCTGTGGTGGCCCTGACCACACTAGGTTGCAGTCACTCCCGTCCTGCACTCTGAGCTCCTCCGGTGCAGGAAACCTGCGCCTCCATTGTCCTGAATCTCTGTGATGCCCAGCTTGACACAGTGCTTGGCATCTGTGAGGTCTGGCTGGGTGACTGTTGGATGACTAGCTGGGTAGACAGATGAACTAAAGAGTTTGAAGAGAGAGTTTGCCAAATAACAATTTTTTTTTTTTAAAAAAAGGTGATGAGTTAAGTGAAGTCAGTAGAGTGACTTTAGAAGAAGAGGAGGTCGGGACACAGACACAAAGAGGAAGGCCCAGGAAAGAGATAGCTGTCTGCAAGCCAAGGAGACAGGCCTTAGGAGAAACCAGCCCTGCTGACACCTTGATCTTGAACTTCAACCCTCCAGAACAGTAGATTTCTGCTGTTTGAGGCTCTCGGCCTACAGTTCTGGCCACCATAGCTGACTCTTTTTTTTTTTAACTTTTTTTTTTTTTATTAGTTGGAGGCTAATTACTTCACAACATTTCAGTGGGTTTTGTCATACATTGATATGAATCAGCCATAGATTTACACGTATTCCCCATCCCGATCCCCCCTCCCACCTCCCTCTCCACCCGATTCCTCTGGGTCTTCCCAGTGCCATAGCTGACTCTTATAAGGGTCCTAAACCTGTATTTGGGTGGGAGATTTATTTATGTAATTCTGTGTGGGATTGACATATAACAAGGCTGAGCACCAAAGAATTGTTGCCTTTGAACTGTGGTGCTGGAGAAGACTCTTGAGAGTTTCTTGGACCGCAAGGAGGTCAAACCAGTCAATCCTAAAGGAAGTCAACCCTGAATATTCATTGGAAGGACTGATGCTGAAACTGAAGCTCCAATACTTTGGCCACCTGATGTGAAGAGCTGACTCACTGGAAAAGACCGTGATGCTGGGGAATATTGAAGGCAGGAGGAGAAGGGGACGACAGAGGATGAGATGGTTGGATGGCATCACTGACTCAATGGTTGTGAGTTTGAACAAGCTCCAGGAAGTGGTGAAGGACGGGGAAGCCTGATGTGCTGCAATCCATGGGGTTGCAAAGAGTCAGATACAACTGAGCGACTGAACAATAACATATGGGATCAACACTTTGGACGTGGCGGTTGTCCTGGTTTTCTCCTTCACACGTGTCCCCTTGTGAACACATGATATGTTTCAGATCCTACACTAGAATATGAGCCCCACGAGGACAGAGCTGTGCATCAGGTTTGTTCGCTGTAGGGTCCCTAAAACCCAGAACACATGAGGGCTCGTATAGAAGCTGGAATGTCTTTTGGATGAATTTTGTCTGAACCAATGGCCTGAAAGTCAAATACCTCACTCTGGGTCTAAATCCAGAGTTTTTAATTAAACTTGCTGGTTTTCTGTGTTCAGCTCTCTGCTTCAGGCTCATGCCGCAAGGTGGCTTCCTGCGCTGTGCCCTCTGTCTCTCTAATCTCTACCCAGCCACCAAAGGTGATTAAAATGTATTACAAATCAGAGAAGAGTTCATTTATTAGTTCTTCTTTACTCTCGGTGGGCTGAGCCACAGATTATATTAAGCTGGGTCGTATCAGTCAATGAGTTTGAGTGCTGCGACCTTCCCAAGGGTTAACTCAGTGAGGCCAGGGATTTGCTTACATGCCTGACACCGGTGACAGTGGCTGGTCCAGACATGGGGACCTACTCATATTTAGGAAATCAGCGATTCCATCAGTATCAAGGTGAAGTGAAGGTGTTAGTCTCTCAGTCGTATCTGACTCTTGCACGTGCCTCATGGACTGTAGCCCACCAGGCTCCTCTGTCCATGGGACTTCCCAGGCAAGAATACTAGAGTGGGTTGCCATTCCCTTCTCCAGGTGATCTTCCTGACCCAGGGATTGAACCTAGGTCTCCTGCCTTGCAGGCAGATTCTTTACCATCTGAGCCACCAATATAAAGGGCAGATAGGTAAATGCTTGGCATTTCCTGGTGAGGTCAGCTGGGGTCTTTTCTGCAGGAAAGCCACCCCGTGCCTCAAAGCTCCCATTGTCCCTGATTACTGGCCTGTTTTCCTCTTCAGGCTACTGCTTGGTGGCCCCTTGTCTGCAGCCCCTTGATGAAGGCACCCTTACCTCCTCAGAGTAAGAGGAGAGGTCTGCTTCTATACAGCACAGCTTGGTTGGTTTGATGTGTGGAGAGGGTCCCTGATTTGGAGAAACTCATGACTTGCCTGGGAATTTTTGACTCCTTTATCTTCTTCCTCTGCATCTGGTTTTCTCATTTTTCTTTTTATCCCTGACTGCCTTTAAAAAAGTGTGGTTAAACTCACATACCACATCACAGTTTACCATTTTAAAGTATACAGTTCAGTGACATTTAATACATCTGCAGTGTTGTGCAGCCACTGCTGTCCTGTTCCAGAACATTCTCATAATCCCCTAAAGAAACCCTGTACCCATTAAGCGGTCATTTCCCATCCCCCTACACTCGCCAGTCCCTGCCAACCACCCACCTATCTCTTTTCTGTCTATGGATTTGCCTATTCTAGGCATTTCATATCAATGGAATCAAACAACGTGTGATCTTCTTGTGTCTCGTCTATTTCACTTATCATGATGTCTTTGTGGTTCATCCATGTTTCAGCATGTGTCAGGACTTCATTCCTTTCCATGGCTGAATAATATTACATCGTAAGGATTCACCACATTTGCATATCATCAGCTGATGGTCGTGTGGGTTGTTTCCACATTTTGGCTGTCATGACTAGTACCATTCACTACTACTTTCTCTGGTTCTGCTTCCAAATGCTCTTTAATTTTATGTCCAGAATGCATAAGTTACCTCTGGTGGCAAAAGCTTTGTAAAATGAGAAGGCAGAGTCCTGGTGCTCTGTTCTTGCTCCATCTCTGAGATTTTGTCAAGCCTCTGTTTGCTCATTTCCAAAATGGGTATAGGATTCTCAGCCTTCCTTACTCAGCCAGAATGTTGTATGAGGCACACGTCGTAGAATGTGAGTTTAAGCCTTTTCCAAGCTGGGAAGTCAGATGTCAAATGAGAGTCACTGATGTTCCTCATTTTTTCCTATGCTTTTTCTCACTTTCTGTTTTTCCCTCTGCTTCCTCTTTTTTCTTCTTTTTTTTTTTTTTTGCTAATGGCTGCCCTTGGATTCCCTCTTCCTTTCTTCTCATTTCCTCTTTCTTCAGCTGGCTAGGGATGTAGGAGGTGGTCTTCTGTCCAGTGATGTGCTGGAGATGAACAAGATGATGGATGTAATATGGGCATCCTTGGAAAGTGAGGGTGGTGGGTGGCAGAAGCTGGCAATTAGCAGAACTGGCTGGGTGATGGGGTGAAGTCAGCCACGGCTGGACCCAGTGGTAGAACATAGGCTGAGACATCCCTGCCAGTCCCTTGGCCATGGCTTTAGAGACTCCATTTAGAGGCAGTTTTGAGGCCTTTTGCAGTCCAGAAAGTAGCCGGTTTGATGGATACTTAGGCAGATATTAGAATCCAAATAAGCAGACTCAAGGGACACTTGGAGGAAAGCTGCAGATGGAGGTTGTGCTTTTCATGGTGTTTTACTTTGCAGATACTACATCTTCTGCAGTCCTGCATGTGTTGTTTTCCCCACTGAAGTTTAAGCTTCTTGAAGGCAAGGGTGATGGTCCTTTTTTATTTCTATCCCCTGTGCTTGCACATGGTGTCCTTCAGAGATTCTGGACATAAGTGGTGTTGAATGTATGTGATAAGAACTTTGTTTAGTCCTACAATGGTTGCAGGGGGTTTCTACACAAAAGTTTTCGTGTATGTTTTCTCAACAGCCTGGCAAGGTGAAATCTGTTTCTTAAATCTACAAACTTAAGGCTCAGAGAGGTTATGGAACTTGCTCTGGATACACAGCCAGCTGGAGAGGCAGTTGGCTCCCTGCTTGCAGCAGCAGGGAGGTTTTACATCGGATAAGAGCCATGTGGCAGCCCTTATTTGGGGAGATGGGAAATCAAATCCTTGTGCAGTTAGACCCCATTCATTTTGGAGATCTTTTTTTTTTTTTTTTTTTGATATCTTAGAATTTCCAAGTCCAGAAGAAGTTCTGTTAGAGTTGCAGGTGGCCTCCCCTATCACTCACTCAGTACGGATTCCTCTTTTCTCAGCAAACTTTAGAGACACCTCAAGGAAAGCTGATATCTTGCTACCTTGGTGTGTTCCTCATTTGCTACCAGCGGGGCTGATTTAAGGAACTGTTGTCATTCCTGGTGACAGCCGTGGAGCCAGCTTTCGATGACGTTGTCATTTGGAACAGGGTTCCGGGGTCACTGTCGGCATGCTGGGTTGGATGAAGTCGCTGAGAAGTCTGGCTCCGATGGGGTCTTGCAAGAGGGATGAGTGTTTTGGAGTGAGAGAGCCCATGGGGAGAGCGTGCCTGGAGGAAATTGGGTCAAGATGTTCGGTTTTAACACCTCTGATTTTCTTCCAAATTGGAGAAGGAAAAGATTCTGACTTAAGGGATGAAGGGAGATTTAGGGTTTTCTGTGAATAGAGCTCAGAGCTACATGAAGCCTAGGTTCTTCATGGCTCAGGCGAAGCTGCAGAGGGAAAAACCATACCTGGCATTTAGGGGAGCCGTGCGCTTGGCTGGGCAAATTGCTGAGCTTAGAAACCACATGAACTGGTAGGGTTCATGCTCAGCCGCAGAAAGTGCCACTGCCTTTGAGTTGTTCAGGAGCCTGTGTGTATGTATTGTTGGGGAAGTGGAATTTTTAAGCTTAGAGATCTTCCCCAAGGTGACAGAAGAACTGGGTATAATTAAAGGGCACTTCCTGCCCATTGGAATCCTTAGGCATATTAACACGATAAATTCATTCAGTGAGTGAGAGCTGAACACCTACAGTGTTCAAGGTGCCATCCTTGAAGCTGGAAGTACAGTAGTAAACAAGGCAGCAGAGAGTCTGCATTCTAGTTGAAGGCAACAGGCCATAAACAAAACTAAGCTGTGTAGTGACTAAGAAGATTTAAACGGGATGCGCAAGGAAGGTCTTATTAGGAGAGGACATTTGAGCAAAAGGCTCTAGAAGAGGGAGTAAGACTTTGGATTTCTGGGAGAAGACTGTTCTAGCCAGAAGGCAGAGGGGGAACAGCCAGTGCAAAGGCCCTGTGGCCTGAGCATACTTTGAGTTCGGAGCAGCAAGGTCAGTGTGGCTGGGCCAGGTGAGGAGCTGGGTGTGGGGTAGAGAGTATTGAAGGGGGAGGACACTAGGGCAGGCGGACCTTGGAGACCCTCAGGAGGTCCTAATTTTTACTTTGAGTTGTTCAAAGTAAAAGGGGGTACTGTTAAGCAGAGATTTGATGTGACCTGATTTATTTATTTTTCCCCCCATTTTATTTATTTATTTTTGACTGTGCTGGGTCTTCATTGCTACATGAGCTTTTCTCCAGTTGTGGCGAGTGGGACCACTCTCTGGTTGTGGTGTTTGGACTTCTCATTGCCGTGGCTTCTCTTGTGGAGCATGGGTTCGAGGGCATGCAAGCTTCAGTAATGGCGGAGCACAGGCTCAGTAGTTGTGGCTCCCAGGCCCTAGAGCACAGGCTCTAGTTGTGCACAGGCTTAGTTGCTCTGAGGCACCTGGGATCTTCCCAGACCAAGGATTGAACCCATGTCTTCTGCATTGGCAGGCGGGTTCTTTACCACTCAGCCACCAGGGAAGGCCTGCTTTTCTGTTTACAAGGGTCACTGCTGCTTTAAGCATGGGTGTGGGGGATGCAGATGGAATGGGGGGAGAGAGTGAAAGGAAGGAGATGAGTAAAGACATCATCGCAGCAACACAAGTGAGAGGTGATGACGGCTTTGACCAGGGTTGTGTAGTTGGATTTTGGCTGTAGTTTGAAGGCAAAACCAGTGGGATCTGGTGACAGACTGGATGTGTAAGGTTTGAAGAGAGCTTAAAGATGATGTCAAGGGTTTTGGCTTAAGTGACGGGATGGAAGGAGCTGGTACTAAATGAGAAGGTGAGGACTGGAAGACGTGGATGGTGGGAGGATATCAAGAGTTTGGGCATGTCAGGTTTCAGATTCCTATGTATAGTCGAGTCATAATAGTGAGTAGGCGTTTGGAAAGAGGATGCTTGAATTCAGGGGAGAAGTTGGCTGCTGTTGTGACTTTGAAGTCTTTCTGGTGTAGATGGTCTTCAAGTTGCTGTTCTGAATGAGGTCGCTTGGGGAGTTCTGTGGATAGAGAAGCAGGCCAGGGGTGGGGCCCAGAGACACCCTAAAGGCGGTGAGGAGGAAACCAACCTCAAAGGAGAAGGTTCAGCCATGGGGAAGATGGGAGGGAAACCAGAAGACCAGAGCAGCCTCCCTGAGCTCTGAAACTGCAGCTCGGGGTCCTTGAGACTTGGGGCTCTCAACTAGGTAGCATTAAGTACAGTGCATGTGTGCACCTGCTCAGTCGTGTTTGACCCTTTGCGACCCCGTGGACTGTAGCCTGCCTGGCTCCTCTGTCCATGAGATTTCCCAGGCAAGAATACTGGAGCTGGTTGCCATTTCCTTCTCTAGGGCATCTTTTTGACCTAGGGATCAAACCCACACCTCCTGCATTGGTAGGCAGATTCTTTGCCTCTGAGCCACTTGGGAAGCCCATTAAGTACACCAGGCACACCCCAAACAGTGTTTGAGATGAGGTTTGCAGGTTATAGGATGACTAGAATTTTCTTCTGATTTTCGCATCCTTTGGGGTCAAACACAGACGTCTTAGCATGGCTTTAGTCATATTTGCATTTCCTGTAACCCCCACCCTCACTGCTAGGCCTCACTGGCAGCCTCATCCACAAATAGTTTGGGGAAGGAGCTTTTAATTATTAAGTTTTAATCACACAAATCACGTATGAATTAAACTTTACATCCACAACGGGTGGGCTTCCCAGGCGGCGCAGTGGTAAAGAATCCACCTGCCAATGCAGGAGATGTGGGTTTGATCCCTGAGTCAGGAAGATCCCCTGGAGGGGGTAATGGCAACCCACTCCAGTGTTCTTGAGTGGAAAATTCCGTGGGCAGAGGAGTCTGGCGGGCTACAGTCCATGGAGTTGCAAAGAGTCCCGACGCAACTGAGCATGCACACATACTCCACAATGGGTGGAAGGGAATTATATTTGGGATGGCAAGGATGTTCCAGGTCTTATTTGTGATTTGTGACCGTCCAAAGGCTATTTTTTGAGGAAGGCATTTTCAAGTAAGCTGAGAACATCAGTACGCCTAACCCTAAACACCTCAGCATACTGAGGTGGTTAGTAACACTAACCACAGTACAGTGTTGGGAGTTATTTTATTCTTTTGAGGTTAAATTTGCATACTGTCAAGTGCATATATTTTAAGAATCATTTGTTGAGTTTTGACAACTGCCTACACCCATGCAGCCCCAGACCCTATCAAGTTCCAGAACATGACTGTCACCCACAGGCCCCTTCCTCTCTTGGCCCTCACCCATACCCACCAGAAGCAACCTTGGCTCTGATTTTTTTTTTTCTACTCTAGAATCTCACTGTGGTTTTAATTTGCATCTTCCTGATGACTAATGATGCTGCTCACCTTTTAAGATACTTACAGGCCATTAGGGTTCCCTCTCCCATTAACATGTCTAAGGATGACTTTTAATTTGAGGGTGGGGGGCCCATGAGGGAAGGAGTCCAGTTGATTGGCGGGGGTTCCAAGAATATATTCCTGTAACAATATGATTCCAAGGTGTCTGCCATTAATCGAAAGTCGACTCACACGCTATGAGACTTTCCAACAAGGAAATGCTGATATGTTAAGAAATCATCCAAAAACCGGGTGGAGGAGTGAAAATTTGAAGCGTGTCGCTCGAAGCCTTATCTTCTAATCATTTCCAGTTACAGAACTTTGCTTCCAATGAGTGTCAGCCTAGCAGAAGGACTCAAAATCATTAGCAGATTCATAAAGAGATTTGACCAGCAGCTGCTAGAGGAAGTGTGGCTTTGAGTTCCCCATGCTGGTGTCAAGACTGGTCCTTGTATTGTCAGGCGAGGGTGCTGGCGCAGGCGTGGAGGTTCTCAAGGCAGTTGACAGAAAGGGATTAAAAAAAAAAATTTCCCTGATCAACTGCAAGTTTGGCTTATCTTGCATTTTAGGGCTTCGGGTCTCGTCCCATCCTTCGTGGGCAAGGATTCTGGTTTTGCTGCAGGCTTATAAGTGATGGGTACTGGGTTGGCCAAACAGTCCATTAGGGTTTTTCCATACATCTGATGGAAAAACCTGAATGAACTTTTTGGCCCACCAGTTATTTCCTCCTCCTCCTCCTTGGGCCCCATCTGTCTGATCACGCAGCTGGACATATGTGGCCTTGTGACAAAGAGTGGGCTGGATGGGGGGGCGGGGAAGTGAGGTCACCCACATCCTCACTTAGTTGTGTGTCTTATCAGCTGTCATTTTGTAAAGGAGCTATTGGTTGGGGGGTGGGGGAAGGGAAGGTGGTCACCAGAATATTCTTCCAAGGAACCTGTCCTCAGTGACAGCCGTGTCTGAATTGCACCACTGAAAGGTGTATCCGTCAGAGTGTGGAGGGCAAAGAAACCTCTAATTGTGAAGGCAGTAAGGAGTTTAAAGAAGGGACTTTTCTCAGAGATGTAGGTGGACTAGGGGATGGTGAAACAGGCCCTGAGAGGCAAGGGGAAGGAGTGGTAACAGGAAGCTGGAGAGAGGTCTGCAGGTGGAGGGGCGAACTGATGGAAAGATGCTGCAGCCAACCACAGCCCGCGGAGAGGGAGCAGGTGGAAATGCCCAGATCTTGTCCTCCTCCTGAACCCTCACCTCGCACCTGTCTACCCCGCTGGCTGACCCCTCCTTGTTAACCAGTGGACAAGGGAGTCCTTAGCTGCAGTTTACACAGTCCGGCCTCCCAGTGCGCAGAGCAGGGAGGAGAAGGGGCAGGTGCAGATGCCAACATGCAGGTGGAGAGTCACCAGCCAGAGGTGTTTTCCACACCTTTGTCTCATGTTAGAATGGCACTTACTTGCTTTTGGAGAAGGACATTTAAAACCTTCTTGGAGAATTCGGAAGAGAGCCTGGAAACTGATGTAAATGCAAATATGGAGTATGCGGATCTTGAACATAGAGATCTTCCTCAGCTTGCTTTTAAGCCAGGAAACATGGCAGAGGGGTCCTGTGGGTCGTGTTGTCGAGGGGCTGGATGGAGCAGAGGCACCTTGGAGGGATTGTGGGTCTAGGAGGTGGGGGGAGCCAGAAGGACCTCGCTGGGCTGGAGGTACCTGGCAAGTCCACTCTTGTTGTTCAGTTGCTAAGTCATGTCTGACTCCTTGCCACCCCATGGACTGTAGCCTGCCAACTTCCTCTGTCCATGGGGTTCTCCAGGCAAGAATATTGGAGTGGGTTGCCATTTTCTCCTCCAGGGGATCTTCCTGACCCAGGAATCGAACCTGAGTTTCTTGCATTAGCACGTGGGTTCTTAACCACTGAGCCACCCAGGAAGCCTGGGAAGTCTGTTTACTAGGGAAATATGATTACATATCAAAAAGAGATGGAGAGGGACGTCCCCGGCGGTCCAGGGGTAGGACTTGGTGCTTTCACTGCTGAGGGTGCATGTTCAATCCCTGGTCAAGGAACGAAGATCCCACAAGTTGCACAGTATGGCTGAAGCAAAACAAAAGCGATGGTGAGAGAGGAAGGCCGTGGCAGAGCCTAGGTTGTACTGAACAAGAAGGAAAAGTCAACTCAGGGTGGAGAAGCAGTCAGCCAGGTCAAAGGTCAAGAACTCAGTCTCTAGACTGGCTTGTGGAACATGAAATACAAGGGCCAGGAGCGGGGAGGCTGTGAAGTGAGCTGAGCTTAAGTCAGTTCCTGGTGGGAGAGGTTATTCCATGGAATCTCCACTTCAGGTGATGCTTAGCCATGGCTGTGGAGGATAATGGTCCAGAGTGCTGGGTTCTGCTGCCACGTAATAGCTGTGGGACCACAGGCAGGTTACTTAACTTTTGTATCTCAGATTTCTCATCTGGAAATGAGACCATTTTAATACCCATCTCATAGGGTTGTATTAAAGTTTTAGTGAGTCAGCAGACATGAACCTTAAAATTATGCCCAGCATGGAGTAATTGGGCTTCCCTGGTAGCTCAGTTGGTAAAGAATCTGCCTGCAATGCAGGAGACCTCGGTTTGATGCCTGGGTAAGGAAGATCCTTTAGAGAGGGAAATGGCAACCCAGTCCAATATTCTTGCCTGGAAAATGCCATGGACAGGGGAGCCTGGCAGGCTACAAGTCCATGGGGTTGCCGGGAGTCAGACATGACTTAGCAACTAAACCACCACCATCACCACCACGGAGTAATTAGGCAATTAGTGTTATCTGTTAACATGATTGTCATTTGAAAAAATATTGCTCCAGCCTCAGGAATTAAACCAGCATCCCCTGGAGGTAGGGCTTAAGCATTATGCTATTTTTAAAGCTCCCTGGTGAGTCGCTGGAAACCACAAGCCATTGCTTTGTGGTTTAACCTTCAGGTTTTCTGAAGGCTGCCTCTGAACTGGAAAGGACCAGGTGGAACAGTTTTGGGGACAGGGAGAAAGGGAAGAGAGGTCCCACCAGGGAGGAGAAAGTGGAAAGAAGCTGAGATCCAAACTAATCTTTGAGATTAATTGGAATCCTTGAGATCACAGCAGAAAGTGAGCCAGAGAAATTGGCTTGAGTTAGCATCTATTTGGAGGCTGCCTTTTGTCACAGAGGTGGCTGTTTGAAGTGCAGCAGTCGTTTACACTTCAGTATGAACAGGTACTAGGATTCTCTGGTTTTGAATAGGGTGCAGTTGGGGGACTTTAGGAGGGCACAGGTATCAGAAGGAAGAGTGTTGGGGAAAGGGAGGTGGAGGAAGAGGAGAACTTTTTATGTCAATGTTTTCTCATCTTGAAGAGTCATTGGTAGGTAGGATTTAGGACTGGAGGTTCCATGAAGCTTTGTGGAGATGAGTTTTAGGGGTGTTTATGTGTGTATGTGGAGAAGGCAACGGCACCCCACTCCAGTACTCTTGCCTGGAAAAATCCCATGGGCGGAGGAGCCTGGTAGGCTGCAGTCCATGGGGTCGCTAGGAGTCAGACATGACTGAGAGACTTCACTTTCACTTTTCATTATCATGCATTGGAGAAGGAAATGGCAACCCACTCCAGTGTTTTTGCCTGGAGAATCCCTGGGACGGGGGAGCCTGGTGGGCTGCCGTCTATGGGGTCGCACAGAGTCAAACACGACTGAAGTGACTTAGCAGCAGCAGCAGCATATGTGTATGGCTTAGGTAGGGGTTGATGGTGGCGCCCCTTTTATGAAAAACTTCTACAGGGTAGGTTTCCCAGAACACAGTGCAATGCAATGAACATCTTTTTTCAACTGTAATGAAGATATTGTCCAGGTGGCTTGGAGCATCACAGATCGGTGGCATCTTGGAAAGTATGCAAGAAGCACCTGACATACACCTCCCTGAACTGGCACTGTTAAAGCACATATGTTAAGAGAGAGAGGTCCTTGAAGGCAGGGACTATCTCTCTTTCTTCTGTGATTTTTATTTATTTTTTTAACTTGAAAATTATTAATTTATTTATTTTGGCCACCGTTCGGGATCTTAGTTCCCGGATGAGGGATCAAACCTGCACCCCCTGCAGCGGAAGTGCAGAGTCTTAACCACTGGACAGCCAGGGAAGCCCGTCTTCTGTGATTTTTAATATGGTCTCTTGTACCTGGGTACTGAGAGTTGAGGAATTTATACTTGAGTTTACATCTTGACTGCGTGACCTTGACTGAGTCACTTGGTCTAGGTGGACCTGATTTTGTCAGGTGTAAAATTAAGCTATCAATAATGAGAGCTGTAAGGGTTATGAGATCAATGTACGTGAAACCACCTCTGCACTGCCAAGTGAAATCACAGAAACTCAGGGTATTGTTAGTCATCCTCATGTATCCCACCAGGATGTCTTAGCCAGTGCTGAGCACATAATTGTTTCCTGATAAAATGTCTTTGGGCAGCTGATTGCTTTCGAAAGTGTGTTGCTATAGATTTGGTTTTAAACCACCTATTATGATGTTCTATGTCTCATCTTTTGAAGGGACTCACCCCTCTTCTCTTTATCCCCAACCCTGTAGTCCTGGTGGGGCTTATACAGCAAGGTAAGTTGCTAAGCTGGGAGGAAGTTACCAATTGCCTCCTAAATTGGGGAGATGCCACCTGCAGAGGACAGCCAATCAGAGGGGAGAAATGGTGCCCTGTTGACATTGTGTGAGCCCTGGAGCCAGTCGTCCCTGAACTGCACCAAGTAATAGGTGTTTATAAACCCCTCCTTCTACCCCCTCCCCATCCCTTTTGGCTTAAACTTGTGGATTACTGAAAGCCTTGGCTCTCTTTCCCTTCCATCCTGGAAGGCAGCAATGGTCTCTTTTGTCCTGTTAGCAAAAGGGAAAGAGGATGTCACAGGTAAAAAGTCAAAACTGGAAGATCTTATTTAACATATACATGCAGTATCTTCCTGTAAGCAAATGCTATGCTGCCACTGAATGATGTAGAAGAATATTTAATCAGGAAAAGTCTCACCAAAGAACAATGAACATGTGTTAGTTTTGCAGTTAGAAAACAGTCTTTGAAAGAAGCTTTGCATTAGGAAGAAGGCCTGCCCGTCAGGTCTGAGGAACCTTAGAGCCAGCCCTCACTAACAAGTTTCTTTCATTTTCTTATTTATCAAGCACTCGTAGAGCACTTGCTACATGCCAACTGTTGTTCTAACTTCTCTAATCCTCCCAGTGACTTCATGAAGTAGTTTCTACCACTGTCCCCATTTTACAGTAAGGAAACTGAGGCCCAGGAGTAAAATGGCTCATCTATAGTCACCACAGTGGCTGGATTCAAGCCCAACAGCCACTCCCCGCAAGTCATGCTCCAGACGACCCCAGGATGCTGCCTTTCACAGGCACATATTAGCCACTGTCTGAAAGGAAAGAAGTTATTTTTTAAACACAGAGAGGGATAGACATGCATAGAGAGAAGACAATGTGAAGAGATAGAGATCAGTAAAATAATTCTTTTTTTTTTTTTTCTGTTGCATTTTGCATGTGTGCTAAGTAGCTTCAGTTGTGTCTGACTCTTTGCAATCCTATGGACTGTAGCCCGCCAGGCTCCTCTGTCTGTGAGATTCTTCAGGCTAGAATACTGGAGTGGGTTGCCATTTCCTTCTCCGGGGATCTTCCTGACCCAGGGGTTGACCTTTAATCCACTTTAAATTTACCCATTCTTTGTTTTAGTTACTATATTTTTTTTGGTTTTCACATTTCAGGTGTCCTCTTTTTCTGATATATTGTCTCTGTTTACAGTTTCTGATTACCTCCTGAGATTTTTATGCTTGTCTTTAACTCCTTGAGCATAACATGCCTAATAATTTCACGAAATATATCTTCTAATTGCAAAAAAAGAGAAAAAGCCCACTACCACCTGAACTGTGTTCAGTCATTCATTTTATTTTTCCTTAAGGATATAAACCAGTTAAGGGAAAGAAAGAAAGAAAACAGAGAAAGGAAGGAAAAGTCAGATGCAGGAGGGGGAAGGGGTGGGAGGGAGAAAGGGAAAGAAAAAGTTAAACCATACCCAGAAACATGTGGGGTTGAAGGTAAGATGATGTCAGCTGTCCATGTCACCCCTGATTTTCTCTTGGGCGGTAGTGAAGTGAGTAACCCCTGTTAGGGCTTCCCTGTTCCTCTTAATGAGTTGACAAATCACCATTCCTAGCTCTTTGTTTTTATAGTACATTTTTAAAATTAAGATAAAATTCACATACAATACAATTCACCCTTTTCAAGTATGCACTTCAGTGTATATTCACTATTTAACCCTAGGACATTTCTGTCACCCCAAAAAGAAACCCTCTACCCATTAACAGTTACCACCTTCTTCTTCCCTCCCTCATTCCTGACCACTGTTAATCTGCTATCTACCTCTATGGATTTGCCTGTGTTAGGCATTTCATATAAATGGAATCACACACAACATGCCTTTCTGTGTTCGGCTTTTTCTTAGCATGATGTCTTCAAGGTTCATCAGTGTTGTAGCATGTGTCAGCAGTTCACTCCTTTTTATGGCTGAATAGTATTCCACTGTGAATAGAGAACATTTTATGTATCCATCCTTCAGCTGATGGACAGTTGGGTTGTTTTTGATTTTTGGCTACTTTGAATAATGCTGATGCACACAGCTTGTGTGCACATTTTTGTGTGGACAGTTTTCATCTTCTCTTGGGTGTATACTCAGGAGTGGAATTGTGGGGTCACATGGTAAGTCTGGGCTTAACTTTTTGAGGAACTGCCAACCTATTCCCAGCTCTTTAACCTCTAGTCCTTGAATGTCATTTATGGAAGGTTGTAAAAATATAACATGCTGCTTCAGTCTTTGGCTGCAGTATCTTAAGTTCTCTGAGATGGGATGTGGCTTGCCCTTAAAAATGGCCCCTCTTCTGTTGAAGCTGACGTGCCAAGTGCCAGCCTTCTGCAGCAGGGGATTGGTTTGTGGTTCCTCCAGGCCAACGGTGATTCATGACCAGCAGAAAAGAGTCACCAGAAGAACGGTGTAGAGAAAGACCTAGGTTAACCTGAACCAACAGAGCCACTCCCCATCGCACAAAAGTGACTCCCCAAAAGCCAATATGCAACTAAGACATTTTTTAAAAATTCCCTAAAACAGGTGATCCTGACTCTTTCCTGAGCCTCTCAGTCAACAATGCCTGGTGTTGGCAATAATTAAGGTTTGCATGAGCTTGAAGGTCCGTTGTGTTCTCACATGTAACTCATGGTGGGACGGTGAACTTGGGTGAGTGGTGACCCCTCCTATCCTCCTGATTTTCCAGCTGAGGACTTGGGGGAGGTGTGTCATTTGTGATTTGCTCCAGGTTAGGAAGTGGATATTGGTCAAGCACAGACTGAGCATTCAGACTCTTTGATGCAGAGTTCTGTGCTCATTTATTTCCAACTCTTGGCAGCGCTCACACTCGTTTTAAAATCTAGATAAAGGTACTCTGGTTTTCTTTTTGAAATCATCGAGTTAGAGAGTTGGAGCTTGGTTTGGGCACGCTTTGATAAAATTGTGGTTGGATCTTTCCGAGGGAGGAGGTGGCCATGTGTACCCCCGACCCCATCCTGTGTGTACAAAGGCAGTTTACCCAGTATATTTTTACGAGTATGTTTTCTGTGTTTATGTGTGAGGTTACTTTACCGTGCTTGGCTGGTCTTAGACTCTCACTTTGAGCTCTAAGAGGAAATAGAAGGATGTTCCTGTTATTTTAATAGCTTGTAAATTCCAAACTGCTAGATAGGTTCAGCTGGGATCAAACGTCGTTTACAGAAACTTTCAGGATGTTTCCTTTTGTCTGAGTGTTTCAAAAATCTACCTAATTGATGTTGTCTGGAAATTTTTGCAAGTTTTAGAGACACAGCTATATATTTATACTTCACTGTGATTAAACACAGGGACACATACATTCCTCTCCCCCCAACCCCCCCCCCAAAAAAAAAAACCCAAACTTCACTGCTTGGTTTTGCCTGAAATCATGAAAACAACTATTCATGAGCCAACACCCAGACACATAGAGGACCTTGTGCAAGTAGGATGAACAAAATACTTTCAAATGTTAAGTGAATTGGGAAGGTATGAATAAGAATATTGCCATTAACAAAAAATGTAAACTGGGTGACTAAGCATTTGAAGAGGGCTTTTGGATTTCTTCTTAGCTTGTTGAAATTTTTGACTTAATAGGTAAATCTCAATTTAGCGTGCCCAAAGGAGCACAGATTCTGAAATAGTAGGTCCTAGAGGAAGGAGTTTTTACCGTCTCGCTGCAGGAAAGGAGTGCCCTATTTTAAGCCGTCATCCCCTGACGATGATGTAGCCTGTTACATTCTGAGGTGGTCAGTTTCCAGCTGCAGTGCATCAGTAAAGAACAGGGGTCTCAGAGCCCCCTTGGGAGGGCCTGGGAGTCTGCATTTCCGGCAAGTTCCTAGTGATGCTGGTCCGTGGCCCACACTTTGAGTAGCAGGGCCCTAGAGAACTCGCCTTCTGTCTTTTGAGAGGATTTTGCTTTGTAAGGAAAGATGTGAAGGTCCGTCACAGTGTGAGAGACTCAGCCAGAACTTGGTCCTGGGGCATCTTTTCTTGGATTGATCTGGGAGGTGGGCTGGACTGGGTAGAACATTCCATTTCTTATCCATTCTTTCTGTTTGATACTGGTTTTGGTCACAAAACCTGTTGATTCAAAGGATGTGTGACTCATGCCCTGGATCCTTCCCACGAGGCTCCTGCCTTTGGATCAGCAGGAGCAAGTTTCATCATTGAAGTGGTTGCTCTTAGCCCCACGGAGACAAAATAATGTATCTCTCCAGCTCACTGAGCCCCTGGGCTTTGCTCTAGGATTATGCCCCTCTGGGAGCTGGGAGATAGCCCTCATTGCTGGGGGTCTCAGGGGGCGTTGCTGTCACGCCATCTCTCCCTGAGCGCCGGTCACTCAGTGACTCCCCAGCTGCTTGTCCTGACCCGGTCATTCTGTCTCCCCAGATGCAGGTGTGATGGTGTCCCAAGCAGAGACAGAGGACCCATGGGTGCCCCTTCGCCCCACACCAGGACCAGGCCACCAATTAGGCTGCCGCACCTGTAGGAACTTGGAACCTGATCCTGGGGACCCGGCTCTGCTTAACCTCAATGCTGCATATATGACAGACTGCCAAGGCCAGGGTGGGGCTTCAGCATCTAGTTTTAGGACCTGACAGTGTCTCCCCAGGCTCCGCTACCTCCTCCTTTAACTACATTTTCTAATGATGGCATTGGGGGCCCTTCTGGTCTTAGGTGCCACCTGCACTTGCCTGGGCATCTTTTCTTTGGACCAACCTGAGCATGACTCTCTCCAGAGGAACCTGGGGGTTCTGTCCTTTCTGCACCCCTTTTCCAGCGCTTCTCTGAAACACAGTTTGTTTTCTTGCTTTTGCGTGTACATTGGAGCGTTCTTTTTCAAAAATTTTATTTACTTATTTTTGGCTGTGCTGGGTCTTTGTTGGGCTTCCCTTGTGGCTCAGCTGGTAAAGAATCCGCCCACGATGCAGGAGACCAGGGTTCGATCCCTGGGTTGGGAAGATCCCCTGGAGAAGGGAAAGGCTCCCTACTCTAGTATTCTGACCTGGAGAATTCCATTTGACCCTGCACATGGGCTTTTCTCTAGTTGTGGCCAGCAGGGACTACTCTTCATTGCCGTGGCTGCTCTTGTTGCAGAGCACAGGCTCTAGGCTCACGGGCTTCAGTAGTTGTGGCACACAGGCTTAGTTAGTTGCCCCAGGGATCCAGCCTGCGTCCCCTGCGTTGGCAGGTGGATTCTCAACTACTGGACCTCCAGGGAAGCCCCACTTGAGCATAGTGCCTTCATCAATACCTGTTGCCATGCCGCTGGCAGATGGCTCTGGACACCAGGGTGTTTGCAGACTCAAGCTGAGCGATGCTGTCCACCAGGGGTGGGATGTGTTTTTTTCTATGGTCTCCCCCCTCTGCCTGGGACAGCCAGTCTTTCTTGCACCATCTTGGTGGAATGGCCCAGCCATAGTTGAGAATTCCTTTTCGAGACCTCACTCTGCATCTACAGAAAACACTCCTTGTCTTTGGTCCCAAGTGGCTTCTGTCATGTGCTTTCCCCTTAGCCTCCCCCCATGCTTGTCTCTGATTAGCGATTTGATATCCAGAGGATTCTAGTCAAGAGACAGGCAGGGGCTACTGATCCCAAAAGTTGTATCTGATATATAGTTTCCTTCTAGTTGAAAGTCTGTATGTTTTCTTAGAAACTCAATGTCTGTAGATACCGATTTACATAGTCATTTCCCAGACCCTTTCTTATCTGATATTAGGGGTCCTGCAGAGATTGGCCACCTTGGGGCTGATTTCACAGCTTTGCATGGGATTCACTCTGGTCTGATAGATTCAGAATCACCAAGTGCATCCTGAGGTCTGGCATGCTGTACACACTCATTCTCTTTCACCTGGGGATGGTTCAGTCCCTGGGCCCAGCACTGCCCATAAGCGGCAGAGGTCCATCTGTCTTCTGGGCACATTTGGTGAGCACTTTGGCAGCCATGGTCAGGACACACTCCTTGCTTTATTTTAAGGCAATGAGGAGTGTAAATGGGCCCAGCAGCAGATTCCTCAGCTTGACACAGGGCCCCAAATGGAACCAATCACCAGCCTCACCCTCCTCAGCTGTTGGGAGTCTTGTGGTCACATCTCGGTGGGCTGCTGGTTGACCATTCTCTGTCTTCTTCCTCCAAGCTGTTGGAGTGTGGAATTTACCACCTGACTTGGGCCCTGACTGTTCCTAGCCCTGGCAGGGTCTGAGTTGGGCTAGGGCTGGGCCCTGAGCCCTCTCCAATGGGCTCCTTTTCCCCCCACGCTCACCAACTCGAGCTGTAACGCACACCTGACCCAGGAGTCCTAGATGCTGAAGGAGGGCCTGGAGGGGGGTGGTGGACCAATTGCTGATGAAGGAGAATGGTGTAGGGGGTGGAGAGTTGTGGTCTGGCTGCTGCTTCGTGTCTGTGACGTGTCAGTGCATCCCCTACAAGGTGTGTGAACTGCAAGGTGACTGTCACTTCTCTTTTACCCTCCGACCTCCCAAGATTTTTCCTATGGTCCACCCTGACCAGAACATACAGGAAAATGGGTTCTGAGAGCTGAAGGTCAGCCTAGCCAAGGTGACCCATTAGAAATCCATGACACCACCAGAAGGCTGGCTGAGCTGATGGGCAGACGGCACATTTGGGAGTCAGAATGATCTAAAGTTAGGTAAATGGTTTGATCTGTGCCTCTTCCTTGAAGGGGGAATAATAGTACTAGTACTATTCTTTGTGGACTTCCCTGGTGGCTCAGTGGTAAAGAATCCACCTACAATGGAGGAGACTCAGGTTCGATCCCCAGGTCAGGAAGATCCCCTGGAGAAAGAAATGGCAACCCACTCCAGTATTCTTGCCTGAAAAATCCCATGGACAGAGGAGCCTGGTGGACTACAGTCCATGGGGTCACAAGGAGTCAGACACGACTGAGTGACTAAGCAATCAACTGACATTCTTTGTAGAGGGTTACTAATTGTAAGGATTATATCAATCAAGGGTGTCAGCGGTCTCACTTTGTTCCTGGATGCAGAGGAAGAAGTCTTGAGACCTTTTCACAGTTCTGGACACTATCCACGGACATAATATCCCCACATAATTAAGTTTCACTTGGTCCCCTCCATAAATGGTTTCTTCATATCGGGCTTGTGTATTCCTTGCGTTAAGTTCATTCCTAGGAAGCTGCTATTCTTGTTATTGTGAATGAAATTTAATTATATTTTTAAATTGGTTATTGATGATATATGGCTCCAGAAGGCTGTTAATAAATAATCATGTTCTGTCTTTAATGGGAATTCCTCTGGGGTGTCCTCCTAACTCTCTAATCCTGGTCATTGGCTTTTAGATAGCATGTATTATATTTTCTATTTAGCATTTTAATATCTTTTTAATGTGTGTTTTTCTCTGTCCTCATGGAGAGTATACGATCAGGCTGCTCCTAACATGAAGAAGAGGTATTTTTGGAGCCACAAATAGATGTGGAGTTTTATCAAACGATGCCTTATCTGCATCTCTCAAGATACTCGTAGATTTTAAAAGCCTTTTTGAAATTTTAATACCATTGATGATATTAGTAGATTTTCTAGCAGGACAGTGTTGACATCAGAGGCAATGGAAAGAGTATAGAACAGAGTGTCTGAAAAGCCAGATTCCAGCTCTAGTTTGGTTCTCGGTTACAAATTTGACCTTGGACCAGCCTGTATGCTTCCCTTTTTTTCCCCTTTAACGATAGCTCGCATCCGTGTTCCCTTGTCTTCATGTGGACATAGTTCTGCTTTCCCTCCCTTTCTTGTTAGTGAGTTGGAAGGATCACAATGAATCAGTAGTTCTTTCCTCTACATTTGTTTAAATGCTTTCTCATCTGAACAGTGACAAAAGTGCAAAATGAGGGGCGTTACCATGTTCCTTATTGGACCATCGTCAACGAGGAATCCATATGTCCATTCAGTTATTCCTCCAACAAATATTTATGGAGCAACTGCAACGTGTCAAGAATTGTTCCAGACACTGGGAATACAGCCGTCAATGGAGCAGACCAGTTCACTTTGCAGTGGAGCTGACATCCTGATAAACACACACTTTCACACATATGTCAGCTAAGTGATACATAATATGAAGGTCTGTAAAGCAGGGGAAAAGGGTGGAGAATGAGGCGGATGTGGGGAGGTTTACTTTAAGTGAAGTGGTCAGCAGAGGCCTTTCCGAGGTGACATTTGAGCAGAGAAAGAAATGAAGACAGAGAACGAGCCACGTGGAGATCTGGGGAAGGATAGCTATGCCCTGAGTTGGGTGAGCTGGCGGGAGAAGGGGATTTGAGTCCTAGCAGGTCAAGAAAGGTAGATGATGTGGTACCTTGTGGACCTATCACAGGTGCTCTTTCTGTGTTTTTTATTTTCAGTATGAAGGGAAGTCCTTGGGGATGAGCGGGTGCGTTGTGAACTGTGAGTGACATGGTAGGGTTTTGCATCCTAGAGGGTCTCTCTGGCTGCCCGATGGATTGAAGCCGGTTGTGAGTTGAGGTGGGCAGACCCGAGGGGATGGTGATCCAGCCTGGGATGATACACGGAGGTGGCGATGAGTGTTGGATTTGGGGTCCATGTCCAAGGAGGCGCTGACGGGATTTGTTGATGAATTGCGAGCCTCATCTTAGAGACAGCTCCTTGGCTTTTCCTGCGAGAAGGCAATGCATCAAGCTCCTCTTTACTGAGATGGGAACTCTGGCCCACATTTCCCACGGCATCATTGTGCTGAGTTGGGAGAAACCCCGAGGACCCCCAGCAACTCTCCAAACCTCTGGCTGGACCGAGAAATGAAGATAAATCACCAAGGGGTTTGGACGTCCTGGGAAGAAATCCCCTTCCAAGGCCAAGCTTAGAAACACAGTTTGATCAGATCCACGGAGGAAGCCCCTCTCCTCCTGAAGGTCATGGGAGCTTCGTTTGGAAAGGAAGATGGCACCTGCCCCAAGTTACAGTTGGCAGTAGTCACAAGATACTCTGCCACGGGTGACATCATGATTAGTAAAAGACCGCTCATGGGAGGCATCTGCTTTAATTCGGGGCGTCTAGTCTTTCTGCAGACAGCCCTTTGTGCTGCGCTGGCTGCAGTCACCACATGCTCCTCTGGGGCCAAGTTGCTAATTTATGTCTTTGCCCTTTCAACTCTCCCTCCAACTCTGAACCAGAAAAAGTCTCATCTCTCCTCAAATGTTACGGCTTCAAGTCTTCCCCTATGGTTTTCTGCTGGTGTTCCTTCCTTTGATCTTCTGCTGGAAACTTATTTCCTTCCCAGAGCTGAGACATGCAGCTCTGAGCAGTGCAGACGCCCTCCCCCACCTTGGCTGGTGGGCACCCAGTTCTGAGCCTGTATTATGTGTGCTGGTGGGGCACGGAGCTCAGAAGGTGGTACCAGAACTGTGGACGGACAGGAAAGAAAAAGGCATCATGCCTGCACTGTTGGGGTCGTTCCCTCCACATGGAGATGGGAGAGCACAAGTTAAAAATAATCTTAAAAGGCAAAGTTGGAAATATAAACAAACATAAACCTACAGGGTGTGATGGAATGTTGGTAGCCGCCCCCCGCCCAAACTTTTATTAGTTTAGGAGCAGTCTGGCCAGCTCAGTTCCTTGCCTTCATTGTGGAGATCCAATCTGAGTGATAAGCAAGGAGGGGCAGAGTTAGAGCAATCTGGAAATCTAGTTTCAAGAAGAAAAGAGGAAGGACTGATCTTGAGGATGTGTGTATGAGCATCTCTTGGTCTGTCTTTCAGAGAAGAATGTCTGCTGGGGAGAAAGACCCAAGCCATGGGGACACGGGAGGAATTTAAAGTTTTCTGAAGCAGGAGGAAGATATGGTCTTTGGCTGATGCCTGCAAGTCAGATTGAAAGAGAAGAGGTTAAAAAAAAAAGAGAGAGGAGGTGATGAAGGTTTTAAGTTTTGCTCTGTGCTGTGAATGGACCCCTTTTCCTCCTTTTAAGAAGACTCCGTGTAAAGATCAAGTTGCTTTTATAACAGTTTTTGGTTGCCTGAGTGATGTTTCTCTGAATGTGATACCATGGGGAGGCTGAGTCATGGCTGTGTAGACAAGGAATTCGATGATGTGAGGCGATTATCTGTGTGTGCATGCGAGCATGTACACAGATGCACATATGCAGAGTGGGTGGGGTTGAAGATAGGGAATCCAGAATTGCTGGATTCGATGGTAGTGGTGCTTAACCTTCTGAAGAACTGCCTGAGGATTTTCCAAAGCTGGGGCACAGTTTACATTCCTGTGTATGAGGGTCTTCCCATCCCTGCCAACACTTGTTATCTATTTGATTACAGCTGTTCTAGAGGGTGGAAGTGGCACCTTGTGGTTTTGATTTGCATTTCCCTGAATGCTAATGATGTTGAAGATCTTTTCAAGTGCTTATAGGCTATTCATGTATCTTCTCTGGAGAAAGGTCTTGTCAAAGCCTTTGCCCCTTATATTGAGTTAAATAACAAATATCTTTTTATTATTGAATTGTGAGTGTTCATATACTCCAGATTGACGTCCTTTATCAGATACATGATTTACAGAAACTTTCTCCCACTCTGTGGATTGTCTTTTCACTTTCTTGAAACATAAAAAATTTAAAATTTTGATGACATTTCCCCCCCTCCATTGTCTCTCGTGCCTTTATTGTTTAAGAAGCTGATGTCTAATCCGACGTCATGAAGATTTACACAGTATTTTCTTCTATGAGTTTTATAGCTATAGTTCTTACCTTTGAAACTTAGATCTATTTTGAGTTAATTTTTGTAAATGATGAGATAAAAACGTCAGTTTCCTTCTTTTGCATGGGGTCCGGACATGACTAAGCAACTAACACACACACTCTTGTTCCAGCACTGTTGGTTGGAAAGACTGTCCTCTCTCGTCTTATGGGCTCGGCACTTTTGTCATCAAGACATCTTTTAACTATGTTAAGTATTTAAGTCATTGGGCAAGGAAACATCTCATGTATGACGGTTGCCCAGAGTGAGAAATCAAATCAGTCAAGGATCATTTATGTTAAAAGATGACCTTTGTTGGAATTTTAAACAAGATTTTGATGAACACTTTCACCATGAGTGAAAATAGGCAGCAGATGATGCTGTTGATTAAATATAAGTCACGAAACACAGAGTTTTATATTTTGGCCCGCTTAAGGGGGATTAGGGGAGGCACTTGGCCTCGATTCACTCTGGAATTCAGTCATCAAAATGGACTGAAAATCAGAGCTGAGTGCATCAAGTGTGGGTTCGTGAGCACAAGGAGCCCCATGTCATATGTCACCCCAAGCCCCTTCCTCAGAGGCTCCTTAGCTAAGAGGTAAATGCAGTGACAGAGGGCAGCAGTCGTCTGGGGGACTCTGCACAAGTTGTTTCTTGGCCTTGATTTAGGAAAGGGATTAGGGAATTATTTCCTCTCAAAGCCTCCACCACAGAATGGAATCCTGGACCGCCGAGGCCTCTGCCTCCCACGTGTGGGCTGGGTGGTGGAGCTGCCCCGGAACCACGGGTGTGGGCCAGGGGGAGGCATGCATGGCCTCGTGGGGGTACCCGGGACCCCAGCCAGGCCAGGGCCATGTGCTGGGCTCCCAGGCCTGGCCTGGCTTCCTGGAAATCGGACCTGAATCCCCCTCCGGCTTGGCTGTTTCTGGCAGTCCACCCAAGCTGAACGCCCCAGAGCCGAGGGTTAGCTAAGCCCCAGATGTTTAGAACCCTGACTCAGTGTTTGTGTGTGCTCCGTCGAGAGCTTATGTGGCCCCGGAGGTGGTCCTGGAATTGCTCAGATCTTTATGTGGTTCTCGGGTTTCATCCCCATTTCCAGGGAGAGGCTTGGGGTTCCAGCATTTGCTCAGGGCTCTTTGTCTTGGTCTGCTCAGCCTGTGGGAACTTGCCCAGACTCAGGGGCTTCGGGGAAGGGTGGTGGGGGGCAGTTCAGGTCTTGAAGGGGAATCTGGTCAGAGCTCTGGGCTTAGAGGGCTTCTCTGCCCAGGTCCAGTGTTTCCTGAGGTCAGCTTAGTGTCTTTAAAGTCAAAGTTTTCAAGTAAGCGGTGTGTCCTCCAGCCCTGACTCTTTCCCTCTGTGCACGTGCTAAGTCACTTCAGTCGTGTCCAACTCTTTGCGACGCCTTGGACTGTACCTGCCAGGCTCTTCTGTCCGTGGGATTCTCCAGGCAGGAGTACTGGAGTGGGTTGCTGTGCCCTCCTCCAGGAGATCTTCCCGACCCAGGGATCGAACTCATGTCTCTTAAGTCTCCTGCATCAACTGGTGGGTTCTTTACCACTAGTGTCACCTGGGAAGCCCATCCCCCTATGAGTCAACAGTTGAAATGCTTCTGGGAAACTGGATGGAGCTATTGATGACGAAGGTTCTGGAACAAAAAAAAGTGAGCCTTTCATGCAGTACCTCAAGCCCGGATTTCCTCCCGACCACAAAGCCAGTAGCAGGAGCCCACCTCCCCCCCGCTGCCAGGCCCCAGCAGCGCCCAACTGCAGACTTTGCAAAAAGTCTGTGTGGTACCCTCAGAGAAACCAGGAGTCCCCCTGATGTAAACTGGAGCTGGGTCTAGAAAGGGGCTTATGGAGGGGAAGGCGAGGGGGAGTCTAGTGCTGCCTTCTTTCCAAGGCTCCCCAAGTCCCTGCTTCTTAGCTAACCCTAGCATTCAGAACAGAGAGTCACCCAGTCACAGAATGTTGTGTCATCTCGAATAGGGATGATGGATTCAGATGCCAGGCGCCAGGTGGCTGGGCTCCGAGGAACAACATGCCACTGGCAACAGGCAGCCTCGGCCAATTGTGGGGAACCTTTGCCCAGCTGGAAATTTGAAATCACCCCATCCTGTAATGTTGGTAATTGATTGAGACTGAAGATAACAGCCAGCAACACAGTGTGTTGGCCAGGACTTACCAACCTCTGTCTGTGGGCAGTCTCTTCCTGCAGAGGGCATTGGGTTCTAGGCACAGGGTAACTCACCCGAGGTTGCCAAGCCGGTCAGCAGTGTGCACTTGCTTGGATCTAGATGTCCCCTGGGCTCTGGTGCTGTGTCCAGCCAACCGTATGAAACCCAGTGTGGTTACAGAAGGAGCATCCAGCTTAGGGAAGGTGCCGGGCTGGGGTTTGAACCCAGAAGTGGGGCTCTGGCTGTTCTGCTCTCACTGGGAAGGGGGTCAGGGTCTGTTGGTTCCAGATCATGTTCTCTCCCCACACCCAGCCCGGAATTGGTCCTGACCCTCAAAATAGGGCTGCTGTTCGACCAGCAAGCAGCTTCCCCAAATTCTGTGGGCTTTTCAGGAATGAGAGGCGATCTTGTGGGTGTGTGCACGCGCCCCGTTCTTTTCCTCTCCTCCCTCACACCCATTTATTGTGGCTGGGTTTTCTTTTTCGGCTGCATCTTGCAGCACATGGGCCCTTACTTCCTCGACTGAGAATCAAACCTGTGCCCTCTCCCTTGGAATGGAAGCTCGACATCTTAGCCACTGTACCACCAGGCAAGTCCTGTTTCTGGGTTTTCTCCCTGAACTCCAAGGAGTTCCCCAGGAGGCAGAGAACCAGAGAGTTGAAAGGAGATACGGGCGCACCTTATTTTATTGCACTTTGAAGATACTGCATTTTTTTTTAAAAAAACAAAGGTTTGTGGACACCCTACATTGTCAGATGATGGTTAGCATTAGCAATGAAGCATCTTTAAATTAACGTATGTATTTTTTTCATATATAATACTATTGCACACTTAATAGTCTATAGTAAAGTGTAAACATCTTTTATGTACACTGGAAAACAAACAAAAAATTTCTCATGATGCACTTTGTTGTGGTGGCCTGGGACTGAACCCACTGTATCTTCAGGGTCTGCCTGTACTTTTCTCTGCCTGGAAAGTGGCTCCCCATTGGTAGGAAAGACCTGTTTAACCCATGCCCTCCCTGCGTCACTAGGTCGGGTCATTGCTGGCAGGTTGGTGTCAAGGAACCTGAGCAGTGCTGCCAGGCCTAGCGTCTGCTGTAGGTCCCCTGCAGCTGAGGGGGCTGCTCTGAAGGGTGCAGTGGTAAAGAGTCCACCTAGCAATGCAGGAGACCTGGGTTTGATCCCTGGGTTGGGAAGATCTCCTGGAGAAGGAAATGGCAACCCACTCCAGTACTCTTGCCTGGAGAAGTCCATGGACAGCAGAGTCTGGTGGGCTTCAGTCCATGGGGTCACAGTCAGATACAACTAATCATGCAGAGTAAGTACTGAGAGGAGAGCAGGTGTCACGTGAGTCCAGGCCATAGACTAGCAGCGTCCTCAGTGGACAGAGTCTAGGAGCTCACTGCTTCCACCTGGTCCAGGCCCCTCTGACTCCCTGATGGGAATTGACATGAAGTGTCAGGAGTGGGAGAAGGGGTATGACGGGAAGTTTTAATAAATAAAGCAGGGGGCGTGCATGCTTAGTAGCCTCAGTCATGTCTGTCTTTGAAACCTTTTGGACTAGAGCCTGCCAGGCTCCTCTGTTCATGGGATTTTTCAGGCAAGAATACTGGAGTGGGTAGTCATTTCCTCCTCCGGGGGAGGGTCTTCCTCACCCAGGGATTGAACCTGAGTTCCTTGTGTCTCCTGCATTGCAGGCAGATTCTTTACCCACTGAGTGATCAGCTGAGTGTTCTCTCGCTGTTTCCTACTCCTTTAAGGCTGGCCCAGAAGAAGGCCAAGCAGGAGTTTGTCTACGTTATCCACTGGCTCTCACCCTCAGTGGACCCCTCACCCCAGCCTTGTTCCCAGCATCACCCTGACCCCACCCCCATCACCCTGTCACCATTCACCCCCTTTTTCCATCCTCCTGGGAAAGAAAGAACAATCTTCTTTGTTTTCTCCCTTTTAATCATACGATATATGCAGTTTTGCAAGTTGCTTTTTTTTTTTAATTTAATATATGTTAAATGTCTTTCTGTGTGTGTAGATGCATCTGTTGTTGCTCAGTCATCAAGTGATGTCCGACTCTTTGTGACCCCAAGGACTGACTGTAGCCCGCCAGCCTCTTCTTTCCTTCAGTATTTCCTGGAGTTTTCTCAAATTCATGTCCATTGAGTCAGTGATGCTGTCAAACCACCTCATCCTCTGTTGCCCCTTCTTCTCCTGCCCTCAGTCTTTCCCAGCATCAGGGTCTTTTCCAGTGAGTTGGCTCTTCACATCAGATGGCAAAAATATTGGAGCTTCAGCATCAGTCCTTCCCATGAATATTCAGGGTTATTTCCTTTAGGATTGACTGGTTTGATCTGCTTCCAGTCCAAGGGACTCTCAAGAGTCTTCTAAAGCATTATTCTTAGTGTTTGCTTTTAGTTCATTGTTTAGATAAATTATATATTACTTCTAATCCCCTACTGATGGACACTGAGGTTACCTTCTTTTTCTTTTTTTTCTATTATTAAGATCACTGAGGTCAGCATACCTCTTGAGGCATCTTTTCCTGGTAGTTTCCAGTTAGGCCTCTGGTGTGTATTTTTTTTTTCTTCAAAGTCTTTATTGAATTTGTTATAATGTTGCTTCTGTTTTATGTTTTGGTTTTTTAGCTGTGAGGCATGTGGGATGCCAGCTCCCTGAGCAGGGATTGAACCCACACCTTCTGCATTGGAAGGTGAAGTCTTAGCCACGGGACCCCCAGGAAAGTCCCTCTATGGTGTATGTTTTGACTCATGCTGTCATTACTCTTCAGAAAGGTGGTGCCAATTTACAGCCCTCGTGAGTGCCTGCTGCCCCATTCACTGACCAAGACTGGAATTTGCAGGCCTAAAGGAGAAAAATGTCAAAGGGAAACTAGTGGCAGTGTGTTATGCCAACACCCTTATGCCCGAGACGCCTGCTCCCTCTCCAACATCAATCTCTCTCCTCCATGTTTGCTTCTGCCCATCCTTCAAGACCCAGTTAGCACCCTGCCACTCCCAGGAAGTGGGCTGCTATCATGGAAGGAAGGCTAGACTTGAAGGCTGAAGTCTAGATCTTGGCCCTGCGCTTCATTACTGTTCAGTCAGGGCTGACTCGTTGTGACCCCATGCACTGCAGCACGCCTGGCTTCCCTGCCCTTAATTACCTACGAAAAATCTCTTGTCTTCTCAGTGATTCTTATCTCCTAGTCTTTAAAATGGGAACGGTAATACTTACCTCACAGAATTATATACTTGGCACATAGTGGGTGATGAGTAAATATCCATTTCTTTTTTTTTTTTTTAATTGGAGCATAGTTAACCCACTCCAGTATTCTTGCCTGGAGAATCCCCATAGACAGAGGAGCCTGGTGGGCACTATGGTCCATGGGGTTGCAAAGAGTTGGACATGACTGAGTAACCAATCACACACATAATTGCTTTAATTATAATTGTTGTGTTGGTCTCTGCTGTACAGCACAGTGAATCAGCTGTATATATACATATATCCCCTCCCTCTAGAGCCTCCTTCCCACCCCTCTCCATCCCACCCATCTAGGTCTTTATTTTCAGGTCTCCCTCGGTTTTTCCAGCGCATGTAACTTCTCTCCCATCTCCGTGAGCCCTGGCACCACACCCACCATGGGGCACCTTTGTACTTGCAGACTTGACCTATGAGTGATGTGAGTCTTTGAGTCCATGGCGGTAACCTAGGCTCTTCAGTGAGTTGTTCTTCACCCCTCAGACACCTGGAAGTTTGAATGAATGTGTGTCAGAATCACTGTGGTTTCTTCTGTCAGACTAAAGGGAGGTCTTAATGAGATCTATTGCCACCTTCAAGTGATGCTGTGGGTTAGGTGAGCAGGACCCATATCTGCCAATAGGATTCGTGCCTGAGGCGGGGGTGGCGGCGGGGCATAGGATATCTGGGCCCTTTCCTTTGGGATTTGGTCAGTAACTGTATCCTGGAGGCTGTGTTTCTTACTTCTGGGACCTGTCCTGTTGAGTCTCACTTCCCCAAATCCCCATACTTAGATGCTCAGTTGTGTCTGACTCTTTGAGACCCTGTGGACCATAGCCCGCCAGGCTCCTCCGTCCATAGGCTTTTCCAGGCAAGAATGCTCAAGTGGGTTGCCATTTCCTACTCCAGGGGATCTTACTGACCCAGGGATTGAACCTGAGTGTCTTACGTCTTCTGCACTGGAGGCGGTTTCTCACCACTAACACCACCCCAGAAGCCCAGATCTCACTTAGGACCCGTGTATGCGGTTTTCCGAGTCTTGCAGTGGGTGAGGGCCAGTCTTCTCCGGGCTGTGCCCCTCCTTGTCCACCTTCAGCCTGGCCTGGCCTGTCCTTGTTGGCGGCTCGTGCCAGACCCTGGCACCAGGGGCCAGTCAGAGCTGGGGGCGCCAAATGGGGAGCCTTCTCGGGCACAGTGAGGGCCCTGTTTTCCTCCCCCACCTCGCCGGGGGCCCCCGTTCACTGCAAGGAGAGTCACGCTTTCCCCCTTGAGATAAGAATAGAGCCTGCCTGTGCCCCAGGACAGAGTCCAGCTTCTTCAGCCGGGCCTCCGAGGCCTGGCAAGGGCTCCCAGATGGTACTGGCATGAGTGGGCCCTGGCCGCCTGCCCCGCCTGGCCCTTGTGCATTGTGTGGCAGGGACACTGGTGCAGTGTGCGTGCCTGCCTTGCCCTCCACCCACTGCCCAGAGCCCTCTGTCTCCAGGCTCTGCTCAGGATGGAGGCGCCTGGCCTGGATCAGCTCCCCCAGGCTCTGTGGTGCCCCTCGCCTTCCCCAGGGCCTCTCACTCCACCCTCCCAGCTGTGAGACCTCCTGTGAGCAGCCAGGCCTGCCTTTTCCTGGAAGGGAGGGCTGGAGCTGTGGCTCGGAGCAGAGAGCAAGAAGAGGCCATCCAGAAGGCTGACCGTTGAAGGCAGGGGGCCCAGGGGACTCTTTCTGCCACCCCAAGGGACAGGGAGCTTCCAGCAGGGGCCTCAGATAGAATGGTGACAGGGTGCTGGGGCCTACACCTTTGTTATTGTCGTTCGGTCATGTTGACCCCATGGGCTGCAGCATGCCAGGCTTCCCTGTCCTTCACCACTTCCCGGAGCTCACTCAAACTCATGTCCATTGAGTCGGTGATGCTGTCTAACCGTCTCATCCTCTACTGCCCACTTTTCCTTTTGCCTTCCATCTGTCCCAGCATCAGGGTCTTTTCCAGTGACTTGGCTCTTCACATCAGGTGGCCAAAGTGATGGAGCTTCAGCTTCAGCATCAGTCCTTCCAATGAAATTCAGGGTTGATTTCCTTTAGGATTGACTGGTTTGCTTTCCTTACTGTCCGAAGGACTCTCAAGAGTCTTCTCCAGCACTGCCTGTGTCTGAGGTGGGACCCGGAACAACCTTGCATCACGCCGACAGCAGGACCGAACCAGGAGCTGCTAACCAGGCACAGAGCATGGAGTGTCCCCTGGCTCTTCTTGTGATCATGTTGGGGGATTCCTGGTGCCCTTTCTAGCCTTCAAATTCTAAGGCCAGGCGTCTCAAACTATGGTCCTTGTACCAGCATCAGCCATAGACCTGCTCAATCAGAAAGCAGTGGGGCCCTGAAATCTGTGTTGAGCATGTTCTCCAGGGACTTCTGTTGAGCGTGGGAACCCTGGGACCATGCTGATTTTGAATATAGTTTTCAGTGCTTTTTCCAGAGTCCAACAGGTGACTCATGAGTGCTGAGGCTGTGGCAACCTTGAGGGCCCCATCTAAAGACATTCAGGTAAAGAGATATTAAAATACGTGTTTGAATATGGGGTCCCCCATTTAATCTTAAAAAAACAGAGATCTCAGCCTGCACATTTACATGTATTTCAGTTAATTTGACAGCATGTCCAGTCATGTTTGGGGTTTATGGGGTGAGAAAAGCCAAGGTTCAAGGGTGTCAGTAACTGGTTTGTGCAGTGTAGGTGTGGTTGGGAGCCAGGGTTTTCCACTTTGCACTGGGGGCTTTTCAGCCTTGCTCCCATGGTTGTTGACCAAACCTGCCACACACATCAACCCAGGTGTTTGGGGGCGATGTGCTAGTGAAGGATGACTGGGTCCCTCCAAGAAATGCTGGCATAGACGCTAGTTCCTCTCCCAAGAAGAAAGCACTGTTTGTGAGTCTTCAGTGGGAGGGCGGGCTAAAGGCAGATGCAACGGCTGACTGCTTGAGTTTCCGAAGCACCATCCCCGGGTTGGGTCTGGGAGAGGCAGAGGACCATGTTCACAGATGGGAGAGTCCACTCTCAAGGTTTGGGTCATAGAGCTCATCAGTAAGTCATGTCCTCTGATGTTCTTTTCCTTCCACCTTGCCAGCTGCAAGGGCTATGGTGCTGACGGCCCTTGGGGCATGGGGTTTGATGGTGCTAATGAGAGTGGATGTTGTGTGACCTTTAGTGAGAGGTCAGGCTCTTGCCACGTGCTTTGGGGGCCTTGTGTCAGGGGCCTACAGGGCTCCAGGCAGCCCTCAGCCCACCACTTCCTGAGTCTTCCCCTGCAAGAATGGGTCTCAGTGAATTTTGAGATGGCTGTGCTGCGCCCTAGGTAGGAGGGTTGCCAAGTTCTTTACTGGGGTGCTGGAGGCCCCCAGGAAGCACCTGGAATTCTGAGATTTCACTAGAAATCCTGGGATTGGAGAAGCAGGGGAGAGGTTGATGAGGAAGAAGCAAGCAGTCTCAGTGGCACACAGTTAGATCTTCAATACTCCAATACTCTTAACTAAGTAACAAGCCTGTGGCCTCACCAATGGGTGCGTGCATGTTTGCTAAGTCGCTTCAGTCCTGTCTGACTCTTTACGACCCCTTGGACTGTAGCCTACCAGGCTCCTCTGTCCATGGGATTCTCCAGGTAAGAATAATGGAGTGGGTTGTCCTGCCCTCTTCCAGGGGATCTTCCTTTCCCAGGGATCAAACTGGTGTCCCTTACCTCTCCAACACTGGCAGCCAGGTTACAGAAGTGGCTAGGCTATTTTAAAACAGATCTGTCCAAAAAAAAGAAAAAAAAAACAGATCTGTCCAATCAAAAATATTTAAATAGGGACTTCCCTGGTGGTCCAGTGGTTAGGACTCTGCATTTCCGCTGCAAGGGGGCACCAATTCAATCCCTGGTTGGGGGACTAAGATCAATATGCCACACAGTGTGGCCAAAACATAAAATAAAATTTAAAAAAATTTAATAATACTATGACAGCATTGACATAGCACTAGTTGTTTTTCAGGTGCTGTTCTAGAGACTGTACATTTATTTATTCACTCATTTCATCCTTGCAATAAACCTATGAGTACTACCAGGCCCGTTTTATGGGGAAATTGAGTCACAGAGCAGTGAAATCATTTCTTCAGGGTCCCCCAATCAGCGACAGGATTTGTACCCATGCCATCTCTCTCCAGAGTGTGTGACCTGAACGACTGGTTGCTGTATTGATTTTGTATGTGCCTGCCACAGAGGGGCATGGAGCCCCCACAACTCAATGCATCTGTAAGGTGTGGAGCTCAGAGCATCTTTGCCGAGAGTCATCACCAGGGTCTGGGGATTGAGTCCTGGTCTAGCTGAACCATTTAGGGGAAACTCAATAACAGGGCTTCCCAGTGGTAAAGAACCCACCTGCCTATGTAGGAGATGTAAGAGATGCAGGTTCAGTTCCTGCTCCCGGAAGATCCCCTGGAGGTGGGCATGGCAACCCACTCCAGTATTCTTGGCTGGAGAATCCCATGGACAGAGGAGCCTGGCGGGCTACAGTTCATTGGGTCGCAGAGTCAGACATGAATGAAGTGACTTAGCGCACACACACGCAATAACAGGGCAGGATGGGAAAGTAATGGTGCCCTATCTTCTCAAGTCTCCTCCAGTTCTGGAGAGAAATGAGACTGGAGGGTTTATGGCAGGGAAGAGGGAGCCTGGGGCCTGCCCTGGTCCCACTGGATGAATAGTGGAAGGAGATGGATGATCCGGAGACCCCAAGACTGTCAAGGGTGTGCATCAAAGGCCAGTCTTGAGTTTCCTTCACACAGGAAGAGTCTTCGTGCTCCGTTCACTTGCAGTCTCCTAGTGGTTAGTGCCACTGATAAGAGAGTTCCAAATTGTGGTCAGAGACTTGAGCTGCCAAATGCTTTTGGTCCCCAGATGGCCTAAGTGCAACATCCTCCATGTCATCCTCTGCCCCCGGGCTGCTGTGGGCTGGGGAGTGAGCACAGCTGGGCAAGAGGAGTCAGAACCTGCTCGACAGAGATGCTCAGAGTGGAGGGGAGGGGATGGTGCTCCTTGGGAACATGTTGGTCTGCAACATGGAACGAACAAGTGCTTCCAGGGGCCCTAAAACCAGTTGATGCTTTGGGATGGTAACCAGGCAGGGTGTAAGAACAGTCTGTGGGCAATTTCCGTAGAGACCACTGAGTTGTGACTTCTGCTAATCCAGGTCCGGGTGGTGATGGGGGCATGAAGTGGGAGAGAGAACATGGGCCAGGCCCTTTGACCAACAATCCAACACTCTTGAGGGGAGGGGAGGTCTCCACTGTGATTGGCATGCTTGCAAGAATCCTGTGGATGGTGAGCTTCTGCTCTTTCGTCACCCTTCTGGAATTACTGTCTTTAACTTCTGTCTCCTTGGATAAAATGTGTAATAAAATATAATAAACTGTAAAAGAAAGCATCTTCATGAAAGCGGGGCTGTGCCCGGGGCTGACCTCTGGTGAGCACTCAGTGACTGTTTGAGGGAGGGTGGGAGGAAAGGAGGAGACTGAACAGCTAGACAGTTCTTCCTGGAAAGAAGGTGTTTCTTCTTGAAAACAACTGTAATATTTTGAACCAGTTAGAATTGCTGCCCACCATCCCAGTCTGCTCTGAACTCCTGATTCCCCTTGTTCTATTTGTTTTCTTCCATTACCTTCTTCTTTTTAAAAATAATTTTATTTATTTTTGGCTGTGCTGTGTCTTCATTGCTGCTCAGGCTTTTCTCTAGTTGCAGCGAGAAGGGGCTCCTCTCTAGTTGCGGTGCTTGGGCTCCTCATTGTGGTGGCTTCTCTTGTCGGAGCCGGGCTCTAGGGTGCACAGGCTCCCAGGCCCTGGAGCACAGGCTTAGTAGCTGTGGCGCACACACTTAGTTGCTCCGTAGCATATGCGATCTTCTCGGATCAGGGATTGAACCCTGGCAGGCAAATTCTTCACCACTGAGCCACCAGGGAAGCCCCTTCATCACCATTCTAATATTCTTTATAGTTTATTTATTGAGTTGGCCAAAAAGCATCTGAACAACTTGGCCAGCTCAGTATTTATTGTTTTTTATTGTCTGCTCCCTCTACCCCCATGCAGAAGTCAGTGGTCCACGCAGACAGGGTTTTCCCCCTTCTGTTTGATCACTGACATGCCCCAGATGTCTAGGAGCAGTGCCTGACCCTGGGTAGGTACTCCCTAAATATTTGTCAAATGAATGAATGGACGAAAGTGCCAGGGAACACTAAATATTTGTCAAATGAATGAATGGATGAAAGTGCCAGAGAAGGGCTTGGCTTGTGCTGTCTGTCCCTGAGGATCCGCTTGCCTTTGATGTTGGAACATGTTGTCCTCAGGGAGGGGCAGACCTGCATCACCTGGGAGGGGCCCACACAGTCTGGCCACCTGCCCTTGGCCCTCTTTGTCCTCCTGATTTCCTGGGCCCCTCGGGTAGGACCATGTTGATACTGTCCAGCAGCTCAGACACAGAAAGGCTTTCCAGGACTCGTGGGCTGGACAGTGAGGACCCTTGGGGGCCAGCCAGAGCCAGACCAGTAGTGAGGTGAGCTCTCCTCAATTGAGGATCCTGGAGTCTGCGGTCAGACCGCATTCCTGAATCCCACCTAACTCCCCCGCTTCCCCCCGCCGCCCCGGCCCCCCTTTCCCCACAACTCAGATTCCGCCCTCTGGGCTGTGAGAAGTCAAAAAATTCCAGATTGAGCAATGGTAGGCTGAGACAAAATCCCTGTTGACTCAGCCTCTGTCTTCTTGTCTTGCAACTGGTGCCTGACCCAAAGGATTAACCGTGGTCATCCTGGCTGGCCCCACACTCCAGGCCGCCACAGGGCCCAGGCATGTCCCATTCCTCTCAGGGTCAAACCCAGACCCCAGTCTTAGCCTGGTGGTTGGGCCCAGTCCGGATCCCTGGCAGCACCCCTGTGAGAGCCTTCAGCTGTGGCCAGCAAGCCCATTTCCAGCCTGAGCTCATCGGTTTTGCCCCTGACCTCCTGACCGATATCCAGTCGGCATTGCCATTCCGCCTGTCCACGCCACCCGAAGCCTGTCCTGCTCCATGAACTCCAAGTCTGTCGCTTCAGCTGCTCTGGCCAAAAACCTTGACAGCCCCCTCCCCTCGCTTTCTCTCACATCTCGTATTTGGTTTGTCAGGTAAGCATGTGAGCTCCTCCTTCCAGGTACAACTTTAAAAAAAAAAATTCCAACCACTCCTCACCACCCCCATCACTGTCATTTTGCTCCCAGCCACAAGCACCAGCATCGTACCCTTTGATTTGAACGGTTGCCTCCTGACTAAGAACATCTGGGTGGGCCCCCACGATAGCAGAGTAAATGCTGAAGAGGTCCCCACCGCAGCTGACAAGGAGCTACACAGTCAGACACGTGACTGCCCTGACTCTGGGGCCTCTCCTCCCCCTCACTCGCTCGCCTCCCTCACCCTGCCTCTCTGGCCTTCCTGCAGATGTTCCAGGCACACTTCCTCCTCAGGGCCCTGGCAGCCCGCGTGGCTCACTCCCTGCAGTGGGCTGAGTAATGGTCTCCACGGATGTCCATGGCCTAGTCCCCAGAGCCTGTGGGGACGTTACCTTACAAGGCAGACGGGATTCTGCAGGTGTGAGTAAATTAAGGCTCTTGTGATGAGGAGGTGGTTCTGGATTATTCCGATGGGTCCAGTGTAAGGACAAGGACCTGTAGAAGAGGGAGGCGGGAGGATCAGGTCTGGAGTAGATATGACAGCAGAAGCTAGAGATTCAGGATGTGGGGAAGGGGCCTCGAGCCAAGGAATGCGGGCAGCGTCTAGAAGCTGAGAGGAGAGGCATGGAAGCAGGTTCTTTTTAGGATCTCTCGAAGGAACTGCCTTGCCAGTACCTTGACCCTTTTCTAGGCCTCTGACTCCAGAACTGGAAGGCAACGCATTTATATTGTAACTTTAAGCTGCTTTGTTGTTGTTGTTTAGTCACTGAGTTGTGTCCGACTCTTTTGCAACCCCCAAGGACTGTAGCCCACCAGGCTCCTCTGTCCATGGGATTTCCCAGGCAAGAATACTGGAGTGGGTTGCCATTTCCTTCTCCAGGGGATCTTCCTGACCCAGGGATCAAACCCACATCTCTTGCATTGACAGGCGGATTCTTTAGCACTGAGCCACCTGGGAAGCCAATTCAGTTCAGTTCAGTTCAGTTGCTCAGTCGTGTCTGACTCTTTGTGACCTCATGAATCACAGCACGCCAGGCCTCCCTGTCCATCACAAACTCCCAGAGTTTACTCAAACTCATGTCCATTGAGTCAGTGATGCCGTCCAGCCATCTCATCTTCTGTCGTCCCCTTCTCCTCCTGCCCCCAATCGCTCCCAGCATCAGGGTCGTTTCTAATGAGTCAACTCTTCGCATGAGGTGGCCAAAGTATTGGAGTTTCAGCTTCAGCATCAGTCCTTCCAATGAACACCCAGGACTGAACTCCTTTAGGATGGACTGGTTGGATCTCCTTGCAGTCCAAGGGACTCTCAGGCGTCTTCTCCAACACCACAGTTCAAAAGCATCAATTTTTTTGCGCTCAGCTTTCTTCACAGTCCAGCTCTCACATCCATACATGACCACTGGGAAGCCAATTAGTTTGTGTTAATTTGGTGCAGCAGCCACCAAAAACTCACCCACTCTTTCATCTCTTTTGAGTCTCTTGCTCACCCCACTATGCCCACCCCTTTACCCTACTCTGTTCTTTTTCTCCATCACTTGTCACCTTTCAACAAAACTGAGTCATTTACTCATCTATCCAGCTGTCTTGTGTCTCTACTCACAGGGGTGTAAGTTCTATTAATGTTACGACATTGCTGTCAGAGTCTAAGAGATCTTGTTGATCTCTAAACACAACCTTATTTCATCAGAGTGAGATGAGGAGGGGTCCTGCTAAAAGCTATGGTGTTGCCATGGTAATTTCTAGAGCCCTGAGGGCTCAGACCTCCCAGTGCTTCCACTCTCCCAATGTTCTCTCTTTAGGGCTCCTCCTTCCTGAGGCCACACCCAGGGGCAGCAGGGCCTGCTCAGAGCAGGTGCTTAGAGCTTGAAGGCTGGGAATCAGTCTTGGCAGAGTATTCTCCAGGCAAGAATACGGGAGTGGATAGCCACTCCCTTCTCCAGGGGATCTTCCCCACCCAGGGATCACACCCGTGTCTCCTGCATTGCAGGCCGATTCTTTACCATCTGAGCCACCAGAGAAGCCCCCCTTTCGCTTGGCAGGGGAGTTGGTGGGTGAGGCAGGGTCTTACAGGAAGCCTGGAGATTGTCTCCAGGGAGTAGGGATGGGGAAGCTGATGGTCTTGTCCCCAGTTGCTTGGGTGGAAGATGGAGTGTTTGGAAGAAGGAAAGGAAGAGAAGATATGAAACAGTAGTGATGGGCAAGCAGGCAGGACAAGAGTTGTGTACCCACGATGGGCATCTCGGCTTGAGGACCCCAAAATGACATGGCACATGGCCAGGAAGGAGCAAAGAAGGATACAGAGACCTTCTTTTTAGAGGGCCTGAGGTTTGCTTCCCCAGGACACAGCTGCAGGGTGCAAAGGGTGACCGGTTGGCTGTGGGAAGACTCCTTCCTGCTGTCTCCTCCAGGGAGGACATGGTTTGAAAGGCTTCCTGGATTGGGGAGGAGAGGTGACATTTTTGCCCCCCTCCCCTCAGGCTGCTGATGAAGTGCAGTTAGTGATGAGCCTACAGCTGTGTTTTTGCACCGCTCCACCCTCCCGTCCACCCGCCCATCCCACAGGGCTCCCCTCCCTCCTCCCTCCCTGGTCCTCCCCCTGCTGGCGGGTGACTCACTCTGCTCTTGTGCAACAGCCCAGGCTCTCTGAGCAGAGTTGTTTTCCTCGGTGCCATCAGCTCCGCTCCTGATTTATGTCTTTCCATTTGGGTTAATGCTTTCCACATTTGGGTCTGAAGATTAGCGTGTGGCTCAGGGCTGCAGCCACCAAAACCCCAGCGCCCCGCTTGGGTCTGGCGTGGGGAAGCCAGCTAGCCAGCCAAACAGAGAGCCGGACAGACAGAGGGCAGCTTGGAGCTTTACCTGGAGGCCATCCTGCCTCTGGCCAGCCTCCTTGCCTCCCGGAGGAGGCAGAAGGAGGGAGGCTCACAGCCCCCACACCCAGCTTGCCTGGGACTCGTGCTGTTTCCTGTGAAGGGCTCACAGCGTGGAGGGTGTGAAGAGGTAATTGCCCGAGCCAGTGACTTCCCATCAGAGGAGCTGCATTGTCGTCGGGAAGTGAGAGGCACAAGTCAAAGGGTGTGGGGAAGTGATATCTCTGTGGCTGCGAAAGCTGCCATACAACACATGTGTGTGTGTGTGTGAGTTTCTCTGTCTCTTCGTGGAACAATAATATTACCTTTGTTGCCATGGCGTTGTTGTGGGGGTGGCTAATTGGACGCAGACCTGCCACGGGCTGGTGTCCATAGTGATTATCGGACGCAGCCATGGAACCCACTTGCATTTGCTGCCCTAGCTTGAGAGGCTGGCAGGGCATCATCGCTGTGGCGGTGGGTGCCCTGGGGTGGGGTGGCACCCTAGTCAGAAATGGACCCAGAAACCAGCATTTAGGCAGGAGCAGGAGCAACCCTGATCACTTCCAGGGTTGGAACACAGCCTGGGTTTGCTGAGGACCAGGGTTTAAGGAACTCCTCCTCCTCCTCCTCCTCCTTGGAGGCCCTGGACCACAGGGGAGCAGACGGGGTGTTCGTGGCACCGGGAGGGCCGGGGGTTGACTTGAGGCTGCTTGCTGTGCAACTGGTCCCCTAGGCCTACTCACCTGGCAGGTGACGTCTTCCCACCGAGGCTGTAGCCTCCATGCAAAAGGAGGTGCATGGGGTAGGTTTTAAACTCTTTGTTGAGTGCAGATCCCAGGAATGTATCTTTGTTAGTTTTATTCTCACTGAATATGTCATATCCAGTTGAATTCTGACATTTGATGAGCACTAAGAAATACAGAGGGCTTCCCAGGTGGTGCTAGTGGTAAAGAACCCGCCTGTTAATGCAGGAGACATAAGAGATACAGGTTAGATCCCTGGTTCAGGAAGATCTGCCAGAGGAGGGCATGGCAACCCACTCCAGTACTCTTGCCTGGAGAATCCCATGGACAGAGGAGCCTGGAGGGCTACAGTCCATGGGGTCGCAGAGAGTCAGACGTGACTCAAGTGACGTGAGCACATTCTTACCAACTAGGTAATATATAGATGAATTCTGACATTTGATAAGCACTAAAAATAGAGTGAACGTTGGCCCACCTCTTACCCCTGTCCTTTATCTCTCAGTTCACCTCCCAGAAGTGAGCAAGTTATCACTTTCTTGTGGGTGTGGAGGAAATCATGCAGATGTTTGCAAATGTACATGTGTTTTTACTTCCCTTCATACTGTGATGGCTTTCTCTTCTTCACCTTGCGGCTGCTACTGTTTTTTTTAAACCCTGTAACAATAAATCAATGGAAAGAGCATCTTTTTGTTTGTTTGTTTTCTGAAACACCTTCCTGCCTCATTTCACCGATGGGCCTTCCTTGAGGAATTTCGATGTCCACAGATGTCCGTGGCAGACCCTGACCTGGGCCTTGTGGACACAGGCGTGAACAGAGCAAGCCAGCCCTGTTCGAATGGAGCATCTCGTGTTGTCTTTTCAGTAATGAAATAAGAGGAAAATCATGATCCTTAGGCACTTAGAACTTTACCTCGCCCAGTTACAGAAAAGGAAGTGTTAGTTTTCTCTTGCCGCAAATGTAGTAGTTTCACATCCCTTCCATAGATCTGAAGAGCCAAAGTCTGAGATGAGTCATGAGGTTAAAATCAGTGTCCCAAGACTGGCTTCTCCTGGGGAACCCTGGGTGGGGGGGCGTTCATCCATTCCTTTCTTTTTCCATCTTCTAAAAGCTCCTTCCAGGACTCAGGGCTGCATGTCCTACTGCTTTTTCTCCCCATTTCTGGCCTGGTGTTGGCTTCCTTCCCTCTTTGACCTTGTCTCCTTATAAGGACCCTTGTGAGTGTATTTAGGGTCTGGCCAGATAACCTTCTCATCTCAAATTCCTTAGCTCAATTATACCTGGCATGTCCTTTTTTTCTTTTTAAGGTAACATTTGCAGGTTCCAGAGATTAAGATGTGGCTCCATTTGGGGGCCCATTTTTCAGCCTGCTCCAGGGGGTAGCTTTCAGTACTTGTAAAAGAGCAAGTTTGTGTGAGAGAACGTCATTAACCAAGTCGGGCCTTTCCCAGTTGTTCCCTATTGGTGGAAATGGACAAGACTTGAATCACTCCTTGAAGTTCTGATGTTCTAAATCAGTGCAGCTCACTGTTTAAAGTGGCCAAGACATGAAAACCTGAATGTCTGTCGACAGATGAGTGAATAAAGATGTAGTACATATATACAATTAAATATGACTCAGCCATAAAAAAGAATAAAATCATGCCATTTGCAGCAACATGGATGGACTCAGTTCAGTTCAGTCGCTCAGTCCTATCCGATGTTTCACGACCCCATGGACTGCAGCATGCCAGGCTTCCCTGTCCTTCACCAACTCCTGGAGCTTGCTCAAACTCATGTCCATTGAGTCAGTGATGCCATCCAGCCATCTCATCCTCTGTCATCCCCTTCTTCTCGTTCCTGCCTTTAGTCTTTCCCAGCATCAGGATCTTTTCCAATGAGTCAGTTCTTTGCATCAGGTGGCCAAAGTATTGGAGCTTCGGCTTCAGCATCAGTTCTTCCAATGAATATTCAGGACTGATTTCCTTTAGGATTGACTGGTTTGATCACCTTTTACGGTCCAAGGAACTCTCAAGGATGGATTAGAGGTTATCATACTAAGTGAAGAAAGTCAGAGAAAGACAAATACCATATGTCACTTATATGTGGAATCTAGAATAGGACACAAATGAGTTTATCTACGAAAGAGAAACAGACTCACAGACATTCAGAACAGACAAGTGGTTGCTAAGGAGTGGGGTGGGAGAGGGGTGGATTGGGAATTTAGGGTTAGCAAATGCAAACTATTATATATAAGGTGGACAAGCAACAAGGTCCTACTCTATCATGTAGGAGACTATTCAATATCCTATGATAAACTATAATGGAAAAGAGTATGAAAGAAAATGTTTATGTATGTACAACTACATCACTTTGGTGTACAGCAGAAATTAACACAACATTGTAAGTCAAATATACATAAAAAAAAAAAAAAGAAAAGAAAGTGGTACAGCTTACAGTTGTGTCTCTGCATCACCTGGGGATTGTGGGGAAAGCCCAGAAGCCCAGATCTTATCCTGTGTCCACAAGCCTTGACCTTGTGTCTTTGTGAACCCTTCATTGACTCTGCTCCTCAGTGAAGTTTGAGAAGCACCCCTCTCAGGAGTCCTCTCGGGGATGATAATGTGTGTGGGGGTGGGGGGGGGATGTGTGGGAGGTGGAACGTCTTGTCTTCTGTGAGTAAGCACCGAAGCAGGGCTGCAGACAGGAAGCACTGGAGGAGACCAGAGGAGGGGCCGGTGTCTGCAGAAGCAGCTGCCACCTGAGCCACACCTGGGAGGCAGGCGAAGGTGCGGCTGCATGGAGAAGCCGGGAGGTTACTCCAAGCAGAGCGGAAGGCTTGACGGCAGCGCAGAGGTAGGAACAGGCATGCAGCCTGTGGGGACGCGGAGGCTGTTTGGGGCCAGAAGGGACAGGAACAGGGGACTGGGCTGACAGGAGGAGCACTTGACAAGATTCATCTGTGAGTGTTTGCGGGCTTAGGATAGGACAGAGGCAGGATTCTGTCCGCAGGTGGGGATGAAGGCTGGGCGGTGGCGGGGAAGGTGGAGAAAGGGTGATTTAAGAGGAAATCTGAGTGGCGTAGGTCTAACAATCAGCTAATACTAATTGAGCAGGTGTGTTGGGCGCCGGAATGCTGTGAGCCAGCCGGACAAGGTCCCTGATGCTGGAAGTCTGCTTCGGGGTGAGGAGGCGTGGGTGGAGTTGGGCAATAAGCAGACAAACCCAAATAAACAAGGAGGGCCTCAGCCCATGGTAAATGCTCTGCAGGATTAAATTGGTTCCTGTGGTTGGAAGTGACTAAACAGTGGCTTCTTTAGATCGGTGCTTGTGGGGGAACCTCCCACTTAAGCCGATGTCTGGATCCAGCCATGGGAACAAATTGCTGGGGGAAAGGCAGAGGCAACAGCCCCATGCCAAAGCCATGAGGAAGGACTGAACTTTTCCCAAGGAGCAGCTAGGACAGCGAGGACCAAGCTTCATCTGCAGCGATGGAAATGTTCTGGTCATTTCCTGGTCATCTGTTCTGGTCATGTGGCCACCAGCCCCATGTGACAGCTCAGTACTTGAAAGGTATCTGCGAATACTTAGGAACCGAATTTCACATTTTATTTTAGTTGTCACTGTTTTAACTTTAAAAAAGCAACATGCGGCTGGGAACCACACTGCATTGAATGGCACAGGGCAAAGAAGGTTGGTGTGGCTAGAGGGGATGTGGTATAAAATGATGAGGGATCGGGTAAGTAGAAGGGCAGACTTTATTGCTTTGTGAATTAGGCGAAGTAGTTTGGATTTCTTTTTTCAAAGAGCAGTGCAAAATCTTTGGATGACTTTGGTTGAGGGGCTTGATGTAATCTGATGACTGTGTTCTAAGTTCTCTCTGGCTGCCCTGTAGAGAATAGGTTGGAGGGGATGGAGAATCAGTTTGAAGCTCATTGTGATGATACAGGGAGTGGTGTTGGTGCCCTGGGAACGGGGTGGCAGCACTGGGTGGATGATGGATGAACTTTGGAGGTGGATTGACCGGAATTGACAGGGATTAGATTGGGAAGGTGGAGAACTTGACCCCGGGTAGCAGCATTGTGAGAAGTCTGCTCAGAAGGCTGGCTAAGTCTCAAAGTCTGGGTAAACTGTACCCAGATCCCTGACCTACAGAAACTGAGACTGCATGTCTGTTGTTTGAAACCACTGAGTTTTGGTTTAATTTGGTACACAGTGGGCTTTCCTGGTGGCTCACTGGTAGAGAATCTGCCTGCCAGTGCAGGAGACGTGGGTTCGATCCCTGAGTTGGGACGATCCCTGGAGAAGGGAATGGCAACCCACTCCAGTCTTCTTGCCAAGATAATCCCCTGGACAGGGGTGCCTGGTGGGCTACAGTCCATGGAATTGCAGAGAGTCGGACATGACTGAGCACACAATACTCTGATATGTGGTAATATTAATTATTATTATTTGCTTATTTGCTAGTAATTCTATTAGTAAAATAACTAGTAGAAGAGGCAAAGGCAGTGTCCTCAAAATCCTTCATCTCCTGGCTTTACTTTCCTCTATGTTGGTGGCATTTTCTAGCTTAGTCACCTCTTCAGAAAGATGCTAAAAACTCTTAGTAATTCCAAGGAAAGAGGAAAATCACTGGGCAGCTTTCCAGTGGAGCCTAGGATGGCATAGTTGAGAGGTGGGGTCATCCTAACCCCCCGGACTGTGGAAGGAATAAGAATGGTACCCAGAGGAAAATTAAGGTCAGCTGATTCCAGTGGGAGAAGAATGGAAATCTACCCGACGTGGTGACCAATGAGACGTGGCAGTGATGGAATCCTTGATGTGAGCCTGGAAGGCATTTGAGGGGAGAGGTCCAACTCTCAGGCAGAGAGGGAACTGAATGGCTCGTGTCATCAACGTCAAGGGAAAAGTCTCATGGTGTAAAGGCAACAGCTGCAAGGAGCTTGGGGGAATGAGGTCGTGGGAAGTGGTGATCCCCGTGTTAACTGTGTGTGAGATTTTGTGTGCCTGTGTCCATGCAAGGACATTAAGAAGAGAACGTGGCAGTGAGGTGCCAGGCTGGCAGATAGGGACCATTCTTTTGAAAAGTCCAGCAGCCAGATTTTGTTCCTCTGTGCTAATATGCGAGGCTGCCAGTTGCAGGCCTAGAAATATAATGAAATTAATCACAAAAAGGCAAGGCTGCCAGGAACCATATACATCACTTGTTTCATCATGTTAAACCTGAATTATCCCCCCAAGACTTCTTTTAACCTAAAGTTTCCGTTTCCTCCTTCTGAGCCTTCAAAAGTCCTAACAAGGAGTGGGATAGCTGCCTCTTTTCTTCCCTCTTTCCTGATTGCCTGTGAAGGTGCTAAGGAGCTGGACTAATAATAAGCTGGAAATATTCCTCCAGCCCAACAGGAGCGAAGAGAGAAGTCCTGGCCCTGTCCTGTCCCCATCATGTGCCTTTTGGTATGAAGTAGAGCCTGACTGTGAGTTGGGAGGAAGTTAGCTGTCAGGTTTGAGCAATGTTTGGTTTGTGAGAGAACAAAGATTTCTCAGGAAATAAAATTGGGCAGAGGCATCACACGGACTGGTCACAGGGCGACTAATCTTGTAAAAGTCATGAAGATACAACTTTTTTTTTCTTTAACATTTTATTTTGTGTTGGGGTATAGCTAATTAACACTGTTGTGGTAGTTTTAGGTGCACAGCGGAAAGAGTCATACACAGACGTGTATCCATTGTCCCCCACAATCCCCTCCCGTCCAGTCTGCCTCATAACACTGAACAGAGTTCCTTGTGCTATACAGTAAGTCCTTGTTGGTTATCCATTTTAAATATAGCTGTGTGTAGATGTCCATCCCAAACTCCCCTAACTATCCCATTCACCCCATTCTCCCCCGCCCCACAACTGTAACTTCTTTCTCTAAGTCTGTAAGTCTGTTTTGTAAGGAAGTTCATCTTTGTATCATTTCTTTTTAGATTCCACATATGAGGGATGTCATATAATATTTCTCCTTCTGTGACTTACTTCACTCAATATGACAATGTCTAGGTCCATCCACGTAGATGAAGCTTTCTTTTCAAGACCAAGTGTTATATGCAGGCACAATGGCACTGTTGTAACTGCCTGGGATGGCTCACTTCCCTGTGATATCAGGTGTATTCCATAGAGCAAGCGTGCGGAGTGTTAGAGGATTCACTTCATGCCTGACCATCCAACTTGGTCACCTGAGCAAGAATACTAGGGGAGAAATAAATTGGAAGAGGAATTAAGAATTCCAGTTCGTCCCTCACTTCCAGCCTCCACATGGAGAGAGGCTGGCTGCCTCTGCCAAATCCACTCCAGGCCAGTGGAAAGATGCCCCTCTCAGGTCACTTGACACTGTGACCCAGTTTAAACTTCTCACCAGCCAGAGACGCAAAGTCCCCGCCTGCTCCGGCTGCCCCCTTCAGCCTGTGTAGTGGTTGGATGCAGGGCTTTCTGCATCACCTTTCCTGGAGCTCCGCGGGAATGCGTCCTGGCTTTGCAGGGGCTGGTGGGGCAGGCACTGTTTGGTAAACAGGGGTGGGACTGGGGGAGAGGGGGAACTGGACGGGCGGGTCCCTGACTCCCTCTGCCTTTTTCCAATGACTCATGGCCTGTGATGCTGGAAGGGGCCTCTGGGATAGATCATCTGCTCCAGCAGGCTTATTTCACAAGCGCGATTTCAGAAACAGGCTCAGGGGCAGTCCCAGAGCAGTGTAGGGGGAAGGGGACCCGTCACTCATGCCCACTCCTGGGGCCACGTGTGCCCCTCAAGGGCCCCACGTGTGCCCACATTTATTAAGACCCTGATGCTGGGAAAGATTGAAGGCAGAAGGAGAAGAGAGCGGCAGAGGATGAGATGGTTAGATAGCATCACCTACTCAATGGACATGAATTTGGGCAAACTCCAGGAGATAGTGGGGGACAGAGGAGTCTGGTGTGCTGCCGTTCACGGGGTCACAGAGTCGGACACAACTTAGCGATTGGACAACATCAGCATACGTATATATGGCAGGGATGGGGTGGGAATGGAGTTTGGTTTTGGACATGTTGAACTTGAGGTGTCAGTGGCCTGTGTTTCTGAAGCAAAATGTGGCTTATCAGACTTCCCTGGTAGTCCAGTGGTTGAGAATCTGCCTGCCAGTGCAGGAGACTTGGGTTCAATCCCTGGGTCAAGAAGATCTCCTGGAGGAGAAAATGGCAACCCACTCCAGTGTTCTTGCCTGGAAAAGCGCATGGACAGAGGACCCTGGCAGGTCTACAGTCCATGGGGTCGCAGAGAGTCGGACACGATTTAGCGACTAAACAACAACAACGAGGTTCTATATTCTCAGAATAGAGGGTAATAGGAGTTGCTATTTTCATGAGGTCGACAGGAAGGACCTCCAGTTCCAAACGTTTGAACAGAGGCCCGAATAAAATCAGGGAACAAACCTGTGGGGTCTGAGAAGTGTATGTCTGTGGGGTGGGGAGGAGAACACATGGGCCAAGAGTGGACCTCCATTGGGTCTGGAATAGAGGGAGATAAGAAGGTGGGAAAGAATTGACTGGAGGCATGACATGATTTCTTTTAAAGACTGAGATGAAATTCACCCAACCTAAAATTAACCTTTTAAACTGTAAAATTCACTCATACTTAAGTGTATTTGCAATATTGTGTGACCATCTCTTCAGTCTAGTCCCAAAACATCTTTAGCAACCCCAAAGGAGACCTTGTACCCTTTAACACTCATTGCCCATCCCCCCATCCTTCCCTCCCTGCCCCCCCCCCCCCCGCCCTGCTTGAAGCTCATGGTCTTTAAAGATATTTTTTTTTTTTTAAACTATCTTCTTTTTCTGTCTGGTGGGAGGAATTTCTTTGGCTTTAAGGTAGGAATGGTGCTTGCCTTGAGCAGGTGGCTTGTTTTATCCTAAGGACATGGAGGACCCTTTAGCCAAACACATTTCCCTCTTTGCTCTGGCTGCAAAGCTCCAGGCCAGATTTGGGGGCCACCCCTTCTAGTGTGGAGAGATTGGACTGGAGAGGTCCCTGACCACAGCCAGACCTCATCTCATTTTTCCTGCTACAATTTTCTCCATCCACTATGGCACTCCCAGGGTCTGGATCAGGGAAACGGGTCATGGGAACTCTCACTAATTCTCTCCCCTCCACTCCATCCTCCCAGCTTCTCCCCGCGCTGAAATCCGACGTGCTGCACTTGACCTCCCTGCTCCGGGGTTTTGTGCCCACACCACGTGTCCCCCCACTGCCAGCATGGAAATCAATGGCTCCAGAAATAGCATGCGTGGCAGCCCGCCTTGGGTCATTAAGGGTGATTTATCTTTCTGTTAGAGACGCCGGACTGGGTGAGGATTTACCTTGAGTCCCTCATTGCGCTGGGCTGACTGAGCCTTGTGAAAAGAGGCTCGGTAATTAGGCCCGCGTGGAGCCTCCCTCAGCCCGGCCTGTGCGGGTTTAATGAGAGTCGGCCAGAGGCCAGGGAACTTCCTGTTGGCACGCGTGGTCCCCTTCTCCTGAACCCTCATTGACTCAACTTAGGGGCCCAGAATACTGGACGGTTGGGAGATGAGGAGGTTGCCGGCAGCTGGGTTCCCTGGGATCTTGTACCCCTGCTCCGTCCTCCTCCTGACCCCAGCCCACCTTCTTGGTGCCCCTAATAGAACCTCAGTTTCACTGGCTCGGTAATGTATTTTCCCCCACCTCTTTTTTTTTTTCTTTTTAAAGACACACAGGCCTCTCCTTCACCCTCTTTAATGTTACTGAAATTGTACCTGGTGCAGTTGTACCCTGACAGTGAGGTTGGGGACATCTGCTCTGGGTGAAGCCCCAGCCTCCCTTTTGACCTAGCCCATCAGGATTTTATTCTCTCCCCTCCTTCTGGCTATACTCCCTAACAGGTGGATACATTTCTTATTTTCAATTATTTTCTTATTAAAGGATGCTTAGGGGCCTGGGGGGTTGGGCTTCCCTGGTGCCTCAGGAGTAAAGAATCCGCCTGTCAATGCAGGAGACAGGGGTTCAATCCCTGGGTCAGGAAGATCCCCTGGAGGAGGAAATGGCAACCCACTCCAGTATTCTTGCCTGGGAAATCACATGGACAGAGGAGCCTGGTAGGCTACAGTCCATGGGGTCGCAAAGAGTCAGACACATCTGAGCGACTGAACGCCATCACATCATCAGGGGCCTGTGGATTTCATTTTTTTTTTTTTTTTTTTGGATTTCAGAACTTCGGGGGCCTCTGACTTCAGCCCTTCTTCCATTTCTGAGCTGTAAAGGGGTCATTGTTTCTGAGCTCAGCGGTGGTGGGCTGACTGCCTTCTGAGACCTTAGGCTTGCTGAGTCCATCCTTTTCACAGTGATGAAGGCTTCAGAACTGTTTGAGGGAGCTGTTCAGAAAGGCCTCTTCATTGTTTCATTCATTCATCATCCATCATGATTCAGTGAATCTTTATTGAATGTCTTCAGTGTGCAAGGCATGTCTGCTGGGTGCAGTGTAGACACCCGGCATGGGCACCTGGCCCCCTGCATCCCAGGGACCGACAAGCTCATTGCCAAGCAGGGCCAAGTCCATGCCAAGCTCCAGCGTCAGCCTTTTCTGGCATGTGTTGTTGACATGGTGATGATGCTTACTGCCTCTCAAAAAGCATCCTGGCCCACGTCTTCCCTGGTGATCCCATCTTCCGGGAGACATGTGCCTGCTCAGTGGAAATTGAGGCAGTTTGTGTATACAACACCCGCCCCACACACAAACACACGCCACCCGGGGAGGCCAGGCCCAGCTCCCTCTGCAGTCTGGGTGGGTGGGATGTTTCCTTCAAGGATAGTTTTTTTTGTGAGTTTTCCCATGCACACCTGAACCTCTTAATGAACTCTCCTAAAACTAAGTGGGAATCACAGTTGTTCCCTCTGTTTAGAGGGCAGGGGGCCGGAGGAGGGAACCTTTCGTGTAACTGTTCCCTGTATCTGCCGGTGCCTTGGGGAGGTCCTTTGTTAAATTGACAGAACCATTTTTAGTTACTTGGGAGCCACTGAAGGTTTTCCAGGTTGGTCTGAGGGGATCCTTGTAGCTTCTAGGCCTCCTCTGCCTGCAAAGGCCTCTGGAACTGGGATCTCTTGGGAATCTATGCTACAGCTCTTAATCACTCACTCCATGCCCCCATCTGTTCTATAGTTCAAGTAGCTTCGATACATGCCTGAGATCATGCCTGACACCCCAGCAGATCTCTTAGCGCACCCATCAGGATCCATGAAGAAGCTTTGGTCTGAAACTGGATTTCTGCACTGACTGCAGTTATTACCGATTTCATCAGCTTGTGCAACCTGAGTTGATTCGCTTTTCCCATCATGTTTAATGGGCTTCCCTGGTGACTCAGATGATAAAAAATCTGCCTGCCATGTGGGAGACCCAGGTTCGATCCCTGGGTTGGGAAGATCCCCTAGAGAAGGGAATGGCAACCCACCCCAGTATTTTTGCCTGGAGAATTCCATGGACAGAGGAGCCTGGCAGGCTGCAGGCCATGGGGTCACAAAGAGTCAGACACGACTGAGCATCTAACACTTGGTTTTAACTGAAACTCTGCTCCTATCCCCTCTGTTTAGAGAGCCCAGAACAAACTCGGGTTCCTTATGATGGTTTGAGAGCAGGGACTGCGCCAGGTATTGCAAATGTTGTGCCAAAGCCAAGGAAACGTGATCTCTGCTCTCAGAGCCTCAGAGGGACACGCTGAGACCCTGTTTACCCGTCCTCCCTGCTGCAGAGTGTAAGCATTCTCAGCTGATTAGCTAATGACTTAGGACTGGGCTAGTGCGATGCCAAAAACGTGAGTCACTCACTTACAGGTATGGGCAGCAGTGCGCATGCTCCGTTGCCATGGGAATGTGAACATGTATTCATCTCCAAGCAGAAAGAATTTACTTCCACTCCTCAGGGATGTGGATGGTTCCCACATTGTTCCCTGGGCACGTCTGTTCTCCCTAAGGCTGCAGCATCTTCACCCCATCACCCCATCCACTGTGACACTTCCCTGGGTGAGTGTCCTGACCCAGTGTATGCATTGCCCCACCCCCAACCCTTCTACTTTGTGGGTGCAGCCAACATCCCATTGTGCCTCTGATACCCAAGTTGAAGTCCCAGTGACCTAATTGTGAAGCAGGAATGTTTTCTTGAGGCCAGGCAGCCTGATGAGGTGACAGGAGCCAGACTTTAAAGTTTGAACAGATTTGGCTCAGGTTCTGGCGCTGTCACTTATGAGCTGTGTAACCTTGAAAAAATATTTTTCTTCCTCTTTAGTGTCCTCATAGATAAAGGGGGGTTAATCCCTATGTTGGACTTCCTGGGTGGCTCAGTGGTAAAGAATCTGCCTGTAGTTCAGGAGGCATGGGGTTCGATCCCTGGGTCAGGAAGATCCCCTGGAGAAGGGAATGGCTACCCATTCCAGTATTCTTGCCTAGAGAATTCCATGGACAGAGGAGCCTGGCAGGCTGCAGTCCATGGGATCACTAAGGGTCGGACACAACTTAGCAACTAAACACCACCACCGCCATCAACAAATCCCTGTATTACCAGGTTGTGGGAAGGATGAAATTAAAACATGTCAGTGTGCTTCATGCGTCACCAAGTACATTTTCTTATTCTGTGCCCCAGCACCCTGGGTTGAAGCAGTGACGCTGAGCACCCTGAGGCATTACCTCTGACTTCCCAGGTGGCGCTCGTGGTAAAGAACCCATCTGCCAGTGCAGGAGACTTGAGAGGCGCAGGTTCAATCCTGGGTCAGGAAGATCCCCTGGAGAAGGAAATGGCAACCCACTCCAGTATTCTTGCCTAGAGAATCCAGTGGACAGTGGAGCCTGGCAGGCTGTAATCCATAGGGTTGCACAGAGTCGGACACTGCTAAAGTGACCAGGCATGCCACACCCAGGGACATCCTGGAGAATTCAGAACTCTGGACTGTGGGCTTCGCCTGCCTTATGCTGCTTGGGTGATGTGTCACATGGGGTTCTTTGGTCACAAACTTCAGAAACCATTTCTTCGATGTCAGCAAAGTGAAATTTATTACAAGGATTCTGGAAGCTCACAGAATGGACAGGAGGCTGGGGATATCTTCTGAAAGCAGATAGAAACCAAGATGCTCAGCTGTGTGGGGCCAGGAGGTAGGACTGATAGGAATAATCTTGCAGCGAACAGAGTGTGGTCAGGTATGCTTGGTTGTTAAAGGAGGAAACCCCATACGTCTCTCCAGGTGTCAGCAGAGAGCGTCTGGCGGCAAGCACAACTTTGCCCTGTGAAAGAGGAAGGAAACTCCCCCTGGCATCCCTTAGGGCTTATAGAGGGAGGGCTGGCACCTGGATTCAGAGATCCATGGAGAACGTACCTAGTAGGAGTGCCTTTTTTTCCTAAAAAAAAAAAAAGGTGCAGTGGTGTTAAGCAAGGTTTGGGTAAAGGATGCTTGGCAGCTTAAGCAAGAAATGTCTGCAGCAGTGATCTTGGACAGATTTCACTGCTTTCCTGAAAATGAGAGACTTGAACTTGATAATCTCAAAGGACCCTTGGGTTTCTAATAGGACTGCTGCAGTGATGAAACAGCTTTCCACTGGAAAGGATAGGATTTAGCATTAGGCGCCTTCTTAGTTCTTTGTTTTTCTCCTGAAGCCTCCTGCTCTGCAAGATATGCAGTTAATGCATATGCAATTATTTTCTAAAAATATGCAATATTTTCTAAAACCCACTTAGTTTTAACTAAAAAAAGAAGTTATATGTATCTACTCTATCGCTATTTTAAAAATCAACTATAATTTATATATTTTACAATAAAGTATATAATTTCCCATAAGTGTATCATGAAAAAAGTGTTAGTTGCTCAGTCATGTCCAAGTCTTTACAACCCCATGGAATGTAGCACGCCAGGCTCCTCTGTGTATGGAATTCTCTAGGCAAGAATACTGGAGTGGGTTGCCATGCCCTTCTCCAGGGGATCTTCCCAACCCAGGGATGGAACCCGGGTCTCCTGCCTTGCTTCTCCTAACTTTCCTGGTGGCTCTGACGGTAAAGAGTCCACCTGCAATGTGGGTGTCCCATCCCTGGGTCGGGAAGATCCCCTGGAGGAGGAAATGGCAACCCACTTCAGTGGTCTTGACTGGAGAATCCCATGAACAGAGGAACCTGGAGGTCTACAGTCCATTGGGGTCACAAAGAGTGAGACACGACTGAGCAACTAAGTACAGCATTGCAGGCAGATCGTTTACCGTCTGAGCCACCAGAGAAGCCCAAATGTATTATAATTTACCATAAATAAATAAAATGTACTGTAAGCTATTATTTACCATAAAATTCACCTATTCTCACGGTATAGGTCAGTGACTTGACAAATATATACACCTGTGTAGCTGCCACTCCAATTGACATCTGGAACATGGTTCTGAAAAGTTCTCTCTTACCCATTTGCAGCCAGTTTCTCTCCTATTCATCTCCTCAGGTCACCTCTACTTTCTACCCCATAGGTTAGTTTTGCCTATTCTAGGATTTCATAGAAATGGATCATGCGGTTTGTACCCTTGAATCTTGGCTTTGTACCCTTGAAGTTAGGCTTCCTGGAATAGGATAAAGTCTGAGCTTTAGCCATATTGTATCAGTTGTTGATTCCATTTTATTGCTTAGTAGAATTTCATTGGTTGACCATACTCCTAGAACCAAACTTAACCCATTTGTCAATTGATGGACATTTGGGATGTTTCCAGCTTTTAGCTATTATGAGTAATTCTCCGGACTTTTGTATGTAAGTCTTTCAGACATGTTTTCATTTCTCTGGTGTAAATACCTAGGAGTGAAATTGTTGGATCATATGATAAGTGTATGTTTATATAAGAAACGGCAAAACTAGTTTCTGCACTTCACTCGTCACTCACAGCAACATAGGAGCTTTCAATTGTCCTAGTTCCTTGCCAAGATTTTTTTTTTTAACATTCTAGTGAGTATGAAGTAGTTTCTGATTGCATTTTCAACTTGTGTTTTCCTGAGGGTTAATGATGTTGAACATTTTTCCTGTGCTTATCACCATCTCTGGATTTGACAGGTATCAACACTTGCCAAATGTCAGTTAGAAATACCACATTTAGTTCAGTCACTCAGTCATGTCCAACTCTATGTGACCCCATGGACTGCAGCATGCCAGGCTTCCCTGTCCATCACCATCTCCCGGAGCTTGCTCAAACTCAAGTCCATCAAGTCGATGATGCCATCCAACCGTCTCATTCTCTGCCATCCTCTTCTCCTCCCACCTTCAATCTTTCCAAGCATCAGGGTCTTTTCCAAGGAGTCATCAGGTGGCCAAAATATGGAGTTTCAGCTTCAACATCAGTCCTTCCAATGAGTATTCAGGACTGATCTCCTTTAGGATGGACTGGTTGGATCTCCTTGCAGTCCAAGGGACTCTCGAGAGTCTTCTCCAGCACCACAGTTCAAAAGCATCAATTCTTCTGCGCTCAGCTTTCTTTATAGTCCAACTCTCACATCCATACATGACTCCTGGAAAAGCCATAACTCTGACTAGATGGACCTTTGTCGGCACAGTAATGTCTCTGCCTTTTAACATGCTATCTAGGTTGGCCGTAGCTTTTCTTCCAGGGAGCGAGCATCTTTTAATTTCTTGGCTGCAGTCACCATCTGCAGTGATTTTGGAGCCCAAGAAAATAAAGTCTGTCACTGTTTCCATTGTTTCCCCATCTATCTGCCATGGAGTGATGGGACCGGATGCCATGATCTTCATTTTTTGAATGTTGAGTTTTAAGTCAGCTTTTTCACTCTCCTCTTTCACTTTCATCAAGAGATTCTTTAGTTCCTTTTCACTTTCTGCCTTAAGGGTGGTGTCATCTGCGTATCTGAGGATATTGAAATCTCTCCCGGCAATCTTGATTCCAGCTTGCGCTTCCTCCAATCCGGCATTTCGCATGATGTACTCTGCAGGGTGACAACATACAGGGTGACAATAACACATTACTCGGCATTAAAAAAAGAAATCCCACGTGTTCCTCCAGTTCTGTTCCCCTTTCTCCTTGTCTCTGCAGAGGTAACCACTCTTCTGTGGTTGGTGCCTCATGAACATGTTTAAAATTTTTATTACCATATATGCTATGCATCTACAGGGGCTTCCCTGGTGGCTCAGCAGTAAAGAATCCGCCTGCCAATGCAGAAGACACGGATTCAATCCCTGGGTCAGGAAGATCCCCCTGGAGAAGGAAATGGCAACCCACTCCAGTATTCTTGCCTGGGAGATCCCATGGATAGAGGAACGTGGTGGGCTACAACCCATGCGGTCACAAAGAATTGGACATGACTGAGTGACTAAACCACAACAGCATGCATCTGCAGTAAACATTTACTAATGTCTTTATGTCTTTTGAAACGTACATTAAATATAGTTCTCTTGGTGGAATTGGCTTTCTTCATGCATGTTTTTGAAGTTTATCCAGGTCAGTGTATGTAGACCTGGTTCATTTTTCTAGCACATGCATATCTCATAGTTGATTCCTGTGGGTAGACTTTTTAGACTATTAGAAACGACTGTACATCTCTCCTTGTGTGAGTATTCTGTGAGTATTCCTCTGAAGCAGATAAATACCTAGTAGATTATCTGGGTCTTAGTATGTACCTTGGGATTTTGCCACTTGGGATTTTGTTTTTTTTCAAAGAGGTTTTGCAAATATACACGTAATGCTACCCACAGAGTATACAATATCCTCTCCCCTAGCCAAGACAGCACACTTATTTTTGCCATCTGAACGTGTGAAATATTGCACCTCAGATTTAACTTGTGTTTGTTTTCCCTTCATTGCTAGTAAGGTTGTGTATATTTTCATATGTGTATTTGCTTTCAGATTTCCTCTCCTGTGCATATCCTATTCACACCCTGCTCACTTTTCCATCACACTGTCATTTAAGCCTTGCTTTTTCATATTTTTTAAACAGTATATTTTGTCATGTGGCATTTTTAAATTGTAATCTAGTCAAATACATGTATTAACTGCGTAGACTGTTTATTTAGGAAAACTTTTCTTTATTGAGGGCATAAGATGGTCCTCCCATCCCCAGAATTTCCTAATGTGTATTTAGGATTTTTATACCTGTGCTCTGTGAGGTTAAGAGGTAGGCTTTTAATTCTTATATTGTTTTTCTTTGAAGATTGGTATCAGAGTATTCTAAAAGGAATTGATTGTTTTTCTCTCTCTGGTAGAGATGGTGTAAGTGTTGCCTTTTCCTTAAAGGTTTAAGAGAACTTCGTCAGTAAAACCACATAAACCTATTATTGTTTTTTAATGTAGATTGTAGACCGCAGAATCGATTCCTTTGAAGGTTATAGATCTACTCAGGTTTTCTATTTCCTCTTGAGTCAATTTGAAATTTTTCTGAAAAATGATCAGTGGCAGGAGATAGCAAAAAGGTTCCAGGACTTGTGAGAAAACAGCACCTTCTGCCGACTCAAATTCCAGACACCAAGGTCAGCTGAGGAGATCAAAGTGAAAGCACTGCAGAGTTTTGTATTACTCAGAAGCAGAAAAGAGTTATCGATTAACTGTATGCTTGAAGTCAAGTGTACGTGTAAAAAATGTCAGTGTAACCACCTAAGTAGTATAAACAGACTCTATAAATACCAAGTTTGTGGGGTTGGAAGGAAAATAAAGAAAATGCAGTCCATCCAACAGAATGCAAGCAGGAGGGAGCAGAAACTGCAAAGCAAAAAGCCTGGTGAATAGAAAACATGTTGTTAGGATGGCCTGCAGGCAGCATCTCCTCCTAAGATGCCTTTCTGGACCCCTCGGTTTTTCTGCTTAGCACTGCACCCGTCCGTTCTGCGCCATGACTGTCCGTCTGCCATCTTTCCCTCTTTACAGAAGGCAGACTCTTCCCAGAAGCTGACTGGGCCGTATATCTGCTGCTTCTCGGTGCCTGACATATAGTAGGTACCCACTCGGTGTTTGAACGAGCCTGGCAAACAATTTAATAAGGAAGTGAACAGATGGGCAAATATATCTGGAAAGGTTACTCTATCAAGTTTAGTGGCTGTGGGGAGACATTTTAATCAGCGATTGCCTTGGTTGGTCTGTGAGTGGGGAACCGAGAAAGTAGCGGGAGCCATGGATTTGACCGGGGAGCGGGGGTGGGAGTCAGCGTGAGATGCCTAAACGGGGAACAAGGTGAAAGTGTTACTTGCTCAGTTGTGTCCAATTGTTTGTGACCCCATAGCCTGCCATGGAATTCTCCAGGCAAGAATACTGGATTGGGTAGTCATTCCCTCCTGTAGAGGATCTTCCCAATTCAGGGATCGAACCTGGATGTCTTACATTGCAGGTGGTTTCTTTACTGTCTGAGCCTAAATTGAAACCACCTCTGAAGTCTTCACTCAGCTGTCTGTGTGGCTGTTACATGCTTCAGTATGTGGTTAGTTCCTTGTGCAGCCGACAAAGAGCCTCTGCTGCAAATAAGAGCTTCCCAAACATGAACCAGAGCACGGATCACCTGGGGCGCTTAGCAGAAAGCAGATTTTGATGCAGGAGGTCAGGGGAGGGTCCTGGATGCTGTGTTCCTAACCAGCTCACTGTGGCTGGTGTGTGGACTGGGCTTTTTGGAGCAAGGGTTCATGCTGTCATCTTGTCATCTACATTTTGGCTTTCCCCAGAGCCTCGGGAACAGCAGAGGAACTCTAGACTTAGAGAACAGGCTCGAATGAAAACCATTCTGACTTCCAGGATTGTTACCAGTGACCGTGAAAGAGCCCAGCCCACGCTGGCTGGGGAGGGGTATCAGCTAGCCTCAAGCTGTGTTTCATCCTTTTCCCCATTTTCCTGTTTCTCAGGCTGAGCCACAGGGCCTGCTAGGACACGTCGGATCCTGGGAAGCCCTCGTCTTTGTGATTCACATGTCACTTGTCACTGTTCTCCAGCCCTGCCACACTTAATCTGAGCAATCAAAATCCCATTTCCTTGCCTCATTCCTGCGAGCCTTCGCCTTGCCGTCACTCGGGTCCCCGGCCAGGGAGGGTCTCCTAAATCTCCCTTTTGCTGCCCACCCTGGGCGTCAAGAGTGACGTAGTCACTTGGACTCATAACACAGACTGGGAACTGTGACACCCTGACAACCAGCTCACTTCTTTTCAGCCCTCTCCCCCTTTTTAGAGAAATGGCACAAAACTAGTGGGCAGGTAAGCCAGTAATGCACCAGTCCTAGGGCCAGACAATCCATGCACGTTGGTCCGTCCCCAAGCCTCTGTCTGTAGTCTCCCCACCCAGAAACAGTGTTGGCAAGCGGTCCGCTCTTTTCTTTGCCTTATGCTCATTATCTGCTCCCATGGATCCAGGAGGCTGGTGGACAGAAGGATCATTCTGTCAGTAAGTGATGGAACCTGGGGTTTCTCTGGGCATGGGCTAGCTCCAGGACTTTACAGCAAGGGTATTTAAAGCCAGAAGAACCTCTTATACCCAGCAGGAAAATCGAAACTTGAATGCCTTTGGGGCTGTTCCCAGACTGTGGGCAGAAGAACCCTCGCCACCTGCTTCTCTAGCGCACTCCTGGCCCTCAGTGAGCTTTGGCCTTTGGCTTTTCCTAGGATGGGCAGAGATGATGCTGCCCTGAGAGGAGGCCCAGGATGACCACGCTGGCCAGCATCGCTGCTGTGGAACAGATGATGGTCAGAGCAGGCTGCATACTGGCTTTGTGTCCCAGGGCCCCAACCTTTCCTCTTATTAACCTTGGCTGAACAAGCTGTAGACCAGGTCGTGTCTGCTACCGGCCCCCGTGAGGCAGGTGGTGGCCACAGAGACAGCCAAGCAGCTCTATTGGCTGCGTGTTAGAATCACCTTTGAGCTTGCAGGGCAGCCATCTCCAGGTGTCTCCCTGAGACATCCTGTTTCACGGGCCAGGGGATTCCTGGGCATGCAGGTATCTATAAAGCTCCCAGATAGGGAATTCCTTGGTGGCCACTCAGTGCCATGACCCTGGTTGAGGAACCAAGATCCCACAAGCTGTGTGGCACAGCCAAAAATAAATAAATTTAAAAAAAACAACAAAACAACCTCCCAGGTAATTTTCATGGGCAGCCAGGCTGAAAACCACTGCTTTCGAGGATGACGGGGAAGATGGCAACGTTTGTCTTCATCTTGTCAGGACAGTTTTTGTACGGCCCTGTTGAGTTTTCATGAGATGACTGCAGTCTTTATTTTTCTCATGGGACATTTCCTGGCTTTTATAGGTAGGCCCCTGACCTGCAGGCTAAGCCCTCACCTCTCTGACAGAAATACCTGTTGGGCTGGGCCCCACCTCTCCAGCTGTTCTCTGTTCACAGGCTGTTCTCTGCACATGTGGGGGAGTAATCTGCCTTCGGCTGTTTCCTATTCTTGTTCTTGGCTTCACACTCAGGGCCCAGCTCCACAGAAATAATGTTACTGAGCCCAGTCTCTGGGCGCTTCCCACTACCCCACAACAACCCTACGGGGTTTGTATGACTTTTGATCCTGTGCCTCAGATGTGGACAGTCATTTGGCCAGGGGGATGGTGGAGCCAGGACTTGAATCTGGGTCAGTTTTTCTCATCAGCCTGGCCTCTCAGCCATCCCACTGCCTTTCTATGCTTGGGGTTCCTTGGTGCCTTCCTGCCTGCTGCCTCTGAATGGTTTCTGAGTGGGTCCCTCTGTTTCTGATTGGATGGCTCCTTAAAGCCAGTGGTTGGGTTGGACCGGAAGATCATGTGGTGTTGGGGAAGTGGGAATCGGGGATGTCGTCCCCTGTTTGAGAAGAAAGGCACATTTCCAACTTCAGAATGCTCCCCTCATCCCGGACCAACCCCCACATCCCAGATCATGAATTGCCTGTGAGAGACCCTCTGCCTCTCCCAGCCCCTCTTGATTTAGGAAATTGGCTAGAGGCACAGCATCTCTGGTGGCATTTTCTCTCCCCAGGATCAGGCCAGTAGCCAAGGCCAGCCGAATGGAGCCCAGGGGAGCAGAAACTGGGGATGAGGGAGAACAGGGGCCCAGGCTGGGAGCAGAAGGGGCACCTGCCCCAAGCGGGTGCTGGTGTTGTGTTACTCCTGGGCACAGTGGCCGCAGAGGCCGGCGAACAGATGAGCCAGCGGGGCAGGGAGGAGCTGGGAAATGCCTTGGATGTGGGATGGGGCATGGGGCAGACAGGGAACCACCCAGCAGCGCCTTCTTCCCTGCTGCCTGACAGTGAGCCAGACAGGGCAGGTTCCTATAGCACATGGGGTAACCGTGTAGTGTGTTCCAGAAGACTGGGCAAAGGTGGGTCTCAGCGGTCCACAGGCAAGACTTTCCGAACCATTAAATCACAAAAGAAGTGTTTTTTCCTTTTGCAGTGCTCTCAGTTAAGGAGAGTTTGGGGCGGTGCTGGGTGAGAACAGGCCTCGGCAGGCAGAACTGTCTAGTTACGACTGAGTAGCATTGCTTGTTTTTTTTGTTGCAGTTATTCTTGTGCTGTAGATTTCTGGCAGATGTTACTAGTTTTCCATTCAGAGAATACTGTTAAGATTTTCTGAGAAATAAAATGTGTTTGTTTGTTTGTTTAAGTAAAGAAAGGAGTCAACTAAAAATATTAAGTAAACAAGAGTGGTATGATGTCATGCCAAAAATGATAGTGAAAGATGAGCTCCCAAGGTAAGCTGGATATAGTGGGTTCAACGTCACCAGCTGTAGGGTCAAATAGACCAGGGCTCACACCCTTTAAAATGGGATCTTGGGCAAGTCATTGCATGCCTGTAAGCTATAGTTGACACCATTGTAAACCATGAATATTATATTAAATAAGCTCACGTGTGTTGCATGCTGGGCCCAGTGCCTGACAGAGAGAGTGATAGTAAGTGGTGGTGATTATAAGAAGTGCTCATCAATGTGAGAGATTGCAGTTGCAGGCCAGTGTTCCTGAGTGAAAAGTGCTGTCAATGAGCACAGGCCAACCACGGGCCAGCACACTTTGTGAGGAGTGAGCTCTGCATCAGCACAAGGGTTTTAGAGGCCTGTCGCCTGCCTAGGGGTCAGTGGCAGATTCCTGCCACTGAATGGGCCAGCCAGACAGCAGGGGAGGTCCCTTTTAAGGAACATTCTATATCCAGTGTGGAGAAACTGTTAACAGAGCCAGCCCAGGACTGCTGTCCTTACAGAGCTTGCTTGCAGTGTTGGTCTTCGGCTGATGTCACTTGGATCTAGGGAGGGTTCCCACCATTCCAGAAACCATCAGGATGGCTCTTATGGAAACTGTTCTTTCAAACATTGTGATTCATACTGAGCACCTGCTTTCCTTCTGGGAGTCTGGGGTTTTGCTGTGTATCAGGCAGAGGATGCCTGTGGGACCATGGGTGCGTGCTCAGTCACTCGGTTGTCTCTGACTTGTTGTGACCCCGTGGACTGTAGCCCACCAGGCTCCTCTGTCCATGGGATTTCCCAGGCAAGAATACTGGAGTCCTGTTTCCTTCTCCAGGGGATCTTGCTGACCCACAGATCAAACCTACGTCTCCTGCATTGGCAGGTGGATTCTTTACCACTGAGCCACCAGGGAAGCCCGCCTATGGGACCAGCCCCTGACCAAGCCCCAGAGTTCTGAGTCTCTGAGCATCCCTGGTAGACACACTTCCTACCCATCACAGCTGGACAAATTCAGTGCATCTCGCATGGCTGCTCTGGGAGGAGACTCCTGCAAGCTTATACCTGGTTTCCTCAGGGCCTGGCCCCAGACACCTTTTCCCTTTATTGATTTTCCTTTTTTTTTTTGTATCTTTGTGTTATAATAAATCATGGCTACATACTGGTTCTGTGAGTCCTCCTAGTGAATAACCAGACCTGGGTGGTCTAGGGAACCCTGACACAGCTGGTCTCTGCCTTCCAGTCAGAGGAGAACCCAGGCTCCTTCGGCCCTTGAGGGAAGGGGTGTGGGGGTGCTGATGCTGCTTCTGGGATGAACTTGCCTATCAAGAGTGTGTTGGGGGGCTGCCCCTCTCAGCACTGGTGTGATTTCACCTAGCTTCTCACGAAGCAGCTTAAGAGGTTTGGGAGGAGCTGGTGGGTCTTTTCACGTGAGGCCTCAGTCTCAGCCGTGGGGTGTATGACATTCTGAAGGACAGATCGCAGGCCCAGACTAGTTTGTGCAGAAGTGTCCAAGGTCAAAACCAAGTGACCAAGGTTGTTTGGTATAGATGGTGTCAGAGCCACCATGCCCCGGCTCTTTACAGAATGTGAGGTGACCACACCTCCGAGTCAAGATTATGGGGTATTGCTATCAGCTTCTCTCAGTTACAGAGTTAGCCGTCTCCTAGTTGGAGGTCTCTCTAACAACTTCTAGGGGATGGTTTCTTATCTCTGATCAAGGCCCCCACCCCCAGCCAGGGCAGAGCAGGGTGTGCAGTCTCCAAGCTGTATTCTCTAAGAACTGTCACCAGCTGGAGAATGACAGACATTCTGGCTTGGTGCTGGTTGGGCGGGTGGCCTGGTTATTCTGTGTGGGTCTCCAGGGAGCTTTTCAGCCAGAAGTAAGCTGGTGGGGGTGGGGGTAGTAGCCTGCATGGAGGAGTGAAGGAGAGGCATTTGGTGACCTGCAAGGAGCCAAAGTGGATCATGGCTGCCCATGCAGAATGACAGGGACCACGCAGTCCTTATGTGCTAGCTGTGTGTGGGTTTCCATAACAGGCCTTAAAATGAGTGTGGTGCTGTTTAGAAACGGGTCTCTTAGCCTGCCCGAGCCATCCTGGGCACCCTGTAAGGGACCACCTTGAGTGTTGTCAGTGCTACAGGAATGCCTGTGATTTGGGGAGCTTCCCTGGTGGCTCATTGGTAAAGAATCTGCCTGCCAAGCAGGAGTTTCAGTTTCAATCCCTGGATTGGGAAGAACCCCTAGAAGAGGGCGTGGCAACCCACTCCAGTATCTTGCTTGGAGAATCCCATGAACAGAGGAGCCTGGTGGGCTACAGTCCATGGGGTCACGAAGAGTCAGACATAGCTTAGCGACTAAACAACAACAACGCTTTGGGGAACCCCACCTTGCCTCACCAGCCAGATCAGCAGACCGCAAAGGAAGCTCAAAAATTTGGTTTTGATATGGGCGTTTCCGTGGAGATGTGGGCGTGTCCTGACCCAGCTCCCCACATTGTGGGGGCAGCTTCCAGTTGGGAGGGGGGACCTTCCCCAGTTGCTCGAGTCCTCTTGGGGGCTGGCAGCGGCCGGACACCCCACTTAGAGCCGAGTCCACCCACGTACTCTTGTAGGTGTGACCAGCCTCTGTCCTCCCCACAGTGGGGGTGGGGGGATCACTCCAGAGGCAAGCCTCCCCAAGCCGGCCGGGGAGCACCTGCGATCTACAGTTCTGGTTCTTTCCAGTGGGTGGTCTTTCCCTTCCTTTTCTCTGGTGCCAGGGCCCCCTTGACAGCAAGTCCAGGCCAGAATCACCACAGCTGTAAGAAACAGCCCAGCTGGACATGATTTCCTTCACACATCACACTCTCATTTTCCCTCCTTTCTTCCTGGTTCCAGTACCAAGGGGATTCCTTCCCCCATCCTACCCCAACCTTCCCACTCACTGGGGACATTATGGTGCATGTAGGGGCATGTTCTAATTAGCCTTACCTTGATCTGAGGTCATATTGCATTTTATCCCTCAGCAGACAGCCCCCTGACCCCAGCTCCCCAAAATGTCCCTGAACAGACCTCATCTAGGGGTGCAAGCCACACTGGGCCATGCCTGGCACTCTGCTCCCTGCGGGTCTCCTACTCTGACTCTCTTTTAAAGACTCTGCGGTTATTTCTTCTCCTAGTGCCACTCGGCCTGCCCAGAAGTTCCCCGCCATTCTGTGGAGCCCAGCCGGGCAGGCCCTGTGAGGCCTAGGAGGTGTGAACCGTGACGTGTCTTGTCCACGTTCACGTGATAACTCTGACTCGGCCAGAATGAGGGGAGACGGCTGAGAATGGCTCCCAAAGGTGTGTCCACATTCTAATCCCCAGACTCTGGGAATGTTACCTGATTTGAGAGAAGGGTCTTTGCAGATGTGACTAAGTTAAGGATTTTAGGTTGAGGAGATTATCCCAGATTATCCAGATGGCCCTAAATGCAGTGCTGGATGTCCTTATTAGAAGGTGGGTGAAGGAGATGCTACTGTGCCCGGAAGAGGAGGAATCTGACCAGGAAGGCAGAGACTGGAGTGATGTGGCCACAAGCCAAGGGAGGCTGGCAGCCACCAGGTGCTGGAAGAGGCAAGGACGTGGTTCTTCCCCAGAACCTCCAGAGGGAACATGGCCTTGCCAGAAACCTTGATTTCAGTTCAGTCATACAGATTTTGGACTCCTGGCCTCCAGAACTGAGAGAATATATATATATATATATATATATATATATATATACTTCTGAGAGAAGTCTATATTTTGAGAGAATATATATATATATATAGACTTGGTTTTATGCTACCAAGTCTATGGTAATTTTTTTCAGTGGCCATAGGAAACTAATATGGAGGATATTTGGCATTGCATGCCTCATTGGAAGAAGACTTTACCTTGATAGAAGGGGCTGAATCGCTCATACTATCTGTGCTATGTTCTTTAGATCTTGCTGCTGTTGATATTATGCCCTGGCCTGTGCTGAGAGGATGTGAGGCACAAATCTTTCTATTTCATCTTATATAAATGCCTTTCAAATTGGCTTCAGACAAAAAGGGGATTTATAGTTTGGTGTAACTGAAAAAGTCCCAGAGTGTCAGCTTCAGGCATGGTTTGATCAAGCAACTTACACAATATCAGCAATCTGATGTCTCTCTCTCCCTACTCCCCCATCTCTTCTCTCTGTCCCTCACCAGCTCTTTCTTTTCTTCTGTGTAGCTTCCATACTCAGGAGGTTTTTCCCATAGGGTGTCAAGATAACCATCAGTGGCTTCACGTTTACTTTAATTCCAACTAAAATCCAGGAATTGAGCACCTGGGTCACTTGCCCACTCCAAAGCTAGACACTGTGGCCTGGGGAATAGGCCAGGGATAGACTGGAATAGACTATGCTCCTTAGAGAGGTGAGGGCCACCTGTCTCCACAAACCATGATGACGGGGTGTGGGAAAGATGCACCCCCTAAAGAAAATCAGGGCACTCTGAGCAGAAGTAGGGGTGTGTTGGGGGAAGGCGCACTGAGCAGATAACTGTCACAAGTTGCTTCTGGCTTGCTGTTTCCTGGAGATGTAGGATGCTGTTGGAGCCCAGGGTGGTTTCCAGGCCCCCAGATCACTGTGCTTGGAGATACCAGGTCATGCCTTTGAGGCTTTCCCTCTGCCACAAAAATCCAAGTGTGAAAACAGACAGCCACATCCCCACATGTCACAGGAGATGGAGATGCTGACCCCAGAGGTCCCAAAAGGGGGGGATTGGATGAGGGAGCCAAGAGGTTTGTGTCCAGCAGCGGCAGCTGCTTGCATTAGAAAATCCCATTATCAAAGCGTCTTTGAACTTCTGTTGGCATTTACATGACTAATGTTCGATCTGGTGAAAGCCGGGCTTGGAAAAGGGAAGTGGGGGTGGGTGCTCCCACCACAATGGGGCTCTCTCTTTGGAAACGGTCCATGGAGGGAGGTGACTCACTGTGGGGACTGAACCACGGCGGGGTTCCTGCAGCTGCATGAAGACAGCATCCCCCTGCCCCTTCTCTGCCCCTCGGAGGTGGGAGCCCTGGGGCCCGGGTCCAGAAGGAGGCATTTGGCAGGGGGAACGCTCAGTGGTTGAGCTGTGCTGGGTGGCGGTCAGGAAGATGCCACACCGACAGGTGAGAGGAGAGGTGACTTACTAAGAGGTCCGGAGCCAGCTGTGCAAGTTCATCAAGTTCCTACTGAATGCGTAGAGCTCTTGGACCATCGCAGAGTCAAGAAATCATAAGTCGAAGTCAACAAAAGTCACCATAAGCCAGGGACCATCTGTGCTTCTAGAACCTACCTCCAGGCTTGTGGTAGAGATCAAAGGAGTGAACGTACATAAACTGATGGGGACATTGAGCCACACTGTGTCATGTTACGTGTTTATGGTTGTGGTTGTAATCATCTGAAAATGAAGATGGTTTTTCACCTGCCTCCAGTGGTGGTTTGCCTGTTAAATGAGAGAATATTCATCCATGTTTAGAGCCGAGCCTGATTGTTCTCCCTTCGATAGAGTTAAGCTCCTCGTGGACAAGGTCCTTCTGTCTTGGCTGCTATGGTTTCCAGGTCTAGATGGTGTCTCGAGCATAGCAGAAGCATGACAAGTGTTTGCAGGACAGACAGGTGGACATGCATATTGTGCTGTGTGGCCAATACCTTGGCACAAGGGGTCCTGAGCGCCAGGGCATCTCGCTCACGGGGCTGGCTTCACTAGAGCTGGTGTTTGGCGTGCTTTGGGGCAGAGATGGTGGCTTTGGTAGAAAATGCTGGATAATTGCCACAGAGAAGTTAAATAAGCACTAGGTATGGAGCAGAGAGCAAGGGGTTGTCTGGGCTGCAGGACATGGGGACACATGTGTGGACACACGTACCCACGCCAGGTGCCACCGTGCCTCTGCTCATCATTTTGATGGAGGTGGGAGGGAGTAGGTTCTCCTTTGTCTGAATGACAAAAAAGTGGGGTTCACAGGTCCTGCCTGTCCCTGCCAGGGAATTGCCAGGAAACCATCACCTACTTGGTGTTTGCTGCTGCTTCTTGACCCACTCTGGGAGACCCAGCCAGTGAATGGCCCAGGGGGTAGGACGGAAGTTGCCTGTGCGGGGGAGCATCCTTTCTGACCCTTTCCGTCTGCAGGGCTGGACGGGGCCTCCTGCACAGCCCTCCCCTTCCCAGGCTGCCCCAGCAATTGCGGCTTCACCCATGCCAGGTTCCCCCTGGCTACCCACAGGAGCTCAGGGGCTGGAGGGCTTTTGGTGTGGGGACTGAGACCTCTGGGTCATTAAGTATTCTCATCAGCTGCTGGTGGCTCAGCCCTCCTGGGAGAGAGGAGAGAGGACATGGGGGTGTGAGCACTTCTGGATTGTTAATTCAGGGATTTCTGAGACCAACCAGCACACCAGACAGCAAAACAGAATTAGTCATGTTATTTGAAGTTGTTTATGTAGAGATTTAAATGATCTATGTCCACTGTGTTCTTGGGCCTTCAGTGGGCAGGATGCATTTTGTTTTTAAAGCCTGTATGTATTGCAAAAAAGAATCATTTGAGGATGATTTTGGAACACAGAATCTACTTTAAAATACTTGATATACTCGTAAGTGTTCCCCCTTCACTGTGAGTCACAGCTTCCCTGTGACCTCCTAAGGTCCGATGGCTGGTCTCTCCATGGAAATGGACTTGAGTCAGGGTCACTGGAAACCTGGTCAATGTTAGGCTGTACCAGAGTTTCTCAGCCTTGCCACTACTGGCATTTGGGGACTTAGGGATGTGGGCTGCGGGGTCCTGTGCATTGTAGGATGTTTAGTAGCATCGCTGGCCTCTACTCACTGGATGCCAGTGGTTGACACAATCACGCCACCCACCAGATGTCCACAGCCCCCATTGCTGGAACCTGTGAATGCATTAGGTCACATGGTCCAGGGAATTGAAGTTGCAGATGGAACTAAGATCGCAAATCACACCTTGTCTTATGTCCCTGGATATGTTCCAGTGTCTCCTAGTTTATAGTCTGTGGGAACTTGTAGGATAGAATTTGTATCCCACTACCATGTTTAAATTGTTTAAATCTTGATTATGTTGAATTGGTTCTCAGTACTTTTCAGGTCTACTGTACTTCTCTGTCCATTCTATTAATTTTTGAGAGTTTGATATTGAAATGCCAACTTAAAAATCTTAATTTATCTACTTAAAATAATTATTATATATAGTGGAACTATATATAACCTTGCACCTTGTTCTGTATTTTTCCAAGTCTCCTGTACATGTGTTATCATATTTTCATAATTTAAAAAAATTAAAGCAAGGAAAAAAAAAGATTGCACAGCAGTTGACCTGGAGGTGAGTAGTTTGGATTATCTAGGTAGGCCCCAATAAAATCACTAGGGTCCTTATCAGTGGAAGAGGACAAAAGAGAGAAAAACCAGGGAACTCCCCTGGCGGTCCAGTGGTTAAAACTCTGTACTTCCAATGCAGGGGGTGAGGGTTGGATCCTTGTTCAGGGAACTGAGATCCCATAAACTCACTACCTGCCCCCCCATCAAAAAAAAAGAAACCAAAGAGATCAGGGGCTTCCCTGGTGGCTCAGATGGTAAAGAATTTTCTAGCAATGTGGGAGACATACGGATGTGAGTTCAATCCTTGGGTTGGGAAGGTCCCCTGGAGAATGGCATGGCTACCCACTCTGGTACTCTCATCTGAAGAATTCCGTGGAGAGGAGCCTGGCGTTCTATAGTCCATAGGGTCGCAAAGAGTTGGACATGACTGAGCAACTAACACTTTCATTTTTCAGAGAGGTAAAAGCAGCATGAAGAAGACTCGATTCACCATTACTAGCTTTGAAAATGGAGGAAGAGGCCAGGAGCCACGAAATACAAGTGGCTTCTAGAAGCTGAAAATTGAGACAAGGAGAGAGATTCTTCCCTAAAACCTCCATAAGGAACATGGTCCTGCTGACACTCTGGCTCTAGCCCAGTGAGACCCATTTCTGAAATTCAGAACTCTAAGAAATTTGTGTCGCCTTAAGCTACGGAATTTGTGGGCATTTGTCAGGATAGCAATAGGGAAACCACACTCCTGCCGATTGCTCCTACCGCCATCATGACAGCCAGTAAATGTCCCCAAACATTGCCAGATGTTCCCAAAATTGCCCCAGTTCAGAAACACTGGCTACGCAAACCACCATGCTGTTTCCCTAGAAACTGGGGAAGAGCTTCTCTGCTCTGTGAGAGAATGAGGCTGGGAGTGGGTGCACCCAGCATGATTGGCTGTATACCCAGTACGGTTCTGTCTGGGAGGAAGGGACCAGTGGTGTAAAAGAGGGCACCTGGGGTGAGGCTTCCCAGGTAGCTCAGCTGGTAAAGAACCCACCTGCAATGTGGGAGACCTGGGTTCGATCCCTGGGTTGGGAAGATCCCCTGCAGGAGGGCATGGCAACCCACTCCAGAATTCTTGCCTGGAGAATCCCCACGGACAGAGGAGCCTGGGGGGGCTACAGTGCGTGGGGTCACAAAAAGTCGGACACAACTGAATGACTAAGCACAGTGGGGGGCCACAGCTGCCCCCCCAACCCCTCCCCGAGGCTCCTGGTGCTGTCACCAGTGGCAGAGTGTGCTTTGCATATTGGTACAAAACTGGAAAAGAAGTTACACTATCTTCAAGTGCACCATAAAAGAGAATATAAAAACTCAGTAAATGTCAGCTGAAGCAGCCTTACTCATGGAGTCCTCGGTGAGGAGGACCAGCACGCCGGGTGCCCCTAGCACTGTTTGTGGGCATTGTGGGCGGGGAGGAGAGGCCAGGGAGCCCAGCCCGTGCTGGGGGCCACCAAACCCGGGCTCTGAGCCAGACACTCAGACCCCGGTTTCCTTCTCCCCAACCCTAATGCTGTAATTCTGTTTATTTTGCCGACTACGAAGTCCATATGGTTCTGATTTTGCCTTTATGATCCGTCATCTCTGCGTGGCTTCGGGGCTAGGGTCCATGTGAAGCAGCTTTGAAGTTATCCTTTTGGGGTAAGCGGGATGTGGTGCCTTTCCAGGGTTTGATTGGGGCGGTGCTCCAGGAGTTGAGAGTAGGAGGGGGGCGGCCAGGTCAGAAGGTCAGTGTTTGCAGAGCCTGCAATAATGTGTGCAGCCCAGGACCCCTCCCTGGTCCTCCCAGCTCCTCCCAAGACTGAGGTCACAGTGACTCTTCCTTCCAGGCATCCCAACAGGACACGTGATTCAATGTCAGTTAGAGCTATAGCCCCTGCTTCTCCCTACAAGGCAGCAGCTGGCCTGGGGGGCAGAATAAAGGCAGAGAAGGGGAGAGAGGGGAAAAGAGGAAGAGTCTGCGAGCAAGGAGGAGATGAAAAAAGACGTTATCTGCATCTGTACTTTAGACATTAAAGGGCCGGACGGATCTGTGATGGACTGGCCTTAGATGGATCTAATGGATGTGTGGAGGCCAGTGGTCCCCAAATTTCAGCATGCTTTGGAATCATTCACCCCAAAGCCTTGTCAGAAATGGACTATGGGACCCCACCCCCAGAATTTCTGATTCAGGAGGGCTGGGTTGATGCCCCAAGTTTCTCCTTCTGATCAGATTCCCAGGTGATGCTGCTGCTCCTGGTCCAAGGTGGAGAACCATTCATCTAGAACAAGAGGCTCTTTGTCATTAAAAGCGGTATCAGTAACTAATAGTTCTCAGGACTTTATAGTTTATTGGTGAGGGCCCCTCCCTTTTTAAAATTATAGTTTATTTATAAAGGATAATTTTCAGGTATACAACATACTGATTCAATATTTTTATAGATATAAATATTCCATTTGAAGTTAATATGAAATAATGGCCATATATCCCTATGCTGTACACTATGTCTTTGTTGCTTGGGAGGAGCCCACAGATGATCTCTTCTATAAGGAGACAGCATCATTGTCTGTGTTGTTGTTGTTTTTTTTTTCCCCAAGGTGAAAGTAGCATGTATTTTAGTTTTTTCTAGACAATAAGATTGACCTTTTTAGGTATACAGTTCTGTGAATTTTAACACATATTATAGACTTATGTAACCACCACCTGAGCCAGTTTATAGAAGAGCTTCATCACTCTAAGATCTTCCCTGCTACCCTCCCTTTGCATTCATACCCCCTCTGACCTAACCCTTCATGGGTCATTCACCCTTGTACAGTAGTTTTATCTTTTTGAGAATATCATACAAATGAAATCATACAACAGGTAACCTTTTGAGACTGGCTTCTTACTATCTTATGAGATGGATCCAGGTTGTGGCATATGTCAATAGTTTGTTCCTTTGTGTTGGTGAGTAATATTCCATTGCATGGATGTTCCATAGTTTGTTCTTCAGTACCTGTTGAGATCTTTTGGGTTGTTGCCAGTTTGGGGTTCTTATGAATAAAGCTGCTATGAACATTTGTGTGTGGACACACACACAAGACTTGGTGTGGACCTATATTTCAATTTCTTTGGGGTACATGCCTAGGAGTGAAATTGCCAGGTCATCTGGTAAGTATGTTTAATTTTATAGGAAATTGCTGAACTGCTCTCCAGAGTGGCTGTACCATTTTGCATTCCCACCAGCAATGGATGAGATTTCCATCTGCTGTACATCCATGCCAGCACTTGATATTGTCCATCTTTTAAATTTTAGTCATTGCAGATCATGTATGATTTTGAAATACGTAATCGAGTTTCAGGAAAGGCTCAGAGAGTTGTCTAAGGCCCCTCGGCTCTTGGTGGCTCCTTGAATAACAGAATCCATACCTTTGACTTCATGGCTGTGAGTATTCTGGGTGGTGGCTGTGCTGGACAGCACTGGTGGAGGGTTATTCCACACGCCATACCCGGAACCAGGAGCTCCTGCTCCTATCAGGGCTTATGTGGCAGGGTTAAGGCATGTGTCCAGGGACAAAGGAAACAAGGAAAGTAAAAATAGGAAGTGAGAAAGGAGACAAGACGCACATCCTAGAATTGCAGAGGTAGGAGGGACTAAGCTGCTTCTCCAGTTCCTTATCCCCCCCTTATTTTTTCTTTTTGATTTTTATGGTAGCTCAGTGGTAAAGAATCCACCTACCAATTCAGGAGACACAGGAGACACGAGTTTGATCCCTGGGTCAGGAAGATCCCTGGAGGAGGAATTGACAACCCACCAGTATTCTTGCCTGAAAAATCCCATGGACAGAGGAGCCTGTTGGGCTACATTCCATGGAGTCACAGAGTCAAACTCTACTGAGGACACACATAATTGACTCATAGTGGTGTGTTAGATTCTGGTGTACAGTAAAGGGAACCAGTTATACATATACTTCCGTCCACTCTATTTTATCCATATAGACCATTACAGAATATTGAGTAGAATTCCCAGTGTTATACAATAGGTCCTTATTAGTTATCAATTTTACATATAGTAGTGTGCCCCCTTATTTTTACACTGAGGCTCAGAGAGGGGAAGCTGCCTGCCAAATGTCACTCAGCTAACTGGTGCCTCTTGATTGCATGTGGCCGACAGGTGACAGAGGCCACCTCTGTTTCCAGAAGCTTCCTTGGGAGTAACACAGGCTGCTTCCCCTTGGTCCTTAAGGAGTAGAGCTGCAGATGGCACACCTGGTCAGGGCCACCATACCCCTTCGGTGTCTTGGCCTCAGGTCTGTTCTGGGTAAGGAGTTGGCTTCAAGAAGGAGCTTGTGCAGAGGGCCACAGCCACAGCTGAAAGCAGAGGGGTGACTTCACAGGGAGGAGGTTGTTGGAGGACCAGGCCCTTCTGCTGAGCCGTCCCACCCACCCTCGCGGGGGAAACGGCGCAGCTGTCCTGGAAGGCTGTGGACATGCTTACCCGATTGCAGAATACTTACTTTCGTTTTGAATATCATTTGTTTGGTTGCCACGGCAACGTCAAGTCTCTATTTTAATGCTAACCTGCGTGGCTGCAACTTTCTATATATAAATGCTGCTTTGCACAGTGAATTAGCTGATGCCACGGGGAAGCAGCGGATGTGGAGACGGTGGCAGAAAATGACCAGTGGGTCAGCTTTGCAGGAGGAGGGTCTGCGGGGCTGAGGTGAGTGGGCACCCAGGGTGGTGCCACTGGTCTGCGGGGCAGGCGCTCGAAGCTCATTGGAGCAGGGTGAGAGCAGAGCCCGGGAGGCAGCCCCCACACCTGCCACACCTGCAAGTCCTTGGACGGCCTCCTGCTGGGTGAGGGTGTGTGAGTCTTCAGTTTCCCACAAATTCCCTCTTCCTCTTTCCTTCACTGAGTCTGGGCCACCGGGGCACCTGAGGCTCCTGAAAGAGGAGCCAGCCCCTGGGCAGGGTGGTGTCTGCAGTGAGTGCCACATCAGTTTTCCTTGTTTTAACTTTAACTTGGTTCCCTCGTCTGGAACTTCGCCTCCTCTGTTTAGCCTTTTCTTCTTTCCCTGTTGGGGCTGGGTGGCTCCACGTGGTGCAGGTAGAATAGTCAGGAGAAGCCTGGAAGGGACCTTGGGAGTCAGCTGGTTCAACTCCCTCGCCTCTAGATGAGGGCGAAGCTCAGAGAGGTATATGCTCTGCCCGTGTCACACAGCCAGCCAGAGAGACTGGGATGGGAACCAGGTCCCCCAGGATCTTCTGACTTGGGTACCTGTGCCTCCTGTGGGCACTCTGTCATGGGGTCAGGATGGCTGAGTGTATACACACCAGGCTGCAAAGAGGGGGCCCATTACTTGCTGGTGCTCCTTTTTAAGTCACAAGTTGGGGGGGCATGTAAGGAACCCAGGATTACATAACAGGATCAGAAGCCATTAAGGCTTCAGGAAAGAGCATGGAAGTTGGAGTCTGGAAAACTGGGATTCAATGGATTCAGCCACTTCCCGTGTGACAACTGTGTCCACTCTTCTGAGGCTGGATTTCCCCAGGGAGTACGGGCATCTCTTCCCCAGCACTGTTGTGGAGGGTCAGTTTCCCAGCTGGTGTGAACCTGTCAACGACAGCACTGGGGCCCAGATGGGGGTACAGTGCCTCTGAGGACAGAGGGAGTTGGAAACCACGAGCATCCACACGGCTCCGTTCCCCCGTGATAGGGAGAGGCTGCCGCCAGCAGCAGGGGGCTTTGCTGGAGATTGGGTTTCGGGTATGCCCTGAAATGCACTACAATTTTATCATCATTTAGAAAGTGTCATCCGGGCACCCTCTTCCCTGATATCAAACATTCAACCAATATTTTAAGTGCGCTGGATCCAAAGACTCGGACCCTGTTCTTTTTTTCTTTCTTTATTTTTCCTTGGCCATACCTTGTGGTTTGTGGGATCTTAGTTCCCCAGTCAGGGATCAAACCCGGGCTTATAGCAGTGAAAGCACAGTCATAACCACTGGACAGCTAGGGAATTCCCAACCCTGTTCTCTTTATTATTTTTTAAAAGATTTTATTGGAGTATAGTTGCTTTACAATGCTGTTATTTTCTACTGTATAGCAAAGCACCAACTCTGTTCTTGAAAAGAGGAAACGTGTACAGTCGTAATCCTGGGTGCCCACAAGTGGTGTACAGTCTAGGGCCGAGAGTTTGGAAATGAAGAGCTTGCACGTCTCTCTGGGAGGCCCAGGAAAGTACAAAGTGAGGGAATTCCTTGCAGGAATTTATGATGGAGAGTTGGGGGTGGGTGTCAAGGGGGGAATTTAAAAAGAGGAGCTGTCGAGAGCAGATAAAGCAGTGTTTCCTAAAGCAGGCATCACTAGCCACCCTGTGTCTATAACCTGTATTAACCAGCATGGAAAAGGGGGAAACAGCAGAGCGTGTTGTGTGTGGTAAAAGCAAGTATTGCTTCGTGAAACTTTTGCTTTGCATATATATTGGGTTGTGAAATAAAATGCGCTTATTACTGTGGGTCAAACTTTCAAAACAAAAAGATGACAACTGCTGGCCTGGAGTGGTGACCCAGTGAGCCTGAAGTCTCCTGTGGGTGGCTGGGAGGGGATGTCCTTTTCAAGGAAGAGCTAGAAGGAGGAAGGATGGGTTCTCAGTGGGGAGAACCCCACGCAAGCATCATCTTAAGAAGCTGAGGTGATGCAGTGGGCAGTTCAGACAGGGACAAGCAGACCAACTGGGAGGCGTGAAGTCAGGGAACCAGAGGTGGCATCCCCTTCTCCCAGGACCTGAGGGCAGAGTTCCCTTTGGGCAGATTGAGAAGGATACCTGTGATCCTTGCCCGCTCCCCCTGCACCCTCCCCAGCAGTCCCAAAACACGCATTCCCCTGCCCCGGAGCCTTGCAGAGCTCTGCACTGCTTACACGAGGAATAGACTCAGCCGTCCTCACCCCCAGGCACCATGCTTAAAGAGTGCTGGCTCCCAGCTGCTCAGCGTGTGATCCCATGGAGGAGGTGGCTCTGTGCTCACTCTCACAGCTGTGTCATCCACCTTTATACCCGATGGATGCGCGTCTGTCCTCCCCAAGGCTGTGGTACCCGTCTTCACTTTCTCCTCCTCCTGCTCCATGCTTGGCTTTGCCTCTGAACGCCTTTTCTGCCTCCCTGCCCAGCTGGTGGTGCATGCCTCTCTCCTTAACCTGTATATCAGCTTCCTTACTCACTGCCTCCCCTCCAAACCTTCTCATCAGCTGTTGAGGCACCATTTTTCCATAGAGTAGTGTGGAGTTTCCAGGGTCCACCCTTCTGGTTCCCAAACCTCATCCCATGCCTGTCTTCCAAAGAAGGTTGGAACCAGGCTGGGGTGCTCAGCTCTGGGTGGGACGGAGTTGGTCACACGTTTTCAGCCCTTGGAAGCTGTGTCCTGATACCCCGGAAGTTGGTATGAAGTTCACCCACCAGGTGTGTTAGTAGTAAGAGGTCTTAGCAAGAGGGTGATTAATACAGGGTTTTGCTGTTCAGTCACTCAGTCGTGTCTGACTCCCTTGCTGCCCCATGGACTGTAGCCAGCCAGGCTCCTCTGTCCATGGGATTTTCTTCCCAGGCAAGAATACTGGAGTGGGTTGCCATTTCCTCCTCCAGGGGATCTTCCAAACCCCGGGATGGAACTCATGTCTCCTGTGTTGGCAGGTGAAATCTTTACCACTGAGCCACCTGGGAAGTCCTAATACAGGGTAAAAGTGCTACTTATACCTTTAGTCTAGGATGGTGGTATTCAGTTCTTTAACACAAGGGCACCTTCTCTTCAAATGACTGTTTAGGCAGGTCCACAACAATTACAACCAGGAGCTATACCCTGGTGGCCAGTGGGAAAACTCAAGTGCAGAACTCCAGGGGCTTTTGGTGGTGGTTTTTTGTTTCTGCCCATGGTTTCATTTAAAAGTTTTTGAGTTGGTTACCAACCTCCAAAAATCTACTAGGAAGAATTCAAATCTCCAGCCTCTCTTGCAAAAAAACTGACTAGTTTTGATGACACTGAGCCCGCTGTCCTGCATGGCATCAATATGCTGCTGCTGATGGAGGGTGTGTCAGTCTGACCTAGTCCCCACCCTGCCCTATTGATCGCCAGCGCTGAAAGCTATAATGAAACAGTTGCCAGTATTTGTCTGATGTTTTTCTTAGGGTTAGGAAATATGAAATAGACCCTGCACCCATGTGTATGAAAAGAAGGAAAAGTGAGAGTGCCAGTGGTTTCCAAGAAGGTACTAAAGAATCTTATTTTGAAAGTGAATTTATCAGTCTCCTAAAGATGAATTTTTAAGGAATAGACTTAGAACAGGTGCTTTTTTTTTTTTTTGCCTTGGAATCAGTGGTTCTCAAAGTGTGATGCCTGAACTAGTAGTCGTACCCCTTAGGATTTTGTTCAGAAATGCAGGTCATTAATGGTGCTGCGCAGACCTGCTGATTCAGAAACGCTGAGGGTGGAGCCCAGCAGTCTGTGTTCTGATGGCCCTACTGAAGAAGCTGAAGGCTGAGGACCACTGCTCTGAGGCTCAACACAGACAGGCTTCCAGCACCCTGTGTTGTCACTTTCCATCCTTTTAAGACCCAGAAGGGAGGAAAGGCAGGGATCCCTGACCGAAGAGAAAGATTCGAAGGTTTCACCCGACGCCACTCCAGGCAGAGTTCTGTGCATGTCTTGAGGGCAGGAGGGGATCCTCTGGCTACAGAATCTCCCACAGATCAGTTTCCTTTTGTCCAGCACTTCCGTCTCTGCATCCCATTGGGGGCAATCGTAGTGAGGAGCCCTGATGCCTTTGACCATCCTGGGGAGATGCATAGTCACCAGGCTGTCTTCCCAGGGAAATAGCAGTGTGTGACCCCAACAAACAAGGCCCGGGAATGAAGGACATGGCACGGGCCCAGATTGGCTGAAACTTATCATAGATGACCAGGCATTCACAGGCTGGGAGTCCTTAGGTGGAAATGTTAATAATATACCAGTTCTTTTGACACTCAGAGGTAAGAGCCCATCACAGGTGTATATTTCAGCTCTCTCCTTGGTAACTCAGGCTGCTGTCATCATAGCTGATCACTTGGCTTCTGTCCACTTTCTCTCTGGTTAAAGGCTTTAATGACTTCAGTGGACAGCCTAAGTGAGCCAAGAGAGTACATTTTTTCCCGAGTGCCTTTACTTGAAGGGCACTAGGCCTGTGAGATGCTTGTTTCAGAGACCCTGACTGAGTCATTGATGACTTCTTTGCCCCCGGGGCATTTTGTTCGTTTATGATTTGGGGGCCCCTGCAGCTTGTGGTATGTAAGGGCCCTCCCAGCAGAAAATAGGTAAACACATGGGCTGTGCATCTGCCTCTGCCTTCCTCCTTTCTCTCTTCCCCTTCCCCTCCCCTTCATGCCTTGGTGACCCTGGAAAATTAAGAAACCCACTTTGTTAGTGGGCTGACAGTCTTACTCGGAGACTGAAGGAGCTCCATTGATTCAGCAGTACTTGTTGGTGCATTTTCTTTGTCTGGGGACAGATTTGAGTAGGACTCTGTTCATGTTGTCAGGAACCTCGGGTGAATAAGCCATGAAGACCACTCATCATCAACCCCTGAATAAGGCATCCATGGCAGTGATGAGAGGACCAGCCCAGGGGGAGGGAAGGTGGGGCTGATGGTATGGAGGTTGGGGGGGACAGCAAGAAGTGAGAACGCTGGCCCTCCAGACAGAGCAAGATGGATCTCCATGCTGGCTGGAGCATTGAAGCCAGGCTGAGCCTTAATTCAAGGAGGAACCGGGGAGATGACTTGGAGTCTGGTGGGCAAGCATCGACCTTGGAGACAGGACACTGGGCTCAAACCAGTTCTGTGTCTTATTAGTGGTAAGACCTTGGTTTATTTGATTCTAAAATGAAAATGATTTGATTCTAAAATGAATACTTCTCTCCCAGGATTCTTGTAAAGGTCACATAAGCCACAATAGATATGTTACTGACCCACAATTGACAGCTACTTCAGCAAGGAAGAGCTCCAGAGAAGATAAGGACAAATGGTGAAGTGCAGTCAGGGGGAATCGATTCTGTGGGGGGAAAAGAGACCTGGTCCTTTGTGCTCCTTGTTATCCAACATGTATGCTCAGTCATGTCTGACTCTTTGCAACCCCATGGACTGTAGCCCGCCAGGCTCCTCTGTCCATGGAATTTCCCAGGCAAGAATACTGGAATGAGTAGCCATTTCCTTCTCCAGGGGATCTTCCCAACCTAGGGATCAAACTGGCATCTCCTGCATTGCAGCCAGATTCTTTACCACTGTGCCACCTGGGAAGCCCAACCTGTCTCATTTTTAGAAGCTTGAAGTCAGGGTTGGAAGCACTCTCTCCAGGTGTCCTGGCTGGCGGCAAGAATTCAAATGAAGACGCACACAGGCCCCTTTGGGAAGGTTGTCAGGCCCTTGTGTAGGTGGATTCACAGCTCTTGTGCACGGCCATGTCTGTTTCTTGATCTGGTTTGCTGGCAGTCACCAGCTTCCCAGGAACCCTGATGATGTAGGTGTTTCCAGGCCCCACAGATTTTACTGGCCCCTTCTGCTGGTCCCCAAAATCCTAGCCTTGCCCCATGGAGCGTGCTGATTCCCTGTCCCGTGCTGTTCCTCTTTCTCCTTCAGTGAGCTTGGTCTGTGTCAGGAAGGTCGTATGGTGTCCCTCTGAGAGGTTAGCCTGCAGGCTGTGCAGCAGCAGTGACTCAGCATTGGGGACCTCAGCTGATGAGTTTCCTAAAGGTTGCTCAGTGATTTCACGGGGATAGGACAGTATGGAAGCACAGCTGATACTTAACAAAGTTTCTTCCATCGCTTCAGCCCTCTTACTCAGTCTTTGCAAGAATTTTGTGCAGGGGGTGGTGGCATTTCTGTTTTTGCTGAAAGAAAAAGAGGTTCAAAGAGGTGAAGTGACTTGCCTGAGGTTATATGGCTGGTACACTGTAGAACTTACACTTGAACTTCCTCTGCCCTGGCTGAAGGTTAGAAGCTAGCTTTAAGGACAAACAGAGGCATGTCTGTGGGCATCCAAGTGGTTTGTGGGGGTTGCCTCTTGTCTTGCTTATCCGTGTCCACAGCCCAGACATCATGCATAACCTTCTTTAGGGAGCCCCCGTCGCGGAGCGGAGGCTGTGGTTCCTCGAAGCCTCTGGAATCTTCCAGGCCTCCTTGTTGGAATGGAGCTTTGCATTTCAATGAGTGGAAAAAAAATAAGCAGAAGAGGCTTTGCCAAAAGGGAAAATCAAGTGCGTTTATGACTCCTCTTTGTGTGCACAGATGTTTCCTCCCGGTTCACCCCCCCTTCGCGGGGGCTCACTGGCCACAAACAGATGGGAAGTGGCTCATGGTTGATCTGAGAGCCAGACTTGTTGGCAAAGGTGGTCTTGCATGGAGCCGTGTGGGGGTCAGCCTGGGGAGGGGTCCTACATGGGGTTTGGCTTCTGCCATGCCATCTGGCCAGCCCCAGTTCTCCAGCCGTGATGGCAACATTAGCACCAAGGCTTAGGGCCAATGATCAAGGAGGAGGAGGCTTGGCGTCCAACCTCCTTCTGCCTCTGAGCCTCAGTTTCCCCGTCTGTAAAATGGCAACATGAGATTAAGTGATCTCTACAGTCCTTCTGATCTCTTAATTTTTGTGTCAGCCCTGCATTGGTTGAGTAAGTTCTTTACTGTTGCTCATTTTGTCTTAGTTCATTTTCTTAAAAATAAAGACACCCCCCCCCAAATCTCCTTGTCATTTGAAAGGTAACACTATGAACCCCAATCTGATAAAGAGTTTTCCTTTTAGGGGATGGCAAATGAGGTGGGACATGTCAAGGGGGATTTTATTAGCAAATGTTATCTAAATATTTTGTATTCCCTGGTGGCTCAGTGGTAAAGAACCTGCCTGTCAATGTAGGAAGTGCGAGTTTGATCCCTGGGTTGGGACGATCTCCTGGAGAAGGAAATGGCAACCCACTCCAGTATTCTTGCCTGGGAAATCCCATGGACAGAGGAGCCTGGTGGGCTGCAGTTCATGGGGTCGCAAAAGAGTCAGATACGACTTAGCGACTAAAACAACAAAAACAAGTGAGATGCGATATATCGAGGGAGATTTTATCAGCAAATATTTTCTAAATATTCTGCATAAGGCTATATGCATGCATTAACTCATAATGTAATAAGTTAAAGAGTTTTTTTTAATGCACTTAAAATGAATATGCTCATTATAGAAAACTTGGAAAATGAAGAAATAAGAAAAAATAGTTAGCATTCTTCTCTCTTTTTTTTCTTTGCTGTGCATATTTGTCTACATAATTGGGATCATATGGTACATTTAACATTGTATATGCTGATTTTTGGGGGAAAGGCACTGTTTTCGAATACATCTTTAAAATAAAGAGGAATTTTTAATTTTTAAAATTAAGAACTCAAAAATTTGAACGTGATAAAATAAATTGCAACAGCCAGAGGAATCCCACAAAACAAAGAAAGTCTTTGTAACGTTTTCATGTGTTTCCTTTGTGCTCGGCTTGGAGTTGGGGGGAGCGCTATTTTCCGTAGTTGAGATCATGCTGCATACTCTCATTTCTAAAACTGGAACCACTCAGAGAAGATGATATAAAAGAGGGTTTGATGGCAGAAAGCATTGGCTATTGGGGGGTTTACGAGTCTTTCCTGTTTAAGGATGTGGAGGAAGATTTGGTTCATTCAGTGTGAGTTTTAAATGTGCATAAGATCATCACCCAAATTCTTTGGCAGAGAAAATGGCCCCTATGATGCTCCCACATCACTTGGACCATGGTGAATGAAGAAACATACTTTTCGTTGGGTGTGTCTCCCAGCGCAGCATCCACAAAGCTTCAGTAGTTCCCCCCGGCCATCGGCTTGTGCTTGGACAGAAAAGGTGGCATCAGTTACCAATGCACCCCACACGTGGCCAGAGGCTTCGTCTGTACTGGCCTTAAAGGATGTTGCAGGAGAAACTTGTATCATGGTTCCAGGATGGGAGGGAAGCCGCAGAGGAGGACCAAGGGAAATACTCGGTACCAAACCTCGCAGCTGGACAGTCCCCCAGACTGCACAGTTTGCTGGATTTCTGAGTTGGGGGGCGATGCACTAAGAAGTGCATCCAGGAGGTTTCCCTGGTGATCCAGTGGTTAAGACTTCGCCTTCCAATGCACAGGTGGAGGTTTGATCCCTGGTCGGGGAGCTGGGATCCCACATGCCTCGTGACCAAAAAGCCAAGGCATAAAACAGAAGCAGCATTGTAACAAATTCAACAGACTTCAAAAATGGTTCACATATGAAAAAAAAAGCATCTATATGGTTATTCCCCTGGCAGCAGCATCTTAATTTTGGTTTCTCCCTCAATGTCTGGAGAGTAAGTGGGTGATGTCTTCAACTTGCATGTCTACAGGAACATTCCTGTTTCTTTCATAACAAATATTAATATAACTCAGCTGGATATGTACATCTTGGATGTCTAACTTTTTGGACAGAAACACTTACAGCTCAGTCTTTTCTGTCATTCAACAAATGTTTATTAGACACCCACAGGGATGAACAAAACCATGGTCATGCCCATGAAACTTTGACCTCAGTAGGATGTGTCTTCTAGCACTTTCAGATGGTCCATGCCAGGCCCTGATGAGCTGTGAGCGAAACAAAGCCTTCACCACATGGAGCTTTTTTTCTAGTGGGAAGTGTTCTCTAACTGTGAGTAGGAGCAGAGGAAAAGTCTAGAGAAGGACTGATTTCCTAAATAGCATTTCTCTTGTGCTTGTTTGTGTGCATGACTTTTTATTATGTTTTATTATTTTTGTCATTGATTGTTTATTTTAATATATTTGTTCTGGTGTTTTCTAATGGGATACTACTTAAACCTACATTGATTCATTATATCCTTGCTTTTTTTGATTTTCAATTTTGGGTGATCCTGTTAAGTTTACTTTGCACTTTACTGATTTAACTTTTAATATCTTTATTTATCCACAGCTGCCAATGTGGCTTTAAATGAGCAGTTTTTATATAGTCATTTCCTCATCCCTTTTCTTCATTATGTCATCCTTTCTGTTTTGCCTGTTTTTTTCCATTACAGTTTTTCTGTTCCTCTCTAAGAGGTCACAACTTCTTACATTCTAGCAGTTTCCTGCCATTTTAAATTACTTTTTGAATTACTTTCTGAGATGTGCCCTTCCTTTGAGCCTTTGAGATGGTGTTTCCTCACTCATTTCCCATGTGTTTTCCCTCCGTTTAAACTTTCTTAATAAGGCAGGATCTATGTAGACTCTGCATTATACCAACAGAGTATAGGTCGTCTGTCACAGGCTTTGGCACTCTGTAAACTTGGGGGAGGGTTGAATCCCTTTTCACATTTGTTCATCTGTAGGTTCAGTGATATACATACATCTCCCAGCCTGGTTCTTGTTTTCAGATTGGCTGTCACCTGCTGCATTGTTTCTGTACTGCCTGGTTCTCTGCTCTTGCGAATGGGTGGAGTGTGTGAGAAACCCATCCTGGCCCCATCCTGGCCCCATCCCCCTGCACCGTGCCAGGGCACCCTCCAGACTTGACCTGTGGGATCCATACTTCTCCCAATAACCGACACCCCTCCCAGGCCCTGCACCTGCCTGCACTGCCCGCTGGCTCGTGTTCCGGGAATCTCTGTGCCAAAGCGGGTGGTGGAGAAGGAGGAGCAGCTCTCAGGCTGCTTCTGAGCCGCAGGGGCTGGCTGTTCAGTGCTCGAGTGGGCACAGATCCTGTGTATCACAGCAGGGCCCCAGAACGATGAGGGTGCCAAGTGCATCTCAGATTATACACAGAGCAGTGAAGGTGTGAAGGTCTGTTTCCCCTTTCACAATTAGTCTGTGCTTTGTAAGATTTTCTCCATTCACTCCACTGGCCTTAAAGGTTGTTGTTGTCAGCCACTAAGATGAGGTCAGGTGTCAGGTGTCTGACTCTTTGCAACCCCATGAACTGCAGCACGCCAGGTTTCTTGGTCCTTCACTATCTCCTGGAGTTTGTTCAAACTCATGTCTGTTGAGTTGATGATACCATCCAACCATCTCATCCATCGTTTCTTGGTCCTTCACTATCTCCCGGAGTTTGTTCAAACTCATGTCTGTTGAGCTGATGATACCGTCCAACCATCTCATCCATCTTATTCTCACCCTTCTTCTCCTGCCCTCAATCTCTCCCAGCATCTGGGTCTTTTCCAGTGAGTCAGCTCTTCACATCAGGTGGCCAAAGTATTGGAGCTTCAGCTTCAGCATCAATCCTTCCAGTGAATATTCAGGACTGATTTCCTTTAGGATTCACTGGTTTGATCTCCTTGCAGAGATCAAGGGACTCTGCAAAAAGGGACTCTCAAGAGTCTTCTCCAACATCACAGTTTGAAGACATCATTTCTTTGGTGCTCAGCCTTCATGGTCCAACTCTCACATCTGTACATGACTACTGGAAAGCCCATAACTTTGACTATACAGACCCTTGTCAGAAAAGTGATGTATCTGCTTTTTAATACACTGTCTAGGTTTGTCATAGCTTTTCTTCCAAGGAGCAAGCATCTTAAAGGTTCTGGAGGATTTTTTCCTTGGATTCTGATTGCCACTATTTTTGGATTTTTCGTAACTTGGGTGGGTTTTATCTTTTCCTCTTATTGCCACTTTAGCCCAAGGTTGACACAGGTGTTCACAGGGCTCCTGCCGATGCCCCTTCCCACAGGAAGTCTCCTGCATCCCTCTGCTGTCCTCTTGGTCCTCCCCATGGTGATTCAGGCCCACACCAGGGCCCTCATTCCTGTAGTTGTGGTTATGTGGTCACTAAAGAATTCCAGTTTGGTTTTCTGGGATTCAAAAAAGAACCTCCTAAACCACTGCCTGGATGCTGCGTACTGGTTTTACACATAGCCTGAGAATATGTTTCTCCAACTGGGCTGAGTTTACAACTAAGGATATACAAAATGATCTTAGATGATGATCATTTCTTATCTCCTAAGAAAACTTAGGAGATAAGTTTTTAAGTTCCACTGATTTCACTGTGTAATATAAAAAAGAATCCAAACCCAATCAAATCCATGTTTTTTAGATATTATTGCTTCAGACCAGGCTAAATTCAGGTTCCATGTAAGTCTGTAAAAAAGCAATTAAGGAGGGAATGTCCATGGCGGTCCAGTGTTTAAGAATCCACCTTCCAATGCAGGGGACCAGGGTTTGAGTCTTGGTCAAGGGAACTAAGATCCCACTTGCTGCAACTACTGAGCCCACACGATCTAGAGCCCATCCTCCACAGTAAGAGAAGCCTGCGTGCTGCAGTGAAGACTCTGCAGCCAAAACAACACCACCCACCAATTAAGTAAATCATAGTGTAGCTGATGCATGATGATGGAAAAGATTTGATAGCAAAATGTGAGTGACTGAGGGGTCTGGGAGATGCTGAGTGGGGGATCCCATAGGTCTAGAACTGGATCTGTTAGGAGGCCTTTTAGACAAACCAGGTGCCATTTCTGATTATGTCCACCTGATGTGGGGACTCCTTTATGATGGGGACACATCTCCCTTACGAGGGGCCTTGGACCCCACCATGTTGAATACAAGGAACTGGCTGCCAGTCATTTCACAGGAGCCATCGTGTGTCCAGGTAGGCTGGGCTGGCCACTATCTACATACAGCCATGTCCTCGTTCTTGTTTTTTTTTCTGAGCGACATCTCTCTGAATGTCTTCCCTCGCTTCTCTGCGTACTCAGGCTCACTGACACCTTGTGTGCCCCTGTTCAGATTTCCATGCCCACCTTACTTCCATATTCTGAAGTAATGTAACTTCTCTCTTAGTTACATTACATTAGTAATGTAACTAATCCTCTTTCTGAGATTAGCAGGGGCAATAGCCTCTCTGTAGTCAGCAAGCACTTTTTTCATTTTCTCACGTGGACACTTAACTCCACATTTCTTCTTAAGATCCCCTCCACATCACTTCCTGTGACTCTGATTCTCAGAACCTGCATCTGTTCATTCCCCATCTTGTAGCCCCTGCATGTGAGGCACTGGGCTGGTTTGGAGGGGAAACAGATTAAGACCTGGGTTTTTTCTTTGCCTTTAAGAGTCCTGAGAGAGGCCCATGGAGATGGAGGGCATGGAGGTGGAATGGATGCATTCTCCTGCTACTTAAATGTGACACCCCCTTCTCCCACCCCAGTAGGTTCCCCTGTGCATCCTTTCTACATGAACTCAGCATTGACCTGGAGCAGCAGTGCCCAGTCATTTTGGCACAGAGTTTCCTGGAAGACAGTTTTTCCACAGACTGGAGTAAGGAGTGGTTTGGGGATGATTCAAGTGCATTACATTTATTGCGCACTTCACTTCTATTATTATTACATTGGCTCTGCCTCAAATCATCAGGCTTTAGATCCTGGAGGTTGGGGACCCCTGACCTATAGGATTTCACCATCATTTCCATGCAGGTGCTCCAGTTCCATGTGCCGAGGGCTGGACTCACCACGGCTGCCCAGTGATCACTTTGAACTTGGACGTGTCAACAACAGACTCCACCACAGCCCCCCAAATGGCTCTTAATGGGTGGATCACTGGGCGACTGGTTCTAGCTTCCCTTGCTCCCTTTGGAGTCGACTTTTACTACTTATCCTTCCCCTGACGTCTCATTAGTTACCGAAGCTTATTCTACTTCTTAACTTTGTGTCTTCCTGCTCTGGTCAAGCCCTTCTTTTCATCCCTGCTGTCTGGCAAATTCTGTATCTTCTGAGGAGCCGCCCCTCTGTCTCCCAGATGAAAGTGCTCTGCCCTCCTCTGGATTCTGAAAGATCCTATTGTCCACCAACTCATCAGTTGGTGCTCCTTACAGACTCCTCTGTACGGTTCTTCTTCTTTTTTATTTTTTTTTTAACACTTGTGTTTGTCTGTGGCTTATTACCTTCCAAACTTTTAGAAGTCAGGTTCTACGTATAATACTTGCCTACGTCATCCACAGCATTCTGGAAGTGGTCGTTAGTAACTTGATTACTTATGAGCTTGATTAGTTATTAGTAGCTTGATGGATCAGGGGCTGCATATGGGGTGAGTGGGTGTCTTTGAGACCCTGTACTGTAGAGACTCCATGGGCTGGTGAATAATTTCTCCCTTCATCACGCTGAAGCATTTAGAAAAAGTGAGTCATCACCATCCCCAGATGTTCTTTCTTATTAATTATCATTACAAGACAACACGATTTGTCCAACAGGGGTCCTGCAGCAAACATGGCCTATTTTGGTTGACAGCGTTCAGCTTGACTGAAACAAGAATAATTACAGGAGGATTGGTTGCATCCGACTCCATTCAACTTGGGGAAAATGAAGCTTGGTGGAAATGATTGTGGGTCTTTTTGCTTTTGGATCATAGGGCTCCATAGGTAGAGACATACTTATTTTCAGGGACCAAAAGGAGATGAACAATTTGTTCTTTTTCACAGCCAGCTGTAATGGTAGAGGACTATTCATAAAGCAAAAGAAATATGACTTCTGGATTGAATGCTAGGATAACCCCAAACAGGAAGCCTATTAGAATGTGTATATGAGTAAATGTTAACTTGGGTGAATCCTAAGACCAAAATCTCTGCAGAACTTTTATTTCTGCTCTAGTTCAGGTCAGAGCAGATCAACCTCCTGGATTATAATGGTCCAAAAGGGCCCCTTGCCTCTGGCTGGAGAACCACCATGACGGTGATTTCTGTGTTGCCTTCAGTAGGGCATTATTGTCTGTGGTTGTATCTGCTCGTCTTTGTGGTGCAAGGCCAGAGCCACATCGGGGCTGAACGTCCTGAAAAGGGTCCCCTCTTTGCTGTTATAAAAACAAGAAGTCATGGGCTGTAAAAACTTCCATTGCCATTTTAATTGCAGAAAACCAGAGGACTGGCACTTCCCTGGTGGTCCAGTGGCTAAGAATCCACCTTCCAATGTAGGGGGCCCAGGTTCGATCCTTGATCAGAGAACTAGATCCCACATGCTGCAACGAGGAGTTTGCATGCTGCAACTAAAGATCCTGCATACTGCAATGAAGATGGAAGATACTGAATGCCGCAACTAAGTCCTGGTATGCTGGAGGGGGTTGCCATGCCTTCCTCCAGGGGATATTCCCACCCCAGGGATGAACCCAGGTCTCCCTCATTGCAGGCAGATTCTTTACCATCTGAGCCACCAGGGAAACCCAGCCAAATAAATAAATACATGTATTTTAAAAAATCAACCTCAGAGGGCTTGAAGATAAGGATCTTGGCTGTCTAGGTGCAAATGAAGTTTGCTCTCATCTTCTCCTGGGTGGGAGCCCATTTCCAGAAGCAGAGAAGGACCTTGCTTTGTATTCCAGGGCATGGCTGGTCCCACAGCTCAAGGTGTGGGTTTGCGCCTGGTCTTCCCTCCCAGCCACAGAAAGGAGATAATCCAGCAGCCAGGGGAGGACCCTCACCTCTGGATATGTGCTCACTTCTGTTAGTGGCTGGTTTCGGACCATTTTACAAATGTAGATATAAGCCTATATATAGACTGCATGCATGCATGTGCTCAGTAGTGTCTGACTCTTTGCGACCCCATGGGCTGTAGCCTGCCAGGCTCCTCTGTCTAGGGGATGCTCCAGGCAAGAATACTGGAGTGTTTTGCCATTTCCTTCTCCAGGGGACTCTTCCTCTCCCAGGGATTGAACCCAGATCTCCCACATTACAGGCAGATTCTTTACCATCTGAGCCACCAGGGAAGTCCAACAGATGTTATCTTATTGTGATTTGAATTTGCATTTCCCTGTTTCCCTAATGACTAGAGACATGAATGTCATTTCACTCACTTACTGGCCATTTGTGTATCTTCTTCAGAGAAATATCCTTGTAAAATAGGGTTGTTTGTTTTTTGTTGTTGAGTCTAAACTTTTTGTGTCCAGGGAAGCTGTAGCACTGACTCCTTCAGCCCCTGCTAATGATAACAACATCAACAGTAATAACTCACATATCCCCCGCACTGTGCTAAGTATTTACATGGATTCTCTCCCACTTTTAATCCTCACAACAACCTTTTGGGAGAGGTACTCTCTTTTACAGTTGAAGGAACCGAAGCTTAGAGGTCTTGTCCTGTGTGTCACAGCTAGTAAGCAGTGAACCAGAAAAGACATGACCTTGATCGGACTGTGTCCCTAGTCAATAGTACTGATGTCCCAGCCCCAACCAAGCACCGGCATTGAAACCTTCCTACTTAGATACTTCATTCATGTGTTTGAGAGAAGTGATGATTTATAGGAAACCACCCAGTCCTTGGGACCTCAGTCCCTCCAGAAAACCATATTTACTTCAATATCAAGAATCAGTTTCTGAAATCCCTAAGATTCGCATCTGAAAGCGAACCCAGAAAGGCAGGGCACTTGTAAGTGCTAACTTCAGCTGTTCCAAAAAGCTTTGTACGTGGAGTGACAGGATAGATTCACCAAGGTGCCAAGTACTTGCCCAACTCATGTCGTTGTTGGAGGCAGTGTTGCTCTTGGAGTCCGGTCCTTTCTTCACATGAAACCAACAGATCTGTGATCCCCTGGTTGTTTTTGTCTGAGATGCCTGGCATCGCCTCCTCTTTTATCCTCTATCTGTCCAGGTTTAGGAGTGACAAGGGCAGAGTGAAGACAGAGGACCCTCGTCTTGTTCCTCTGGGAGCTGAAGCTTTTCAGCCCTGGACGGGTCTAATACGATGGTTCTTTGGGAGGGCATTCTCCATCCTTTTTACGTTGGTTTTTATCTGGCCTTGGGTTTGCACAGCTGGGGCCGGAGCTGGGGCCAGAGCCGTGACTTCGGTTTGGGAAGAAGTTGGCGGAACATTCCCTTACAGGGCCTGGGCAGACCCAGGGAGTCCCGCCTAAAATACAGTGGACAAAGGAGCTCTTGTCCACAGGCCTGGGGGTGGGAGGCAACTGGTCAGTGACACAGGCTTGGCCATTGTGTGTCCTGACCTCAGCCAACTTTTTTTTAGCTGAGAAAGGGGAAAAAGAGAGAGTGCAAAAAAAGAAGAAAGCAAGCCTCCAGACCCTTTGCATCTGGAAAGTCCAGAATGCGTCGTTGATTTCCTCACAAGAGCTGGAGCAGATTTGGAAGGAACTGTGCAATGTAGTGGGTTCTTTGTGAAAGAACAGCGGTGTGAAAAGCCACAGGAACATCCTCTGGGCTGCCCGGAGCCCTGACCCTGGGGTAGCTGCCCGCCTGGGCCTCATTTCCCGCAGAGGGGGCCATGGTGAGGAAGCTGGCAGCCCAGAGACCTCACACAGGATCCTGAGTTAGCAGCCCCCCGAGAAGATGAGCTCGCCTCCGATGGTAAGACTCGATCCCGCTCACCTGCCGACGTGTAGGCAGCTGGCTTTCCTCTGCGTGTTTCCGGGATGAGTTTGTCATTGCAGAGAGGCAGTTCTAAGAACCCTCTGAGATACAGGCTCCCAAATGCTGAGCTTACAAAGTCTGGAGTGTCAGGGGCACCTTTCATGGGTCTGAGGCCAGAGCGATGGGGGGAAGGGAAGGTATGGGCTGATGTTTGAGAAAGCAGGGAAGGAGGGGAAAAAGACGGAAAAGGGAATGTTTGTTGGGGGGAAAGGGGGTCTTGGCTCCCTCTTGCTACCTGGGAAGGCAGTTTAGTTCAGTATGGCGGAGAAACAGTGTGGTGATGTGTGGGTTTTTCTATGATGGGGATTAGAGTTCAGGTCTTGCCTCCCCTGCCTAACTTCTCCCACATCCTGGTTTCTGCCCACCCCCCTACCCTCTACTCCATGACCCAGTTCCAGCTGGGGCAGTGGGCAATAAAAGTCTATTAAAGGACACAGGTCCCCAGAAGGTAGTTGGGTGTCTGCCCAGTTAATCCAGTATCGACACTGGGGTTCCAGTCTGGGCTCGTTGCTTCTGTCCAGCTTGGGGACGGCAGCAGTGACCACCCTAAAGATGATGGATGCTCTCCTGAGGCTTAGGAGGAAAACAGTCTTCTTTTGCCAACCTTCCTGCCTCTGGAAGTTAGATACACCCTGCTTTCTCTGGAAAGAGGGACCTCTTACCATCTAAGACCTTAGTGACCACTGTGTTGAGGCTCTGGACAGCTGAGGGTGAAGGCGTCCAGCTTCTGTGGAAAGGCTCGCCTAAGGGAAAAAACGTTCCTTCCATACTTTCTACCCCCCTGGCTGTGTCAGAACCAGTGTCTCTGATTTGGGCATGGCTTCTGATAGGGTCCTGCACCTGTAAGGAGGAGGAGAGGTGGTACTTGTTGACCTCTGATTGGTCATGTGACCTACTTTCGAAAGTGCATCTGAATTGCCCCAGGACCTTTGCCATGGAGAGCCTGCCTCTAGCGTGGGGCCTGGGACCCTGCGTTTCTAACCAGCTCGCAGGGGACTCCCTGGCTGCTGGCCGAGGGACCACACTTGGGGAAGGACCGTTGTAAAGAACCCAGACACTGTCAGTCCAGGGCCGACAGTTACCGTTGCTCAGGGCCTGGCTGCAGAGCGCTGGGCGGGTCTGGCCGTGGCTGTGGGTGGCCGCAGGGAGGTTTACAGGGAAGAAGGGATTAGCAAGGAGATGAACACTGAGGGGCATTCAGGGAGCAGGGAGGAGCCCGGTGAGGCTCTTGGCAAGAGAACAAGGTGTGTGGGGCACCAGCCATTGGCGGGTTACTGAGTGAGTGGTGAGCAGAGGCCACTGTCTGCCGGCAGGTTCAGAACAGTTTTTCCAGAGCCTGCCTTGGATGCGGGGCAGATTTTAACTTCAGATGTCTAGAATCTCAGAACACCAGGTGGATGTCTGGTTCTAGGCAAAACAGAGAGCAACCATGTGTGGCTGTGGGAGTGACAGGGAAGGGGCAGACATGGGCCGTGAGGACATAACTCACTAGAAAGTCCCATGGTGAGAGGCAGAGCCACTGAGGCACAAATGCAGGTGTTTGAGGTTAAGGCAGCGTTCCAGGCTGTCTATACCTCTGAATCCCATGTCTGCCCTTGAACATGACTTCTTTTCCTCCTACAAATACGGCATATCCCTCAAAGAGTTACACTAACATCTAGGATTGTTGAGCATCATGCTGTCTATTTCAAGCAGAAACAAACTCAACCCTGGAGACCATCTCGTCCAACTTCCGTATTCTTGAAATGAGGAAATTCCGTACCAGCAGAGATGAAGTGTGTTGCTCAAGACCTCACAGCAAGACAGTGGCCGCGCTAGGTCCGTATTCTCTTCACGATGCCCCGAGAGTTGGTGGTAGACCCCAAACCTCCACAGCTGTGTCCTCGGATGTCCCACTTGTCTAGTTTCATAGGCATCAGGAGCTGAGACTCCAAACATGGCAGCTGACTTGGGTTGGTTGGAATCGCACCCCTTCTGACACATAGTAACAGTCCCAGCCCCTGTCAGCCTTAATCTCCCTCTGGTGCTCATGGTTCTGAGCCCATTAGGAATCACCGGGAGCAAGTTCACAGAGTTGGACGTGTTTGATTGGAATCATTGGGAGCACACGTCGTTGGCACTGCAGAGTAACGAATGCATCCCTATGGGGAGAAGACTGGTCACCCCAGGTTCCTTTTGGTCCCTTTGGTCCTGAGAGCAGCTTCCATGAAGCTGGATCGTTTGGATCTCAGCCGCAGCCAGAGCATCAGAGACCCTCACCTCTGTGCCCTGGTGAGCTCTACTCTGCCTCCCTTTCAAACAGTACCAGCTCTCCCGGAGGAAGCCTGCTTTTGCCCCCGGAGCAGCTGTGGGCAGCAACTGTGTCACCTGTCTTTGAAGCTCCTTTTCTGGCAGGCAGGCTGCTTTCCATGAGGTTCCCAAGTTTCTGACTGCCCAGACTAGCGACTTTCAACCCCCTGACTTACTTCTGAGCTTCTAAAATCTGTTTTGAACAGAACAGAATGCTTGGGAAACTTGATTATGGGGTTTTCTTTAGAGTCATAACAACTTATGAGAGTGCCAGGAATGGCATAAAGCATTTTGGGGTTTTGCACCTTAATACTGAAGGAAGGCTGTATTTCTTTTTCTTCTTTATTTTTTTCCCCTTCCAATACTAAGTGTTGGCAAAAATTCTCATTTTCACAGGCTTTTTACTTTGCGAAGGGAAATTGGACTTGGAATCATCTAGAAGGGCCTTCACCCTACTAGGAGCTCCCTAGGGAGGGTGTTACTTGTGGATGAGTCTCAAATGTCCTGCAGAAGTACCTTCTAGAATGGGATAATTGATGTCTTTATAAAGTAGTATAGAAAATCTGGGATGATTTTTTTTTTTTTTTTTTACCTTTCCCCCTCCTCCTGGATCTTCTTCTAGGATGCATTTTGAGATCCTTTACAACTATGTTGTTCAGTCCCTAAGTCATGTCCAACTCTTCGCGACCCCATGGATTACAGCCACAGTTCCCTCTCCTCCACTATCTCCCAGAGTTTGCTCAAAGTCATATCCATTGGGTTGATAATGCTATCCAACCATCTCATCTAAGGGAAGTGTTAAACTTTACCCCAACTCCTTCCTCTGACATGTAGAGACATTACAGCCATGAAGAGGCTGGCACAGTGACCTGTGGCAGAAAAGGGAGAATTCAGTGTTCAGTCTCCCCATAGAGGTTTCGGGTATGTTGCCCACAATTCAGTTATCCAACTGCTGCTGTTGAGTCACTAAGTTGTGTCTGACTCTCTGCGACCTGGTGGACTGCAGCCCGCCAGGCTCCTCTGTCAGTGGGATCTCCCAGGCAAGAATACTGGAGTGGGTTGCCATTTCCTTCTCCAGGGGATCTTCCCCACCCAGGGATCAAACTCACATCTCTTGTGTCTCCTGCTAGGCAGGAAGATTCTTTACCACTGAGTCCCCTGGGAAGTTTGAGCATAATTTTTTTTTTTTTAAGAATTTTTTAATGTGGATGATTTTAAAAGTGTTGTTGATTCCCCCCCGCCCCACGAGGTATTTGGGATCTTAACCTTCCGATCCGGGATCAAACCCATACTCCCTGCATTGGAAGGTGAAGTCTTAACCACTGGACCACCATGGAAGTCCCAGGCATAAATTTAATGATTTCCAATTGCTGTTAATCACTTCACTGTTCTCTTTCCCACCAATCCCCAGTCTGCAATGAATGAAGCAGTAGTTCTAGATCAAAGGAGTTTCAGATCTCTGCCTCTGGAGCCCAGAGGAGTTTGGGGGGAAATTGTGCATAAAAAGAGGGGGGGAAGTTTCATGAACATTTATTTTCCTCATCAGGAGGTTTCTGCCATCTCTTTTGTTGATGTGGTGGAGGCTTTTGCAAGTTTGCGCCAGTCATTTAAATGCCTTGAGATTTCCCTCATGGTAGTTTTGGGCTCTGTTATGAAAGATGCTCCTTGGGGTGTAGAACCCCAGTGTTTGAGGGCTCACAACCCCTGGTTTCACAGATGAAGAGACAGAAGTCCAGGGAGGCAAAGGGAACCACGTGAATTACAGCTCGTTGCCTGGGAACGCAGCCTCTCTAAGCCTGGACCCCTGTGTTTTCTGCCAGTGCTCCCAAAGTGGAGGTAGGATGTCAGAACAGCCCCTGCTATTTTTAATCTGCCAGGGGAGGGAGGGGTGGGAGGAAGGGAGCCGACATTCTCACCAGCCCATCAGGAAGCTGAGTTTGAATAAAATGTCTCTGTGAATCACAAGCTGGGGAGCAGAATCATTTGGGTTTTTCCTGCTTAGAAGTTGGAACCGGCTGCCAGGAGCTCAGCACGTTGCCCTTTAGAGCACGGAAACATCAGGATGAGACACACCTGAGACACGGGACAGACGGGAGGGGCTTTCTCCGGGGTTCCCCAAGCCCCTCCAGACTCCGAGGTGGGGGTACAGCTGTGGGTCCTGGCTTACTCCTGGAGCGTTCTCCATATTTCAGGAGCACCCACAGGAACCCCCATCCCCCTCCCCCCACCACGTGGCCCTCAGCATGGCCACGAGGACTCTGGTTTCCTGCTCCCAAACTCGTCTGTAAGCAGCAAGAGTGATTGTGATATTCAGCAGCACGTTGATGCTGTTTAGTCAATGTGGAGATTCTCCCAGGAGACTCTGAGGAGTGAGCCCCTCTCAAATCCCAGCCATGCTGGATGGTGCCCCAGGAAAAATACCAGCCACTCAGAATTCCCCATCTCTTGAATTGTCTTCTCTAAAACCCTGTTAATTGACTCTTCTGGTTTATATCTGTATGGAAGGTGCAAGAATAATAAAATGTCTTTCCTCCAGGGTCAGTTAAGTGGGGCTCATGTAAGAATGTGTACTGGGCTGGCACAGAAGCCATTTCCAACACTATCTATTCCTTCTTATTCTCCACTGCTTGGCCCCCTGACACTGAAAGGCCATGAAGTGGCCTCTGAACCTGGAAGGTTCATTCATCCAAGCCATTCTCATAATTTGTGGTATTGCTTGCAAAGCTTTTCATCCATCCTTGCCCCGCTGGAGACCCCATGGTTTCCAATTGAGCAAGTTTTCCTGTGAGAGTTGACTTCTGTACCCTTGCATGGGCTACATTGTAATTGTGTTCATCAAAATTCCTGGTTCACCAGATCACTCCCTTCCTTTTCAGGGTCAGAAAATACAGAGTTGATTGTTCTGTGTCCTCTGCCTATTCAGTCCTAAGAAACATGCCCAGTGAATTGATGGGCCCCCAGGGAGGCACTGGGTGGAGGGCGGGGTGGGGGCTTGCTGGTGGATATTCAGAGTCCCCGGGACCCTCACTGAGTCTTTAGGAGCCAGACACATTTGCAATGCTCAGAGTAGTTCAGCGTCTGGGCCCAGGGCTGGCAGCTTTGTGGGTGCCGGGGAGAGAACCCCCATGGCACTGATGTTCACTTCTCAGAGTGGGTACCAGTCTCACCCACGGTGTGAGGCTTCCTCTAGCAGCGTCGTGGATGGAGAACAGTGCCGGGTTCAGTGGGGGGCGGATTGTGGAAGGTAGCTGATGTAGACAAGAAGTTGGAGTGCATCTTTTAAGCACTTAATTGGTAAGTATCCTGAGCCCTTATTGGTAGAGCAGTGTATTTTGAGCGATTTCATTCATGAAAGACAAAGTGACATAGTGAAAGACATGTGACATAGTGGCCACATAGAATGGCCTCAGCATTTTCTATATAACTATCCAGAGGTGTCTTTGGAATCGTGGTCACAGAGGAGCTGAGGGCCACTTTATTTATGCTCCTTATCTGGAGGGAGACACCCTCCTCCCACTTAAAGGTTGTAGGACTTGATCCTTTCGTTGCTGCGTAAATGTGTTGTTAGAGGGTGTCAGCTTGTTGTTGGGCTTTGAAATCCCAAAGACCTTCCTGTGTGTCTTCTTTGAGCTGAGGAAAGTTCCCCCCACCCCAGAAATCTTTGTTTATAGTTCCTTTTGTGTTTTGACTTTTCTTCTAGTTTCTTCTTCGGGAATACCTAGCACCTTGGCCTGCTCTTCTGTTGATTCCGCTTTCAAGTTTTCCCATTTCCTTTTGCATTCCAGGGGGGAAAAAAATCTTCAGTTTGTTTTGTCCATAACTGATTCTTTTTTTTTTTTTTTTCTTTTTGCAATACTGATTTTATATTCTGTTGTAACCAGTGTGGCTGTTCCTTCTGTCACTATCTTTTAAGTTTCCCTACAGTTTTGAGCACATTCTGTCCCTTTTTTATATCACTTTTTTAAACCAATTTGCCTTTTCTTCATTAGTTTGTTCTCTCCTTATGACTTTTGTAGCATAAATGCTGTATATTCCTGCCCTCTTTTGAGGTCACTCAATGATTTCCTGGAATTTTTCTTCTGGAGATCAGATGAGCTTGTGAGTAGAAATTTGTGCTGCTCCTGAGGCTTCCGGATGCTGTTTCTCAGTTTATTTCCTACACTTGGAAAAACACTGTATTATCTCATCTCCCCACCTCCCTGTACTTGAACAGTCTGTTCAGTCAGCTCCATGAAGAGCTGGGATGTGTTCATTGGGGGTGTGTGTGTGTGTGTGTGTGTGTGCATGCATGCATGCACGTGCTCAGTTATGTCCCAATCTTTGTGACCCCATGGTCTGTAGCCTGCCAGGCTCCTCTGGAGTGGGTTGGCATTCCCTTCTCCAGAGGATCTTCCCAACTCAGGGTTCGAACCCAGATCTCTTGCATCTCCTGCGTTGGCAGGCGGATTCTTTACTGCTGGCACATATATTGCTTGGACTGCTGTTCTCTGTCTACTTGTTCAGTGAGATAGCCTCCCAAATCTGTTTGAAGCCTAGTTTCTGTTACACTTCCCAGTTTCCATTCATTCATCCATCTGTCCATCCATCCAATATTCTGAATACTGAGCTTAGAGTAAAGGTAAGAACAAGATGGACATGGCCTTGCCTTCCTGAGTGTTTCTCTCTTGTGTGGCCTCTCTTCTGCTTCCACCTGCTTCCCCTCTGCCTCCTCCTCCTCCACCTCCTCTTCTGCCTCTTCCTCCTCCTCCCCTTCACTCTGGCCAGGTCTCCAAATCTCTAACCCCTAGAAGACCCACTGGAAGACCATGAGCATGCTGTCAGCATCCATCCTCTTCCCACCAGCCTATAAAAGTACTACGAGGACTACACTTCCCAGAATGCCCTGTGCTGTTGTCATGGGTCCCCCTTCCCTCCCCAGTTAATGTCTGTGAGTTGCTCTCCATGGATAGAAAGGCTGCCAGAGCCAGAGAGAACAATACTTTCACCTGTGAGATAGAGGCAAGGTGCCCAGAATTCCCGTAGACACAGGCCTGCAGGCCAGCGCCATCAGTGTGGGAGGTGGGGCCCCACTTCATGCCTGGTCTCTTAGCCCGTAGCCAAAGATGCTCTTTCCTTGGGTAGCCGTTCCCAGCTTTGTGTGGGGCTCTGTCCAGCCTGACATGTCGGCAGAAAGCATGGGTTGGACTTGACTCTCCAGTCTCTGGCCCAGCGGGGTTGGTCTTCTTGGTGGCGCCTTTGCAGCCCTGTCTCTAATTGGTTGGCCCATGTTGAGTGACAGTAGAGGCCGCTCTGGGCCATTGGGTCCAGGACTGCTCTGGGTGCACCTGTAACAAAGTGGTTCCCCAGGACCCATGGCTCCCAGGCAACCCTAGCCACATCCTGGCTGCCCCCAGGTGTCCCAGCTGACCGTGTGGTTGGGAAAGGAGAACTTGCTGGAGAGTTTTTTGTGGAGAAGCCTTCAGGCGGTGCCAATCACAGCCCTGGGCTCATTAGCAGTCATTGCCATGGCAACGGGTCTGCCAGAAAGTGGCTCGTTAGGCTGACAACTTCAGCGCTGTTATATATAGATCTGGGTGTGGGGGGGTGTGGGGGCTCCTGGATATGCCTTTCTTTAGCTCCTCTATTGCTTCTGGGTTTGGGGTGTGAGAAGACGTGGAATGGGGGGACCTTAAACCTGTCCTATCCGACTGCGAAATTGAGTGTCTGACGACCACCCGTTACCACCAGCGAGGACCGTCTGCTCACATCTGTGGGAGGTAAGAGCCAGGTGCTCCTGGAAGTCTCCTGAAGGGCGAGGAGTCCCGGGTTGAACTTGAAGAGGCTACCGGGAGCTGGGGTTGGGGTTTGGACTGCCTGGAGGCTGCAGAGGGAGACTGGGTCTCTCTTAAAATAGTCTTTCTGAAGGGTCTGGGCTAGGGGCTAGGAGTCTTTTCTTTCATACATAGCCAGGAAGCCAAACACTGTCTTTTTATAAATTGTTAATTTTCTGTTCCCAGTTTTGATTTCAGAAGTGATCGTTTCTCTCCATCACTCCCTCTCAGGAAAGCTGCAGACCCTGTCTTCTGAGTTCATTGAGCATGAGACTTAAGGATAACATGTTAAAAGGCAGCTTCCCAGGCTCAAGGTTGATTTGAAGTCAGAACCCTGGCATCTGTACTTTAACCCACATCCCAGGTGATGGATGGAGTGTCCTAGGGACCACACTTTGAGAAACACTGCTGTCGAGGGGATTTTTTTTTTAATCTCTGGGTGACTTCCCTTTGTTCACCTGCTCTTCTCCACCCCTCCCCCTTCCACCCCAAGGGGGAATCAGTAGCCATTACTAAGAGGAAAATTTTCTTCGGTTGTGTGTCCTTCTAAGTAAGGAGACAAGGAAGTCAGCCCACAGACAGGGAACGTGACTGCTTGCACGTGGGTGGTGATATTTCTGCACGTCTCCTGGGGAGGCATATGTTCATTTGGAGGCCGTGAGACAGGCAGGGGGATCAGGCTGGGGTGCCATCCTCCTTGGGTGGGATCTGGGATGTCAGGTGGTCCAGGTGAAGATTCAGAGCTGATCACAGACAGCTGGGGAGAGATGGGCTGAGGGTAGCCAGGATTTGAGTAACCGGATGGAAATCTCTTGAACAAAGCTAATATTTTAAAGTTTGGTTTCACCAGTTAATTAGCTGTGCAGCTTTGGGTGAGATATTAAACTCTCTGAGTCTCAGATTCCTCCTTTTAAAATGGGGGAAGAAAATGGCATCTCTGCAGCAGGCTTGTGGTGACAAAGATGAGTGTGTGAGGCACCTGACCCAGGCCTTGGTGCACGGTAAACATTTGGTAAGCAGTGGAAATCATTATCGGTGATTGCTAACGGGGTCCGAGCTCAGATGTTTCTTGAGGACCTTCTAGACTGGGCTTCTGAAGTTGTCTGGAACCTCTGCATGTTCCATTGGAAATAGGGTGAGTGAGTAGGTGGACACATGTCTCCATTTGAAGGGTGGGGGGCAGAAGAGCCAGAATTTTCTTTAGATTCTCAGAGGATGGGCTGTCATATACAGTTGAGCAGGTTCTATACTGAACAAGGGGGCCCAGATTGGGAGGAGGTGAGGTCAAGGGAGGCCAAACCCAGCCATGCACTCAGGTGCCCAGCCCATGTGGAGAAGAGGCAATATTTTCTGATTCCCACAAAGGTGTGCTGTGCATGAGGTTAACAGTTTCTGAGTCGGAGGAAACTGGTTTCGTCTCCCCTGATTCCCACTTCTGATCCTCTTCATTGTAGGTGTGGCCCCCAACCTCACTGTTCACCCCTGCTTCTAGTTCCTATTCCCATGGGAAAAAGCTGCTGAAATGGAAGGGGAGAAGCCACAGGACTAGGGAAGGGAAGGGAAGGGAGGATTTAAGTTGGAAGGAAACTAATTAGAAGTATAGGTTTGGCAGAGACCTTAATTACTGGGTCGTTCCTCATGCTGAATCCTCTTGATTGCTCTGGGGCAGCTCTCCCAGGAGGCCTGGCCCTCCACAACCACAAGAAGGAAGATGATGGTGGTTTGGGCCTCTTAGATGAGGGCCTGCAGGTGGCGAGGCCAACTGTGTGTGTGTGTGTGTGTGTGTGTTAAAATACACCTGTACCTGTGTGCGTGCCTGCTAAGTCGATTCAGTCATGTCCGACTCTTTGCAACCCTATGGACCATAGCCCACCAGGCTCCTCTGTCCATGGAATTCTCCAGGCAAGAATACTGGGGTGGGTTGCCATGCCCTCCTCCAGGGGATCTTCCCGACCAAGGGATCAAGCCTGTGTCTCTTGCATTGGCAGGCGGGTTCTTTACCGCTAAGCGCCACCTGGATAAAGCACAGGGAGCTCAGCTGGGTGCTCTGTGATGACCTAGAGCGGTGGGCTTGAGTTGGAGGGAGGTCCCAGAGGGAGGAAATGTATGTATACGTATGGCTGGTTCACTTCGGTGTACAGCAGAAACACAACTCTGTAATACAAGTATACTCCAATTAAAAGAAAAAATGAACCTAACATAAAATTTATCATCAGTGACACATTATGCATTCTCAGTTTTGTGCAGCCATCACCGCTGTCTTCCAGAACATTCTCATCACGCCCAAAAAGGAGTCCCTGTACCTGTTTTCCCCTCCCCCCAGGCCCTGGCAACCAGTCCTCTGCTTTCTGTCTCTAATTATTTTTCTATTCTGGATGTTTTTATGTAAATAGGGTACAGTATGTGGCCTTTTGTGGCTGGCTTATTTCACATGGCATCATTTCAAGGGTCATCTGTGTTGTCATGTATATCAATACTTTATTCCTCTGGATGACCGAATATTCCTTTTTATGGATACACATGGGCTTCCCCGGTGGCTCAGATGGTCAAGAATCCCGCCTGCAGTGCGGGAGACCTAGGTTCAATCCCTGGGTCAGTAAGATCCCCTGGAGAAGGGAATGGCAACCCACTCCAGTATTCTTGCCTGGAGAATCCCATGGACAGAGGAGTATTTGTTGACCCGTTCGTCAGTTGACAGACACTTGGGTTGTTTTCTACCAGTCGTCGATTGTAGATGCTGCTGCTGTGAACGTGTATACAAGTCTGTGTTTGAGCGCTGTTTTCAGTTCTCTTGATATACCCAGTTGTCCGCACATCTTTGATTCCTGACTTGCTTTAAGCCAGCCAACAGGAGGGACTTCTCTCTGAAAGAAGGGAGACAACAAGGGGACTGTGGCTGCCTTGTGGGTGGGAGGTGGAAGCAGAACATAGCCAGATGGCGTGCCGAGCGGGGCCCCGTGGCCATGTTGGAGGGGAGGTGGAGACAGTCTTTGCCATGTTGGCCCAGGTGCCCCCCGCCTCCACTCTTTCAGCACCCCTACCTTCTGGGCTTAGCATCCGGGAGGCCTCCCCCAGGTACCTTCTGCAGGGCCCTGCATCTCCTGCATGGGGGCGACCTCAGAGCAGTCATGGCCCCTCCTTGGTCGTCGGTGTCTTCAGATGGAAACTTGAGCTTCTTCTGACCCTACAGAGTTAGGCGAGTTCACTAGTCATAAAGAGAACAGCACCAGGCAGCTGTGGAGACAGGACAGGCGTCACTGATGCTGTTTCACAGGTGGGGCCCAGAGGCACGGAAGGTTCAATTCACTCACCCCACCAGCCCAGCGCGGGAGAGGTCGTCTCACCAGAGTGTGTGAGTCAGCATCTTAACCCGCCAGCCTCCCCTGCAGATCTGTGTTTACCTTTTAAGTTGAGTAATCCTAGAAATAGAAACCTCAGGGAAATGACTGTGAATGGTGACATTCCATCTGCGGTGACGGTGGGGCAGAGGCCAGGTATATGCCCCCTGAACTACACATCACAGGAGGCAGAGGTTCTGTGAAGGTTGGTCTTGGTCAGCATTGGATGGTTCCCCTTTCCTCTGGGAACCCCCATTTATTGAGCACAGCTGGTGACAGGCACGGTCCTTGGTGGCTAGTGTGGTTATTAATTTCCATAGCACCTTCCACAACCTGGCTAATATTGTCACCCTGCATTTCACAGATGTGGCAACAGACAGCTGGTTGAGTCATTTCCCCAGGTCACGTGGCTGCTAAGAGGCTGAGTCAGGATGGAGTGAGCCAGAGACCAGAGCACTAGTTTTCACTGTGCTTCTGGGTCCATCTCTCCTCTGCAATGTATTTCTGACGACGTCCATCTCTGATACCCCTTAACAATCTCTCATTGTTTTATCAGGTTTTACTAAATATAGATAAGCTTCAATCTGGCCTTTCCTTCATGGATTCTTATAAGTAACCTGGGGTCAAGCAGAAGCAATGTGGTTCTAGAAGGCTTCTCTCTTGGGACTTCCCTTGTGGTCCAGTTTTCAAGACTCTGTACTTTCAATGCAGGGGATGTGGGTTCAATCCCTGGCCAGGGAACTAAGATCCCACCTGCTGCATGGTGTGGCCCCCCCTCACAAAACAATGTTTCTCTCCTCAGCCAACCCTCTGACCTCCCTCCTCTTGTTTTACCCCCACCTCCACTCAGCCAAAATGTCCATCTCCTGCAAGTGAGATATTTTATACACAAAACACGATACTCATCATAGGGTTTGCATGTGTTTTGACCACTTTCCAATCTGGGAGGAGCTGGAGCAGTGCCTGGACGCCCAGGTAAACATCCACAGCTCTATGCTTGGGCTCAGTGGACGTTTTCTGCTGAGGAGGAGGCCTCCTGGCGGCTGTCCAGCCCTGGGTGGTTCTTCTAGAAGCCAATCTTCCGCACAGTCAGAGGTGCTGTGAGTTAACAGGTGTGGGAGTCGGAAGCCACCAGGGCATAGGGGAAGGCTTTTAATTAAACTGTGAACATTTGTAATGAAACATACACCACCGCTCCACGGAGGGACACGGGGAGGCTGTGTTTACCCCAAGTCCCAGGAGCAACTACGATTGATCCCATCCCGATGAGGGTGTGCAGGGCACCACAGGAAGCAGAAGCCTGAGGCTTTGCAGCTTCAGAGAAGCTGAGAGCAGTCTGGGAAATGAGTGTCTCTGCTGCTCAATTTCAGTCTCTTATTTTCCCAAACAGTGGTCATTAGTGACCAGAACCTGCCTCTTCGGGTATGGCCGGAGGATTCTGAGGGCACTTAAAAGCTGATGAGTTTTAATATTTCTGAACAGGATCCAACTTTGCTGAGAAATTCACCGCACCTCTCCTCATGTGGCTGGAATTCTGATTTTAGTCAATTTACTTTCTTCACAAGGAATAGCAATTGTCTGAGGGGCTAACTCGAACCCTCTTTCCTTATTTTTCAATGTTCTTTATTTAGCTCACAACTTTTTTGGTGTGTATGTATTAACAAAAATTTAGATGCGAGAGATAAGCAAAAAGAAAAGAATAAGAATTCCTCATAATCTCACCACTACAAATCACCTCTGTTTAGCCTTTGTGTCTTTTCTTGTTTTTCTGTTATGTACTTTTTTCTCTGACCTTTTTTATTTATTTATTTATTTTTAAAGAAAAGTACTGTCATGCTTAGTTAGAAGAATTAAACTGCACATCAGTGCATACTATGGAAAGGAAGAAGCCTGTTTAAACTCAGCTTCCCAGTTCTGTTTGCCATTTAGACATTTGGCTAGAAAAAACCCAGCTATACTTTGTTGATTCTATGCTTTATTATGGAAAGTTTAACATCTCAGTCTGCCGAAACATGTGTTAATGACTTCTGGTCAGTTCCCACAGCAGTCCCTGGGCCTTGTCTGCTGTTGTATTTGGTGGTCCCAGAGTTTCAGATTCCAGTGACCCCCCCACGCCAACCCCAGGCAGGTGAAGCATCCCTGTGAGTGGTTTCCTAGGGGCCCAGGAGAGAAACCCCAGCCATGTTCATTGAGCAGCATCTCCACCCACCATCCTCTGGGGGGATCTGTCCCTTCTGCAGTGGTTCTGAAAATCTAAGGGCTGCTCACCCCTCGTGCTCAGGCAACCCTCATCATCACATCTGCAGCTTGCTGCATCCCCCGGGAGGCCTGTAGGCCCCCATACCACTCCCCACCCCACCCAGAGTCGAGCCATGCTAGGGAGACTTCATCTGCCTCTCACTTCCCAGTTGAGAGACAGTTGCAAAAATGCCACATGTGTGTGACCTTCTCTTTCCTCCTCCACAGAAGCCTGGAATGGTCCCCCCTCCGCCGGGAGAGGAAAGCCAGACCGTCGTCCTTCCACCAGGCTGGCAAAGCTACTTGTCCCCTCAGGGCCGGCGCTACTATGTCAACACGGCCACCAATGGTGAGTCCTGCTCCGGGCAGCTTCCTCCAGCAGCCCCTGGGGTCCTGTCCATCTGGAGAGGCACCTCTCTCCTCTACCTCCTGGGCTTTAGACCTTTTCTTTGAACTCTCCCTCAGAGGCTGCCGGGAAATCTTTCCTTCCCCCAGGACTGGGTGGCAGGAGGTCAAACCGGGGTGAGGAAGGCTGACCTTCAAGGTTGGGGGTCATCTTTGGAAGCCGGCATCTTTGTGGAACCCAACCTCATGGTCTGGGACCGTATTTTCCAAACTGGGATCTTGTAAGGATCTGTGGTCCACAGCTGGTTTAAATCAAATTAAACAGGTTAAGCCACTGCATGCTTTCTGGGAGCTTGGAATGTGCTGATTGATACCCAATCAGGGGTTACAAGAGTGGGGTTTTCCTGATTTCATCACAACATGGCATTCTTCCCTGAAGTATCTCACTGGCTGGTGTTTCTTAGGGTGTTCTTTGGGAAAGGCTGGGGCTACTTACGGGTTTATTCTAACCAGTAAGAGAGGTCCACATGCATTTCTGAGTTTAGTCAAGATCACATCTCTTTGTCCCAATAATTGTGGGCATCCTGAGACTTCAGAATGACTCCAAGATCCTAGTCCATTGCTGTAGAATGACCTGCAAGAAGGATCGTAGAAGGAGAAGCAGTAGGACCTGTATAACAAGGTGGGCAGAGCAATGTATAGGTTGTCGTCTTGGGCCAGGCAGAGCAAAGCCAGCCATCAGCTCTGTCTCTTAACCCCAGGGCAGTTGCTACAAGAAAACAGAGAGGATGGAAACCCAGAAAATTAGATTTGATGGGAATCTGTGCCAAGGCAGAATGTGAAATCTTACCTGAATCCACCTGTTGACACCTCACTCCCCTCATCTGTGCCTACCTGACTTACGGCCACCTCCTCCCACCTGGCGGGACCATGGATATGGTTTATGTTTATGAACCTGCAGTTGGGACCTGCTGAGAGAAGAACCAGCTGCTGTTTCCAGGGAGCAACAGAGAAAGCAGCTGAAAACTGCCGCTTGGGGTGTTTGGTTTGTTTGTATCCCCTGGCAACCTGGCCTTCCGCTCAAGGGGGTGTTCTAGTTAGAAGATTTAACTGGGGTTTCTAGAAAAAGGGAAGTGGAACTCCTTCTGACCATTCTAATCAGAAAGAGTCTTCCTCAAAATAAACATGTGAGCAGCTTTGTACTGTTATCAGACTATCAGACTTTGAAGTTTCGGAGGAGAGTGTGTTTATGTGCAGTTCCCCATCTCTCAAATACAGAAATTGAACCATATGACCCTGAGATCATCAAGAATTTGGCTCTGTCCTTGTCCTGAATTAGCTCCTGTTGCAAAGGGGCAGAGGGGTAAAAGTCGCTTTCTAAAAATCGCAACTCATTTTTAAAAAACAACCGTGTAACAAACAATTCACTGCTGATATATGCTCTCCCTCATTCAACTACCCCTCTCTTTATTAAGGGGATAGTTAGGTCCCATTTTACATTACCAGGCAGGGCAGACAGCTTTTTTCTGAAGCCCAGATGTCATGCCACTGGGTCCTGGAATATAGTGGTTGCAAGAGATTCTAGACGAAGGTCAAACACTTTTTCTCTAATGGTCCAGGTGGTAGATACTTTAGGCTCTGAGGCCCATGGGGTCAATGTCACAGCTACTCAACTCCACCACTGTCCTGTGAAAGCAGCCTCAGATGATGGTAAACCCATGGGGCCAGCTGTGTTCTGATAAAACTTTACTTAGACCCTGAAATGTGAATTTTCAATAATTTGCATGTCATGAAATAGGCTTCTTTTTTCAACCATTTAAAAATGTAAAAACTGGGACGACCCAAAGGGATGGGATGGGGAGGGAGGTGGGAGGGGGGGTTCAGGATGGGGAACACCTGTACACCCGTGGTGGATTCATGTCAGTGTATGACAAAACCAATACAACATTGTAAAGTAATTAGCCTCCAAAAAATAATTCATTAATTTTAAAAAATAAAATGAAAATGTAAAAACTGATCTTAGCTAAGGAGTTCCCAAGCTGTATGATGACATAACGTATATTGGCCCACAGGCCATACTGGCTGATGACACCTCTCTGGGCTCTCTGTCATTCCCAGTATGACCTGTCCTGCTCACCCTTCCCCACTCTCTCCCAAATGCTTGCAGTAATCCAATAATTACATTTATTGTGTACATATTACGTGTCAAAATGTTTGTTAAATTAGCCATAAATAATTTTATTTAACCTACTCAACAATTCAGGAAAACGGGGGCTCTCAATAGGGACAGTTTTGTTCCCCAGAGAGCAAGTCTGGAAAGAATTTTTATTGTTCCAACTGGGGAATGTCCTGGCATCTAGTGAGTAGAGGCCACGGATGCTGAAAAACACCCTGCGATGCCCTAGACACATGCCAGTTTAATTCATTCGTTATTTCATTCATTCTTCATTTGTGTGGTTGATTGAATTGTTCATGCAACAAGCATGTATTGGGCCTCACATATGTTCCAAGCAGAGTGTTGGATACTGGGATATAAGAATAAAAAACAGCCTTGACTCTCAAAATGCTAATCTTCTTATAGTAGTAACAGATTTTATTTAATTTATTTTTATTTTTTGGCTGTCAACTTGCAGGATCTTAATTCCCTGACTGGGGGATTGAACCCGGGCCCCGGCAGTGAAAGCCCCGAGTTCCCTCGACTAACAGGGAATTCCCAGAAGCAGATTTTAAATGAACCGATATTTGATTACAATTGTGAGCAGGGTTGTGAAGGGGAGGAGTCCATGGTGTTTTGAGAACATGTCCCAGAGATACCGCGGGAAGTCAGGGGAGGCTTCCTGGAGGAGGAGGCACCCTTCAGCTGAGATGGGACGCATGATGACCACATTAGCCATGTTTGGAGGGATCGTGCGGACCCCCAGGGTCATGTTAAAAGTTGTGCTCTTTAGTTTTAAGGGACTGGGAAGACCAGATGTCATTCTAATTCTCTCTGGGACCTCAGCCCTGTTTTGTCTGGCTGCTAGACTACTTGGTAAAGCTTTGAATCTGACCTCCTTTTCTGCAGGAAGGTACTGAAAGCAGCCTCTTGGTCTTCTCACACCTACGTTTATCTGACCCCCTCACTCCTGGAGGCATTTGTGTATGCTCACGGCCAAACCGGCTGCACCCACCTTTCTGCCCCAACGCTTGGATCTCTGCTGGCATATGACTTGGGCCAGAGGCAGGCACCACCGCCAGGGAAGCAGAGCCCCTGTGCTCAGCCGTCATGAACCATTTCCCTCTCCTTCCTGTCTGTATGCCTTTGCTCCAAGCTCTCCTAGTCCCTGTAATCCCTAATCACTTCTTTCCCAGGGGGTGCTGGTGTACAATAGACATGCTGTCCCTGTTTTTACAACACATACAAATGTAAGGAGTTTAAAGCCCAATTTACATTTGTATTGCCTTGCTCTGGCTAATCTACTTATTTTCAAATCCATTTAGGATTTTTCTGCCTGGGAATTGTCACAGGGAATTGTCATAGCTGCTGTGCTATGCTGGGCTATGGGGATACAAAATCAGGGCAGAGGCCGTCTCCGCCTTCAAAGATGGAAGGTCTGATGAAGTCAGAGAAATCCGGAAACCAATAAGTGTTGCGGGTGTTAGCATGGAAATCTGGGCACTTGAGGAAGGGGGCCGCCAGCTTTTTCTGGGCATCAGACCCATCTTTGAAAGGACGAGGGTACTTGACTTAGGTGTTCCTAGCTGTGGTGTCAGCCAGGGGAAGGCTGATGTGTTGGAGCAGAGAGAGAGGGACTTGAGAGTCTGATTCACTAAAGACCTCCTCTGGGTAAGGAGGAATTGGGACTTTGCCCTGTGGGCATGGCATGGAAGGATTCAGAGTGCTGGCTTGACATCTGAGAATGTTGTGGAAGGCTTGCTTGTTGCTGCAGAGTGAGGGGTCAGAGGATGGCGAGCAGAGACCTCGCAGATTCGATGAGAAGTGATGAGGTCAGCTCCACAGTAGCAGCTGTGGCCGGAGAAGAGGAGGTGGGATATGTCAGGTGGGACGTGGCAGGTCCAGGAAGGTAGAATGCACAGGTTCCTCTTCTGTGTTGTGTGCTGGAGCCGTGGGATTTGAACAGGGGACTCGAGGGAGGAATGGCCTTGGAAGAAAGAAGTCCTGTTGAGCATGCAGTTCCCGGGGAACATTCAGGGAGAGATGACTGGCGTATGTTGGATGGATGGGTCATGACTCAGGGATCATCTGGGCTAACGATGTGACTCTGGGGAGTCTTGTGGATGCACAGCATGCTGGGCAGAGAGCAGGATGGATTTCACCCCTAATTGCCCCTTGGCCTGACCTTGTTTTTCTGGGACCAACCTGCACAAGCATGGGTGCAGCCCAGAATTTGCATTTCATCAGCAAAGAACTAAAATCAGGAGTTCCCTCCCAGGGCAAGCCTCCAGGAGAAAGAGCCCTGAAGAACCATACTCAAGGGAGGGACAGAGGGGGCTTGAAAAGAATTGTCAGAGATGGGAGGCATCCTTGAGCAGGCAATGTCATGAAAGGCAAAGGAGAAAAGATTGTCAAGACAGACTGAAATACAGATCAGATTTACGGTGGAGGGATATTTTAAATCCTTAGAGAAAGCACAAACTATTTAATAAATGGTGTTGAGCCAGATGGCTAACTTTTGATGGGTAAGTTAATGCTCTTGTTTTCATATAAACAAACTCAGCTTAAACTTGGGTTTCCCTGGTGGCTCATTTGGTAAAGAATCTACCTGCAATGCAGGAAACCCAGGTTGATACCTGGGTTGGAAAGATCCCCTAGAGGAAGGCATTGCAGCCCATTGCAGTGTTCTTACCTGGGAAGTCCCATGGACAGAGGAGCCTGGCAGGCTACAGTTCATGGGGTTGCACGAGTTGGACACAACTTAGTGACTAAACCACCACCAAACTCAGCAAGACCTTCAGAGCATGAGACTTAGGGAAGCCCCCATCTCCCCTCATCTTCTCACAGTTTATGGCTCCCAAGAGCATTTTGTCAAGCTGGGTGGTCCTGTGCTCAGGCCCTGGAACCCTGGGGGTTCTGGTGTCAGGAAGCTGTTCATGCTATGCTGTTCTGGAAAGTGCTCCATTCCACCCAGAGTTGACTCAGTTGCCAAAAATGAGGGTTGTGTTTAATTTCTGGATGTTGACTTGTTAATAACTAGCCTGCTCAAGAATCTAAACTAGTGTGAAGGGAGACCTCTTATTTGTATAATGGATAGTTGCATTTCAAGAAATATAGCACAAAGTTGTTTTGTTCCGTGCATAATTGGAAGGCCAGATATGCATGTTTAATCACTTCACAGTGATACCATCATAGGTATTCAGGTCTTCTTTTTGGAGAGATGCTGACTTTTTAGATATTGTATGGGATATATTTTACCACTTGGATCTTGAAGGGGTATTTCCAGCCAGTAATGAAGGCCAAAGGCTTCCCCAGTGGCTCAGCAGTAAAGAATCTGACTGCAGTGCAGGAGACTCAGGTTCAATCCCTGGGTCGGGAAGATCCCTTGGAGGTAGGCATGATAACCCACTCTAGTATTCTTGCCAGGAAAATCCCATGGACAGAGGAACCTGGTGGGCTATGGTCCAAGGGGTCGCAAAGAGTTGGACACAACTGAAGTGACTTAGCACACATGCACACAATGAAGGCCAAGATTAGTTTTGCTTAGTGTATGTCAGTATTTTACTTCTTATTTCTGTATACTCTAAATCTGATAGTTACAACTCTTCTGTTGTCTTTCATTTCTAAAGAGGATCTTTTGGGCGGGAGGCACCTTAGCCCTGTTTCTCTAGAAAGCAGAGCCTGAGGCAAAGATTAAGTGTTAACACCTTATTTAGGAGGTATAAGCCCAAAGGTGAGGATGGGAGAGAAGGGGAAGGGAGGCAAAAGAAGATGCCCTGTGATGCTGGCTTCCCTAGTAGCTCAGATGGTTAAGAATCTGTGTGCAGTGCAGGAGACCTGGGTTCGATCCTTGGGTTGGGAAGATCCCCTGGAGAAGGGAATAGCTACCCACTCCAGAATTCTTGCCTGGAGAACCCCATGGACAGACCATGGGGTCACACAGAGTCAGACATGACTGAGCAGCTAACACTCTTCACTTTCAAGGCCAAAATGGTGAGGATGGGTGAGAAGGGGAAGAGAGGCAAAAGAAGATGCCCCATGTGATGCTAGCCTTGACATTGAACTGACAGTGAACTGGTTGCTCATCAGATATGTTCACGTCTCTGGGAGGGAAAGTAAGGGGTTTTATCTGTTCACCTTCTTAGCTCCTGTCCCCCATGGGCCATCCTTCTCCACCTGGGAGAGCTATTTCTGCCCCTCCCCCCAACTTTGGGGTTGTATTATCTGTCCCCCAGCAGCCTCTCGGAAAGCTTCATTCCACCCCCATGGAGTGGTGCTTCTGCTAAGCCCAAGGCAGTTGGTCAGTGGAGCATGGGTGAAGTTCTAACCACAATAAGAGGAGATAGTTAATGAAAATGTGAGGAAGAGCCCCATGTCAGTCCCAACCTGCAGGATCCTGCAGCATTACCCATCTCTCCACTGTCAGAGCTGGATGACTTGATTATTTAGTCTTTCTGTGACCAATGACTTCTACTCCACAGGCATCCTAGGGGGATCCTTCCAAATCATTGGACACAGTGATCGGCAACCTATAGCCCTTGTTCAGCTTGCACAGGGCTTGTACAGCTTGCAGCTTTTTTTGTTAAAGTTTTACTGGAACACAGCTGTGCTCTCTTATTGCCTAAGGCTATTTGTTATTACCTGAGGATGGCAGAGTTGAGTATGGTTCACACAGCTCACAAAAACCAAAAATATTTACTCTCCGGCCTTTAAAAGAAAACGTTTGAGATTCCCCAGCCTAACAAATAGAGCCCATCCATTTTACACATGAAGAAGGGGGTCCCCCATGGGGTAAAGGGATTGGTCACAGTTACCTGGCCAACCTATGCCTACATCTTCTGTCTTGTAGTCTTTTCCTTTTTGCCTCAATATCCAAGAGAATGAACATGGGCAGTGGTGACTTAATTTGCAAAAAGGACAACTGAGTTCATGGAGTAGTAGAAAAACAATCTGAAATAACTTTTATTTTTAAGAGAAATGCCACTGTCTTTTGAGAGTGTCAACTGAAACCCAGGAGAGCTGGGAGTTGTTTTTAAGCTCTTTTGACAAAGAATTCATATGTTATAAACGTTTTATTACGTTTGCAAGCCCAGCTTGGAGGATTAAACCAGGATTTGAGCTTTTGGATTCATTTGCCAAATAGTCGGCACTTTTCTTGATTTCTGGTTTTAATTTTTCTTTAAATGAGTAGATTCCCACTTAACTTTATTACACCAGGAGCTAATGTGAGTTTCCGGATCAGTTTTCCAGTAGAACACTTTTAAAAAGCATTCTTTGTAGCTTTTCTTTGTTACAAATAATTGGGTACTTTTCTAACTCCCCAGAGAGAGCATCTCTGATAATTCTCAGTTAATAAAAGTTGCCCGAAGAAACTTCTACACCCGAAAACATTAGTCTGTTTTCATCTATCCATCTGTGTTGAACAAATGTGAGATTAAAAAGGTGCTTTTATTTGGTACATTCGGTTGATTGAATTAGTTGTGTGTGTGTTTTCATGTGTTTTATTTTGGCTGTATAATTTTTCTTTAACAGACCCTCTCTTAATGGAAGGGTTGTTGTTACTGTTCAGTCTCTCGGTTGTGTCTGACTCTGTGACCCCATGGACTGCAGCACGCCTGGCTTCCCTGTCCTCCACCGTCTTCTGGAGTTTGCTCAAGTTCATGTCCATTGAGTTGGTGATGCTATCTAACCATCTCATTCTCTGCCTCCCTCTTCTCCTGCCTTCAGCCTTTCCCAGTGTCAGGGTCTTTTCCAATAAGTCAGCTCTTCACATCAGGTGGCCAAAGTATTGCAGCTTCAGCATCAGTCCTTCCAGTGAATATTGAGACCTGATTTCTTTTAGGATTGACTGGTTTGATAAAGGCTGTTGATCAAGACTGCAAATCTTACTATTAATCTATTTCTGTGGGGGTTGTGTTTTTTCCTTTCCAAGAATTCATTTTAATTTGTAATGTTAATGTAATACTTTATTACACAACACATCTTATTTCTCAGCAGGTTTTCATACCGGCAGTCTCTTAGAACTTTGGCAAATGCCAAGTGGGTTAGATAGTCATTCACACTGCCAGTAAGTTGAAGTCCCATAAAAATCAAAAGACAAAGGAGACGGGAAGACAAAATGTTACTTTGAAGACGTTGACTTATTGGCTGTTAGGTGGAACCACCAATTAGCAGCAAATGGTTCAGGTAGGAAATAAAAAAGAATGTGTGGCACATGACCCAGCAATTCCACACCTAGATGCCTATCCAAGAGTGCTGAAAACATGTCCACACAAAAACTTATACATGAATGTTCATAGCAGCATTATTCATAATGGCCAGAAACAACCCAAATAATATCCCCCCAAAAAAATCTGGTCTTATCCTTGCACTAGTAAGTTATTCAGCTGTAAAAAGGGATGCAGTGCCAATGGGTATATGCCCTATCCAAGGGTAAACCTTGAAAGTATCATGCTAGGTAAAAGAAACCAGACACGAAAAGCTGTATCTTATATGATTCCATTTATATGAAATGCTTAGAACAGCAAACACATAGACCCAGGAAATAGATGTGTGGCTTCTAGGGTCTAGGAGGGAAGAGGTGACTTCTCATGGGTGTCCTTTTGAGGTGATGAAAATGTTCTAAAATTAGATAGTCAGGGTAGTTGAACATCTCTGTGAATACACTAAAAGCCCCTGTGAAGTATGCTTTTAGAAAGTGAGTTTCTTGGTCTGTGAGCTGTATCATAATAAAAACAGGTGTATTGGAGAGGGGGCAAGTTGGTAACTTTCCTGGTGTCCTTCCAAAACAAGCCCTTAGATGCCCCAGTTGGACATTCCCTTTGCCTGATTCCCAGACTTTGGCAGACACAGAATCACAGAAGGAATTTGTGTCTAGAAATATCAATACACCGGTCCTGCTGCTGACCTACTGACTTGGAATCTATTATTTGGAAAGAGTGAAAATTTCTGCTTTATATTTTTAAGTGTTTTCTCGTAGTCACCATCTCTTTTTGACTTGTAAGGTGACAACCAGATCGATGACAGCGTGGCCAGTGGATCAGATATTCTAAACCTGGGGAGTGAGTGTATTTATTTAGGTACTTGTGTTTTTTAAATAAATTTATTCAATTTTGGCTGTGCTGGGTGTTCGTTGGCGTGCGAGCTTGTCTCTATTGCTGCGAGTAGGGGGATGACTTTAGTTGCACACGTGGGCTTCTCATCCTCATTGTTTCTCTTGTGTTGGAGCACAGAGCCCTAGGCACAAGGGCTTCTGTAGATGTAGTGTGTGGAGTCAGTATTGCAGCACATGGGCCTAGCCACTCCATGGCATGTGAGATCCCCCTGGGGCAGGGATCCAACCCATGTTCCCTGCATTGGCAGGCGAATTATTACCCACTGGGCCACCAGGGAAGTCCTGCGGAGTCAGTTTAAATCCAATTTTCTCTTTCGGAAATTCATTGAGAAAACACAGCTTTGTTCAAACAAGTAAACATGCGTTGTCATCCCAAGGTTAAAGATTATGTAAGTGTAAGCTATTGTAATTAAAGTAGAATCTCATGGAAAAGCTACTTGAAAACAACTCCGTTTTATAGTGACAGGGACCAAATGAGTGTGAAACTACCAGGAAAGGCCCTTCACCTGGCTAGTGTCTATGTTCTTATGTGTTGTCAGGGTAGCGAACTTGAGGCTATTTCTAGCCTTTACACTTATCCTCAGAACAGGATGTAGTGGCAGGTCTTATAATTTCAAAGCTTTTGAGTCAATAGCTCAGAAATAATTTTTTTTTTAATCTCTGTGTTTTTGTCATTAAAAAAAAAAAAAAAAGACTCATGGTCTCTAGTTTCAACTTTGTTCCTAGCTGCAACTGAGTCAAAGAATTTGGGGCTTCTATTTTCATTTTCCCATTCTGTGTAGCACTCTGACATCTAGACAGAATGAACACCATCCTTGCCTTCAAGGAAGGACAGATCTATGATGACTCCATTTCTCGGGCAGTGGTGTTGTAGTGCCTCTGGGTGTGGTGGCAGGCAGCAAGACAAGGTCAGAACCTCACCTCCATCCAGGTGAGCTGTCCTGCAGAGATTCAGGTAGACTCAGTGTCTCACGGTGGGTTGTCCTGAGGCCAGAGGCTGTCCACAGAAGCATTTCATTCTGTATGCGCCACCCTTAGAGTTGTTGAATGAACTGCCAACATTGAACAATTGGGAGGTTTTTCATAAGCACCCAGATACTTGTCTCCTTTTGAAGAATCATGAGGATTTTCAACCCACCTTCCTGCCTGAGCACAACTGGGTGAATCTGAGCAAGTTGCCATCGCTCCTGACTTCTCTTAGACTCGAGAGTCTGCTTCCTTCAAGCATTTATGTGTCCATAAGCTTGTGTGGGCTTGAGCTTTGACCTACGTTTGGACGTAGCCTCATGGATTTACAATGAGTGTTGCAGGGGAGAACTGGTATTAGACATAAAGTCAGGAAGTTATAAATACAGTTGGAAATCAGAGATTATGAAAGACGACCAGGCAAGAGATTAAAGAATCTGGAGAGAAAGGACTGACTGGTCCACTTCCACAAGGAACTGTCAGACTCATCCCACACTCTGTCTTATACCTGGAGCTTTTGTGCGCACCTGACGTGTTAGTGCAGGAAGCATTGCCTTCGGGGTCTTCCGTAAGGCCCACGTGTGTATGTTGGGGGGGTCAGGTGGGAGCATGTGGCTGCAGCAGGAAGTTGGGGTCCGCAGGGAGGGGCAGTCTGGACACAGATAGCCATCAATGCTCTTTAAAGGTTTAGGTCCCTTGGAGTCAGTGGGATTCTTGGCAAAAATGGAAATTATCCATAGCTTATTTCTGATGAGCAAGTGGGCCAGGACCACGTGGATTGGTTATCAAGCCACAAGTGTTTATTCAGTGCCGCCTCTGTGCCCATCTCCAATTATGCACTTGGACCGCTCCTTGCAGGGGCGGTGTGGGCGAACACAATGCAGAGGACTTCGTGAGTGCTTCCTGGTGGAGATGAGATCATTGACAGAGACTTTCCTCGTGGGTTGCAGGCCATTCTCTTTCCTGCCTAAGTAGACCCCTGAAGGTCCCTTCCAGCTCCGAAATCCTATGCAACCAGGAATTGCCAAACCACTGTGTTCATCACCCACCTGAAATTTGGGGGTGTGCCTCTGTATGGAGAGTTGGAGTGGCTCCCGGCGATCAGACCTTCATCACTGGAGGAAGATCTTGGAGTTTAGGAACAGCTTCTTGTTGTTTCGGTCCAAGTTGGACTCCAGAGTAGGCAATGCTCTTCCAGGAGGCATGGGAGGAGAATAGGCTGAGAAGTTAGTCGAACGGGATGAGTGTTGTTTGCCCGTGCTCTCCAGGAGCGGGGTGCTGGGCTGGGCATGGGCTCTGGGAGCCTCCACTGAAGGATCTTGCTGTCCTTGGACAGATCATGGGCTGGGCCTTGCCCCTAGTGGGCCTCCTGGACCTTCCTGTCAAATGAGATGCTACCCTCCTGCCGGCTGTGGTTATTGCCTATCTATGCGTCCAGCCTGGCATAACATCCCGCCTTCCTCGGTTCCTGTGCAGAGGTGGTTTTGTGTTCCGGGGAGCCTTCTGGGGCTGAGATGCACAACTGGAGCTTGAACGGGGCCTGGTCTTTTTTGTATGGTGCAAGAAGCATCCAAGAATGCCAGGCCCCATGATCTGTGCCATGGAAGGAGGTGTGTGCTAGGCAGGAGTCAAGGACCCCGTCCCCTCCTCCTGCTCCATTTCTCCCTCCTCCCCCTTCTTTTCTCCCTCCTCCCCATCCCTTTGTTCTGCCCCCCTCCTCCCCTGCTACAGATAAAGACTTCAGTTGCTTTCAGCTGCTGCTGTATAAAATTCACATGTGCTAATGGGGGAGACGCTGCAGAAAAAGGTACAGATTGGACAGAGCAGGACAGCCTTGAGAAGCAGGACAGGAGGAGCCTAAGGAGCACACAGCACTTTTGGATACAATATCCCACCCAGCTGGCTCAACTCTTTGATGAATAGGAAGCATGAATTCCTATTGCATGCTCAGTTGTGTCCAACTCTGCGACCCCATGGACTGCAGCACATCCGGCTCCTCTGTCTATGGGATTTCTCAGGCAAGCATACTGGAGTGGGTTGCCATTTCCTCCTCTAGGGTATCTTCCTGACCCAGGGATCAAACCCATGTCTCCTGCATTGATAGGCAGATTCTTTATCACCGAGCCCCCAGGGAAGCCCCACCCCCACCCCCAGCAGGTGTGCAAGTGCAAAGCCACCTTAACTAGCAGGCTTTAAGGATGCAGTGGAAATCCTTAAGAGGCTTCCACGACAACCTGAACATCTGTGATCCTGACAGATTTCTTCTTTGCTTTCAGAGCATCTTCGCAGTGAGACTCACTTTTTCTTTCTCTGAATCTCTCAGGCCAACTACACTATTTGTTGTGGTTTTCAGCAACATACTTGTTTGAGGGGAGAGGGTAAGCAGTGGATGCTTTCAAGTCAGAAGTAATTTGTGAGTTGGCTTGATTGTTGTACTTTTTAAAACAATTTTTTTTTCTCCCCCCACAGCTTTATTTGCAACCCCTGTAGACAGGGTGTGAACTGTGGCAGAGGACTCTGTTCCTCCTTGTCTTAGTCTACGTCTGTGGTTCTCAAAGTGGGGTCCCCGGACCAGCAGCATCAGCATCAGCATCACCTGGGCATTTGTTAGAAACGCAGTGTCTCAGGCCTCCCCTCAGCCCCCCTGAATCAGACCCTCTGGGGTGGCCCTGCGATCTTGGGCTTAACCAACCCTCCAGGTGATGCTCAGATGCTCTAAAGTTGGAGGAGGCTGCCCCTTTCCCCAGCGTTTTAGCATCTCCCTTATTGGATGAGGAAACTCCCCTTGGTAGCTCAGCGGTAACGAATCTACCTGCCAGTGCAGGAGACATGGGTTCGATCCCTGGGTCCGGAAGATCCCTTGGAGGAGGGTGTGGCAACCCACTCCAGTATTCTTGCCTGGAGAATCCCATGGACAGAGGAGCCTGGAGGACTACAGTCCCTGGGGTCGCACAGAGCCGGACATGATTCAGTGACTAAACAACAATAACTAGATGTGCCTTTTAAGGCTTCTTTGCAGAGAGGGGTTTTTTTGTGTGTATGTGTGTGTTTTAACCTGCTCATGCAATTTCCTGAGGAATCTTGTTTCCTTCAGCTCTGCCCATTTCTTCCTCATTTTGTTTGTGTCATCCTCTCCACCCTGAATGCCCTTGCTTGATGTTTGAGAAGAGCTCATTTCGCCCGGAATTTCTATACCTGTTGTGCAGTGGTGGTTCATGATAAGGACCATGCGCCTGAAGGTGCTTCGGGGCCCTTTGTGCCTTGGGGGCTGGCCCGCCTGTCCCAGGAGCCCAGCAGCCTTCGAAGTGTCTTCGTGGCTACACCTCACGGAGATGATTGCTGATTCCTTTTTCCCGAAATAACCACAGCTCTTTCTGACAGTTTCCTCCAGCTTGCGAAAAGCAACACTCTCAGTGGTTCTGAGCATTATTTATAAAATGTAAAGTCACACCTTTTACTGGAAAGTCTTCTAAATCTGCATCAGCAAAGCAGAGCAAGGGGAGTCCATAGATGTTGAGTTTCTCAGAAAACAAAGCAAAAAGATGATGTTTGAGTGGAAAATACCAATTTGTGGGTAGAGAAGCTTCTGAATAGTTGAATAGTGTGGCTTTTTCCCCCCCCCCGGAGAGGTTATGGAAGCCCTACTTGAGGACACCTTAAGATATCACAATTTAGCCTGGTCACAGAAGGAGGTTCCAGATGTGGATCTAATGGCCCTGGGGCTGGTGTTGGTTGTTACAGGGCAGTGCCGTTTGGAGATTGTAGGTGGGCAGAGACTGTCTTGTATAGAAATAGAAGCCCACCCCAACAGTTTATGGAGAAAAAAAAAAAAAGACCTTTATTAGAAGGACATGGGGTATCTCATAGAAGCCCCCACTTAAGGACCTAAAGATCAGCTGCATTGTTTGTCCTGGGTCTCTGGGATCTCATGATGCCCATTTCTGGGTTGATTTCATACATATTTTTCTGTGCAGACTCGCCTTTTCTCTTTAGCAGCCATTTAGCAGAAAAAGATCCAATGGGTGGGGAAAAAAAAGTGTCTTAGACTGCACTTCTCCAATTTTGACTGAGAAGAAGCATCTTTTCTTCCCTACAGGTCATTTGTAATTGCTTTCCTGTGACCCACCTGTGTACATTCTGGGCTCTTTTTGGATTGGGCAGCTGGCTTGATTTGTGCTTCATAGTCTGCAAGGGGAATTGGTGCTCTCTCTGCTCTCCATATGGGTGGTTCAGAGGGTAAAGACTCTCCATGCAATGCAGGAGATGTGGGTTCAATCCCTGGGTCAGGAAGATCCCCTAGAGGAGGGCATAGCAACCCACTCCAGTATTCTTGCCTGGAGAATCCCATGGACAGGCGAGCCAGGCGGGCTACAGTCCGTGGGGTCACAAAGAGTTGGACACGACTGAACAACTAACACTTTGAATTTCACTTTCTGCTCTCCATGGCCCTTCTTTGTTTCTGTCCTCTGTGTATCTTTTTATCTACACACACATCTGTGCACTTACTCACTTTTAAAATCAGCCACTGGCAGTGTAACTGGACTGACTTCTAACAGTGCTTTGAACTGAGTCTTCATTCATTCATCAAACATCTATTGGCTGCCTGCATACCAGGGACCAGGGAAACAGCAATGCATTTGTTTGACACAGTCCCAGCCCTCGGAGCACACCTCTGGGCGGACTGGATTTGAAAGCAAGTGTTGCAGCTGAGATAGGAAGAGCTCATCCAAGTCCCCGAGGGCAGGGGCGATACTGTGAGCTCTCAGCGCCCCTTCCCAGTCTGCTGCCTGTTCACAGGGTTCAGAAAGCCTGAGTGATGTTGGTGGGGAGCACACAGGACCATGAGTGTCCCAGCCAGGATGAGAACATCCCACTAGCCCTGACCTGTCAGCTCCATCCACGCCAAGCACCTGGGACCAGGATTGTGTAAAACTCATCTTTCCTGTTCAGGCTTTGCCCCAGAAGCTTAAGATAAGGCTTTCTGGGGAAGGCCAGGCCCTGTTGGAGTGCTTCCTCCTGCAGCCTGCCCACACACTAGAACCTTCTCCTGACACGTTTTCCCTCGGGCTTCCTTCTCTGCCATGCTTTCTCCCCTCTCCTCTTCATCGGCTCCTCTTCTAGGAAAAACCCTAAGGACTCAGTCATGCTACAGGGTTTGTGATGATCTGTGTGATTCATAAGGCTCCCCCAGAAGCTAAAATAGATAATAAAGCCACAGGCCAAAGCAGAGGCTTTTGGGCACAGATGTCATAACCCTGATGTTTTTAGAACATCGGGGTGGACATGGCATTTCCGAGGGTTCCTTAAGTTACCCTACATTGCTGTCACACGTCTTGCTTCATGGTGGTGTTTTTTTCAGTCACTGAGTCATGTCCGACTCTTTTTGACCACATGGACTGCAGCACACCAGGCTTCCCTGTCCTTCACCATCTCCTGGAGCTTGCTCAAATTCATGTCCATTGAGTCAGTGATGCCACCCAACCATCTCATCCTCTGTCACCCCCTTCTCCTCCTGCCCTCAATCTTTCCCAGCATCAGGGTCTTTTCCAATGAGTGGGCTCTTTGCATCAGGTGGCTGAAGTATTGGGACTTCAGCTTCAGTATCAGTCCTTCCAATGAATATTATAGGTTTATTTCCTTTAGGATGGACTGGTTTGATCTCCTTGCTGTCCAAGAAACTCTCAAGAGTCTTCTCCAGCACCACAGTTGGATAGGATCAATTCTTCAGTCTTCTTCACAGTCCAACTCCCGCATCTGTAGCTGACTACTAGAAAAATGGTAGCTGTGACTATATGGACCTTTGTGGGCAAAGTGATGTCTCTGCTTTGTAATACACTATCTAGGTTTGTCACAGCTTTTTTCCCATCTTTTAATTTTGTGACTGCAGTCACCATCTGCAGTGATCATGCCTGGCCCCTCCCCTGGGGTTTATGTCTCATCCCTGTACCTCCCAGCCTGTGGCTGGTTCCTGTCATGTTTTTACTATGGACTCTACCCCGTTTTTCCCACATCTGATTAATCCCTGAGACTACTTGTTAAAATGCTAACTTCTGGGTTCCACCCAAGATCTGCTAAACCAGAACCTTTGGGCACAGGGTCTGGGAATCTGTAGCTTCAGCAGGTGGCCCCAGTGATCCTGATAAGAGGCCAAGTTTGGGAAACAAGCCTGGAGATTTACCAAATCGCTGTGCTGAGGGCCTGGATCCTGAGTGTCCAGGCTTTGATTTGATGCGATGTCCTTTTCAGGACCCATCTACAGTTTTCTCAGTCACAGAGCAGGGATCGTAATATCTGTGAGCTGGCAGTCGGCTGCCCACAGCTGTTGGTTCAGTGACCAGACACCCTTTTTCCTGTGTGGCATCAGCCCTCATCACTGCCAGCTCAAGTTCAGGAATTCCTGCTGTGTTTGCCTGAGTCCATGCTCTATGAGGAGGTTGGGGATCCTAAAGGGATTGAAGGACAGGCTTGGAGTATTCCAGGTGGGCCTCCCATCCCCTCCCACTAGAATTTCTCTGGCAGCTCCCGACCCTGCTCTTGCAGGACTGTGCCAACTGGAGCCAGTCCAGAGCTTGGCTCAGGCCAGTATCAAAGGGCCAGGGCACTGCGGGGGCCACTGCTTCATCCACTGGCCTCTGTATCACCTATGAAGTGTGCATAAGGGCCCCTGCCCCGCCCGGATCACAGGGTTGCATAAGGAGCCTGTGGGCTGCCATGTGGAGGCAAGTTTCTCTGGTTAACTCAGGGAACCCCTTCAGCTCTGACATGCGTTACTCACACCTCTAACCCATCAGCATCACAGAGGGAGCCTGCCCTTGCTCTCCCTTTGGGAGATGTGCTCTGTGAAGGTGGGTGGGGCGGGAGGAGCTGGTGGGGTGGAAGCTGGGAGGCGGAGGGAGGGAACGAAGGGAAGAATGGACAGGGGTTTGTTTTATTCTTATCATTAAAGTCTTTGAAGGCTTCCTCTCTCTCAGAGACTGTGCTATATGTGCTCATTGGCTGCTCATCACAGGACCATGAGACTACAATCACGTTATCCCCACTTTGTGTCCTCAGCTGTGTCCAACTCTTTGTGACCCCATGCACTGCACCCCTCCAGGTTCCTCTGCCCATGTGATTTCCCAGTCAAGAATACTGGAGTGGGTTGCCATTGCCTACTCCAGGAGATCTTTCCAACCCAGGGATTGAACCCAGGTCTCCCTCATTGCAGGAGGATTCTTTACCAGTTGAGCCACAAGGGAAACCCAAGAATACTGGAGTGGATAGTCTGTCCCTCCTCCAGCGGATCTTCCTGACTCAAGAATCGAACCAGGGTCTTCTGCATGGCAGGCGGATTCTTTACCAACTGAGCTATCAGGGAAGTTCTTGGCTGGTACCTATGGTTATTTCACCTGATAGCCAGTGGGGGCAGCAGAGAGCCACTACCCGCCAAGAAAATGAACCAATCATGAACCAGGAGTCTACTGGTGGGTGGGGCAGAGGGTGGGCGGTTCAGGGCGAGCAGGGGAGGTACAGATCCACCATAGGCCAATCACCAAGACCAGTGGTCTAGGTCCAGGGGCTCACTGACTCTCCCAATACCTGTAATGCATGCAGGAAGCGGCCTTAACAAAGGGAGGTGAAGTTTAGAGGTAACTTTAAAGTTAATAATTCCTGCTTGCTTTTTTTTATTTCATAATCATCGTAATAATAGTTATGATGATTATTTTAAGGAGGGGACATCTGTGCAAGATAATACATCACTTTCCACCTTTCAACTATACTCTCTCTTTAAAAGTTTTATTCTACACAGAGCAGCTGCTGTAATCCACTAATGGGGAAGTGGAAATTTCTGGCTTGTCACGTGGTTGGCTAGAATAGCAACCTCCCTTGGTCTGATTTGATCCACACTCAGCAGTCAGCTCATTTGTGTGTGTCTGGATCCCCTGCCTGGTTTCAGCGGGAAAGGTTCAAGTTGAGTTAGAGTTGCCTTTAGAAATCAAACATGTTTTCTCATGAATTGGATGGTCAGAAGCTTTCCAAGTGAGGGTCTCGCTCCTTCCATTCTGCCTTCACTGATTTCCCTGCGTGGAAGCAACTATTAGGAGTCTGGGTGGTCACCTGGAATGACCTAGAGCCCCAGGATAGAAGCCCAGAGGACGCAAAGGGGCCCCAGTCCAGGGTAACTTGAGCCCCAAGCTGCCACTTCAGTTTTGCTTTGGTGCTTTGGCTCTATCAAGGAGCCTGGTGTGCTGTAAATAGATTAGGGAGTCTCTTAGTGGAAAAGACCTGGGAATGGCTTCCTCCCTATGGGTGGTGTGGTCATCTGGGGCAATTTTTCCTGCTGCGGATGAGATCATTCAGCTAGAGCCCCAGGGACTCTCTCCAGATGTCCGCCCGGGCTGGCCCTGTTCCTGCCCCAGGCTCGAAGTGGCTTTGTGTTTTGTGTTGACCTGAGCTGGCCAAGACCAGGAGGTGGACTGGGTGGAATCCTTCAGGCATCTGCGTTGTCCCTGATGGAGCCCTGGCAGAGGTTGGGCAGAGAGATTCAGTCCTTACAGGGATAAGGGTCTCCAGCCTCTGGGGGCCAGGTGAGTGACCCAGGCCAGTGAGTGCAGGGCACAGGGCCTTCCTTCTGAACCCAGCATCTAGAGTGGGATTCTGACTGTAGGCAGCATCTTCCTGTGATTTCAGAGCCTCCTCTCGCAGGCCCCTGGGAGGGCTGCAAGGAGGGAGAGGCATTGTTGTTGGGACTTGACAAATGGACACGATTCTGACACCCAGAGTAGGGGAAGGCGGTGATGGGGGTGTGTGAACAGCTACGGCAAAGACGTTCTGAGACCAGTGAGCGTGTTACCTGGGCTGGAGTGAGGTCAGCGTGGGTCCATCTGGACAGACAGACAAGGTGCCTGTGCTAGAGCCTTGCTGGCTGAGAGGTGGGGCGGTGGGTGAGGGCAGAGGCAAAGTTTGGACTTCATTCTCTGTGCCATGTTGGAAAAGGCTCCACAAGGGACTCTCCAGGTAAGCGCTGACCCCCAAGTGAGGAGACACGTTAGGGGTGAGATGGAATGAGGAATGTGATGGAGTGGGGTGCCTCCAGGCTCCAGGAGCTGATTGGAGATGGGTGGGGGGACCCTGGAGGAGCTGGTGAAGCCATGCAGGTTGGTCCCCAGAGCTGCGGGGGGCCAGGTTGGAGGAGAGAGCCTGAGCTGAGTGCTGTGTGCATGCGGGCAACAGTGTGGTCAGGCCGATCTGGCAGCAGAAAAGAAGGTCTCTTTGGAAACAAGACTGAGGCTTCAGGCTACGTCTGGTCTCAAGGGGAGCCCACCTCACGTTGTAGGGAGGCTGTTTTCTCATCTGAATTTCCCCCACATTTTCACATCCAGCCTCCATGATCTGTTTGCTTTACTCAACTCTGATGAGGCACCTACTGTGTGCCCCTGTCACATGCTATTACAGCCTTGCTTAGGTACCATCTTCATCCCCATTTTACAGTAGAGAAAAGCAAAACACAGGTGGCTTCCAAAGGTCACAGGTCACGAGTGGCCAGGCCTAGAACACTTTGCACTTCCCTCGACCTCCAAGCAGGCTTGTGGTCTTCACATAGTCTCCAAGGCATGGTGCTCTCAGCTCCAGCCCAAGTGTTCCTCCTCCTCCAGGAAGGCCACTGAGCCTGCCCTCTGGTTATCCCTCCTGGAAGACCCCTCTGCTCTCTTGTTCCTGGTCACATTCTCCCGGCGGCTTCCCTTGCTCACCCATTTTCTCTCCCTTAAGACGTGAAAGAGCCATATTATCGCCCAACTGCTAGAGCCATAAAACCCTAAAGCCCAAACAATGGGTCTCAAGGTTTTGATCAAAGTCTGGGGGCAAGACTCTTGGGGCCTAAAAGACCAGTCAGCCCAACCCTTTCATTTTAGGTAAAGAATCAGAGGACCAGAGAGGTAGCGTGACTTGCCCAGGGCTGCCCAGCAGATGAGATGCAGAACAGAGGCAAACACCCCAGTTCTCTCGAATCTCCACTGAGAGAAGCCATTGGAAGGTTGTGCTTGTTTTTGTTTTTAGTATTTGAAACAATTGGATTTTCAGTAATAGAATTTTGAATTCAATAATGTCATATCAATATATTAGATTAACTTTAACAATAACTTGACACTAAATACTTGTAAATGGGCTTTTGGCATGAACACAGCGGCTGTCTTGGGTGGATGCCATTCTTGGTCTTGTTTACAGAGGAGGAAACTAAGGCACCAGGGGGACAATGAGCTTGGTGGAGATCAAACTGGTGATGAGAGGCAGAGCTAGTTCAGACCCAGGCATCTGGTTCTAGACTCACTGCTTTTACTCGGTGGCTCAGATGGTAAAGAATCTGCCTGCAATGCAGGAGACCCAGGTTCAATCCCTGGGTCAGGAAGATCCCCTGGAGAAGGAAACAGCAACCCACTCCAGTATTCTTGCCTAGGAAATCGCTTTGACAGAGGAGCCCAGCCGGCTACAGTCCACGGAGGTCGCAGAGTCAGACACAACTGACTCACAACCGCTGTGCTGTCAGGCCTTTTCACTGTTTTGGAAAGATGCCCACAGAAGTCCAGTTCCGTAGTTGCAGAGTTCAGGGTTCACTGCAGCATGTGGGGGTCTTAGTTCCCCGACCAGGGATTGAACCCGTGTCCCCTGCATTGGAAGGCAGATTCTTAACCACTGGACCTCCAGGGAAGTCCCAAGAAGGCATTGCTTTTATCAGTAGATAACTTAATAAGAAGTCTCCGCTCACAGCTGTGAAATGGGTGAAGTAGCATTTGGGAGCTGATCATATAGCTGCAATATTAGCTTTATTTCTGGCTGGGCATCGGAGGAGAGAGAAGTGTGTGATCAAACACAGCAGCTATAATTCGTACAAGGTATGGAATTGGAGAAGCAGGAAGGGAGTCACCTTCGTGGGACACAGAACCTGGGTCTCTGTCCAGACCCAAGGCTCCTTCCTCTGGGCTTTGGGGTTTCAGATGACAGTGGGCATCTGGGGAGTGATGAGCAGTTGGCAGCTGGGGTTCCAGGATAAGGAACTGAAGTGGAGATGTGTGAGGGGGGAAGGGAGGGGCATTGGGGACTGTTTCAGAGGGTCCCAACCAGAAGGCCACCTTCTGGTCCCCGCTTCATGGAGAAGGGTCCCCAATAAAGAGAAGCTTTGTTGCCCTGGGGGGCAGGAGAGGCAATTATATGGGAGCAGAAGGCAGACTCCAGCTTCCTGGAGTCAGAGAGGCAGGTGATCCATTGCTGCTCTGCGACACTCAGAGCTTCTGCCCTAGGAAATTCTCAATACGATTTTCTTTTTTCTTCTTTCTTTGACCAGAGACCACCTGGGAGCGTCCCAGCAGTTCTTCTGGGATTCCAGCCAGCCCTGGCCCTCACAGGAGCTCTCTGCCTCCAACAGGTACTGTCCACGTGCTATCTCAGGGCATCGGGATGGACCACACCCACACACAGCTTCACGGGAGAGGCCAAGCCTCTGGAGCCTGGATCTGAAACCCGGCTGTGGATCTCATGGGCCAAACCTGGGAGGGGTGTTGAGGGCTCGGAGGCCCCGTAGGCTGTTGCCCTGTGGGATGGTTTCACCCTGGCAGTGCCAGCGGCAGCTCTGGTGTCTCTCACTCCCCTTGGGTGCTTAGAGGAGGGGGATGGCTGGGTGAGGTGAGGCAGCAGAGCTCTTACCTGTCTGCCAGCGTGGGGACCTGAGCAGCGGCAGACTCGCTCCACATCAAGGGGTAGAAGTTAAGGAGGCAGATGTTTGCTCCTATCGGGGCGTCTTTAGGTCTTCTGCACCACTGAGAAATAAAAATGTGATGCCAGCGCATTATTTTGTGAAGATTGCTGGGCTTCCCTGTTGGCGCTCGTGGTAAAGAACCCACCTGCCAGTGCAGGAGACGTGAGAGACACAGGTTCGATCCCTGGGTCTGGAAGATCCCTTGGAGAAGGGCATGGCCACCCACTCCAGTATTGTTGCCTAGAGGAGCCTAGTGGGCTATATAGTCCATGGGGTTGCAGACTCGGACATGACTGAGCAACCTAGCAGGCACACAGGTAAAGATTACCATCAGCAGAATGCAGAACCGAAGTGGTGGCAGAATAGACCTGGAGAATCAACTGAGGCCTGAGAGAAGGGATGGGGGGCTGCTTTTCATGGAAAGTTCTTCTAGGCTTTTAAAATGTTTTTATTTATAACTTTGTGTATATATGCCTGTATACACACACACACTTTTTTTTTTTAACCTAAAAAATTTAAGAAGGAACCCCCTGTGGGGCAGGAAAATGGGGCATTTCCTCCTGGTTTCCTGGGGATGCAACCAGGGCTACGTTCTCAGACTGAGTCCCCAGAAATGGGGCCAGTTAGCCTTCCTAGTGGTCATATGATGGTAGGCATTTCCCGGCACGCTGCCTCGTCTTTTGTTACTGTTCTTGTGTTTTTTTAACAATAGAAATGCTGGTGTGAATACTGTGAGGTGTGGCCCTCTATCCTGGCTGGCTCCAGGCCACCCAGACACTAGAGAGAAAACCCAGCTGTCTTTTCCGACCACGGTGGGGGTCCCCGGAGCAGGACAGGGACGTGCCACCGGCAGGGAGAGGCCGGGGTGTGTAAGTGACAGGTGATGGCCCTGCCCAGCCAGCTACACGGGGCTGCCAGAGCCGGTGTGGGAAGCTTGCCCTTTAGGTCAGTGCGGTCAGCTCTCCGAAGCCTGCTGCCCCTGGCACCGCGCTCAGAAGCATCCTGTCCCCTCTTTGCTGTGGACAGAGCCATCCCCCAGAAGGAGGGTTGGGAGGAGCACCGGGCTCTGAGGGACCCAGAACGGTGGGAGAGGCTCAGATCCAGGAAGAATCGCCAGGGTGGGCAGGGCTTTAGACAGTGTGGTCCCCGACTTCCCTCCTCTGCCTCAACCCCCGGGGACCCGGGGCACCTCCTTCCCATGTCCCTGGGATCCCAGGTCTCTGCGAGAAAGGGCTTTTTAGAGTTGGAAATCCTGCCTCCTCTCCCCACCTTTGGAGATCACACATCAGCTTGGAGAATGCCTGGACTGGACCCCGTTTAACTTGGTGTTTCTGTCCTTGTGTGTGTTTGTCCACATCATACTTAAGCTTCTCTGGCTCTGGCTGCTTCTCTGGTTTCTCTTCTCTGGCTCCGTAGTGGTGCTCACCTCAGGGGTGATTTTGCCTTCCAGGGGACATTCTTGGGTGTCACCAGTAGGGGGCGGTGCTACAGACATCTAATGGGGAGAGGCCAGGGATGCCGCTCAACCAAAGGGCTGTGCAGCCATGCATGTCAGCAGTACCGGGCTCAGAAGCTCTGTTCTAGAAGGACTCAGAACCTCAGCTCAGCACCACTCGGGGGTCAGATGATGGACCACAGCCTGTGACAATGAAAAGCAGCCACAAAACATGCAGGACCCCAGCTCTGGATTCTCAGACCCACATTTTTGGGTTGGTTTGGTTTTGTTTTTAAGATTTGTTTGAAGATAGCAGTTTTATTTATTTAACTAATTGTTTTGACCGTGGCGTGTGGGATCTTCCTGACCAAGGATGAAACCCGCATCCCCTGCAGTGGGAGTGCGGAGTATTAGCCACTAGACCACCAGAGAAGTCCTCAGACCCACGTTTTATTTCCCAGTTTTAATATCTTGGAAATCAATGATGTGTCCTAGTCTAACTGGAAGCATCCTTTTTTTTTTTCTTTCTCACTAGTACTTAAAATAAGGGTGTCTCTAACAACCAGTGATATCTTAGATTTGTGACATTGCAACTCCTTAGATTGAGGCCTCAGGCACATCCCTGCTCCTTGCCAGGCCTCACTTTGCCCACTCATAAACAGGAGGAAGACGTGGCTGAGGTCCTGTCCAGCCCTCCATGGTTGTGGTTTGTGGTCCTCTCTACCCTGGGGCATGAACACATGCGTCAAATCTCCATCCGGCCTCTGGGGTGGAAGAGAAGAGAACCCACCAGTGAGGCTAGGGGAGGATCTGTGATAACCTGACATCTTCTCTTCTGGTTTTTAAATAGAATCTTGAAAAATAAAGGAATAGCTAGGTTGGTATTTCTCCCTACAGGGGAGCAGCACCAGGATTTTCCCAGCCATTCTTTCCTTCAGTTTTATAAGCAGCTTTCAGGAGACTGAATTTTATTGTGGAGAGAGAAATAGACTTGATGAAGACATGAGGTTGCTTCAAAAGCTGACCATCCCCATCCTCGGGTTCCTGGGGCTGTGGGCGCCTCGCCTGGAGACCACTCAGGGCCCTGGATTGAAGCCCCTTTTGTTCTGCTCCTGCTTCTGCAGGGCAGCAGTGATGGAGCTGAAGCCTTTCCATTCAAAAAGTGTGCAGACGTTGTTTTCAGTACTGGGGGTACATCCTCAGGCAAGCCAGACTTGTGGGGTCCCTGGTTCCAGGAGCTACATTCTAATGGGAAAGTTGGATAAACCAGCAAACATGAACTTGATCAGATGTTCATTCACAGACATCTTGATCAAATGGTGCAACTTGATCAGATGGTCAGCAGGACAGAGCATATGACTGGGGCATCAGGGGCAGCCTCACTTTAGGTCAAGCTTTAAAGACGTGGAGACAGCATGTGTGGAGGGTGGTGGTTGTGGATTGTTCTGGGCCAGGGGACAGCTGGTGCAAAGGCCCTGGGGTGGAAGTGACCTTGGCATATTTGTGAATGGAAAGCAGACCAGTGTGGCTGGAGGATGGGGGACAAGAAGAAGGGTGGTAGGTGATCGGGGAGGGGAGTCAGGGTCCAGAGGAAGGTGTTGTTGGGATTTCCTTCTGAGTGTGAGGGTTGGGATGGGGGTGAAAAGCAGTGAGGTGTCTTGTCTTTCTAGGAAGCTGCCTACTTGAAGCCACTGGGCAGCTCTTGGTTAGCAGTGATGGGGTTGGGGGTTACCTGCAAGGTGGGTGGGGGCATAAGGATGATGTAGAAGGAAAACATATTCAGGTTTACTGACTACAAGCATCCCATATGGTTGTTCCTGAAGATTGTGGAAAAACAGGAAGAATATAGGTGGGAACCACAAGTGAACCCAGCCAAGCCAAGCTTAGATAATGCCCCTTCAAGGAGGCAGAGGGGTGGAGGCGACCATGGGGCTCAGGTTTACTTTTTTTCTTTTGGCCACACCACTTGGTTTGCAGGATCTTATATCCTCGACCAGGGATCGAACCCATGCCCCCGGCAGTGAAAGCCCAGAATCCTAACCACTGGAATTGCCAGGGGATTCCCTCAGGTTTACCCTTGAGTTGAGCTTCTAAAGAGGATTAGAAGGACCACTCTGGACAGGGCCAGTTCGTTCTTCTTAGTGCAGGTTTGTCAGATGCCTGAAGCACAGCCAGGTTATAGCTGGGGAGAGAGGCCTGAAACACATCCAGTACCCACCCCCCACAGTCTGGGCTCCACCCTTGGAATGTTGGGGGCCACTTTGAGTCAGCGCCGGACCCAGGACTTTCGCTGTGTGGCCTCCTCTCAGATCACAGTGGGAGCTGTGTTTATTCAGTAACTATTAGAAGCATTTAATGCCAGGGTTTCCCGGTGGGGTCCATGTAAGTCAGCTTGAAACCGCAACAGAATACCGAAGGCTCTGTTCAGTAACTACTGCATGTATTAAAAACCATCTTTGGGCTGGTTTAACATGCCATGCAGCAGTAATGATTTATATGGAGAGAAATAGTAATAGGCAGATGGAAAGAAAAACACGAGTGAAAAATGAAGTTCTGGGAATTTCAGGTATGAGTTGCTGGGTCCAATGGATGCCAGCACAGACTAGTTCTGTCCTCTAGAACTTTCTGCACTAACGGAAATGTTCTGTCTCTACCCTGCCCAGGATGGTAGCCGTTGACCACATGCGGCTCCCGAATACTTGAAATGTATCTGCTCTGCTTGAAGAATGAAGTTTTCATTTTATTTAACTTAGTACTTTTCAAGTTCTAGAATAATTTTAGGCTTACAAAAGAAAATTGTGAAGACAGTACAGAGAGTTATTATATAGCCTGTACTCAGTTTCCCATAATTTTTATTTTTTATTTTTTGTGGTCACACTGCATGGCATGTGGGATCTTAGATCCCCAACCAGGGATGGAACCCACGCACCCTGCATTGGAAGGCGGAGTCTTAACCACTGAACTTCTGGGGAAGTCCCTCCCCTAATGTTAATGTCACATTACATAACCGCAGTCCATTTATCAAAACTAAGAAATCAAGGTAGTACAGTGTTATTAACTAGTCTGAATTTCATTTGACTTCACCAACTTTTTCAGTGTTGTCCTCCTCCTGTTCTGGGATCCCATCCTGGGTACCACCCTGCATTTGGATTATGTTTAAACTTAACGTGTTAGAATTTGAATAGCCACCTGTGACTGGTGGCTGCCCTGTCAGATGACAGAGCAGGCAGGCATGGAGAGTAAATTCCTTTCTGAGCTTCTAGGCCTGGACAGACATGGGTTGAACTTGCATTGTGTTTCCCTTCAGGATGGAGGAAATCTGTCTCTTATTGAGCTGCCCTGGGAGTGGGGGTATTGGGAAGCCTGGGTTCAGATGCTGGCTTTGCCCTATCTGGGGCTTGACTCTGCTAAGGAGTCATGCTTGGACAAGCAGCTTGCCTCCAGCAGCCAAGGAAAGCCAGATTGCAGGGGAGGGAGTGAGGTCTGTTGTTGATCAGGGAGGGCCCATCTTTGAGTCTGGAGTACATGCAGACAGCTGTGCACCCCGTGAGCAGAGCGCCCCAGGAAAGGGGCTTCAGAACCCAGGCCTCACCCCCAACACATCTTCTCCAGATCAGGAAGCCCCAGCCAGCCGTTTCCTCCCACAGAAGCGCAAGCAGAGACCCTGGCCCACTGCAGAATTATAAGCTGCCAGACCCAGCGCGCTTCCATGGCTCTCAACTAGGGATCACTGTTGACCCCAGGGGAAGGGCATGGGGCGCCACCTTGAGAAACACACTCCTGTTGGCGTTCCTTTCCTGGGGGCACTTGCAAAGGCCTGTTTAACCTTTGATAACCAGGACAATAGACTCAAATTTCCAACCTTTCACGTCCATAGACACATAGATGTGAGTTCTCTTTGGGGGAATACAGTTTACATCTTAGACAACCAGGGACACAGTGGGGACTGGGTAGTCAGAAATGTCAAGAACAGAAGGATTTCCAGACCAGAGGGCTATACATGTAAAACCTCTCCCCTAGGCAGACCTGGCCGATGGGCACACACCTGGGAAGGTGAATACGATGAAGAGCATCCTTTTAAGGCCACACAGGGCATAGTGGGGCAACGAGGCAGGGATGGTACCCACCCATCTGGCACGGGTGTTTGCCTTGGTAACCTGACTTAAAACCTACTTTCCCACAGCCCCAGCTTCGTTTCCCAAAGTGGGTTCCATGGCAGCACCTCTGCTTTCCTGGCACCTCCCCCCCATCCTGGTTCTTTGACCTTGTAAGCTTGGGATTGCCATGCTGCTGCCTTGATTGAGATTCACAGAGCACATCGGCATATTTTTAAAAGGCCTACCGTCAGATCCTGCCCTTACTTTCACTGCAGGTCACTTACAAAGAATGTCCTGCAGAATTGGTTGTTGTCACCTGCCTGGGTAGATACCTCGTTCCTCCAGGTTCAGATGTCATAGGAGTGAGGCAAGGATTTCCAGAACAGGGGCTTCCCAGATGTCTTTACATTGGGGAAAGAAGTTACTTGTTTATTCCAGAGAAAAGGGAGATGAGCCACACCCGCAGGAGGTGTCCAGGGCTGGTTTTCTTGTTTGGAAGAATTAAGTCTTACCTTTAGGGTGTTTTAGAGAATAGGACCTGGGCATTGGGGCTTGGAGGATAAACCATCTTACATGGCAAATTGGAATTGGGGAATGGAGTCAGAGTTATAGGGAGGGGGTGAGTTCTGGGCCGCAGACGATGCTGGCAATTCTCTGTTGGTCTTATTTCTGTTTCTTTATCCACCCCTCCACTAGCAAATGACTTCTCCTTTCTACAAATTATATGCCCCCTTCTCTCATTGTTTATCTCCCAGCGCCTCGCTTTGTTTAACTTCCCATAAAGAGGAATGAAATGTGTGTGTGTGTTTCTATTTTATTTGAAGTTACTAAAGTTACTAGATAGAGCTTTCTGTTCCCTTTTCTTTAAAACAGCTGAATTTGGTATTTTATATATGTTTTTTCTTGTATCCCCAACTGAATTATGGTCCTTATGGTTATGAGTGATCCTGGACTATATTTTATTTCATTTTTACCCCTGGGAGGCTGGAGGCCTCTAAAGCACCCACCTCTGGCCGTGTTCAGCTTTGCCCTCACCCTCAGTAAGCCGGGGGGCCCAGCGGCATGGGGGTTGCCCATCGGGACCATCTCGGGCGAGCTGTAACGGTTCAGGTCCCCAAGGATGACTTTTCCAAAGGTGCGGGGACCGTTGGAATAAAATGCAGTGAGACAGGGTGTCAGGGGAGAGGTGCTGTATGGGGAGAAATGGTTGAATGGAAAATTAGTTTTTCTTTCCCAGTAATTGTTTTGACATGAGCGGTAATTAGCCAACCGCTGACAAGCCAGAACTGAAGTGAGAACAAGGGGATGGATTAGGGGCAAATGCCATTGCATTAGATGGTTCCCGGCTGCTGTTAGCGTGGGGGCCACCAGTCTGGGGGAGGCTACAGGCAGGAGAATGGCATGTTGAGGGTGCACTTTTGGGGGTGCTGTGGTGGGAGAAAGCGGGGATCAGAAAGACTGCCCTCAAGAAGATGGGGACCACCTTGGGTTACAAGGACCCGGTAGCATTAAAGGTAGTGACTGCTTCTAAACTAAGGCCTGCTCAGGTAAGAGCTTTCATATTCATTTTCGTAGTCAACTGAACAGTGGTTCCATTTTTGTTCTTGTCCTTAGGGGATTTTAGGATCAGGGCAATGCTGTCTTTGTAGAATAAACTGAGAAAGTCACCAGGTATATCTATACTGTGCAGTGTGGGCCTATATATTTCTTTCATGAGTTTGAATGACTTTGCCTATAAAACCATCTGGATCTGATGTCTTTTGACAGGGAGGTCCTTTTTCAAATGTTTTACTCATTTTGGTGTTTCTGGTATCCTTTGAAATCATTTTGATCATTTGAATCTTACGGAAAGTTTCATATTTATTAGCATAGAACTATAGATCAAATCTCTTGCATTAAAAAAAAGTTTCTGTTTGCCGTCTAATTCCCGATTCTAGGCATTTGTGTCTTCTTTCACTCTCAAATTAGGCTGATCTGCCTTTTTTATCTTTGTCATTCTCTACCCCTCAACCCCTCAAACAACCAGAGTTGCTAATATTATCCTGTCTCCTAGCTTACTAATTTCTCGTACCATATTTATATCCTTTTCTCATGTTTTCCTTGGATTAATTTTATTGGCTTTTAAATTTTTTTTCTAAATTCTTGAGTTGAATGTTTAGTCCATTTATTTTTATTCTCTTGGCCTTGGTAATGCAATAATTAAGGCTATGAATTTTCCTCCAAATATAATTCAGGCCCTTTCCCATTTGTTTTGATATGTTCTTTTTCATTATTTTTTAAATATTGTGTAATTATAGTTTGAAATTGCTCTTTGACCTGAGATTATTTTTTAAGAGGGCATTCTCTTAAATGTCCAAGCTTCTGGGGTCAGGTTAGGGGGAGAGATAGGGACCTTGTCTATTTGTTCTTTCATTATTTCTATCTACTTTTATTGCTTTCCAGTCAAAGAATATGTCTTGTGTTATTTATGCCTTTTGCAATTTATTGATACTTTATTTATGGGTTAAGTAGGCCCAACATTTTTAATGTACCATGGCTTCTCAGTAAAAAGAGATTATCTCTGTTTATAGGGTATGATGTTTAATCCATCTAGTTCAATCAGCCTTTTAAATTAAATCACTGAGACATTCCACTTCCTGACTTTTGTCCACGAAATCAGTCTTAGACTGAAAGCAGTCTTAAGATTTCCTACTGTTGTCTTCAAATTCTCCAGCATTTGCGTTTTGTCCATTTCGGTGCTGTGCTCCTTGAGAAGTTACGTTTCTTGAGTGTTATGACTGCCTCACAAGTAGTATTTATCTATCCAGTTTACTGTGCCATTGCTACCACGGCCTGTGCCAACCTGAGTAGGTTCTCCTCTGAGGCCTCAGTGTTCAGTGATGCCCTTGGACTCCTACCCCCCACCCCTGCCTTTTACCTAGAGGACTCTTGGGTAGAATCAGCAGCTTCTTGAGGGCCCTGAGTATAGACCAGGAGCATGGTTGGCCATGTGAAACTAACTTGTTTCTTCTTGTGTCCTAAGCCACTGCCCTGGGCCCCAGCTGTGTGGCCAGTGTTTCGTTGTCCTGGTGCATCTGTGCCCACCCTTCTTCCAGAGTTTCCAGCCAACTCTCAGATCAGGAGAGACCCAGTTACCCCAGAGGTGCTGGGTGCACCTCTGCTCACAGGTGCCCTGAATTTTCCCCTGCAGTTGGTGGAGAATGGGGGACACACCCCCGGCATGAAAAGGGCTCTCCATGGCGTGGCCTTCACACCCCATTGCTTGCCCCTGGCCCTTGCCCTGAGAATGGGCAAAAGGTAATAACTTTAGTCCCTCCTCCTTTACCTCCTCCCTCTCTGTTGGGTGCTGGCGACAAGACCCACGAGTGGACATCACTGTGTCCATCCTTCTTCAGGCCGACCTGCAGTGTGTGTGTTGTAGCAAATCCTCCAAAGCCTGGGGCGTCAGGAAGATGGCTTTCCTGGTGTCCAGAGATCATACAAGCTTGGGGCTCAAGGCCACTAGATTAAGGAACTTCGTGAAAAGAGAATTCATCCATTCTCTTCATGAAGTGCTTTATAATTTAACAGATCCTTGCTGCAGGTGTGGGTTTTCATCCCAACAGAGTAGGTTTGGAGACTAGGTAGAAGTGGTCCCATTTTACAGATGGAGAAGCTGAGGCTTCACTAACTGTATCCATGAGAGGGCAAGGCTGCCTCTGGGAACTGAGGATGCGTGGACCTCAGTGCGTATGTGTGATGTCAGGACCAGGCAGCAGTGTTGGGGGCTTCAATAGGCGCCCCCTGGGAGCCTTGAGGCCATAGAAATTGGCAAATACTACAGACCGGGACTCTCCATCCTCGAGTATCAGCTCATGTTGGGAGCATGAGTGAGTGTCATAGGGATAGACTTTTAGAGCCTTGAATATTTTTTTGTCTTAATTTTAGCAAAACCAGGACTCATGAAGGCTGTCATATGATCCCCTGACTCTTAATTAGCAAAGCCAAATTTCCTAGAAACCCGTGAGGCCAGTTCTCTTGTCATTAAACTGACATTCCAGTGGGTGAGGGGGAGGAGGCCCTCAGGGAGGAAGTCCTTGGGTGGGGAGTTGTTGGGGGGGGCGGGGCAGTGATTTGCAGGAGGGTGGGGGTGTCCCCACCTGACTCTAGAGAGAGATTGGGCCCTTGATCTGCACCAGTGACCACGGCTGATGAGGTTATTTTTGGCGATGATTGTTGGACTGTGATGCCTCTCTTCCTACTGAGCATCTTTCTTTTCTTTGGTTCAAAAAGGTCCCCCAGGAGATTGGTTAGTTGGGGGCTGGGGCTTGGGAGATGCTCTCAACCCATCTCCAGCCCCGCAGATAGGAGTGAGATCCAGAGAGGTGGTCCTGGCTGTGCAAGACCCCTCAGAGGCAGACAATGAGGTGGGAGAAGGGGCCCAGCTGCCCCTGTGGTCTGCAAGGTCGGAGGGGCCTGTCTGTGGCCAGCACAGCAGCATCTGAGCGGTGTTTCTGTCCCCGCAGTGAATGGATACCACACGTCAGGGACCCCAGCGCACCCTCCCGAGACTGCCCACATGAGCGTCCGAAAATCCACCGGTGATTCCCAGGTAAGGGGCCCTGTTCCGGGAGGTAGGGGCAGCCCTTAGGTCGGTCCAGGGAGGCGTCATTAGAATGGGGACACTGTAGGGGTCCAGGTAGCTACAGCCCAGTCCTGCCTCAGGTAGGAAGAGGTTGGTATCCAGGTCATTCCAATGTACCATGATTGCAAGAGAGCTGGTGTGATTATGGTTTGGTTTTCTCTAGAAGTTGAAGATAGTCGGTTTTTTCTTTTTTCCTTTGACCCAAGCCACACGGCTTGAGGGATCTTAGTACACCAACCAGGGATTGAACCCGAACCTCCTGCAGTGGATATATGGAGTCTTAACCACTGGACTGCCTTGGAAGTCTCTGGAAATTGAGGATGCTTTTGATGGGTTGACAGTAATGAGATTATAACCTCTCTGTGTTGGGGCAGAAGGTTCCATCCTGCTGTCTGGATTCCTAATGAGTCCAGATTTCCCAACACTTTAAGAATACGGGTGAGTCCAGGCCATTTTCCTTCTCTGCTTTGCGCTTTCCCACCCCCAGACTTCACCCAGAGTGGAACTGAGTCAAACATTTTGTCACATCTGATCATCCAGAGAGGGGCAGCTGCGGAGTAGAAGGACATGGGAGTGTGTTTTAAGATTCCCATCCTGTGTTCCCATGTGTCATCTCAGCCGAAACTTGTGCAAACGTAGGCAAGAGGTGTCAGTACTATTCCCGTGTTACAGATGCGGTCATAGAGTCCCAGACCAGATAAGTGACTCGAGCAGGTTGACACGATTACCAGGTGGTCAGACCAGACTCGATGCCAGATTCTTCCAGTGGCCTTAAGCTCTGTCTAAGGAACCGGGGACAGGTCTTATGTGGTCCATCCATGAATTATCACAAGATGTCCTTAAGCAGGAGCCTCCAAACCAGCCCTTTCAGGAGTTAAGATGCCAGGCCCCAAGGATGGTGGTGGCAGTGATGTGATAACAGTAGTTGCTTGTTGTCAACAGCAGTGGGTTCTGTGTGCTGGTCCCTAAAGGAAAGACCTTGTGGTCACAGCGGCTCCAATGTGACACTTAGCTGAAATGCAGGCGAGAGGGGCATGAGAGCACGTGTTAGGACCCAAAACATGGTGAGCTATGCCTGGGCGGGGCGAAGCCAGAGGAAACTCCAGTGGAGGCCCGTAGCGGTCCTGGTGTGCAAATCGGTCGTCCGACCTGGGTATATGGGGCAAGAAACCTCAGAAACCTAATTATGTTCTTGTGTTAGGAGGCTGAGCCTTGGGCTCAGGTCCATTCAGTTCAAACTCTGGAGGAGAATTAGGACATCGGGGTGAGGCGAGGCCCCATACATATTGATGGATGGACGAATCACCCCAGGCCTCCTGTTAGAATGCAGATTCTGATTCAGGAGGTCTGGGGAGGGGCCTGAGGTTCTCTGTTTCTAGCGAGCCCCCAGGGGCTGCTGCTGCCTCAGGTGGGGGACCGTGTCATGACAGGCGTGACAGGCGAGCATCCGGGCACAGTTAGCTGTAGCAGCACATGTGTGTCCCCTTCATCCTCTGCTCACAGCACACACCACAGCCCTGGCCCTGTGTGTTTCCTGCAGAGCCCCCCTCTCAACACAGCCTGTCGGTCTGTTCGAAATGAAGCTCATATGCCACCCAACTGCAGAGTGTTTTCTTGAGACATCAGCCCAAGTTCTGCTGTGGTTTCTCAGCAACTAGAGAGGCACCAAGGAAGGATATTGGAAACAGTCCCCTCTGCCCCTCCCCCATCATTCTTCTTTCCTTCTCTAATGACACATGACTCCCCCATCCCGAAACACTCTCAAGTTGTTACTTAATCATTTAAAGCAACATGTATCCTGATCCCTATAACCTCCTGGGAAGCTGGTTGGACATTGTGTTGCTGTAAGACCTTGACCCAGGAATTTCCCTCCAGGCATCTGTTCTTGGAATACACGCAGGGATTCTGATCTGTGTAAAGCTGTTCACTCAAGCATACAGCCCTTGACCCAGCCTAACTGTCCAGTAACAGGGGATGGGTAAAATGGATAATGGCCTTGAACGTCTGTCTGGCCAACAGTGCCATGCAGCCATGGAAACACATTCTTCTGGAGAAAATGTACTGATTTAAGAAAATGCAGAGACCATAATAGTGAATGCAAAAAGCAGAACGAAACTGCATGTATGTATGTATGTTCAGTCGGTCAGTCGTGTCCAACTCTTTGGAGAGCCCATGGACTGTAGCCCACCGGGCTCCTCTATCAATGGGGTTTCCCAGGCAAAAGTACTGGGGTGGGTTGCCATTTCGTCCTCCAGGGGATCTTCCCAACCCAGGGATCGAACCCACGTCTCCTGCCTGTCTCCTACATTACAGGTGGATTCTTTACCTGCTGAGCCATCCGGGAAGTCCCAAAGCTGCATTTATGGTCCATCTTGTTTGGGAGAAGGAAATCTACCCATACATGAAGACATGTGACTGGATGAAAAAATAAACCCAAACATTGGTATTTCTGTCCAGTTCTCGATCAGGGGACATTTGCCAATGTTTGGATATTTTGGTTGTCACAGCTGGGCAGGGGGTGTCACTGGCATCTGGTCAGTGGGACCAGAGCTATTACTAAGTAAGGTTCAGGGCAGCCCCACAACAAAGAATTACCCAGATTGAAAAGATGAAGGGTGCTGAGGTTGAGAAACTTCAGTCGAAGGTGATGTTTATTTTCTTTAGACTTTTAAGTATTTTTAAAATTTTCTAAAATAAACACATTTTACTTTTATAGACAGCAGATACAATGAGACCTAAGAAACAAAGAGTTAGAGGTGAGGTGTTGGGGATGAAGGAAAGGTCAGCTCCGGAGACCCTGGCCTGAGTGCTGCTTCAGGACAGGTGGAGTCCCATGTATTCCTTTTTTGGATGGTAACATTCAGAAGGTGAGGTATCATCAGAGTAACAAAAATAACTAGTGCAGCACGTGGAGAGAACAAAATACGTGTGTCCACCAGTTTGCAGCACGGTAAGGTAGAATGTTAGCCTGTTAGGCTGTGAAAGTGTTCATGTTCCTGCAGAGCTGGCTGTCCACAGAGGCACCAGAGAACAGTCATAGAAATAGGTTAAGAAGGGTTGGTATTTACAGAGAGCACTACCGATAAATGGTCCTCAGAATATGTATAAGCGCGCTTCAGCAAGCTCAGTGTTTACTCCCCCATCCCAGGCTGTCAACTATAATTAGTGACAATTATCACCTAATAATATTACAGGTGGTGAAGAATCTACCTGCCGATGCAGGAGAGGCTAGAGATGTGGGTTCGATCCCTGAGTCAGAAAGATCCCCTGGAAGAGGGCATGGCAACCCACTCCAGTATTCTTGCCTGGAATATTCCATGGACAGAGAAGCCTGATGGGTTACAGTCAGTGGGGTCACAAAGAGTTGGACGCGACTGAGTGGCTTTGATAGATAGAGCACGCTGCAATACTGAAAGAGTGAATGAATGAATGAGTAAATGAAGGAATGAACACATGGCCATTTGAGATGTTGGGTCAGGGTAGATACAGTACCTTGTCACACCTCTCTTGTGCCCTTTTACTACTGCCTGTTGGCTGCCCCTCCTTGAGAAAGTTAAGAAAATTAGAATGTTGGGCAGGTGGGGGGCATGTGTAATCTTCATGGAAACCAGAAATGTGTCTGTACCATCATGGGTGGAACTGAGTGGCTGGGTGACCTGCAGCCCCCGAGGGTGCCCACCCTCTCCTCCCACCCCTAGCTCCACGAGACCTGGAAGGCTGGGCATAGGTGGTGGTAATCTGGTGCCACCCGGTGGAGGTTTGCAAGTGTGCAGCCCTGGGGCGAGCTACGTGGGTGATGGATGCAGGGGACCCACTTGATGGGAGGTTAGGGGATCAGAGACTGGGAATAGTCATGCTGGCCTTGGCAGAAGCACATCCGAGCCTGTCCCCTGCCTGCCTGCCTGCCAGGGCTACAGTGATTTTAGCCCCCTCTGATCCCTGTGCAGGAAGGCAAGGAACATGCCCACTAGAGCCTAGACTCTTGTGACTCACTTTCCAACTGTTTTAGCTTTCCATGAACTGTTCCCCAGGAAGGTTGTCTTTAGATGCAGAAGAGAGGAAAGGGAGTGGGACCAAGAGCTTGAAAACTTCAGGGACCTGTTGGAGGAGACAGTGTCTGATGAAGGGAGAGGTGAGATTCTGAGAGCTCATTTACTCAATGGGTCTCTTCCTTCCCTACTTGGTAAATAGCTCATGTTCTATTGAACATGTATTTCTTTGCCAGGCACTGAGTCATAGACAGATAAAGCCCTTATCTTGTCAAGGTTAGGGCTTCCCTGGTGTCTCAGATGGTAAAGAATCTGCCTGCAATGCAGGAGACCCAGGTTCAATCCCTGGGTTAAGAAGATCCCCTGGAGAAGGGAATGGTTACACACTCCTGTATTCTTGCCTGAAAAATCCCACGGACGGAGGAACTGAGTGGACTATAGTCTGGGGGGGGTCACAAAGAGTCAAACATGACGGGTGACTAGCACTTCCACTTGATAGAGGTTAGTAGCTGGGGCTGGAGAGAGACAAATGTTGATTTCATATTGGCAGTGATGGGGCTGGAGGGGAGTGTGTGCTCTAAAGACCTGACCAAGTGGTGGTGGAAATGTTTGGAGATGGGCTCTTTAATAAAAGCTGAGACTGGAAAAATCAGCAGAGGTTTAGCTTGGTCGAGAATGATGGTAGGGGAACAGCAATCCAGGTGGAGGGAACAGCATATGTGGATGCTTAGAGGCAATGATTTTGAAAAAGCCATTGAGGCCAAGCAGGACTATGGTTCATTGTGTTAGCAAGCGTGGGGAAGACAGAAGAGGAGGCCAGAGAAGTCCTCAAGGCTGTTTTTAGGAGCTTGGGTTTTGTCTTAATAGTGCTAGAGCCCCTGAGAGGTTTCACACTGGGTTCTACCAGCTGAGGGTGTGGGAGCCAGATTCTTCACATGCAAGGAGATCAGGCTCAGAAGACATCACAGAGCCACAGGCCCATGGAGTCAGCTGGGAATGACCAGCCATGGTCTCACAGGCACTGCCTCATCTGTCACCACCCTTGATGGGTCTTTACAGTGCCAGCCAAGCAGCCCAGGTGAGGCCAGGAAACCGGGCTGGGGAGAGGTTTAAAAAAAAGAGGAGAAAAACCTTCTAGAAGCATAGGAAAGAGAAATTAAAAAAAAAAAAACAACACTTTTGTTATGGACATTTATAAGCATTTGTAAGAGCAGAATGAATATTATAAAGGAACAATGGACCAATCATTTAACTTAAGCAGGAGACCTGGGTTTAATCCCTGGGTCAGAAAGATCCCCTGGAGGAGGAAATGGCAACCCATTCCAGTATTCTTGCCTGGAGAATCCCATGAACAGAGGAGCCTGGCGGGCTACAGTCCATGGGGTCACAAAGAGTCAGACGCAACTTGGCAACGAAACAGCAGCAGCAAATACAGGCATATACACATACACATATATGTAAGATCTGTGGGGTGATAGTGTCAGGCCACGTGCATGCTCTGTCTCTTACCAGCCTTTTCTCTCAGCCTTTTCAAGCATCCATGTTGACTGTGGCCTGAGTCTTTGACATTGAGGTTTGCCAGTGGTGATGTTTGAATTCCTTGCACACGTTTTATAGACCTTCTTCTGTTTAAAAAAAAAAAAAAAATGCTGCCCCTCCTCCATCCACATTTTGGAGTAATCCACATTACTCCAAAATGGATGGTCCTCTTTACTCCAAATGAGGTTATTATTCATAGTAATGCTTCAGTGGTCCCAGATTTGGGGGTGGAAGCCCCTTTGAGCTGGTGTCTGTGTCCTTTTGTTATATCACACCATTCATCAAACCCTTTTTTTTACCTCCTGGCACAGGAGTTCCAGGTCCACCTGGCCTTTGGAACTAGTCGATTCTCCAAGGAGCCTGGGTTCCTTTTAGCGGGGCATCGTGTTAAAAACCACTTCTGGTTTTTAATACAACTATGCCACCCTGAACGCATCTGATCTCGGAAGCTAAGCAGGGTTGGGCCTAGTTAGTACTTGAATGAGAGAAACCACTTCGTTATAGCAGGTATTCTCAGCGTGGCTGAGATGTCGTTCCACCTGGGCCCTTTCAGTGGAGGGCTGCAGGGTGTATGTGTCTGTGTGTGAGTATGTGTGTATATATGCTTGTATGTGATGTTTATGTAGTATGACATTCAGATAATGGGCACAGGTCACCAGCAGCAAAGACAGAACACGAGACCGCCCGGAGGACCCTGTGACCCCCGTGTGCAGCACTAGCCAAAACCGCATAGCTAGGAGGGCAGAGACCTGCACCCACGCTTAGAACATCCCCACCCCTGCCTCACAGTGCTATTACTTGCCCTCGGAGTAAGGTCACCCACCGGAGGAGGGTGACCTCTGTGTCCAGCATCGTCCCAGACAGCCTTGGACACAACGGTCCCCAAGTCAGTGTGTGTGGATGACAGAGATGTTTCTTTGGCCCCTGCAGAGACACCTGGAGAGATTGTCCCAGATCTCTAAGTGGAGGGATGGGGAGGCAGGAAAGGGTCATTCAGGCTTGGGTGTCAGTTTGCTCTGTTTACCTGCCTTGTGTCCTGGGACACATTGATGTCTGCAAACCTCGGTGTCCTCATCTGTACAATGATGGTGATGCCAGTAACCTCCTGGGGTCAGGAGGACTCAGGGGGCAGGTCCTCAGCTAATCAGATGCCTCCAGAGCTTAAGGACCATTGGCAACAGGTAAAACTGAGGCTCAGAGCCAAGTTAACTTGACGGGATATCAAGGGCAGTGAGTTCATCTTCTCATCTATGAAACGACGATGTTTGCTGAACAGTCCAGGGATGTCAGTTTTCAGTAGTGGACTTCACTTACCGGACATGGTAGATCTGGGTGGGAGTGAGGGGCTGAGGGTGGGTCTAGCGGGGAAGAGTCCAGGAGTAAGGGGACCATGGGTAGGAACTCCCTTAAGCTCCTTATTTTGCCTGATGAGCAGTTGGGTTCCTGAGGCAGGGGCTGGCTTCCCCCCACCCCGACAAGACACTCATCTTGCTGGGTGATCCAGGGCTGTGCTGGATGTGGGGATGGGAGCTGTTGGTTCCCTGGGGCTTGCTAGAGAAGCCCTTCCATGCTTTTTCTGGGCCTTTCCCTGTAAAGGCCTAGCAGGTACTTTCTTCCGTCCCACTAGAGACAGAATAAGGCTGTGAGTCCCGGGATACACATGATGCTGCCGCAGTGCCTTAGGGGCCAGCCTGCTTCCCAGCCCGACGCGTGGCTCAGGACAGGAGTGCTTGCTCAGGGACCCTACTGAGTCCCTAATGTAACAGCTGATGGGACAGCAAAGACCCAGACTTGACCTCCCCCGTCAGGGCCATAGACTCTTAGGATCATTGTGGTGTTTTCAGCTGGCAATCCTGAATTTTCCATTCCAGGGCCATCCAGGGACTAGAGGCAAGCTACTGAGTTCCTGTGGGCCCAGTGGTCCTTGGGACGAGGGTCTTCTTGCCGGCAAAGGAAAGACCTAAAAAGGCAACCCCAAAGTCTGAGGGGAAGCTGAAACACAGCCTTCCTGCTCTTGGGGTAGGGAGGGTGACAAGTCACGGAGGTGTGGCCGAGCACCCCAGTCCACAGTGCATGGATCCGGGGTGTAATATGTTGCACAAGGTGGGGAATTTGGAATAAGATGTCTTGTTCTGAATCCCATACCAGCAGATGGTGGCCCACAGTCCACCTTAACTCTCTACTCCAGGGTAGATTCTGCAGGTGGAGACAGTGCTCAGAACTGCTTACCAGCAGAGGGCAGCTGAAGGGTTAACGCTCCCAGCCACCGATGGGGAGATGAGGAGGCAGACCTGCTTTGGAGCAGTTTTCTCAGAGCTCGTGTTGGAGGTTTCCTCCCATTCGCCTTCAAGCCGGGGCATGGAAGGCTCCTGCCTGCCCCTTCCCAGAACATGGTGACTTAGGGCTTAACAGCAACTGAAGGAGCATCCTCGAACTTCCCTGGCACAGGGCTTTTAACCCATCCCTCCACCTTCAGGGAACCCAAAGGGAAAGGATGTCCAATATGGAGAACAGCTCTGACGATGTTTCTTGCCTCTCTCCCCAGAACCTGGGATCCTCGTCACCAAGCAAAAAGCAGAGCAAGGAAAACACCATCACAGTAAGTGGCTCCCGCGTGGCAGGTGGGGTGGCAGGTTGGGACTCTGGTCCACGGCTGGGCTGTTGCCATGGCAATGTGGACCTCTGAGTGGAAGCGATGCCCAGCCTAGAATCTGGGAAGTTCCAAAGCTTGGATGTAGCTGAAGTTTCCTACCCGCCCCTGCTGCCTTGCCCCAGCCCTTCTTCTGTTGATTTCTTATTTCACTTTTTCTCTCCGGGCAAACAAGTGGAAGGATGGTGCTCAGAATGATGCCAGAAACCATTTTTCGCAGGGCGGGCAAGGGAAGGTGGTGTGCAGGAGTGGGTGGGAGGGGGTGGACTGTGCTCTGAGCAAGTGACATGACGTGTAAATTACAGCCATGGCAGGGTGGCTTTTGTGCGGGGTAACTTCTGGAAGACGTCAAAGTTAAAAGCAAGAGAAAGCGCCCTAAGAATAGAGTTCCTGATGGGGAAGCAGGCAGCCTCTGCCTAGAGCAGCCACACAGTCTCCCAGGGCTCTTCGGAAAGCCTGCCAAGACTCACCGCCCCCCCTCCACCCCGTGGAGGCTAAAGAGGACCTCCCCCCACTTGCCTCCCCCCTGCCCCGACCCCACATCAGCCTTGTGCTTGGGGAAAGCTGGCACTGAATGTCAACGTCCCTCCACGTAGAGAAACAACTTGTCTATCTGCTCAGATAGCCCAGAACTTGGAGACGGGAGAAGTGTGGTCCTGGGTATGTGGTTTTGACCAAGTGCTGCAGAGCTGGGGCTGGGGGATGGGTCCCTCGGGCCCCATCACACAGTCCTTGCCCTGATGCCCACCCCCACGGAGATGGAAGTGAGAGGGAGACCCTTGCCCCGGCTCATGCAGGCTGCACATCCACTTTGGAAGAAGCAGTGGGCAAGCAGTGACAGCAACAATCATAATTGCTGCCACTGCGTGTGCATTTATTATGCACCAGTAGGATTCTGAGCACCCATTCTAGTCTCCAGTCACTGAGGGAGGGAGCGGGTGATTGGACCAAGGTGGGTGTGGGGACGGGGAACCTAGACTCTGAAGCCAGGGTATCAGTCACAGCACTTCTGAGCTGGGCAGCGACCTGGGGACGCTTTCCTGGCCTCTCTGTGTCTCGGTGTCCCCATCTGCACAATGGGGAGATGGTGGGCATGTGCGCGCTAGGGATGGTGTAAGGACTGAGTGAGTTCATACCTGGAAAGCCCTTAGAACAGCCTGGCACACAGTAGGTGTTCAGTTCACACTAGCCTCCTCATCGCCCTATTTACAGATGAGGAAACTGAGGCACAGAACAGGACCTCACCCAAGGTCACACAGCTAGGAAGCATCAGGGCTTGAAACCTGTGGGCCCCCCCCCCTTTTTTTTTAATTAATTTTTATTCGAGTAGAGTTGGTTTACAATGTCGAGTTAAGTTTCTGCTGAACAGTGAAGTAAATCAGCTATATGTATATATACGTCCCCTCTTTTTTGGATTTCCTTCCCATTTAGGACAGCACAGGGCATTGAATAGAGTTCCCTGAGCTCTACACGAGGCTCTACCAGTCATCTACTCTATCCATAGTATCAGTAGTGTGTATATGTCAATCCGCACCTCCCAATTCCTTCCACCCTTCCCCTTCCCACTTGGTATCCATACATTTGTTCTCTATTTCTGCTTTACAAATAAGACCACCTATACCATTTTTTTTAGATTCCATATACATGCGTTAATATACAATGTAAACAAATACTGTATATTAAAGCATATATCTGAGACCCAAACTCTTACCACCGGCAGTCTCCCCCTGGAAGTTGCCCTCTGAGCTGGGGGACCAAGTGACTCAGTGTGGGGCAAGCAACAGCTTCCTTGTTACTGGAGCTGATGGGCAGGGCATGGGAGACCCCCACCCCACCCCACCTCCCGGGCAAACCTCCCGTGGGTGCATCTTTGCAAAAAGCCCCTAGGGTGCTAGGGCAAAGTAGGAGCTCCTTAAGTTTTCTGAAATCGGGAGAAGAAAGTGCCAGAGGGGGAATATGTTAGCATTGTAGAAGGATAGTGAATAGAGAAGTGAAAAGGGGGAAGCAGAGGGTTACGCCTCCCTTGGGTGATGGTGCACCTCTCACGGGGTGGGGCCTGGGTCACCTGCCTTGGTCTGCCTTTCCATCAGAGCTTAGGGCCTTTCCATCAGAGCTTAGGGCTTTGCGTGGGCTGGGTGTGGCCCTGGGTCTCCTGGCAACTCACCTCCTCCATCCCTGCCTCACCATCTTCCCTCCTTCCCACTGCCCTGCATCACTGCTTCTCATCCAGAGCCTCAGGGGTACTTGTTTAAAATGCGGGTTCCTAGGTTGGTCCCTCCAGGGTGAGGCTATAAAGTTCGGGTTGTAACCAACATCCCCCAGGGGTTTAAAATAAACACTCAAGCCTTATGGACTTTTTGCTGGGGAGACTGAGGAGGGGTACAGAGTGAGTGAGGAGCAGAGCCCCCTGGCTGTGAACCTGGGTCTGCCGGCTGCCAGCCCAGGTGGCCCTGCTCATCTCCAGACTGGAGGTCGGTGTCCTCGCTGGCTGGCCGGTGGAGCTGAAGACCTCTGTACCTCGGCTCTCTCCCTCCCGGGGACTACTCTCTCTCCACCCGCAGCTCCTTCCTCTGAGTCCTGATCCTGCAGAGCTCATGGTTTCCCTGGGAGGCGATGTTGCAGGGGTGGGGCTGAGGGGGGAGCATGGAGCTGGGGCCCAAGTTTCCCTCCTGCTGGCATGTGGGATTGGGGAGAGGACCTCTCGCACGGTCTGACTGAAGGAGCAGAGATTTGCAGGCCTGTGTGGCAATGATGGATACAACCAGGCATCTGAGTCTGGCTACCAATGTGACTGAGATGCAAGGACCCAGGTTCATTCTGATTCTCTGGCTTGTCCCCCCCACCCCACAACACCCTGGCCCACTGGGTCTGGAAGAAGTTTTGAAGAGGCAGACACGTGTGCTGCTTGACAGCAGTGGAGCCCCGGGTAGGGCTGGCGGTGAGTGGGCTTGATTGGAAGTGACGGGCGGTGATGGCAGTTCACAGCCCTCGGCACCAACGTCATGCATCAAAATCTAGAGCATTCAAGAACAGATGACAGCCAAGCCAGCCAGCCACACTCCTGCCCTAGAAAGAGGAGTCTGGGCTCCTCTGGTCCTTGGCCTTGGGTTCCTGGTGTGGTCCCCTGGGGCCCGGGACCCTGGGTGGGAGCTTAGAGGCCAGACGTGTGTGCACTAGGGGGCATTTCTATTCTGCTTTCGTAGGTCCGGCTCTGGCTTCTGCCTCTGCCATACCCTCCCCGTTAGCCTCTCCCCAGGAGGAAATTCTGTAGAGCAAGATCAAAGCAGTCCATCCTAAAGGAAATCAACCCTGAATATTCACTGGAAGGACTGATGAAGCTGAAGCTCCAATCCTTTGGCCATCTGATGGGAAGAGCCAACTCATTGGAAAAAACCCGAATGCTGGGAAAGATTGAGGGCAGGAGAAGAGAGTGACAGAGGATGAGATGGTTGGATGGCGTCACCAACTCAATAGGCTTGAGTTTGAGCAAACTCCGGGAGATGGTGGAGGACAGGGAAGCCTGGTGTGCGTGCTGCAGTCCATGGGGTGTGAAGAATGGGACAGGACTGACTAAACAACAAAAAAGGAGGAAGTTCAAGGCCCATTTAGATGTAAAACCACCGTCTTTACTGTGCCCTTCATGAGGCCCTTTGGCTGGGTTGCCCTTGTATTCAACAACTCTCGCACCATGGTTGGATGCCTTTGTGGGGGCTGTAGCCCCCTTAAGACGCCCCCCAGAGAGATTCTGGGGGCTGCCCTTGTGGTTCTGGTGGAACCCCAGCTGTTCAGTGGGCCCATTGGGAGCAGAGCAGGTGTTAAGTTACTACGTTTACTGCGGGCTGGAGTCGGTCCCCGAGCGAAGATGCTGCTGGTTGAGGGTGATGATCTTGGGAGCAAGAGTGGGAGGGACCCCTGGAACTTTCCCCAGACCGTACAGGGTAGAAGGCATCTTCTTCTGCTCCCCCATCCAGCACCCCTTCCTACTTGCACCCCTGCCTTGGATGGGGACATGGCATAGTTACATCTAAGCGTGTTAGAAGGTCGTGTGACACAGGTTAAGGGCCAGGTTAACCTGGCTGGCTTCTGATCCTGGCTCCACCATTACAGACGAAGTTTGCAATTACTCATTATTTCCTTGTTTGCCTTCCTCATCAGGCTGTAAAACTGTTGAGGGCAGAGACCACCCCTCCTGTCTGTAGCCTCTATTCATTGTACTGACAAACACTGACAGCTCCTGTCCCGTGGCTGTGCTGGGACACAGCGGGGAGCAGGGCAGTTTCTCCTCTCCTGGTTCAGACTCTCTGGCAAAGGAAGAGAGATGCTACATAAGCAGTCAGGAGAAATACAAACGGACATGTGCAAAGTGCTGGAAAGATCTAGCCTAGTGCGCAGCACCAGGTAGCCGTTCAACAAAGGTTTGCATGAACCGCGGACTAGCAGGTGTTCCTGGTACAGCCTCATGGATGCAAATACTTCTGTGACCCTCAGTTAATCAAATGAGGCTAGTGTGACCCAGCTCGTGGGGTTCCTGGGAGGATGAAGTGAAGATCCACCAAAGCTCTTGGCAGGAATTCTCCCAGGAATTCCACGCGTTTTACTAGTGCCTCCCATGGTGGGGTCGGTGAGGTGCAGTTCTGGAGATGACCACCAGGGGGGTGCAGGGCTCTGCGAGGATTCAGGAAAATTCCTGTGAGATTCCTGGGCCCGAAAAACGCCAAAATCAGGGTTGACTGAGTGGAGACGGGCACTCTGGGGCCACTGGCCAGTCCCTCTGAGGGCTGGTGCCCTCAGAGTGGCAGAAGCCACAAGCCCTCCCCCAAGCCCTCTCCCCCAGCCCCATTAGCTTTCCTTCAGTGATGGTTACAGGGCCACTTGTGGTACCCCCCTGCCTTCTAGACCCTGGACAGCACCTTCTAGAAGACGCTTATATCCCCTCTTCAGTACCTTCAACTTCCTACTCCCTGATTCTTAATGCCCAGTGTAATGTCATAGTTTGTCATTATTACATTTGCTTGCAACTGCCATGGGCTACATAATGAAACAAAATAAAGATGGGCTGTAATCATCATTATTTGTTGAGGCAAGAAAAGCTGGAACGTGAAATAAGGACCATGTGAGGCTGTGGAATCCGGCCCTGCTTTCCAGAAGGAGACTTCCCTCTGGACATTCTCTGGGGTGTCAGCCTGAAAAGAGGATTGGGGAAGACCATTGCCTGAGCTGGGCATTGAGAGGCTGGCTGTCCCCCGAGACTGCAGGCCAGTGATGCCTTGGGTGGCTGTGGGATGGGCACTGGGGGGAGACTCCCCACCCCAGGGTTGCCTTGGGCACCCACCTGGGCCTTGGTGGAATTCCGTGCTCCCCATGTCCAGGGCTCTCTGGGTCACCCCTGGCCATGGTCCTGCCTCCTGCATAATGTTTCCTTCCAGAACAGGACTCTCTGCCCTTACCAGATACCAGATGCTAGTATCTGGGAAGAGGTGGCTTTTTCCTTGGCTGGAATTTCTTCTGTATTCTCCCCCCACCCAGACTGAAGGAGGGCTATTTACTGGACTTACTTCCAGCCACCCCCGAGCCCCTGAACCAGAGGCTGCGGCTGGGGACCCGTGGACCTGACTCGACTGGCAGAGGAGTTGCTTTGACTTGCAAGGGGTTGTTGTTGCTGTTATTAACCATGAGTGAATTGGCAACATTGGAGAAGGGACTGGCAACCCACTCCAGTATTCTTGCCTGGAGAATTCCCTGGACAGAGCAGCTGGGCAGGCTACAGTCCATGGGTCACAAAGAGTTGGACATGACTAGCAACTAACACTTTCCCTTTCAAGCACTGAGATACTTCACGTATAAATCCTGATTCTCCACTACTGTCAAGTCATCACATGAGTTGACAGCCCTGGACTCTTCATTCTAACTTGACAGCAGTTGGCGGGAGCTGAGAGGAATCTGCTCCCCGCCCCCACAGACAGACCCTCCCCACCCTACCCCATTCTGAATGTGGAGGCTGGTCACCCCCCACAACCTGAGCTGCAGTTCCCATGACATGCAGCCCCACACTTGTTTGCATGGCTTTCTAGCAATGGAGTTTGTGGCTTCTATTCAGAACCTCGGGGATTTTCTGCACTGTTCTCCCCCTGAACGTCTGACGACTCCCACTTCAGCAGTTGCTGGGATTGTGATGAGGGTTAAAGACTGCCGGGGCTTAGGCCTTGCCTTCCTGAGGCCTTGCAGCTCCCAGAACAAATTAGCAGACTCTCCAGGAGCAGACGCAGGGCTCGAAGCAGCATCAGCAGGGTCAGCGGCGAAGGCACAGCTGCCAAGCCGGGAAAGCCAGGAGTGCTGCAGACGGGCTCGGGCAGAAAAGTCTGAGACAGAGCCCAGACATCTCCGCACTGCTCTCTCCTGGGCCAGCTAGCCCCAGGCACACACCCGGGATCCTCATTTCAGCTCTCTTGGTTCACAGAATGTATGTTGTTGTTCAGTTGCTAAGTCGTGTCTGACTCTTAGCGACTCCATGGACTGTAGCACACCAGGCTCCCTTCTCCTCCACTGTCTCCCAGAGTTTGCTCAGATTCATGTCCATTGAATCAGTGATGCCATCCAACTATCTCATCCTCTGTCGCCCCCTTCTCCTCCTGCCCTCAGTCTTTCTCAGCACCAGGGTCTTTTCCAGTGAATTGACTTTTTGCATCCGGTGACCAAAGGATTCAGCATCAGTCCTTCCAATGAATATTCAGGGTTGATTTCCTTTAGGATTGACTGGTTTGATTTCCTTGCTGTCCCAGGGACTTTCAAGAGCCTTCTCCAGCCCTGTAATTCGAAAGCATCAATTCTCCAGTGCTCAGCCTTCTTTATGATCCAGCCCTCATATCTGTACATGACTACTAGAAAAACCATAGCTTTGACTATACTCATCTTTGTTAGCAAATTGTTATCTCTGCTTTTGAATATGCTGTCTAGGTTTGTCATAGCTTTTCTGCTAAGGAGCAATTGTCTTTTAATTTTATATATTTATAGAATATATATCCTGAGATAAAATTCACAAGATAACCTCTCACCCAGGATGCTCAGCCACTTAATTCCTTTCCCTAGAAGCAAAAGATGTCATCAGTTTCCTCCCAGAAATATGCCAAATTGATATCTATTCCTACCTCCTTTTTTTTTTTTTTCTTAACACTAAGACAACAAACTGTAAAATACTATTCCACCTCTTCTCCCCAGCCACCCACCCATGTAACACTGTCCTCTACCTTCCTTATCAGTACAGAAGAACGTCTTGCTGGGCCTTTCACCATGGATATGATTCCTGTCTGTGTCTGTCTCATACTTTCTAATGATTCTCTTGCCAATGGACAGTAGAGTTGGGTTCTAGCCTTTTGCTATGTAGACAGAGCTGTGGTGAAAACCGTGTACTTAAGTCCCTGTAACCATGTGCCAGGAGTAGGGGAGAATCCTACAAGTAAGAGTCACTAGTGGAGGGCTCTGAATATCTGCTGTGTTGTTAAGTCCCGTTGCACTGCTCTCTAAGACAGTTTGGACTGATTCCAGCCCCTGTGGGATGGGGGTGAATGCCAATCACCCCTCATTTGAATGCTGACCACCGCATGATACCAGTGCATGTTCTCTACCAAGCTGGCCCTGTAGGGAGACTTCTTGAGTGCTGTATCCTGGGACCAAAGCCTCCCCAGCTTGTCCCAAGCCTCTAGCCAAGCCGTGTTCTCTGGTGTTCTGTGCCTTCCAGATAAACTGCGTGACGTTCCCTCACCCAGACACAATGCCGGAGCAGCAACTGCTGAAACCAACCGAGTGGAGCTACTGTGACTACTTCTGGGTAAGTGGTGCCCCGTGTTCCCTGTACTGTGGTCCCAGGGGCCGGGGGTGAGCACCCGAGAGGGGCGGGAGGAGCCTGGAGCTCAAAGCAAAGCAACTTCTCCAGATGAAGTCTAGCAGCTGGCAGTCAGTTGAGCACTGGAGGCCGGAAACGTAAGACCCACTTGGAGTCTAGATTATTCAGTAAACCTCAGAGAGTCCACAGGGCAAAAATGGAAACTCCAGCCAGAATGCAGGTAAGCTGGAGGGTCACCTTGCCGCTCAGTGGTGACAGGAGATGAAAATCAACTCCATGAAAGGAACCTGGGCTCCAGCCTAATCTGTTGCTCTTGAAGGTGATCTTGGACAGTGCTTCTCCACCAGCCTTCCTGTCTCTATCAACGTCACCAGGAGTTTGGGCATGATATGTAGGGAGCTCCAGCGTGAGCAACTCTGTGGTTCCAGAGCTTTTGTGTTACATATGGGAACCTCCAGTTTTGCAAGATGAGCAAGTTCTGGAAGGGGATAATGATGATGGTTGCCCAACAGTGCAAGTATATTCAATGCCATTGAACTGTGAACTTAAAAATGGTTAAGATGATACATTTTATGTGTAGTTTTCCAGAATTAAACATCTTTTGACATATGCCAAGTCCTCCTCGGAAACTCTGGGAGTCCTCCTGGACATTTGTATTTTAAAGTTAACAAGGGCTTTAAAAATGAAATCACCCCATTCTGGAATCAGACAGTGGTGATGATTGTATGACCTTTGTATATATTAAAAACCAGTACCAAATCGTACAGAGGGGCTTCCTTGGTGGCTCAGCAGTAAAATATCTGCCTGCAATGCAGGAGCCACAGGTTCTGTCCCTGAGTCTGGAGGATCCCCTGGAGAAGGAAATGGCAACCCACTCCAGTGTTTTTGCCTGGGAAATCCCATGGACAGAGGAACCTAGCAGGCCACAGACCATGGGGTCACAAAGAGTCGGACATGACTGAGCAACTTAATCACCATCACCAATGGTACACCTAAAAAAAATAAAGTTTTGCAAAGGCCCCAAGGAATCAGAAATCAAAAAAAAAAAAAAACTTTATAAAATTTCAACCACCATGCAGAATGAATTATCTACCCTTTTTTAGATTTGCTAACCAAGTGTATGTTAAACAAAATCACTTTTGTCTTCCTACCAAACCTCTTGCACTTTAGAAGCTAGCCAGGGATTCCTGTTGCCCCATCTGTGTTTCTTCTAGATCTTCTGAGATGAGTACGGGGTGGGGATATTGTAGGAAGAACTCTGGCTCTGGCGACAGACACACCTGGAGGTGGTGAAGAAAGAGCCCAGGGGCGTGAATGAGCAGGGACCAGAGTGTACGATACCTCATAGGCTCCATCAGTGTGTTGTATTTTATTCTGTTTGCGGTATAAACAGATGGTGGAGGGTTCAAACAGGTGGTGGAGGATTGAAACAGGAACAGGATGTGATCTGATTTGTATGTGTCTTAGAACATACGTGCATGTTATGTCGTTTCAGTCACGTCCAACTCTGTGCAACCCTATGGCTCCTCAGTTCATGGGATTCTCCAGGCAAGAATAATGGAGTGGGTTGCCGTGCCCTCCTGCAGGGGACCTCCCAGGCCCAGGGATTCAACCTGCATCTCTTACATCTCCTGCATTGGCAGGCGGATTTTCTTTACCACTGGCACATGGGAAGCCCCATGTGTCATGTAGGGAAGGCAGGAGTGCCCATTAACCTCTGAGAGGCCAGGAAAGGTGGTGGCAGCTGCAGAGATGGAGGGGAGGAGCTGAATTTGGAGATGTCATCCAAAAAGAAGAGAGCAGGAAACAGAGCATGGGGAGTGGACCAGCTTAGACCCCAGGAATGGGTACCCTGGGAGCCAGAGGTCAGTGGAGGGAGGCGGGGTTGGAGAGTGAGGAGGAGTGGGAGAGCCTGCTGTCCCGCTTCCATCTCGATTCAGGCTCTCCTGGGACTCTGATACCTACCCCAGAGCTTTATCTCCCTGATCATCAAGACCTTTTCCTCTCACAGAAATTTCTCTGCTGACACAATCCTTAAAGCCCACTTCTTTGGGCCGGTTTTCCCAGTGTGGACAAATTGCTCGGCCTGTCCATCCTCTCTGGGAGGTGGATTGGGGCTCAGCGTTTTGAATAATTTTTCTGTGACTTTTTCATGAAGATGTAGCATTCATACAATGGAGTACACACATCTTAAATGTCCTTGGAGTAAGTTTCCAATGGCCAGAGCAGCTGCACTGTGATGTGGCTGAGATGTCAACCCTGGAAACCTGCCCTTTTCCACTCCAGCAGCAGCCCTTCCGTCTAGCTTCTCCCCAGAAGTCATGGTGATCTTTTAGGCATGTGCAGTGAGAAAGAGGATGGCAAGACTCGGGGTTGGGGGTACCTGCCCCGGAGGTTATCCACTGTCTCGCAGCTCAATCAAGAAGCTAAAACTCTGCAGAGGATCTAGCCAGCCCCAGCAGCCACCTGGTGCCTGTGTTCCTGGCCACCTGCCCTTCCTTCTCTTCATTTCCAGGTTGAGGGGTTGAGAGGCACGGACGTGGGGCAGCAGCAGCGGTCAGGACACAAGCATCCGGGAGCACTTGGGGGTGAGGGCACCGGGAGGGGCGTGAGTTGAGGGGGCCGAGACTACCAGCCTCATGCTCCTCCTCAGGCTGAGGTCAGGGTTATTAGCAGAGGCCTTGGGGCCTCTTGAGAGTCCCTTGGACAGCAAGAAGATCAAACCAGTCAATAAAAGGAGATCAACCCTGAGTATTCACTGGAAGGACTAATGCTGAAGCTCCAATACTTTGGCCACCTGATGCGAGGAGCATTTGGGAAAAACCCTAATGCTGGGAAAGATTAAGGGCAGGTGGAGAGGGGTGTGGCAGAAGCTGAGATGGTTGGATGGCATCACTGACTCAGTGGACATGAGTTTGAGCCAACTCCAGGAGATGGTGATGGATGGGAAGCCTGGCATGCTGCAGTCCATGGGGTCACAAAGAGTTGGACGAGACTGAGCGACTGAACGACAACAGGGTCTTTTCTGGGGTCTGTCTTCCCTATACTCCATTCCTCCCAGCTCCAGACACTGGTGTCACCTAAGCGCTCCTGCCTCTCTCTCCTTCCTAGGCTGACAAGAAGGACTCCCAAGGCAACGGCACGGTGGCTGGGTTTGAACTGCTGCTGCAGAAACAGCTGAAGGGCAAGCAGATGCAGAAGGAAATGTCGGAGTTCATCCGAGAAAGGTGAGTCCTGGGCCCTCCCCGCTCCAGGGCTGGTGATGGCACCCAGCATGGTCCCTGAGCCCGGGGTGAGCCCCACATACCCAGCTCTGCCCTAAGGAAAGTACAAGACGGGAGTCAGACTCACGGGCCTTGGGACAAGTCTGGCCAGCAGGTGTGTTGCTTTCGCCTATGTAGTGCTTTCAAAGATTTGAACCAACATTAAAAAAGATTGGTGGATTTCACATTAAAGTCTGCATATCTGGCATCTCTGGGGAGAGCAGAAAGTCTGACTCCATGGCTGTGCATCCCTCACGCAACAGTTGGCTGGAGGTGGGGAGCAGCTGCCCCTGTGCTGGGAGCCTGTGCTTCCAGCTTGCCACAGTCCCCACCACTGCCTAATATATCGCCATGAAGACTGCTCGGCTCTTTTGCTTATCTGTGCATGCACAGCTGCTGTTCTTTAATGTAACAAAAAAGGATGTTACCTTTCTGTTCATCTTTGAGTCAAAACCATGTCCCAGCCCTGGGCATCCAGAAACACCCACCCTTACCCCCATCTCTGCCTTTAGGGAATTCAGTCTAATGGGAGAGGTAAGGTCATTATGATAAGAGCAGAGAGTATAATAGTGGTCTGCCTGTGTGTAGATGAGGAAGCAATGCATGCCTGCTCAGTCATGTCTGACTCTTTGGCAACCCCCGGACTGTGGCCCGCCAGGCTCCTCTGTCCATGGAATTCTCCAGGCAAGAATACTAGACTGGGTTGCCATTTCCTCCTCCAGGAGATCTTCCCCACCCAGGGATCAAACCTGCGTCTCCTGCATTAGCAGGCGGATTCTTTACCGCTTGAGCCATCAGCAAAGCCAAGGGAGATGAATTCAACCTAATGGAAGTGGGGAAAGTTACAAGTGAAAAGCTCCTTCTCCATCTCCCTCCCTCCCCAGGCTCTCCAAGTTATGAGACTCTGTTAAGCCAGCATTCACCTGTACACTCACACACATACGCATACCCACCTTCCTCACACACCTACATACGCACAACTTCATATCTGGAATTTCAAAGGCACACTGGAAATATTTATGGTAAATGGCAATGTATTTTTGAAATTTTTTTTTTTTTTTTTTTTTGGCCATGCTGAGAGGCATATGGGATGTTGGTTCCCCAACCAGGGTTCAAACCCACACCCCCTGTATTGGAAGCACAGAGTCTCAGCCACTAGACAGCCAGGGAAGTTCCTCATTGTTTCCTTTTTTATTTATAGCAACAATAATCCAGTAACAATTCTATGGTACACTAAAGCACCTGCTTTCCTTTAGGAGGCCTATTTTCTATAGGTATAATCAAATCTTTGCTTCATGACCTGTGAAACAGGTAGGAAATTGAGAGATTGCGTAGTTCAGGTGTCAGAAAACAATAGTAGAAAGCAGGCCAAGAGGAAAACGGCTAGAAAGGCCAAGTTTGAACACACTTGCAGTTTATGCTTTCATAAAGATGTCACATTAACAGATGGAACCATACCTGCGAGAACCCTGGTCTTCCCTGGGACAGGTGGCCTCCTGAGACTTTCCTCAGTCCACCTAGGGTTTCGCAAGGGCACCTTTCAGAGCCAGGAGGGGTGGGACCTGAGGTGCAGAGACAAGAGCTGGGCCAGGGTGGGAGGCCAGCCGTCCAGTGAACCACGTGACCTCAGCTTAGGGGAGCGAGGCCGGCACCAGCCCTGGAGAGGAGAGGTCTCGTGCCGGTGCACGCAGTTGGCATTGCTGAACCTTTGAAGTTGAGAGTGTGACATGGTTTTGGCATGGTTAGATCTGCTTTCTCGAGAGATCTCCTGGCTGGAGGCTGCAGGCTGACTGTCCATGTCCTCCTGGGGAGAGGAGGGACTAAAGACTCGGTGGATGGAGAGGAAGCGAGGGAGGCAGGCTTGAGAGGATGTGGAGATGGCAGAGGTGGTGGTGAGAGAAGGACAGACTGGGCCTCTCAGCACTGACATGGGAAGTGATCATGACCCCCGAATGCTGCCCGGAGACTCGATCAGGTCGCTCTCTTTACATCCTTTCACGCTTCAGCTCCTGAGAAGCCAAGAAGCAAATGCTGCAGCCCTGGGAGCATCTCTGGATTTGTTTCATTTGCCAGATGATGGACTAGGGGCCTCTCTGAGGCCCCAGCCGTTGGGGCAGCTCTGGTCGTCACAAGCATGGCTCCTCAGGGGACCGCTTAGACAATGACTAATACCATGACAACACGTTTTACACAGTTGTGGCAGATAATACAGACCCCTCCCCAGAGAGCTGCCTTGAAAGTGTGTCAAGGGCCTGCTGGAAGTGAAATCCAAGGCAACTTCCCTCTCCAGGGATGTGGCCTCCGCTGTGCACCACTGGTTTCCATGGAGATGCTTGCACCCTGCAGGCTGGGAAGTTGGCAGCCTCAAGGGCTGGGAGAACATGGACAGGGTCCTATTCCTGCTTCTTAGACACTGTGGCTGCCTTGCAGGCCCTCATGCCAGAGCACTCACCAGGGGGCAGGGCAGCCGTGGTCCATGACCAGTTACGTCTCTTCAGTTAAGTGTTTGCCGTGTGTCCAGCCCTGTGCTGGGAGCTATGCAGATGACCACTTTTCATCCTCACACAGGCAGCAATGCCCCACTCTACAGATGGAGGTTCAATTTCATTCTTTCATTCAGCTCATATTAAGCACCTACTGTGAGTTGAGTGGAAAGACAAGAGCCACGTACTTGCAGAGCTTATGGTCTTTACACTGTTAATAAGCAGCAAAGCTGCAGGTCGGATCCACAGTCTAGCTCTGAGGAGCTGATATGTTGGGTTTTCTCCCTTTGCAGGATAAAGATTGAAGAGGAATATGCAAAGAACTTAGCTAAGCTCTCTCAGAACTCCTTGGCCGCACAGGAGGAGGGGTGAGTAGGAGGAACAGTGATGGGGGTAGGGAGGGAGAGGGGCACTCAGGAAAGAGGGGGGGAATCCCTTTTCACTGATCATTGGTCATTGCCATGGTCCCATATGGACAGGGGGGTCTCCATACACCTGGCTGAAGGTGGGTGCCTGTGATGCAAAGTGGGCATTCATGGTTCATGGTGAACATTCTTGGTTCAGGTGGGCATTCGCAGCTCCAGCTGCTCAGCCATGACTCCAGGTGTGGACATCCATGCTCAAGGTTGCACTTCCACATTACTGACTCGTTATTGGTCAAGGGCCTCCTGCCAGATGCTGGAGTATTCCAGGACCCCCTCTGCCCTTTCCCCGATAGCTGGGAACCAGCCTCCAGACTCCCACCGCTGCTCTCCTGTCTCTGAGAGCAGGCTGGCAGGAAACTAGATGTAGGGGGATTCCACACCTGGCTCCTTGGTTGGCATTCTCTCCTGTGAGTCTGGGTCCAGGCTTCCCTCACCCTATAGCTGTGACCATCCAGACCTCCTTGGGTGGGACCTGGGCTGCGGGAGGCCCAGCCCTACCCTCCTGGCCACAGAAGGGTCCCTAGTTGAGGGAAGACTGCTGCCTTCTCCATTCTGTATGTTAACAGAGTTTCAGCCTGCTGGTGGTAATGCAGAATGGCACAGCTGCTATGGAAAACAGTTTGGCAATGTCTCAGAGAACTAGTCAGAACTCCCATAGGACCCAACAAATTCCACTCCTAGGTTTATATCCAGAAGAACTGAAAGCAGATATTCAAATATATGTACATGCATGTTCATATCAGCATGATTCATTATAGCCACCAAGTAGAAATAACTGTCCATCAAGGATGAATGCATAAGCAAATTTTAGTCTGTCCACATTGGCTATATGGATATACAAAGGAATATTATTCAGCCATAAAAAGGAATAAAGTACTGATCCTCGTTACCATGTGGATAAACCTCAGACACATTATACTAAGTGAAAGAGGCAAGATGCAAAGGTTGTATGTTGTAGGATTCCATTTAGAAATATCCAGAATGGACAGATCCATGGTGGTTATCAGGGGTTGGGGGAAAAGGAACTGGAAACAACTGTTTAATAGGTACAAGGTTTCCTTCTGGGGTGTGTGTTCATCTCCTCAGGTTACTATAATAGAATACCATAGGCTGAGTGACTTAAGCCATATGACTTAAGCCTTAAAAATGTAATTAATTCCAATTCTGGAGGCTGGGAAGTCTAAGGTCAAGGGGCCGGCAGGTTTAGTGTCCTGTAAGAGCTCTCTCCTGTGTTGCAGGTGTCTTTCCTTTGGTGAGGAGAGAGAAGAAACTCTCCAGTATCTCTTCCTATGAGGACACAAATTCTATCAGATCAGGGCCCCACCCTTATGACCTCATTTAACCCTAATTGCTTCCTTAGAGTAACAGATAAATGTCCAAATAACAGTCACACTGTGGGCTAGAGTTTCAACCTATGGATTTGGGGAACACAGGCTTTCAGTCCATCACAGGGTGATATTGATAAAAAATGCTTTGGAACTAGATAGAGGTAGTAGTTGCCCAGGATGGCAAATGTAGTAAATGCTTGTTGTCTTTGAAGTGGTTAATTTTTTAAAAATATTTCTCTGGCTGTGCTGGATCTTAGTTGTGGTATGTGGGATCTAGTTCCCTGATCAGGGGTCAAACCCAGGGCTCCCCTGCATTGGGAGCACTGAGTCTTAGCCATCAGGCCACCAGGGAAGTCCCTGGTTACATTTGTGTTAAGTGAATTTTCCCTCAATCATAAAGCCAGAATCTCAGGAGGTAAGAGATGAAAGGCCCCCCGAGGTCCTCTCTCTAGTCTGACCTCCCTGCAGTGCAGTCTCTATTTGAATCCCTCCTATGAAGGGAAGTGAGCCCCTGGGGATGGAAGATACTCTGTCATAGTCATTGGAGAGCCGTGGTGTTGAACAAGCCTGAATCTGCCTGCATGGCTTGAATCATCCAGGGAACAGGGCTTTGATTAGAGCCTCTTCATGGGCTCACCATGCAGCCAAGAGGTTGAAATGGTTTTCACTGACCCAGCAGGCCACAAGCCACAAGATCGCCCTGCATGGCCAGTGTCCCTTCCAGGGACATCAGTGAAGCTGACTCCAGCCTCCTCCTGCTCCATATACCCAGCCTGAGACCAGGGCAGGAGGGGACCCGTGAGGGAGTCTCCCCTCTGAACTGAGGATGGAGCTTTCTTAAGTGTTCCCATGCCCTGCAGTGCAGCACTGCTGCCCCAAAGAAATTCCACCTCCTTGGCCTGGGCCGCTGCCAGAGACACTCCGTCCTGCCCACACGCATGGCATATGCTCTGGGCTGCACAAGTCCAGAGTCAGGCCTCACCAGCATGCTGTACACGTATGTAGCCGCAAACCCAGGCAATCCACCACACACTCACAGTCGTGGATCGGTATTGCTCACCTGCAACACAGCCATGAACACATACCCCATCAGCCCTGTACCCACATCCCACACCCACACACACGCTTCTTCCAGGAGGCACATGGGCCCCCGTTCACAACCTGCAGCCCCACCACTTCGCATTCACACATGGCTTTGGACATCACCTGAAGCTTTCAGAGCATGACGCTGGGGCCTAGAGACGTGGGGTAGCCTGGGAAGATGCTGATGGGGAGACTTGAGTTGCCCTCAGATTCCACAGGGTGTGTGCAGAATAAACAGAATCAGGAGATGTATCCTGACTTCAGTTTTGCTCTCCTGTGTGGAAAGGATTTTGGTCTTTCCTGGTTGGTAATTGTGACAGTAACATGGATTTTGATTTAGCAGGCCCCAGATGGTGTTCTGGAACAGAAATTACGTCTTGGGGTTTTTGTTTGTTTGTTTTTTTCCCATCAACCTCTTATCACTGTCTTCAGTGAGAGAATTTCTAAAAGGCTTTTATCCTAAGTTGTGATGTGGCTCCAAGGCTGGCTAGGATATTGCAAGGGGGCCGGACCAGCTCAGATAGGCCCGTCCGCGTGTTTGGAGTGATGTCCTCCTGCCTGCGGGGGCCCAACCTGGCAGTGGGGCCAAGGACTTGGTCCTAAGTGTAAAACTGGGGCCTTTCCTCCCAGTAGTCCAGATGACAGTCTCAGGCCACTGTCACCATCCCTGGACCAGTTATTGACCGTGTGCTTTGCTGACAGCTGACTTACAGACACTCAGCACCAGCAGGGCTTCTGGGCTCTTGTTCAAATCTCCCGCAGGCTGGCAAGTAGCTTAGCTGCAGGGAGAAATGCCCCCTTTGACCCCACTGTCATGGAGCTCCTGCTTCTCCCCAGGACTGCTTCTGTGAGCAGTTGACTTTTATCCTAGCTGTGCAATCCATCTGGAGGTTACCTGTGTGCATGGCGTGGGGTCAGGGGCAGGATTTCTTTTTCCCTATGGATGTAGAGTTGCCTCTGCACCAGGTGTTGAAAGGCTGTCCATTTCTGCATGAAGATGCTTGGCATCTTTATTGCACAAACATCACCCGTATTTGGATAAATCTTTTTCTGGACCTGGTATTCTGATCCCATATCTGTATGACTCTCATGACTCCTTCCACTCCCTCCTTATCCCCACCCCAGGCCCTCTACCCATCTGCCCAGTCAGGTGAGGGGACAAGCCACCCAACATGGCCCCAACCCAGCTCCCAGGAGCTCAGGCCCTTCAGACCAAGACAGACGTCAGCAGCTTGCATCATCCCAATTTCCCATCCCTTCTCGGGTGGGCCCCCCAGCCAGGATCACCCAAAGGGACCTTTGTTTGCTGTCTGACTCCTAGATAAAATCAGTCAGGCACTTCCCCTAAACACCCACCCTGGCCTAAGCTAGCACCACCACCAGACAGGCCTGGAGTCTGATCAGAGGGGTCCCTTCTGTTCTGTTGGGTAATTTTCAGCTGCTGGCTGCTCGGCTCAGAACCCAGAAGCCTCGCAGCAGGCTGTCTTTTAATCAGGTTTTGCCACTCGAGTTTAATGAATTCTCTGGGGGAAATGGTTTTTTGATGAAAGGAAATCAACTGACCATTCAGCCCTGGTATACTGGCTGGGTGAAGAGGTCTCGAGCAAGAATGCAGGGGTATCAGTGGGAAGATCAGAGAGGTTCAAGAGTTCTCAATCAGGGAGATGGGAGCGTGGGGGCATGCGTTCAAAAGTCCAGGGGATTTTAGGAGATTGCTTGTACTTGGAACATCTCTTTCAAGTGGAAAAGCGATTTAGCTTGGAGGACTCTGCCTTTCTCTGGTTGGCTGTGGGCAGTGCTGGGACTCACTGTCCCGAATCGGTTCTAGAGCGTGGGTGGGGAGGCCACGTTCCTGAAGATGGGGATGGCGAGCCTTCTCAGCTGTGTGGGCGGCCCTAAGAGGTCCCTAGACCCAGGTGGTCCATCTTTGCCGCCCCCACCCAGAAGTCAGGCCGCTGGAGGTTTGCCTGCAAGCAGGGCTGTGTGATAACCTTCTGTTAGAGAAGGGCTTCTCCTGGAAAGGCATCCATTGTCCTTTCTTGTTTGCCAGCAGGTATTTGCACCCCTCAAGAATAAACCAGGGAGGGTGATGGGAAGGCAGGGGACAGTCATGGGACAGGTATCAGGGCCCTTATGACACTTAACCCCCCACCACCCCCATCTCCCTCATCCTCTGGGCTTCTGGACATTTCCCAGGCACTCAACTGGCTGCTTCAGTCAGTTCTCTCAGCTCCAAGATGCTCAACTCATTTCGGGATGGCTTTTCTGGTCCCATACACGGGTCAAGGCGTGGTACTCATGTTTGTCTTGTGCCTGACCTCCTCCTCACCCAAGTCCATAGTCTCGGGCGTCGTACGTTCCCCAGGGACTCGGAGTCAAGACCCACCATCCCGCCTCATGGGGGGAGGGCTGTGGCCTCTGACCTGAGGTCAGTGCATCCGTCCGTGAGCCTCACCGTCTCCTTGGTGTTGCAGCTCCCTGGGAGAAGCGTGGGCGCAGGTGAAGAAGAGCCTTGCGGATGAGGCTGAAGTTCACCTCAAGTTCTCTGCCAAGGTAACCCCTCCCTGGGTTGGTCTTACACACCCATGTGCAGCTGCCTCTGTTTGTTGTTGTTGTGTTGCCCAGTTTCCATGGTATAAATTTCAAGAGTCAGGAAGAGATGCTAGCATTAGATGTACCAACAAAATAGCATTGAAAGCCATACACATCCATCAAGAGTTCAGGTAATAGTCAGATGTCATTATTAAGAGGGTATGAGGGTATGTGTTACCTTTGTTTTTTGTGTTTTTTTGTTTGTTTGTTTTGTTTTTGTTTTACCTTTGTTTTTGTTTTTTTTTTTTTTTTTTAACCTTTGTTTTTAATACAGTTTGTTCATTTTAAGTTTAGACTATTTAATTTTTAATACTGGTTGTTCTTTACTCATCAACTCACAAAATTCCTCCAAGTTTAACACTGGGCTATGGTGAGCCTTGTGCTTCCCTGGTAACTTCAGACAGTAAAGAATCCGCCTTGCATTGCAGGAGACCCAGGTTCGATCCCTGGGTTGGAAAGATCCCCCTAGAGAAGGGAATGGCTTCCCACTCCAGTCTTGTTCCTTGGAGAAATTCCATGGACAGAGCAGCCTGGCAGGCTACAGTCCAAGGGGTCGCAAAGAGTCAGACGCGACTTCGTGACTTAGCACAACACATGGTTGGTTTACAATGCCGTGCTGATCTCTGCTGTGTAGCAGAGTGACTCAGTTATATACATACAGACATTCTTTTTTTTTAGGACTTCCCTGATAGCTCAGCTGGTAAAGAATCCACCTGTAATGCAGGAGACCCTGATTTGATTCTTGGGCTGGGAAGATCCCGCTGGAGAAAGGATAGGCTACCCACTCCAGTATTCTTGGGCTTCCCTTGTGGCTCAGCTGGTAAAGAATCCGCCTGCAGTGAAGGAGACCTGGGTTCGATCCGTAGGTTGGGAAGATCCCTTGGAGAAGGGAAAGGCTACCACTCCAGTATTCTGGCCTGGAGAATTCCATGGCCTGTATAGTCCATAGAGTTGCAAAGAGTCGGATGTGACTGAGCGACTTTCACTTTCAAAGACCTTTTTAAATTTTTTTTTCCATTGTGGCTTAGCACAGGATATTAAGTAGAATTGCCTGTAAGCCCACACTTTAAAATTGAGGGGTACACCACCTCCTTTACTACTTGAAGGTGGCATCCCCCAAGATGGCTGCTCTTTCCGAGATTTCCATGCTCAGCCCTCACTCGTCCTATCTCTTTTCTGGTGCTTTTCCCACAGCAGTTGCATTTCTGGGCTTTGAGCACTGTTGGAGGACAGGAAACTGGCTTTGTTTCCAGGTCTCCCCACTCTGCCCCATGATGTTTCTCTGCACACTACGGGCAGAATGAATGACTCATACAGCTGAGATGTGCGAAGGCGATTTATAAAGAGCTGAGGTGGAAGGAGAAACAGTGCCATTACCAGCTCCCTGCTCCTGAAGGTTGCTGGTGCCCCGAGAGGGAGTTGACACCCAAATGTGAGTGAGAACTCCTGGACCAACAAGGGCACACTAACCTTAAACACCAAGCATTTCACAAGGAAATTGCCTCTCGAGCACTGGGAGAGAAAGGAGCCCCATAAATGAGTCGCCTTTGAACCTTGTATACAGAGCAGTGAGTTGTTTTTAAGCTGAAGATCACAGCAATGTTCCCTCTAGGTCTCCCTCCTGCTCTCCTAACCCCCGGCAGCTCCAATCTCTGCAATTGTAGAAACCTCCACTGACCGTGAGATGAATGGTAAGGGTGTGTTGTGAGCATCGAGGCTGGGAGCCGGGTCTGCAGGCTTCTAAATGGTCACCTGCTGGATCCCTGGGGATCCTGGTGGCCTCTACTCCCCATCAGCAGGCCCCCTATTCTCAGTCATTTGTGAAGTACTCAATGGGTGACAGAGCCCTCCCCCATACAGTTTTCCTATAATCTTACTTTTTACTACTGCTACTCACAGTTCTGGTGGCTCAGATGGGTAAAGAGTCCGCCTGCAATGCAGGAGACCTGGATTCGATCCCTGGGTCGGGAAGATCCCTTGGAGAAGGGAACGGCTACCCACTCCAGTATTCTGGCCAAGAGAATTCCATGGACAGAGGAGCCTGGCAGGCTACAGTTCATGGGGTTGCAAAGAGTCGGACACGACTGAGCAAATTCTTATACATTCTCACAGCACTACTTCTAGTCACCAAATGTCTGGGTTTTTCCCACACTGACCAATTCCCTGACCCCAGCTGGGGGTCCTACAATGTAATTCACTTCTGACACTTAACTGCCCGGAGCTCAGCGTCAGATCCTACAGGTTAAGGACTCAGTCCCACAGGGCCACGCTTGCTTCAGACGGCTGTTTTAAGTAGTGGGTCACTGGGTTACTCACAACTTCTGTCCCGCTTGGCTGCAAATCAGGGTTTCGAGTGATCCCCTCGTCAGGTTTGATAACTTATTAGAAGAGCTCACAAAACTCAGGGAGATGCTTATGAGGTTCATCAGTTTATTATATATTAAAGGGAATGATAAAAGCCAAAGATGAAGAGATGCTCAGGGTCAGGTAAGAAAGGGTCCCGAGTGCAGGAGTGTCTGTCCCCATGGTGCTGGGGTGCACATCCCAGCACGTGGGTGTGTTCACCAACTCAGAACCTCTTGGACCCTGTGATTTTTCAGACTTTTGTGGAGGTTTCATCACATGTGCTGTGTGTTAGTCGCTCAGTTGTGTCTGACTCTTTGCGACCCCATGGGCTGTAGCCCACCAGGCTCCTTGTCCATGGGGATTCTCTAGGCAAGAATACTGGAGTCGGGTTGCCATGCCCTCCTCCAGGGGATCTCCCCAACCCAGGGACCAAATCCAGGTCTCCTGCATTGCAGGCGGATTCTTGACCAGCTGAGCTACCAAGAAAGCCCTTCGTCACATAGGCATAATTATCAACTCAGTCTCCATCTCCTTTCCTCTCCCTCCAGGGGATCGGAGAAGGTGGCTGAAAGTTCCAATCATGGCCAGGTCTTTTTGGTGACAAACCCCCATCCAGGACCCCACCCAGACTCGTCTCATAAGAAATTCTAAGAAATGTAGGAGTTTGGTGCCAGAACTGGGCTCAAAGACCAAATATTAAACCAGAAAATGTTCTCCTAGTACCTTTGTTGTTTAGGAAATTGTGAAGGCTCTAGGAGTTCCAGCCAGGAGCTAGGGATGAAGACCAAAATAAATATGTTATCATTTGGTTGGCCAAAAAGTTCATTCTGAGTTTTCTGTACCATGGGAAAATCCTAACATACTTTTCGGCCAACCCCATATATCACAGTATCACGGTTATGTGAGCGTCATGGGCAGGACGTAACTTGTCTCCCTCAGTTGCATCAGCCATCATGCAAGACAGCATCGCCATTTCACAAATGAGAAGGAACAAAGAGGTCAAGTCACAGCCCATGGTCACACAGCCAAGTGGGCTCAGCTACTGAGCAAACAGAGGAGGAGACTGAGTGGGTTGGAGTCTTGACCCCTGGACCTTTCCTCTGGGCAGACCAGTGGCGTTTAAAATCCAGAACTCTGTTCTGAAGCACACTGCCCTCTCTTAGGGGCTGTCCGCAGTGGTACAGGCTGATCTTCCAAATGCCGGGATGTTTTAATTCAGAGCGGACTTCTTCTAGCTGATGGGAGGCTTCTGAAAAATATTCACACAAAATTCACACATAGATTTTTCCATAAGAATATCTGCTGCCTCCAGCCCATCAGTCAGCGTTGGTGGCCTCAGGCAGTCATGGTAGCAGCCCAGTGGTTGTATGACAATTCCTTAAAAAGAAAAGACTATCCATCCACCATAGATAAATATAGCTCCACATGTGCAAAATCCATTTTAACATCTGCTCCAAAAGGCTCCTTGAAAATGTCTTTCCTGAGTGTTCTGTGTTGAAGGGCAAGAGCTCTTTAAGAAATGCAATTTCATTCCAGGAATCTTAGGCTTTTCGAAGTCTCCTAGCTTGAGCCATTGTTCATAGCAACAGACTATTAAAGAAATAAGATTGCTCTATATAAAAGAAGTTATACCTGCTTCTGGGTGAGGAAGAGAGAATAGAAAAGTTCCTGGTGATGGGAGAAAATTTAATCATGTAGTCAAGGCCATGTATTCAGCAGAAGATTTTTGGGGAGCACAGAGGGCATCAAGAGAACAATAAAAAATGATTTTTTATCAGTGCTATCCCTCACAAGCTTTGTGATCTTGGGGGAAGCCACTTAGCATCCCTGGGCTTCCAATTTTTTTCAAGTGTGAAATGAAGTGTTTGGACCAAATCAGTGAGACTTGAAACTGACTTGACTGTGACCTAGTTATACATTTTCCATGGCCACCCGGAACACACATGTATCCACACCTAGATAATCACATACAGATACCCCCATATGTGGCTAAAACATCTCTGATGTTTCCTCTTCATGTCTGGGCTATGTTCATCAAAAAGCTGGTCCTGATCCACTAACCATTTCACAACTCTTAGCAATGCACTGTTTGAAAAATATGGGACCAGATACAGGCATCCTTGTTCTATATAGTACTTTGCTTTAGTGTGTCTTTTTTACAAATTGAAGATGTGTGGCAACCCTGCATTGTCAGATGATGGTTAGCATTTTTTAGAAATAAATATTTTTATTTTGACCATACCCACAGCATGCAAGATCTTAGCTCCCCGACCAGGGATTGAACCTGTACCCCCTGCCTTGGCAGCACAGAGTCTTAACCACTGGACCACCAGGGAAATCCAAGCAATAAGTATTTTTAAAATTAAGGCATGAACATTTTTAAGACATAATAATAAACTACATGCGTGCATGCTCAGTCGTGTCCGACTCTTTTTGACTCTATCAACCATAGCCTGCAGGCTCCTCAGTCCATGGGATTTTCCAGGCAAGAATACTGGAGTCCATTGCCATTGCCTCCTCCAGGGGGTCTTCCTGACCCACATCTCCTGCGTCTCCTGCATTGGCAGGTGAATTCTTTACCACTGAGCCACCTGGGAAGCCCTAATAGACTACAGTATAGTATAAAAACATTGCATCCATGTACACTGGGAAACCAAAACATCCATGTGACCTGCTCTATTGCAAAACTCACTTTTTTGTGACATTCACTTTGTTGTGGTGGTCTGTCACCCAACCCACAGTTTCTCCGAGGTCTCCCTGTGGTGTCTGAAATTCCTTCTGACCTGAGACTTCTCTTGCTCTCTTCTGATGAGTGACGTGGAAGGAAGAGGCAGAAATTCTGAAAGGCAAACTGAATGGCTTCAATGGCCTATTGCAACCAAGCCAGGCCAGTTGAAGTTTATAAGGACAAGCTTCTGTGGAGGACTTTGGCCTCCCGGTTAGCCAGATATGCTTAAAACTTAAGAATGAGCATAAAGACATCTAGCCAACTTTCTTAAAAAATTAGCCTTTTTGTAAAAGTACTTAAAATATAGGGGGAGACTCTGCGGGTCTTCAATCCATGGGATTGAATCACTTATAACAGTCAGTAATGTGATGTTTCCAGAATGTCATTTGGAATTTGGGGAGAGCCTTGGGGGGTCCTGGCAGGATTTGGTCCCTCCCCAGACCACACAGTCTGGGGCCAGGACCCAGAAATCCTGAGTATTGACAAGTCTCTGCAAGTCACTTCTGGGCATATGAATATATGGAAATCACTTGCTTTCCAGGTCCTCAGAAAGAAAGCTCAGAGTTACTGGGTCAACAAGCTGAGTTAACCCACATAGACCCACAACCAGGAGCAAGTTCCCAAGGCAGCCAACTATGCAGCCCTCCCCCTCCTCCCCCAGTGCCTAATCTGTGTGGGGAAGGGTTTCTCTAGGTCTCAGAAGCACTTAAGTTTATAACATTTTACAGATTGCCACCAGATGGGGGTGTTTTCCTGTGCAAGGAATCTTCCCAGGGCTCAAACACATGATAGCAGACATTACAACCAACATGAGGGGAGGGGTGTTAGTGCAGCCCCCGCTCCATTAGTCTTTGAAGGTCACCCACCAGCAAAGCATCATCTTGTCACCCAGAGCATTGGGTCCCGAAAATCTTGTCATTTTTCCAAGTAGTGCAGGAGGGCCCACTGTGTACCTGCTGCAGCCAAGCACTGTGGATACAGCAGGGGCCAAGCCAGCTTGGCCTTCACCCTCCTAGAGTTCAGAGTCAATGTGTAATCAGTGGTTTGGTACAGGGAACCCCTCCATCCTTGAGGCCTCTGGGAAAAAGGTAATGTAGCAAGAAAGAGCCTGGTGAGGAAGGGGAGAAGTCCGAGTCCCAGAGCTGGGATGTCATCCATCCAGGGAGGTTCAGATCTGATTCCCAGCAGGAAGGGTGGAGGTTGAGAGACCCTGGAAGACCAAGTGAGGGGCCCTAGGAGGCCAGTAAGGAGGATCTAGAGGTTGTGTTGGGGGCCTTAGGAGCCGAGACAGGGTCGGTGAGGCTCTGAGAGGCTGAGTCAGGGGCAGGGAGGCTGCTAGACTGTGCCTTTGACCACAGCAGGTCCATATTTATCTGTTATCACATATATCTTATGTTCATACCACCCAAAAAAAGTTTTAAGTAAAAGTTCTCCTTCCAAAGAGAGTGGGGTGGGAAAGAGGAAAGGAATGAAAGAAAAGAAAGCTGGAAAACCTGACACCACCCAGAGCCTCTCAGAGCATTAAAGGGCCCTTCTCTGGCCCTAGAGGTGCAAGGCTGGTCCACTCTGGTGGCATGGGGGTGCGCCAGCCTCCATGCAGACCAGCAGGCACGGCTCAGGAAGGGTCCCTGTGAGCTCCCACCATGGCTTCCTGGAGATTCGGACCACGTGCACATCATCTGTGGTCTTTGTACCTGGCATGAGGTAGATGATCAATAAGTAGAACTGACCCAAGATCGCCTGGTGAAATGTCACCTTTGTGATAGTTGCTGAGTGTTTGGGGTCACAGGGATGGTCCCCAAAGCTCCCAGTTTAGAAAGTAAGGGAGATTACATCTGAGCAAAGCCCCGGAGGAGGCTCTACGGGCTTCACACCAGAAGAGGGTGCCCACAGGGACTTGGTGGGCTCCAGGGAGTAACCCATCCATTGGTGTGAACCCTGGGCCTGGCCAGTGAAGGCCAGTATCCTGGCCTGCATACACAGGCAGGCCTGTGTATCCGTGAGGCAGTATCCTCGACTGCATACACAACTACTTGTCTCTGACCTCCCTGTGAGATGGTATCCATTCTCACCCACTGGGTGGGAGAGGCACCCCCTCCCTCCTCTCATAGCTGGTGCCCCCCGGGTCCTGAGTGTGTCTCCCCCATCAACAGCTGCACAGCGAGGTGGAGAAGCCCCTGATGAACTTCCGCGAGAACTTCAAGAAGGACATGAAGAAGTGTGACCACCACATCGCAGACCTCCGCAAGCAGCTTGCCAGCCGCTATGCCGCGGTGGAGAAGGTGAGGGCCCAGGTTGCAGAGTGGGGGGGTCATGCTGGAGGGAGCAGTGCCTGGGGGCCAGCAGGGGGGCTCCGCGTGCCCTGGCAGGGGCGTTTGTCCCCTCTGCAGCCAGATCTGGGGGTGGGGGTTAGTATGAGAATCCCCTCCCCTGGCCAGAGGTTAAGTGTGTGCTTCCCCCAGTGCTCAGATTCCCAGTTGGGGTGGGAGAGGCTGCACCTGCCTTGGGGTTGTAGGGGGCTTCCATCTGGAATGTGAGACAAGGTACACCCTAATTTTGAGGATCCTGAAGCCTGGATGTACTGCCAGTCCACACAGGGCCCCTTTGTCTGGGTCTCACTTGGCAGATTCCCTCCTGACTGAACCACCCCCCCCTCCCAGAGGCCGAGGTGGTCTGACCTTGCTGGGAGCTCTGATGGTCAGTTATGGAGCAGAGAGAGGTCTCCCCCCGGGGCTGACCCCAGCGCCTTTGCGAGGGTGTGGGAGAAAAGGGGAGTATTACTGCTGCGGGCACCCTAGACCCTGCCAGAGGCCAGCACTGAAAGGCGCATGCCACCCCAGAATGGGGAGGCTGGTGTTGCCAGCTGCTGACCACTGTTAGGAGGTGACCTTGATGACCTCTGTGGTCCCTGCTGCCCCAGAGAAGCTGTGGTCTCAGGACTGCCTGGGTCCCCAGAACATGTACATGTGCCAGTGAAAGCATGCTCTGGGGGCCTTGCTCTAGGCCAAGGATGAAAGGATACTTTGCAGCCTCAGTGTGGTCCCCAGCTGGCTGGGTGATGCTGGTCTCACCGCTTAGCCTGATGGAGCCCCTGTAGCCTCATTTACCAAAGCAGGGAAAAGAAAGAACTTACCTAGGAAAGACCCTGATGCTGGGAAAGATTAAAGGCAGGAGTAGAAGGGGGTGGCAGAGAGCGAGATGGTTGGATGGCATCACCAACTCAATGGACATGATGAGCAAACTCCAGATGGTGACAGGGGAGTGTGGCGTGCTGCAGTCTGTGGGGTTGCAAAGAGTCAGACACAACTTAGCAAGTGAACAACAACCTAAAAAGGGGGGCCAGGCCCAGTGGGCCCTTGCTATCTCTGAGCCTGTGGTTAACTCCACGTCCTTGGACCCCAGGCCCGAAAAGCCCTCACGGAGCGGCAGAGAGACTTGGAGATGAAGACCCAGCAGCTGGAGATCAAGCTGAGCAACAAGACAGAGGAGGACATCAAGAAGGCTCGGAGGAAGTCCACGCAGGCGGGTGAGTGCGGCCCTGTCACCTGCTGCCCCGTCTGTCCTCACCCGGTCCCAGAGGCATGGACAGGAGAGGCCGGGAGATGGGGTGCCTGGGAACATGCATTCCACGGGGTGAGACTGGGGCTGCAGGCTGTGGCGTGGGAAGCAGTGGTGAGGGAGGGGTCTCCCCACACCCTACCCAGAGACGGCTGCTTCTGACCCAAGCCCAGGGTCTCTGGTCAGGTGGTGGGCAGACTCCTCCAGGGACCTGGAATTGAGGGGTCCTGTGGCTGCCTGGAGTTCCTTGAAGTGCAAACCCCACCCACCCTCCAAGTTGCCCCACCTCCCTGGGTAATAGTTCTCCAAAGGTTCTCCTCTAGTGATGGACGACTGACCCAGAATAGAGGCTGACATTTTGTTTAAAGAAATAATCGCATTTCAGGGACTTTTCTGGCAATTCAGCGGTTAAGACTACTTGCTTCCAATGCAAGGGGTGCAGGTTTGACACCTGGTTGGATAACTGAGAACCCACATGCCTTGCAGTACGGCCAAGAAAATATGTTTTAAAAAGAAAGGAAAGAACCATATTTCAGATTCTCTCCAAAATATTCCTCAGTGAGTCAGCATCTGCTTCCACCTAGAGGTAAAGATTAGCTAATACACAAGGGAAGGGGAGAAAAGTCAGCAAGAAACAGTTGTTTTTTTTTTAAATTTCAATATTTCTTAACAACCAGTTTCACAGTATACAAAGGCAATGCATTTTGCTTTCTGGGATTAGAATATGTGCTGTGAGATAAGGTTTGGATTAGATGGTTTGGTCTCTAAATCTTTTTCACCCCAACTTCTGGTGGACCTGGTGTAATTAGTTCATTAAAGGATGAAAAACAGCCATCTTAGGGACATTTTGAAATAAGGTGGTGTAAAGATATCATAACAGAAAAATGTAAAAAATGCAGCATTTATATAAAGATCTTTAATAGCACAGTAGTAGAAACAGAAGCCATGCTCTACACTTGTTGGGAGTGGGAAAGAAAACCCAAGGAGAGGAGAGGCGCATTTAAATTAGCTTAACTAAAGAAACTGTTAAATAATTATATTACAGAAACAATATTGCTGTTTGGCAAAATATTTTAATCAACACAGAAGAATATAAAATCTTATTCCCCAGATATAGTCCCTGTCAACACACCCTAATTTTTAAAATGTTTTTAATATTTAAATTTATATACATATCATATTATACTGTTCTGAACTTATATTTTAATAGATGTATCTTAGAGATAGGTCTATTTTATCATCAGTTTATTTACCCATCCATTTCTGTACATCAGATTTCCTAAATAGTTGAATAATGTGCAAGTATATGATTGTGTCCAGATTTATTTCATCATTCCCCTAATGGACTTTTGTAGGACTTTCGAATTGTTCAGAGTATTTGTCAGTGTCAACGATGCTGTTACTATAAATGCCTCTCTGTGGGGGGTGGGGGTCTGCATGTCAATGGGATGTTGGGGCGTATAACTGGGTCAGAGGCTTGTATTCATTTTGATGGATGTTTCCAAGTTGCTTCGCAGATGGGTGTGCCTACTCTCTATGAATGCCTGTTCCCTAAACTCTTGTCAACACTGTATGCTGTCTCATTTTGATATCGTAGCTATCTGGTGAAAAATAGTATTTTGTTTCTAATTTAACTTACACTGCTTTTTGAGTGGAGTCAAGCATTTTAAAAATAGACTTTTAAATCATCTGTGACTTTTGTTTTTAAAATGATTCACTCATATTCTCTTCCCATTTTCTTGTCAGATGGCTGGTCTTGTTCTCATTGATTGATTGACAGGGATTAAGTTAGGAACATCAACATTTTGTCATTTGAATTGCAAATATTTTTCATAAGTGGTTTATTTTTTTATTTTGTTCTTTGTATTTCTTTTTCACTTTTTTTCTTAGTTTGTTTAATCTTCACTGTGGCTCTCTGAAAGTACTGTTATTATCCCCATTTTACAGATGAGGAAACTGAGGCACAGGCAGATGAATCAACTTGGTCCAAGGCTGCACAGCTAGTAAACAGTGGAGCTATATGACACCCCAATAGTCTGGTTCCAGAATCCATGTCCTTAACCCATACTGTTCAGAAGGGTCTGATTTCAAACCCTTGGACTACGTAGAGAAGAGACACACCTGCCTTCATCTACATTATTTCCTGATGTTGCAGAAGTTCGTGAAGCATGTTCTCAACATCAGAATCAACAAATAAAGCTTTGGGAATTTCATGTTGTGTTTATAAGGGTGACCTTACCCACGGTCAGGCACAGGCTTTTGGTGGGACTATGACTGCAGTAAAATATCCACTTTCTTCCCTCCAGTTCAGTCCTTCTTGGGATCAAGGGCTCACCCATTGGCCTTGGACCAAGAGCAAAATGAACCAAGCCCTTGATGTGGGTTCTGTTCCTCAAGGCTTCAGTTCAGTTCAGTCACTCAGTCGTGTCCGACTCTTTGCAACCCCATGAATCGCAGCACGCCAGGTCATCCTGTCCATCACCAACTCCCAGAGTTTACTCAAACTCATGTCTATCGAGTTGGTGATGCCATCCAGCCATCTCATCCTCTGTCGTCCCCTTCTCCTCCTGCCCCTAGTCCCTCCCAGCATCAGGGTCTTTTCCAATGAGTCAACTCTTCTCATGAGGTGGCCAAAGTATTGGGAGTTTCAGCTTCAGCACCAGTCCTTCCAATGAACACCCAGGACTGATCTCCTTTACGATGGACTGGTTGGATCTCCTTGCAGTCCAAGGGACTCCCAAGAGTCTTCTCCAACACCGCAGTTCAAAAGCATCAATTTTTCGGCGCTCAGCTTTCTTCACAGTCCAATTCTCACACCCATACATGACCACTGGAAAAACCATAGCCTTGACTAGATGGACCTTTGTTGGCAAAGTAATGTCTCTGCTTTTTAATATGCTATCTAGGTTGGTCATAACTTTCCTTCCAAGGAGTAAGAGTCTTTTAATTTCATGGCTGCAGTCACCATCTGCAGATATTTTGGAGTCCAATAGAATAAAGTCTGACACTGTTTCCACTATTTCCCCATCTATTTGCCATGAAGTGATGGGACTGGATGCCATGATCTTAGTTTTCTGAATGTTGAGCTTTTTTTTTTTTGTTTTTAGTTTTATTAGTTGGAGGCTAATTCCTTTACAATATTGTAGTGGTTTTTGCCATACATTGACATGAATCAGCCATGGATTTGCATGTGCTCCCCATCCTGATCCCCCCTGCCACCTAGGAGGATGGGATCCTCCCCATCCCATCCCTCTGGGTCTTCCCAGTGCACCAGCCCTGAGCACTTGTCTCATGCATCCAACCTGGGCTGGCGATCTGTTTCACACTTGATAATATACATGTTTCAATGCTATTCTCTCAGATCATCCCACCCTCGCCTTCTCCCACAGAGTCCAAAAGTCTGTTCTATACATCTGTGTCTCTTTTTCTGTCCTGCGTATAGGGTTATCGTTACAATCTTTTTAAATTCCATATATATGCGTTAGTATACTGGATTGGTGTTTATCTTTCTGGCTTACTTCACTCTATAATGGGCTCCAGTTTCATCCATCTCATTAGAACTGATTCAAATGTATTCTTTTTAATGGCTGAGTAATATTCCATTGTATATATGTACCATAGCTTTCTTATCCATTCGTCTGCTGATGGGCATCTAGGTTGCTTCCATGTCCTGGCTATTATAAACAGTGCTGCGATGGTGAGCTTTGAGCCAACTAAAGCAAGAATACACAGAAGAACTCAAGGCTTAGCTCCCAGATAATGGTATAGCTCACTGGGGAGGAGACCCTGAGCCAGGCCCTGGGCATAACTCTCCCCCTCTTCCCTTCACTTTCATGTCTGAATACACGTGAGCAAGTGGTGCCATTCCAGGGATCCCTTTGAAGGGTTAATCCGTTATCTTTGGGTTCACTCGTGAGTTTTCCCATCGTGAACCGGGTCCCTGGTGTCTTCCTTTCTCTGGAACCCTGTGATGATCAGGAAGCTCTGTGCACACCGACCTGTGCTCCTCCAACTGTGATGTGCACATGGACCACCCAAGGAGCTTGTGGAAATAGTTTCTGATTCACCCTGTCTGGGAAATATCATGAGATCACCTTTGGAGCAAATATCCAGGGTGTACCAATGCTTCTGGTCCAGGAATTGTATTCTTTGTAGCAAGTCTAGGGTACCAGGACCTTAGTAACACTTTCAGTTTGCTTTCTTTCAAACTATAAACTGTCTCAAACATATATACAATTACATAAAAGAATACACTGGCCATCAAGATAGAATAGTTTGTTTCAGATGTCTCTCTTAAGAAATAAAATGCTATCAAAAGAGCCCATCCCTTCCCACCCCCACCCTTTCTCTGATTCCCAAGGTAGCCAATATCCTGGAATTGGTGTGTTAAACTCTGGTGCCTGTTTTTATACCATTACTGCACATGAATGAGCCATAAAGCATCAGACACATTCTTTTGTGTTTCAGAATGACAGCCTGCTGCCTGTACACACACAGACACACACATACAGACACACAACCACAGAAACACACACAAGACAAACCATTGAACAGACGTGATGTGCAAACTTCCCTTCTGTAACTAGTACCAAGTTGCTTGAGACACATGTTCAACCAAGCAGGACTTGCCAGTGTGAAATAAAACTGCCATCTCTAGAGAAGGAAGCATTTCTGGGGCTCATGATAGACTTGAGGGGTCCCCGGAGTACCCCCACCCACACCATACATAGACTCTTACTGAGAAACTCCCTTCCTGAGTTTTTGGCATCTGGACTTAAGTTCAGGTGGATGCTATGAAGCCAGTCTTTCATAATGCTGGGTTGCCCCTTCTTTGCCTCCATCACCCTGGCCATGGGGTGGGAGTGGCAGAGGGCAGCCCTGGTGAGGAGTGACAGAGTGACAGTGGCCTTGGCCCTTTGCAGGAGATGACCTCATGCGCTGTGTGGACCTCTACAACCAGGCCCAGTCCAAGTGGTTTGAAGAGATGGTGACCACCACGTTGGTGAGTGACCGGAGATGCGGAAGCATGTCCCCGCAGGGGTGGGCGCTCAGGAAGCTGTGGGTGGATGCTGGTGGACATGAGGGCGATGGGGTGGAGGTGAGAGATGGTCATTAGATCTGCTCTAATGTTGAGACTGAGACCCTATCTCCAGGCCAGGTGATGTGGATTCATACCCTTGCTCTGGCACTTCCTACTGTGTGAACACAGGCAGCTGTAGGTTCTTGCCATATCCTCCTGAGGGGTCAGGGTCAAACGAACAGAGAGTGGTCCATTTAGGAAAAATAGCCAAGTTGTAGTAAATGTGGGCCTTCCTACCCCCAGAATAACTAAGGGTCTAAGATCGCAGGGCCTTGCAAGATGTGTGGATGGGTGAAGTTGGGGCAGTGGGGGAGGCCTGCCCAGGGGCCGGGGAACAGGCATCAGACCACTTCTTTGCTCTCCTGAGTATTTCTGTGAAGTCAGCACCTGCTGAGTAGATGGTGAGATGGGTTGGCACTTGGGCCACTGGGCCAGGTGAGAAAGGAGGTGTCCTGCCAAGTGCTTATCACACCATCCCTCTGCCCCAAGCCACCCCCCATCCATCTGCCTATCCAGCACGGGACTAACCCTCTGCCTTCCCCAGGCACCAGCGCACCAGAGCAGATTAGAGGCCTCCCCCAGGGACAGTGACCTAGATTTCCTCCTGGTTAATCTCCTAATTAAGCTTCCTGCTTACTCCCCCCACTCCCCAGCTAATCACCTGGGCAGTGACCTAGTTGTACACAGAACAGTGGCCGGATCCCCTAAATTCCAAAGATGCAGAGCCATCTAGGAGCCAAATTTCTGCTCTTCTTTTGGCCTTGGCCACCCCGCTCCTGGCCCTCCTGCCTCCTCTGCCTGTCCCTCAGCACTCAGGTGGACAGAGGAGACGAGGCCACTCAGCAGAGGTCCAAGGACAAAGCCCCAAGAGTTTGAAGGGCAGAAGCTCCTGCATGTGTTTCATTTCTCAACCCCGTCAGGGCCTGGGGCTGCAGTGGTGCAGAAGTTTGATTAAAGGCAAAACGGGGGGCTTCCCTGGTAGCCCAGTGGCTAAGACTCCACACTCCCAGTGTAGGTGGCCTGTGTTCAAACCCTGGTCAGGGAACTACATCCCACGTGCTGCAACTAAGATCCTGTGCCCACTGCTCCCATAATTGCCTGTCACTTTGGGCAAGCGATGTTACCTCTCGAGGTGTTCATTCCCTTGTTTGGAAAAGGTAAGAACAGAACCTGTATCTCTTAACATTGTGATGAGGACAATTAAGCGATGTGCAGAAAGCTCGTAGCACCTACCATGCCTGGCAGAAGGAGATTCAGGAAACAGCAGCTACTGCATCTTTGGCTATACCTTCACCCCCAGATACGGGGTGGGTGCCTCGCCAGACCCCAGGGAGCCGGGCAGCATCTGTGTTTTGCCTCTAGGATGGTCTAGGACCCATGTAGGGGGAAGGTCCCCAGGTTGGAGGGACACCCCCCAGAGGTCTCTGTGGGTTTCCTCCTCTGCAGGAGCTGGAGCGGCTGGAGGTCGAGAGGGTGGAGATGATACGGCAGCACCTCTGCCAGTACACGCAGCTGCGGCACGAGACGGACATGTTCAACCAAAGCGTGAGTTCTCCGCCCTAGGTCGAGGCCAGCGGTACCGGGGGACGCTGGGCCGGGGGAGCCATGGCCTTTGTGCCATGGTGGCAGGTTACATAACTGCTACGGAGAAGTCTGTCCTGAGGGTGGGCAGGGACTCGGGCCTGTGGGCGACCTCTTGGGATGGACCTGTCAGTTACCCTGGACAGCCACGTGACTCCATCCCAAGCGCACCCCATAGACGCGTCATGATGGTTAAAATAGCTGGAGGTGACCTTGCCTCCTCTGTTGGGTTCCTTACAATGCTGGAGCTATTCAAAACCTCTCAAGCTAAAGTTCAGTAAACCTGTTTTCAGGTGGTAAATGGGGGGACACATGGAGAGAGGAACGGGTCACAGACTCTTGAACCCGCCTGCTCTTTCACCCACCCTGTGGTCTGGAGGTCGCGTGCATGAGGGGAAGCAGAGCAGAGGCCAGAGCTCTGCGCCCCCCGACCCCCGGTTCTCCCAGCCCCCACATCTGTCCCTCGCACAGGCCTTCCCAGGACCCCTGCTGCGGCCACAACCCTCTAAAGGAGCTGCTCTGTCAGGCGCCAGGGTGTGAGTGGCATGGCTCAGAGGACACGCCCCTGGCTCCTCCTCCACCTCTGACTGCATCCTCTCTTCTCTGTCCCTTGCAGACAGTCGAGCCTGTGGACCAACTGCTTCGAAAAGTAGACCCAGCCAAAGACAGGGAGCTGTGGGTCAGAGAGCACAAGACGGGCAACATCCGCCCTGTGGACATGGAGATCTAGACGCACGGCCCCGGGGGTCCTACCGAGGAGGGGCTGGGGGGTCCCACGGAGAGGAGGTGGCGCTCCCGCTGGGGGGGCCGGGTGTCGGGAATGGCGCTGCCCTCCCCCGCTCTCCTGGTCCACTGAGGCGAGGGGACAGTGATGCCGGAAGGGCGGCCCAGATGGCCCCACGGGGAGCTCCCCGGTGTTCCCAGGCCGAGAAGCTGGATCCACAGCCCTGCCCTTGTCTCTGAGGCTGAAGCCCCCTGAGTCCCGTGCTGCGCTTGCCACTCCAAGGACAAACCGAGACTGGAACTTTGTGGTCCCTGTTGAGTACCAGAGGGGTCCCCTCCCCACCCAGAGCAATTGTGTCCCATGCTCATGCCCTTCTTCCAACTGACCTCCTTATCTCCAGGGCTTTGGAGGGGCAGGGGAGGGAGGTCTCTGTCTCTAAGCCGAGTGTCAGGATCAGAGTCGTGGAGAGAAGGCCACCATTCAGCACAGCAGCCCGCACCCAGAATCCTTTGCAGCAGCCCTCCCTCTTGATTTTTTTTTCCCCTCCTTGAATATTCTGAGGGCCTACATCCTGGCTCTTCTCTGCTACTTTTCACCAATGGGAGTCTTGGGAAGAAGGTCTGGCTCCAGTTTTCCCAGACTGACCCTGCCTGAAGAGGTCAGGATGAAACTACCTCATTCAGCAAATTCACCCCCAGTTGGAGCAGCAAATTGTGTGCCTGTTAGATCAGGCCTCCATGCCACGTGCTCTTTCCAGACATCCCAGTCCACCCAACCTGCAGCCGCTTCCTCGGGGAAGCCCCCTGCTCCACCCTCGCGCATCCCAGGGAGCTGAGTCGGTCTCATGTCAGGGAGGGGTTGGGACAAGTCTCTGTCACCCCCCCAGGTTGTTCCACCTGCCCGTGCACAGTGGAATTGGGAGTGCTGTTCTATGTCTGGCTCTCATTGGCGGGCACCGTGCAGACATTGCAGACTGTCGTGCCCACAGTACATGTCACCATCCAGGCAGTCGGGTACCTTGGCCTCTCAGCTCCTTCTGCACGTTCCCAAGCCCTGCATGGAGCCCCTGCTTGGGGCTGGTACCCCCTTGCCCCTTTGCCATCTCCTCTTTCCTGAGAAAGCCTGGTCTGAGCATGACCTGGGAAGCCATCTGGTCCTCACTCATCATTTTCTCCCTTACATACTAAATCTTGAGAATTGGCTTGAGGGGATTGGAAGAAGAAAAGGGCTGGAGGAGGTCAGACAGCTTGCAAGGGGCACATTCCAGCCTGGAGCCCACACCCTAAGAACCCATATTTCTTCACTTCTCCCATTGATTACTTTGAATTCACAGGACTTATGTCTCATAAGGGCAGCCATCTGAGAGGGCAACTCACTGGTCTTTCTCTCCGTCGTCCAGGCTGGTAACTGATGACTTGTTTTTCTTGTATCTCTTGGTACCCCTTTCTCTGAGTCAGTATGGCGCCCTCATAGTGATAGTAGAAAGATGCTGAATATCCTAAAGCAAACCAAGCTTTGTCACTTTTCTTATCAAAACATCCCAACCAGAAAGGTCAGTGTGAAGGCCTTTACCAACATACAGGCCACCAAGATGGATCTGTGTCTGGTGTGGAGAACTACTCCTTCCAGTCTGGGGTTGGGCTGTGACACCAGCTGCCCATTTGGGGCTATCATTTCTTGGTTTCTTGATTAAAAAAAAAAAAAGATGGGTGCTAGCAGTAATTGCTTTGTGGCTTAGTCAACTAATTTGTGGATGATTTTCCAACATTGAAAGCCAATAGCCTTGTTATTAACATAGATACTTTCATGTGTGATGTGGCTCATTGACTTTGTTTTCTCATCCCCATCTGAGGATTCCAGAGTCTTCTGTTATTCCCTGGGGCTCTCGCCTCTTTTAGAGTAGCCTGAGTTGGCCTCATGTAGACCAGTCTATTTTCTGAAGTCACGCTTTCCCCCTTTTCCCTCGGTCTCATTAGACACCCCCATATACTTCTTTTCCTTTTTCCTTCCCTCCTTTGTTCATTCATCAAGCATTTAGGTAAGCCTGGGCGATGTGCAAAGATCTCGGAACAAGATATAGCCCTGTCATCAGGGAAACCCATGATCTGTTCTTTTGTGTAAACTCGTCTTTTCTCCTAGGGTCTTGCAGGTCAGTAACCTTGGCATTCACCTACAGATACTCTCTGCAGAGTTTAGGTTTGCAGAGATACCATCTGTTGTACTGATAGCTCTTCACTCATTCATTCATTCATTGAATCAGCAGACGCTTGGGGCAAGCTAGGTATTATGCCAGTACTACAGATGTAGCTTCGTACCAGCTAAGAACTCTGCTCCATCCCCACCCCCTGTATTCTCCATGTGGACAAGGGCATGTTTTCAGACCTTTCTGGGAAACGAGAGCCTTGCACCTCTTCCACATTTAACCCACTGGGAGCCTGTAATAAGCCATGTGGTGTTTACCCAAGGACGGAAGAGCCAGACGGCACCAAGAGTATGATCATGGGGTCACCAGACACTCACGGCTCATATCCAACTCAAATTTCAGAGATTTGTTTGTTGCAAATAATTCTTGCTTTACATAGAGGAAGAATGAAGCCCAAGGACAGCCAGTGAGAGCTGTGAATTGAACAGTGAATCACGAGCAGGGCTGCAGCTGAGAGTCCAGACCTCTGTCCCTATAGTCAGGATGAAGTCTGGAATGTCTGAAAGTCGTCTTCAGAGTGGCGCTCTGCCCTAGTGGTTGGTTTGATTTGGGTTTGGGTATTTAGGTTATAAGAGGATTTGCTTGGCTTTTATCAGGGTGAGTGATTCCAGGTTATTCTTGAGCACATCCAGTGTTCCATTTCTGAAAACAGGTGACCCCCTTCTGCCTGGGAGACATGGAGGCACTTTGTCTGTGAAAGCCTGACTTTTAGAATAGAATCTCTAAGACAAACATAAGTTGCCAAGGCAACTTCCAGGATAAGCTGCTTGTCCCTCTTTTTTTTTTTTTTCCTATTGCTTCTGATCAGTGTTGGAAAGCACTGGCCAGCTGACCCCTCGGGGATGGCTGACCTGAGGTTCTGCCCATCGGACCACCTTGGGTCTCCTTTTATTCTACCCAACACCTGTGTCAGCTCGGGGGCAGGGAAGGGTAGGTTGGATTTCTTTGGGGAGAGACACTTCTCCCCTCACTGAGGCTGATTAACAACCAAAGCAAATAGAAAAACCCTGTATATACTCAGAATCAGGGGTTTGTATTCCCTTTGTGAAAACCAATCAATTACTAGATTAGGAGATGGAAGCAAAGAAATCTTGGCAGAGCCAAAGTCCCTTCTTGGAAATGCAAGCCATAAGATTCCGAGGACATCAAAGACCTCGGCTTGTTTAAGTGATTTTACTTCCAGCGGTGAATGGCCTTGACACGGAGAATTTATACAGGATTCTGCAGACCTACTGGCGATTATGTAGATAGGGAAAGTTCCTGGACCAGTGTTAAGTGGGGCACAGATCAGAAGCACACTTCCTTAGCCAGCATACCATCATTTCCATAAACCTCCCTGTCCCCATAGGTCCCACTGCCTTTTCTTTTTCCAAGTTTATTGAAATATTTGACATTTGAAATTGGGGGTTCATGAGCATACAGGAAAATTCACCCTTTTGAAGGATACAGCTCAATGAATTTTGACAAACTTACACCGTCTTATGGGGCTTCCCTGGTAGCTCAGACAATAAAGAATCCGCCTGGAATGCAAGAGACCCAGGTTCAATCCCTGGATCAGGAAGATCCCCTGGAGAAGGGAATGGCTACCCACTCCAGCATTCTTGCCTGGAGAATCCCATGGACAGAGGAACCTGGTGGACACATAGGGTCCATGGGGTCACAAAGAGTTGGGACACAACTAAGCAACTAACACTTTCATTTTGACACGGTCTTGTAACCACTGCTGAGATCAACGTAGTATTTCCATCACTCCAAAAACATCCCCTCAGGCTCCTTTGATGTCCATCCACTCTTCCCATCCCCAGCACCTGGCAACCACTGATGGATTTTCTAACCATGCAGATCTGCCTTCTGTAGTGTATCGTAGAAATAGGCAGGAGCCTTTGATTCTGGCCTCCTCGCTCAGCTTGATGCCTCTGAGTCACCTTGTCGTAGGATGTCACTAGCTTGTTCCCGTGCAACGCCGAGTAGCCGTCCGTTGAATGGATGCACCCCACTGCTTCCTTGCTGTTAAAACCAGTTGTCTGCCTGGAAGCTGCTGACCTGGAGTCTTCAGCTTGTTTGCACAGCTGTTTCCAGCCAGCTGCATCCAGTGGTTCTTGGGACTCACACTTGGCTTTTTATGAGTGATTTTAGGTTTGGGGGCATCTAACACTTAGGTTTTTTGAAATGCAGAGAGCTGCTGGGGGTGGAGGCAGGGATGGCGGACAGGGTTTCTGCTGCCCCCTGAAGCTGGAATCTCAGCTGGCAAATCCACTTGCTCCTTGGGACCCTCCCTTCACCTCGCCCAGTCCCTGCCATTTGGTGAGAGTTCGGGGGTGTGGGAGGTGGGTGGAGAGGGTGTGGGTGAGAAAGCAGGGGGCTGGCCACGGGCTCAGCACCAGCCTTCTCTGGATCTTGCTTCACCTGCAAACTGAAGGTGTTTATTCTAGAACGTTCTCCCAGGCCTCCTCCAGCTGCTGCATTCTGTCTCCCCTTCCCTTCTCATTTCCAGTTTTGTGCCCAATGCACATGTCACACCTCATCTGAGTCCGCTTGCCACAGCTGTGCGTGCTGTCACCTCACCCCCTCCTGAGAGGGGTCCCTGGGTGCTGAGAAATCTAAAAAGAGATTTTTAGACACAAAAACTTAGTTTCATGAGCTGTTGAGAATGAGGTAGTTCCTCCTCCTTGGACTCCTAAAGAAAGCAGAAGCCATTACCTTTCAGCCACTGATGTTTGACACCATGTCCTGCAGGTCACTTCCAAGGAGCAAAACCAGGCATGGAGTCAGAGCCCCCTCCCTTCAGGTTCTTGTCAATGCCCGAGCCTTGCTTACCTGGCCTGTGCCTCCACCCTCCTGGGTGGTGGCAGAGAGAAAACCACACCAAACTGCTGATGCTTGTCAGCTCTGGGCAAGACCGCCAAAGTAAGGACTCCTCCAGCCACATTTTAATTGTGCCCTGCTCAGTGAAAGCTGAGCCCCTGAAAGCAACCAGGTACCTCTCCCAGCCAACAGAAGACATCCTTGGGTCCAGCCAGGTGACAGTGTGGGCTGTGGAGCCCACAACACAGGGTCCCCCACTGCCAGGATACCTTTTTTTTGGGGGGGAGGGGGCCTGGGGGCTCTCAAAATCATCCCCACCCCACCCCACCCCCACTGGAGTCATTTCTATTGGGCCCTTTGTGAAGGTGGAGGACCCAACCCCTCTTTCCTGGCTTGGTGAGACTAAGGTGACAAAAACCAATGTTCGGCTCCCCCCGAACCTTTTAGATGCTGGGGTGTGGCTACTGGAGGGCCTTGTTGGGAGGTGTCTCCCAGGGAGAGGGGCTGTGATGGCCTTTGGATCTGCACTCTTTAGGGGAACTTGGCCCTTTATGTTTCAGGGGTACCCCTAATGGGCTTGCAGTGGTGGGAGGCAGAGGGTCAGGCACACGGATGCTCTGATGGGGACGGTGTGACGTGGTGACAAGGAAGGAACACATAAGGAACCAGGGCAAGAGCAGCAGACCCGCCCCGCTCTGCTGTCTTGTTCGTCCCGTAATCTGTCATTGTCACATCCCCTTCCTGGGACCTGGGCATTTGTTGTCTGTTGAGTGGAGGTGCTTTCCAACCGGCATCACATGCAGCAAGAGGCCACCTCTCAGGACAGGGGCCTCCAGGCAGCCGTGTGGACCCAGGGACAGTCATTCAAAGGGACACCTGCCATCCTCGGGGACGGGGCCGCAAATTGGTATATCTGCCCTTCCCTCAGGAAGGGGACGATGGGGCAGGAACAAGCCCCTTCACAGACAGGAGCACATCAGCAAAGCCCATGAAAGCGGGATTTTCTAACAAAATAAACGTGCTTGTTTGCTCTGTTTTCTGTAACTTTTGCTAAATACTTTATACATTTTTAATGTTAAAAAGCTGTGTCTCCTCCAGCATTCCTCATCCCGGTATGAATGTGTTTATTCCACGTTGTATATCCTTCCATCCCCTGGCTGCCTAGATCGGTAAATAAAGTTGATGTACTATAATTTATAAGTAACACTGTTGAAACTCTGATCCCTATGGAGGCTGTAATCCACCCTTCCCACACCACCCCCGTAATAGCATTTGTGTGTATTAATGCTGAAAAATTAAATGTTTAAATTTTGAAGGCGTTTGCTATATATAATTGTTCTGCATTATTATAAAGCATTTTCAGGAAGTTAAATGCTCTCATTTTTTTCCCCCTTCGGCTCTGTGTGTACACTTGAGATGCTTAGATTTCATCCTGTGTAAAATAAACTATCCAGAGACACCGTGTTGTCCCACTGGGTGACCCTCTTTCCTGGAGGGCTCCCACCCTCTTCTTTGTACAAATGGGCTCAGTGTCCCTCCCGAGCTGGGTGATCATTTTACCCCCAATTACTTAGCAGAGGGACCACACCCCTGGCCCCAGTCCCCTTCCCTGGAGACTTCTGTCCCTGTGAACACAAGGGGCTCCTGGCTATTATTTCCTTTCTCCACCCATCCATCCCATCCACTCATCCATGCAATAATTAGTGAACACCACTGTATGCCAGGGTCTTTCCAGGTGGTGCTAGTGGTAAAGAACCCACCTGCGAAATGCAGGAAACTTAATATGAGACACAAGTTTGATCCCTAGGTCGGGAAGCTCCCCTGGAGAAGAGCATAGCAACCCACTCCAGTATTCTTGCCTGGAGAATCCCATGGACAGAGGAGCCTGGTGGGCTACAGTCTATAGGGTCACAAAGAGTCGGACACGGCTGAAACGACTTAGCACACACGCACAGAATGCCAAATATTGCTCTCAGTACTGGGAGCACATTGGTGATGGAAACAGATCAAGAATCTTGACCTCACGGAACTTATTTTCCAGCAGAAAGAGACAGGCTAACAAAATGATATATAGAGTGTATGCAGAAAATGATAGGTGTTATGACAAGAGGGCAGGGGGAGGAGGAGGGTCTCAGGGGTGATGGTGGGTAAGTGGCAACATGAAATAGGGTGATTGGAGTGGCCTCATTGAGAAGGTGGCATTTGACCAAAGTCAAGGGCGCCTGGGAGGGAGCCCAGCAGGTAGCTGGGGAGGGGAGGACATTCCAGGCAGAGGAGGTGGCCCTGTTAAAGGCTGGAGGCACCTCACTGAGGCCAGTTGGCTTGAACAGACACGGCGATGGGGAGGGGGCAGCTTCTGCAGAGCTTTGCAGGCTTTGGAAAGCCTGTGATTTTGCTCTGGGGGCCGTCCAAGCTGAGGGTGCACAGCCCGATTTCCTTGCTGGGGAGCTCACTGTAGTTACAGGGGAGCAAGGCAGCCAGAACGCAGGGACAGGGGACGCTGCCTGCAGGGGTGGCCACGTGGAGGTGGGGACAACGGTCAGATTCTGGAAGTGCTTTTAAAGTGGAACCAATGTGATTTCGAGCCAGTTTGGAGTGGGGTGTGATAGAAAAAGGGGCACAGGGGATGACTCCAAGGATTTTGGTTCAGGCAAGCAAAAGGACAGATTGCTATTTACTGTGATGGGGACAGCCATAGGAGAGGCGTTCCTTCCATTCTCTGCCTCCCACTCATGCTCTCTGAGCCCTCTTTCCCCTCTGCTTCCAGACCAGGGTCAAAGGGTTCTCTTGTCTTCCTGCTCACAGCAAGGGAAGGTGGGGGAGGGTGGCAGGGGCTCCAGGGCTCCCAGCTTAGGGAGAGGACGGGGCCAGCCTCTGGGAAGAGTCTGTGTCTTTCAGTCAAGGCCAGGCTGGGAGGGGGAGACACAAACAGATTCACTGGCCAGAGACGAGGGCTTCTCCCCAAGTGGTCTTGGGAGCTCGGGGAGAGTTTATGGCCCAGCTCAGACTTAACAAATCCCCTCACAATACATCATCTCCAACAACTTGTTTGGCTAAGGAACATAAACTCTCCCTCTGATAGAAGATGTTTATGCAGGTTTTCAAACAAACCTCCAGGTCATGACCCCTCTCTCAGCAGCATCTACACAGCTGCCTATGGTCCCCTCCCAGGGTCGGGCCCCTCCTGGGCACAGCAAGCTGAAGAGTATGGGCAGCACCTGCTCCTTGCTCTTGAGAGGGGCAGAGGGACTGGGGGCTCTGGCTGCCTTCTTTGTTAACCCGGGGTCCTGTCTCCTGGCCCATAGCCTCTTTGTTGTCATGGCAACCCAGCTCCTCACCTTCAGAAACACAGCTCCTTGCCCACTCTGCTCACTCCTTGAGAACAAGAGCTTGGTTTCTTCCTGTGACATTGGCCTTGTCTTACCTGCAAGCTCAGTGTGGACACCCAGGAAGCACTTCTAATCACCTCGCACACCAGGTTCAGAGGCAAGGGTGGAGGCATCTGACTTCGTTTTCATGGCTTGGGTTTTGTTTGTTTGATGACTGTCCTGTTTCTAACTGCTCTTGAGAACAAATGCCTTGCTGCGGGCTAGTGAAAGCCTAGAAAAGGAGAAACGGCTCCTTTTAAGAAAGAATATGCTATCACAAACTGATGGAAAAAATAGTAAGTATACAGACACACACACCCGTGACATTAAGGCCTCCTGAGAAGCACTCTGGATCCGCAGTAGGTGGGGCGACCAGGAGGAATGGGTCAGCACATCTGAGCCTGAACTTCTGGGTCCTTCCTGCATAATATTAGCGGGGCCTGGCGGGTGTCTTTCCCCCAGCAGCAGGGACCCGTCATTAGCCTCTTATGAAATAGGATACAAACCCCAAGTCACCCGCCTACACACTATGTGTTTTATTCTTTGTAGTTACTGTGTGTGCGTGCTAAGTTGCTTCAGTTGCGTCTGACTCTATGTGGCCCTATGGACTGTGGCCGGCCAGGCTCCTCTGTCCATGAGATGCTCCAGGCAAGAGTACTGGAGTGGGTGGCCCTTTCTTCCTTCAGGGGATCTTCTCGACCCAGGGATCCAACCCACATCTTCGGCTCCTGCATTGGCAGGTGGGTTCTTTACCACTAGCGCCCCCTACAAAGCCCTTTGTAGTAACCACCCCTGGATAAAGCCGAGACTTCGCTCCCATTCTAGATGGCGATTCTGGGGTTCCAGGTGTGACGCTCAGCCAAGCAAGGGCACCAGCAGCCTCTCCTTCGGGTGCTGAGATTTCAGGTACAAGCCTACTCACGAGGGCTCTCCCCTGTGGCCCACACTGGGTACTGAGTTGACCACAGGGGTGGAAGCCTCCCCTGGCAGAGCTCCTTCTTGTCCATTCATTCACTCAGCAAACACATACTACTGTCTGCCAGCTGCCGGCACCAGGCTTGGTTGCCAACCAACAATCTACAGCTGAAATCAAGCCACAGATAAGTTGTATTTATCCCACACCATGTTTCTGAAAAATTTGGAAATCAGTCCCACAGTTTGGAAACTGCATCTGGAAATCTGATTTCTGATTTCTCTTGGGTTACCAAAAAATCTAGTAACACCGGGCCATAATCCCATCTGACTACATTCTAATGGAGGCAGCCCCTGCCATGTGTGACACAGGCCTACCCACTCCCTTATTGCCTTCCTAATTTCCTGGCTTCACAAACATTCCACATGCTGGCCCCTGTATGCAGTGCAGTTCTTGAACCCTGTCATAGAAGAATATTGATAAAAGGTAACATGCATTCGGAGCTTCCCTGATAGCTCAGTTGGTAAAGATTCCGCCCACAGTGTGGGAGACCTGGGTTTGATCCCTGGGTTGGGAAGATCCTCTGGAGAAGGGAAAGGCTACCTGCTCCAGTATTCTGGCCTGGAGAATTCCATGGACAGTCCATGGGGTCTCAAAGAGTCGGACATGACTGAGCAACTTTCACTTTCACTATTCAGTTTCTTTCTTTTTTTTTTTTTAAACAGCAAAAACAGTTCTTTTACTGGTGCCAGAGCAGGTGAAGATTATTACTGCAGGAATCGCTCCAGTCGAGGAAACCTCCTACACAAGCATCCATTTTTACTGAACCAGATAATTTGGAGATGGCTGATGTATTCTAAGAGTATGACACAGAAATTCATCTTTTACATAGCAAACATTTCTAATGACTTTTCTGGGGTTTTTTTTTCCATTTATTTTTATTAGTTGGAGGCTAATTACTTTACACACTATTCAATTTCAACATGTGTTCAGCTCTTACTACTGCCAGGCTCTATTGTAAATGCATTGCACCTATTAACTCATTTCAGGCTTACAATAACAGTGAGGGAGATGCTCTTATAATGCCCATTTAGTCAAGGAATAGTCACTGAGGGCCCAAAGCTGGAAGGTACCCTTCATGCAAAAGAAATGCAGTGGGGAGCAAAACAGACAGAATCCCTGCCTTCAGGGTGCTTTCATTCTGATGCCATCCCAGGCAGCATGTGCAATAAACAAACACTAAGTCAGAAGGTGTACTCGAGAGGGAGACCAACCACGCAGGATGAACAGTTGGGGCTTGCTGGTGGTTGGGGTGGGGGTGCTGCTGTTACTGAGAAGGCAACATTTAAGGAAAGCCATGAAGGAGGTGAAAGATTAGAAGAGAACTCCAGGCAGAGACCAATTAAGAAGCATGCCTGAAGCTGCCGTATAGCTCAGGGAGCTCAGCTCGGTGATGACCTAGAGGGGTGGGACAGGGGAGGGCGGTGGAGGGAGGCTTGAGAAGGAGGGGATGTATGTATACTTATAGACACACGCTACTGTACAGAAGAAACTAACGCAGTGTTGTAAATCAATTATACTCCAATTTTTTTTTTCTTTTAATGAAAGAAAAAGGAATGCGCCAGAGGGTCACACAGCTAGTAAATTGCAAAGCTGAGGTTTGAACCCGTACTGGTTCCAGAGCCTGACTCCTCACCCAGCATTACAGGACCACCCCTGCCGCAGAGACTCTCAGAGTTAGGGCAACGGAAGACAGGCAGGGAGCATCCTTGCTCTTGGAGAGCTAGAGCTGGCAGTGGGGTGATGGGGGGGTAGGGATGGCCCAGTGGGTGAGGCCTCAGGTCCCAAGATTCTGTTCTACTGTCCCGTCTTCCCAGAAGGCCAAGATGGATTGAGCTCCTGCTGTCAGCTCTTTATTTTAATCTCAGGGGGCTTCTGGGAGCTCGCCTCCCTCCCCCAACCCCAAGCTCCAGGCCCCTCCTCCCTCCAAGTCCTGGGATGAACCAGCCACAAATCCTCCTAATCCGTCAGCATCTCAGGGTGTGACTGTCTCCAGGGGCAAACCCAGCCCGGCAGCCAGGAGACCCCATTGCTCCCACCCACCCAGCGGTGACAGCCCAGCTGGGCCCACGCCACCTCACCCATGGGGAACAGCAAGAGCGGGGCCCTGTCCAAGGAGATCCTGGAGGAGCTGCAGCTGAACACCAAGTTCACGGAGGAGGAGTTGAGCACCTGGTACCAGTCCTTCCTGAAGGAGTGCCCCAGCGGCCGCATCACCCGGCAGGAGTTCCAGACCATCTACTCCAAGTTCTTCCCCGAGGCCGACCCCAAGGCCTACGCCCAGCATGTGTTCCGCAGCTTCGATGCCAACAGCGATGGCACCTTGGACTTCAAGGAGTACGTCATCGCCCTGCACATGACCAGCGCGGGCAAGACCAACCAGAAGCTGGAGTGGGCCTTCTCCCTCTACGACGTGGATGGCAACGGGACCATCAGCAAGAACGAGGTGCTGGAGATTGTCTCGGTCAGTGTCAGCCTCCTCATCTCCGGCTGAGAGGGACGGGGGTCTCGAGGAATCGGGCTGCCACTCATTCCTCATGGGGGCCTGTCTGGGAGGAGCGAGTGGACACCCGAGGTTGCTGACTCAGTGGTTCTGAGAATGTGGTCAGGAGGGGTCTCCAACAAACCGATGTTAATGGAGGGCTGGAGAATCCCCATAGACAGAGGAGCCTGGCTGGCGACAGTCCATGGGGTTGCAAAGAGTCAGACACGACTGAGTGACTAAGCACAGCACAGGGCACCTTCCCACAGCTTCATTTTCCTCCTAGAGAAGAGTCTGGGTAATTTCCATTATTTACCTTTACTGTTTCCTTCTTTCCCTCCCATCTTTCTTGCTTTCTTCATTAAAGCGTTCTTCAGGGACTTCCCTGGTAGTCCAGTGGTTCCAGTGCGAGGGTGGTCTATGCTTCCAATGCAAGGGGTGCATTTTCCATCCCTGGTCAGGGAACTAAGATCCCACCTGCTGTGCAGTGCAGTTAAGAAAATATAAATAAATAAGTAGGTGTTAAAAAAAATAAAACCTCCTTCAAAACCTCCAATAGGACACACTCGGATTTTTTTTTTTTTAATTGTTTATTTGGCTGCTGGGGGGTTTCTTAGTTGAGGCACATGAGGTCTAGTTCCCTGACCAGAGGTGGAACACCAACCCCACCCCCAGCATTGGGAGCCCAAAACTCTTAGCCACTGGACCACCAGGGAAGTCCCTTTCATAAAATCTTTTTTTTTTTTCCTTTCATAAAATCTTATGGACAAACCCTAACGAGCTTTTTGGCCAACCCAAAATATTTATGTATTTATTTTATTTTTATTTTGGTCCTGTGGCTTTTGGGATCTTACTCCCCCAAACAGGGACTGAACCAGGGGCCATAGACACTGCAGTGAAAGCCCCAAGTCCTAACCACTGGAAAGCCAAGGAAGTCCCTTGTGAGTCATTTTAGAGACATAACATGTTTCAAATATGTTGGCCCAGGATCAGATCATCTGCCAAGATTTTTAGGTGTTTGAAAAGTAGTTTTATTTAATATAAAATGCATGCAGTTTAGAAACCTATGCAAAAGAAAATGAAAATTGCCTTTAATTTCATCCAGAGAAAACTACTATCAACAAATGGGCATGTATCTTTCCAGTCTTTTATCTATATATTTAAAAATAACTTTAGAATTAAGACATATCCACATATGGCTTTATCATACTTTTCTTCAGCCACTATTTTATTATGAATATTTTCAATATCAAATTGTTTTTAACAGCGGCTTAGAACTCCATCTTATAGATATGTCATAAAATTATTTAACCATTCCTATATTTTTGGACAATGAAGATGCTTCTATTTTTTCCCTATTATATCATTTTTATTTCCCTTCATTTAGTATCATTTTACTGAATTTTTTTTGCCCCCCATCCCCACCCCATACCACTTGCTTTCTCTAATCCCATTCCTGTAAAGAGAGAATATTTTTCATCTTTTATATAATTTTTGAGGCATTTGTAATCCCTCTTTCATTCACCCAATTCTTCCACCCTTGTTAGGCAAAACCATAGATCAAACAGCCAAGGATGCAGCTGTGGTCAGCCACTCCTTCTTGGACCTAACGTTAGTGGCAGGTGTGTGTAGAAACCTCACTGGTCTCTGGGTGGGGCCTGCAGAGCAAGCTCCCTGGATTAACAGGTGGCCTGCGGCAGGGACCACCTCCTCAGAACCACCTAAAGGATGCCAGGCCCAGCAGAGGCCTCTGAGTTGGTGCTTCTTCAGAGAAAGGAGGAGGACGGAGATGAAGGGGTAGGGGGGAAGGGAAGGAGGAAGGAGAGGGTGGGGAGGCGTGGGGAGGCAGAGAGAGACGGGCACGTCCACAGGTGAGGCTATGCAAGAGCATGCCAAGCCTCTGCTATTCACCATGTCCAAGGTCACTGGCCTGGGAGTCAGTCATCTGTTGTGGGTTCTGACGCACCACCACCAGGCTGCAGCGCCTCCAGAAAACCACAGAAGCTCCCACCCCCCAGGGTGGGGATGTAATGGTTCTTTCTTGGTCCATTTCCAGAGACCCTGACAGTGTGCCTTTGGTTTTAGAAGCAGGGTGATGGGCAGCCAGTCACTCCCAGCCTTTAGCCTTCCGGCCTGCCCATGGGTCCCTGGCTCAGGAACTTAAGGGAGCCCTTACTTCAGTGCCGGGTACCTCGGGGCTCTGAGCGCTGTCAGTGAGGCAGCTGCCCCAGCTGCGGGTTTTGACTTCCTTGCTTCTCTTGCTGCAGCACAGGGAGCTGAAAGGGAGTTTCTAAAGCCACTGCTCTTCCCTCCAGGTAAATTTCATAGGCATTACTACCCCTGCCCGGCTGGTTCCCCGGTGTCTCCACGGCATCCCAGTCCCAACACTTAGGTCGCAAGCTGGGACACTCAAGATGGGGGAGCCACAACCTGAGCATCCACTCTGGGTCTGGCCAGCCTGCTGGAATCCTAGTAACCTGGAGCTGAAAGGGCACATCAAGACTACCCTGTCCCTTTCCCTGATCACATGTCGGAAGGCACTTCCTGCTTTGCTGGACATTGTCTACTCAGCTCCTGTATTAGGTAGAGGAGAGGAAAGTGAGAAGGACCCTTGAGCTTTACCCTCCCTAAGCAGAGGGGTAAAGGAGGGGCTTCCAGAGGCCTTACCCAGCCCCTACCATGCTTCCCAAGACATTCCAGGAATAGCATGAGATGCAAGCACAGGGGTTCTAGAACCAAACTTGCCAGGGGGTTAGAATCTCCAGTCTTCTGCTTTTGGTTGGCTGAATTCTAGCAAGTTAGCTGATTCAGTTTCTCCATCTGTGAAATGGGCCAATAACACCCACCTCATAAAGCTGTCATGAGTTTACATGGAAAGACACCTAGAAATGTGGCACATGTTAATCACTTAACAAACATTAGCCCTTATTACCATAAGCAATCCATGTGGCGCTACTGTTGAAGAACCCACCTGCCAATACAGGAGATGTAAGAGACACAGGTTCGAGCCCTGGATGGGGAACATCCCCTGGAGGAGGGCATGGCAACCCACTCCAGTATTCTTGTCTGGAGTCGGACACAACTGAAGTGACTTAGCACACACGTACCATAAGCCAGCCTGCTAGGCAAACAAAATATCACTTGGATTCAGAAAAATCCATCTGATGTTCTAAAACTTCCGGGCAGTGAGGTTAAAGGTACCAGTTTTCAAAATGCAGCCTTCAGGAAGCTTTTTATTTCTTATTTTCATTTTTTAATACAATGAAAGCACTATGTCTGCATGGTCAGGAAATTCAGACTGTGCAAAAAGGGACAAAATAAGAAGGGAAAGTCATCCTCACCCTTCCTCCGCATTCCCTTCCCCTTCTTAAAAGTACAGATGCCCCCTCCCCACTCTCAGGAGCTAGGATTCAGTTGGGGCTGGTGGGTTGAGGGGGGACCTGGGCATCTACATTTTAACCTCGGCATCCTACTCATCCATATGGGTTCCCCCAGGATCACTTCTTCTGACCGGTGCTCCCCCTCAATTTGGTGCAGGCTATCTTCAAAATGATCAGTCCTGAAGATGCAAAGCGTCTCCCAGAAGACGAGAACACCCCAGAGAAGCGAGCAGAGAAGATCTGGGGGTTCTTTGGCAAGAAGGATGATGGTGAGTGACTTCTCCTTCCCAGCCCTTGATTCACAGTCCCGGGCTATGTCCTAGAGACCCCAGTGAGATTGACCCTTCCCAGTCCAGAGACCAAGTGGGACGGAGGAGCCCTCCTCCCACTGCAAGGTGGTCAGCAGAAGAACGGTCAGCCCTTCTGGAGCTGACTGAAAATGTCACCACCTCCCATCACTCATAATCTCCATCACTGCCTGAGATTCTCTGGGGACGAAGGCAGGCTCTAAATGATGGGGTGCTTTGGTTTTGTTTGGACAGAGTTAACCCACTTTGAAGAAAAAATAAAAAATCAAGGCAACAGCCCATCATTTTGTATACAAATGACAAGTTTTGAGGCTTTGCAAGCATACCACTTTCTTTTTGAATGGAGTGCCCAGTTTTTTGTTGTTGTTTTAGGACACTTTGGTTTACTTGTTAAAACCAAACAAGTAGCCTTCTGCATGACTGGGATGGGGTAAAGCTCACTTCAGAATTAGCATGGTGTCCCAAGTAAGCAGGATCTCAATTTATATGGTGTTACTTTAGGAAATTAGTTTGGGTCCCCTCTCCCAACCCCCAAGCTCCATCAGATGGAATTAGACTTCAATTCAATTTCAAGAGATTGATGGGGGTGGGGGGTTTGCTATGAGGGGAAATGAGGAGAGATCTTCAGGAGGCTGGGAAAGCCATCAGACTGCAAAGCAGATGAACGGCTTAAGGGCAGATGCAAGAAAAGTCTTAAACTGCAGGGCTGGGCTAAGAAAGTCTTGGTGAAGCTGAGGGTGTGTCCTCGGGTCCCCTTCTGCCAGGAGCTCACCTGTCTTGGCTCCCTCCCCTGTTCAGTCTGGCCAAGAGCAGCCAATGGGGAGCGCGAGCTTGTACTGAAAGCGGTGATGGATTCCAGAACTGGGCGGTGGGGGCTGCTGGTGCCTGAGGCCCACATCCAACTCGGGAAGGACACAGGAGAGGGGTTGATGTCAGACGGGGACTGCAAACTTGAATGACCGCTGGGGCCAGGATGATGAATGTGAGAGAAGTGGACAGTGGCCCAATGAAGCAATAGGGACTGGCAAACAGTGGGGCATGAGGTTCTGCCTGGTTTTATGGCCTCTGGTCAATTGTTACCACATAGGAATACAGAGCTGTTGGGGCCTCATCATCTGTTTTTTGTTTTTGTTGTTTTTTTAAGAGAAGCCAGCAATCGAGATTTTTAAAATCTGAAATGCCTCCACTGATGAAACACTACATGGTCCACACACATCTGAGGAGCTGGTATTGGCCCATTTGTGATCTCCGGGCCAGTCTCTTACCACGCTTCCAGGTCACACGCCCAAGCAGGATGTTAAAGAAGGCCCCTACTAATCTGCAGTCCAGGGAGAAGGTAGATTAGCAACCAGATCTGTGATGTTAGGGTCAGAATTAGGGTGAGGCATGTGAGGTGCCCTGGCACAAGATTTAAGGAGACCCCCTTCTCAGGTGCCAGCCCTGTGCCCATACAATGCTGAAAGTGAGAGCCTCCTTAAATGTTGAAGGGTAGGTACCTCCCTTTCCTCACCCAGACGTCACCTCCCCTTTGAACACCTTCTCCTGGATGCTTCAGGTGCCTCCCAGTGGCACGTCACCCCTCTGGCTTTAACCCCCACCCTGACATCCTGCTGGGTCTGCAAGGTGCTGAGTCCCTTGTTCTGCTACTTGCTGACCTGAACACTGACCCCAGTGAATGTCCCAGGAGGCGGTGATATTCCTGCCAGGTGACTTGTGTTTTCACATGGTCCATCTGAAGACCAGGCTTCACTTCACAATCAGCTTCTGACAGTAGGAGTTTCAAGCTATGAGGCTCATAGGGCACCTGGGACCTTAAAACCCACATTTCATCACCCTGACCTGCACAAGGAACCTACGTCCTAATCCAGGAAGGATTAAGGTCACCCCAAAGGCCTGGAACATAAAAAGCCAATGGAAACCCAGTTCAGCTAAGCCAAGCTTTATTGAGCACTTGGTACATCAGGACTATGAGCCTCTCCATAAGCAGGGAGGAACATCTGCCTCATTCTAGAGTAATTTCTGGGCTTCCCTGGTGGCTCAGACAGTAAAGAATCCGCCTGCAATGCAGGAGACCTGGGTTTGATCCCTGGGTTGGGAAGCTCCCCTGGCGGAGGGCTTGGCAACTCACTCCAGTATTCTTGTCTGGAGAGTCCCCATGGACAGAGGAGCCTGGCGGGCTACAGTCCATGGAGTTGCAAAAAGTCAGACACAACTGAGCAACTAAGCAAGCACAGCACAGAGTCATTTCTACAGGTGACTGTCTCCCCATCAGACCAAGTTTCCCAGGCCAGGGGCATTATCTCACTCCCTTCCATGCCACAGCCTGCCCTCTGCCCCCTGCAATGACCTCAGCCCCACATACAGTGACTCTGGCACAGAGGAAGGGCTTAGTGAGTTCATCTAACTGGAGAGAACTGAATTCAATAGTTGGGGCAAAACCCTTTCTTGTCCCAAATGGGGAGGTAGATTAGGGATGCAGAGATGCCTAAGAAAGGATCGCCAACCAATCAGAAGAGGCACAGCACCAGCCCAGCCTCCTGGAGACACTGCAGGGCCTGTCATTAACCCTCTCATTGCAGGTTCACCAGGAGGTCCAGGGGTCCTAGGAAAGAGTTGGAGGGTGGGGTTACCCTCAGGGGCAAGGAGATCAGTATTTTCATAATAGAGCCATCCACTCCGGGTATGCTTGCAAAGATCAGCTTCATCGCAGCTGGAAACAGCCTATCCTGACTGTATTATTTTTTCCTCTTGCAGATAAACTTACAGAGAAAGACTTCATCGAAGGGACCCTGGCCAATAAGGAAATTCTACGACTGATTCAATTCGAGCCTCAAAAAGTGAAGGAGAAACTGAAGGAAAAGAAACCCTGATGTCAACCGCTCAGGTCTCCTCCCTGCCCACCCCTCTCAAATAAACACGCGTGTGCACGCACACACACAAACACAAACACACACCGCCCCCGGGGCCTGGAGGGCCTCCAACCCACAGCACATTAAACCCTCCTGCACACCTCCCTGCCAAACCAAAGTGTCGTTAAGCAAGTCACCAAGTCCCGCCCACTACACTGCCCGCCTCCCCTCCCCTCAGCCAGCCAGCCCAGGCCTCCGTAATATTTCCAGGATTAGGTCACAGGAGCCCTAAATATAGGTCACTGGAGCCCTAAATACCCCCCGCCCCCATGTAAGCTCCTTTGTGAATTGTTAGGTAAGCAGGTTCCAATAAATGCAAGAGGAGCCGGGCACTCAGCTGACTGGTCATTCTCCAACTGGAAAAGGAAATGATTTCTGTCGGTTCAGCCTCACGGACAAGGCTGTGTCGCCGTCCCAGTCACAGACCAAGGTGCGGGGACTGTGGTGCTGGAGGAAAGAGACACGGCCCTGTTCTGGTACAGCTCAGGGTGCAGAGGGGACCATAAACCTTGAAGAAGCCGGCGTGGGTGGCGAGGTTACCATGGATACACGCAAAGCATTGTGGGAAGATACAGTGGGCGGGGCCGACTTGTCCAGAGATGGGGAAGGTGTTCCCGATGAAGAGGCGTTTCAACCAAGACCCAGGGGACTGGAGTGGGGAAAAAGTGAGGGTGGAAAAGTGATGTGTCTCAGAGACCCTGAGTCTGGATTGAGCAGTTCAAGTTCTAGGACCCTGAGAAGGCCAGTGTAGCCCGAGAGCAGAGGGAGGAGGAGGGGAGAGCAAACTGTGAGTTAAGCTTCCAAAGTAGGCGGGGTGGGGAGGGGAGGGGGGGGATGTGGATGGCGGAGCAGACCATGCAAGGACTTCCCTGCAGGCCAGGGGAAGACCCAGGGTTCACCGTGGGGATAGTGGGGGCTGTGTGGGGTTGGAAGTAGGAGGGATTTATGTTTGTAAGAGAACTTCCCCCCCACCCCCCGCAGGGTAGAAATAAATTAGGCAAGACTGGGGCCTGGACATCACACTTCTATAATCGCCCAGGTGGCCTGGGCCAGGGGAACAGCAGTGGGGTGGAGAGAACATGACCTGCTCTGAGATATTTAGAAGGTAGGGTCCACCTGACTGGTTCAGGGGAAGAAGGAGGAGCAAGGATGGTCAGCAGCCAGGTTTGCGGCTTGGGTGCCCAGTGTAATCCGTTTGATTACACCAGGATGCCTCAATAGTTTTCACCTGGTTTTCATTGGCTTGTCAATAGATTTCACTGGTGACAGCCACCAAGGTGGGGATCAGCAGGGAGAGATGCTGATTTCGGGGGAGGATGACAAGTTCAGTTCTGATCCACTGCAAGGTGAAGACAGATGTCCCCACAGCCCCTACTTTTTAGGGGCAAGGAAAAGGAGCCACAGAGTCAGCAAGTGGCTTGGCTAGCTAGGGTCAGCTAATGAGTGGAAGCCAGCCCAGCGCTGCCCATTGGCCCACACTCCCTTATCAGAGCTCCACCCGTGGGTTCTCAAGATCATTGTGTTCATTGTTTTGAAAGCTCTTTTATTCTTCAGCCTTAAATTCCAAGACAAGGTCAGAAAAATATGCAGGTGTCCCGGACACTTGAGCAACCTGTGTCCAACCCTCTGGGGCTATGGAGTCTCCATCTGCTGGTGTGGGGGGGATCACCCCCGCTTTAGCAACAGCAACGGCTCAATCACTGCCACCAGACAGTGCTGCTCTTGGTGGAGGACGGCCTTGAGAATCATCATCATACTTAAGGATGCAGTGTTTCCTATGAGCCAGGCATTCTGCTGGATACTGGGCATTATTTCACTGATGGAGGTGTAATTATTAATATCCCCAGAGTATGGATGAGGACACTGAGGCCACAAAGTAAGAGTAGGGTTAGTACTCGAACCAGAGTCCCTTTGATTACACCAGAATGCCTCAAGTTTTGACCTGGACCTGGACCTGATAGGACCTGATAGGATCTGATAGGACCTATAGGACAGAGAATTCTGGGATCGCACAGCATCAGAGCATCTAGTCCAGCAGTTTTGGCAGGAGGAGAGAAGCTAGCTGCCCAAGATGCCCCTCCAGCATCAGACATAGAGGCCACCCAGGAGCCATCTCAGAGAGAGAAGAAAGGCCCAGGGTGGCCTAGGGGAAGAAGCAAAGGGCTCAAGGCCTCACTCCAGTGCTCTTTCCCAAGCTGTGTGCTGGGCTGCTGCTGTGCCTCCTGGGCTCACTAGCCATCGGTGTTTCTAGAATTGCAATGTTCCAGTGATTGCAAAGCCAGAATAGAGGCCCACTAGGTGGGATTTTTTTTTTAATTTAGGCTGTGCTGGGTCTTCATTGCAGTGCACAGGCTTTCTCTAGTTGCAGCAAGCAGGGGCTACTCTTCATTGCTGGGAGAGGGCGTCTCACTGTGGTGGCTTCTCTTGTTGCGGAGCACAGGCTTTATGGTACCCACGGTAGTTGTGGTGCCTGGGCCTAGTTTCCCCTCTGCATGTGGAATCTTCTAGGCCCAGGGATCAAACCCGTGTCCCCTGCACTGGCAGGCGAATTCTTCACTGGACCACTTTAAAACAACAGCAAAGTGAATGATCTAGGGAGCAGTCTAGAAGAAGGCAGACACCTGCCTTCTACTCTCTTGACACCTGACCTCTACTTCTCTCCCCTACCCTTCTGTCCACTCCTCTTAGTCCCTGAGACAATGGACCACCAAGGCTTATTATCCCCAGGCTTATTACTGCAGTTCTTTTTCCCATTTCTGGCGAGGAGCAGTGCACCAGGTTCTCAAGGGGTGGAAACCTTCAGCTCCAGTGAGAAACCAATGGAAAAGAATAGACAAAACACATATCAAATTTAAAAACTTATTTTAATCATTAGCATAACAATAGCAAGCAGTCTGATGTGTGTGGCACCCCATTTGTGGAGTGAGTGGGGATCACTTAATTACAAACACTTTTAAAAAGTCCCTTTTATAAATGGCAGGGCCCTGAATAACTGACTCTCAATAGCATCCAGTGCTCCTGAGACATTTCTTTGTTTCCTTTGATGGATGTGTTCTGAACCTGTTCTCAACCAGCTATGCTGGGAACCAGCTAGGAATTCACACAGCCCAACTTTCTAGGTGCTAATAAGCCAGTGAGAAACAAGAGACTTTTACAGAACGAAATAACTAGGGCATATATCTTAGTGATTGAATTGTGGATAATCTGGACACAAAAAAGAAACCTTTGTTATGTACTTGCCTAAGGTCATTGCTTCAGTTTCCTCTGGTGCAGAGCAGAGCCAGGACTCGGGGGAGGGGAAGACGGGCACTTCAGGTGCAAAATTTAAGGTGGGTGACCAAAAGCTCAGTAATCAACATAAATAATACTTTGATGTAATCATTTCAAAATAAAAATTAATGTTAAAATGTCCATTTGAGCAAAATATTTTTTTTTTAATTTCTTTCTGGCTGCTTTCTGCATCATGCAGGATCTTTGTTCCCCAACCAGGATAGAACCCACACGCCCTGCAGTGGAAGCATGGAGTCTTAACCACTGGACCACCAGGGAAGTTCCTCAAAAAATTTTTAAAGTCAGCACCAGACTGCATTTCTATCTCATGGTCCCATGTACTCCACCCTCATCCTGGCCTGGTTCCAGTAAAATATCCTTTTAATGAATGGGCCATGGGCTGTAGCTCACGGAATTGTTGTTGCTTTTTTTATCGCATTAAAATAGTACTTGACGATTGTGGAGTATTGTTGTTTTTATTTTTAGTTCTCTCTCCCATTTTGCACCTGAACTGAGTTCCTCACTTGCCTCACCCTGGTCCCTGTCCTGCTGCCAAGTGTCCTTGACCATGGAGTTGCCAGGTGACATACCAGATGTGCAATTAGACTTGAATTTCACATAAAATATATCCCATGGGATATACTTAGACAATACTATTATTCATTGATCCAAAATTCAAATTTAATTGAGGATTGTATATTTTTAATTGCTGAATCTGGCAACCATACTTGATAAGCATCATACCTCCGTCCCCCTAAAATAAGGCAGGATTTGGCCCAACAGCAATATATCCTGCCCACCCACTCACGTACAGTTCACATATTATAAAAGCAACACTCCTAAACACCAACACCATATGCTCTGTGTTTCCATAGAGCATTCCTCCTTTGACCTTCCTCAGCCTCTCGTCTTACAGTTTCAGTCACTGAACTTGTCCCTAAGCCTGGGCCCTCCTCTGCCTCCAGAAACATCCTCCACTCAGGGCCTGCAGCACAACTCATTCCCCGTCAGCATACCGGATTCCCTAGCCCTTGCCCCCTCAGCACCCCCTTGACATGTCCAGATCACCCACAGTCCTCTCATTTCAGCTGGGTACCCTCCAGCTCTTAGCATAATTTCCATAGGAGAAGTAGAATTCTTATCAGTGGGGACTTGGGCCAGGGAGAGCAGTGGGTAAACCTCCCAGGGAAGCAGGTACAGCCATTGATGGCAAACCAACCATGGCAGAGAACAATAGACAAGTGAGGCTTGAAGAAGTCAAGCTCAGAAAGGCAGGTGGGGCCAGAAAGGTGAGAAAACCACCAATGGCAACTTTGAGAGGGGCCCTGGGAGCTGGGGCCAACACTCCAAGGAAGGATGGGCTTGTCTCGGGTCAAACAGAACTTCCATGGAGTGGGATCCGCACTGTCAGAGGAGGAGGGCAGGCAGGTCACAGCCTAACCGCTGAATGCAGAATGCCGCAGGCCTCACTGGACCAGTGGCCAGCTCAGAGGGGCTTCTAGTTCCAGTGCATCCTGCCCTGGATTTTCAAAATGTAGGCTTGCAGCAGAATTACCTGGGCTGCTTGTTATACAAATCCCATCACCGGCCATCTAAGTGCTCAGGTGCATCTCTCAGTATCTTTGCCATGAATGAGTCAGACTCTGCATGTGAAACACTTGGCAGGTGGTCCTGGGACACCCTGTTCCTGACTTCAGGTGGACACCTGGTGCCACGAAGGGGAAAGGAAGGGAAGCGCTGGCCTCTGTTTCCGAGCAGACATCTCTCTGAGTCCTCAGGTTCCAGGCACTCGAATTTGGGGTCAGCCTGGGAGGCTGGTGGTCATTCCGGAAAACACACCTGCGGGGGTGATGAGGATGACAAGGGCAGGCAGAAGTGGTGAGGGTATGCAGCCTCTGTCTATGGAGCATGGAAAGCCTGGAAAGAGTCGTGGCATCAGGAGAGAGCTGGGTGCGCTGGAAGGATGCTCAGCCTGCATCGTCCAGCTTGGCTGCTGCCCCCCTCAAGTGCTCAGGAGTCCCCGGGAACTGGTGCAGTGGGCTCCTGCCTAGATCTCACTCTCTTCGAAGATCTCCTCCATGGTGTGCACCAGGGTGAAGTCGCCCTCGCTGCTCTCCGACAGGCTGCTGCCGCGGGGCCAGGCTACGTGGCCTTGACGGGGCGGGGCGCCCACCACCCCTAGGCCCTCCCGGGTCAAGTGCAGGAGCCGCCCACCACCGGGCGAGGGCTGTGCCTTCTGCAGCGACCCAGAGTTGGTCCCCTCCGAGAGCTTCTTGGGACATTTCCCCAGGAATCGGAAGTTCTTCCCTAGGACCCAGGCTCTGCAGCCTGAGTGGTGGGCTAGCAAGAACCGGGCCCACTGCTTCCGCAGCTCGGCCTTTACCTGCCGGGTGAGAAGAGAGCAGGGTTACTGCCTGGGAATCATTGAATCCTGCATCCACTCAGCAAATGTGTGTTGAGTGGCTACTCAGGACCACCCTTTGGAAACCTGCGTTCTCACTAGGGGAAGGGAACAGAGAAGCAGACACCTGTGAGCAGAGCAGAGGGTAGTAACACCTGATGCTGTTAGGCAGGACCATGGGAGGAGGCCACAAAAATATGAGACACAGTGTTTAGAAAAGGACTGTGTCAAGGTGGCATTTGAGACCTGCCTGGTGAATCAAGGGACCCTGTGTGAAGATACAGAAAAGGCAGCAGTGAGCAAGACAGACGAGGTTTTGCTGTCAAGCAGCTTAGATTCTAGTGGAAGGAGGCAGAGATCAATATTTAAACCTGGGATGGGGAGAGGGGAGGATGAAAGGGAGCTAGAAATCCCACCAGCTCCTAAGTCAGGAGCAAACTGCTCCAGCCTGGGCCCTTCCCCCTTTCAAGCCTCTTTCCAAGTGAGCAGAGAGCTGACTGGTGCTCTGCAATAATGATAAATATAACCATTGTTACGAGGCAGAGGACCTTTACCACACACACCCCAGGGTAACACTGCAGGGTAGGGACTGTTGCTACTCCCATTTTACAGGCTAAGGTTCCAAGAGCCATGGTGACCTAACGCAGAGCTCCTAAGCGGGTGAGTCTTCACAGCTTGATGCAAACTTTTGGACTCTAGACTTGCAGCTGGTTTCCTCTATCACACTTTGATCCTCCTGGCATAGCTCCAGCGGGGCCACGGTTGGGTTCTGTAAAGAAAACTCACCCCAACACCTTGCCCCTGGAGTCTAAGCTACCTCTTCTTCTCTCCACGGAACACCCAAGGTGCCCATTTGTCCCAACACATGCTGGCCACTGCAGGTCTCCCCATGGCACTGTCATATAAACTGAACCCTCCAGGGGGCAGCAGGATGCCAGCCCCAGCCTCGCAGGAAGCTAGAAGTCAGCATGGAAAACTTACCTCTCCATTAGCAAAGCAATACTGCCAGGCCACCAGTAGCCCCTGGAATGAAAGGAAGAGGTGGTGTGAAGTTCAACTCGGTAGAAGATGTGTCTGAGGGTCACTTGGAATGTCTGCAGGCCGGCCCTAGTCTCAGCAGCTTCTACAACAGACAGGCAGCTACTTGCTTGTGCTAACTAGAGTTAGTCTAGTTAGTACGTACTGGTGATGTTAACTCTGATTTCCATGGAGTCTCTTCTTACTTTGACACCCACCACCCACATCAGCCAAGGCATTTGCTTAGGTGGTCATAGGTCAATGATGTGTGTGTGTGTGTGTGAGTCGCTCAGTTATGTCCAACTCTTTGCAACCCCATGGACTGTAGCCTGCCAGGCTCTTCTATCCATGTGATTCTCCTGGCAAGAATACTGGAGTGGGTTGTCATTCCCTTCTCCAGGGGATCTTCCTGACCCAGGGATCAAACCCAGGTCTTCTGCATTGCAGGCAGATTCTTTACCATCTGAGTCACCAGGGGAAGCCCAGCACCATTTATTCAATTATACAAATACTGAAAAAGGCAACTGTCCCATTTCTACTTGTCCATAGTGGGCAATTAAGCTATTTTTGTATTTTGCCTGACTTGCATCCTTTCCTGACCCTCCCCCACTCCCTGAGCGTCTGGCAGGGCTGTCAATCATGCTGTCCTCATGTTCTGTGAAAGCTATCACCACCATAAGCTGCTCAAATGGTCGTGTGACCCTAGCAGGGCCAATCACAATTCTTTTCACCAACAAAGAAGGCTTTGTCTTTTCCCCGCATTGGCCAAGTTCAGAGTCAAAGTCAGTCTGGAGACACTCAAGGGCATCTCTCCTAGCCACACGGAGTGAGCCCCTCTGAGGATAAAGCCAACAAAGAGAAAAGCTGAGGCTGGAGATCATCAGGAGATGGGTTTCGGCGGTACTGCTATGGCTTTCCCAGAGACACAAGGGTCTCTGGGACTTAGGCTGTGTGTCTGATACACTGGAGCTCAATATGCGTGCAGGACCCAAGGGCTTGAGTGTTTATGGGAAGAACATCATAAAATGCCAGGACTTACAAGGAAAGGACACGTTTCCAAACAGAGAGTGAAGGTCATGGTGTAGGCTGACTCTTCCATCCCTCTTGATAACATTTCTCTCATCTGCTGTTGCTAGGGTGGGAGGTTTGGTGCTGGGAACGGAGTTGGAATTGAAAAGGAATTATAAAATGTTGCTGGGTTGGGGGGGGTTGATTTTTATGCTCGTCCTCATGGAAGCCAGAGATCGCCATGCGGGCTGATACGACATCAGTCACGTGTTTGGATTCTGCCCAGGGGCGGGGAATTTTCCTTCTCCTGGGCACCTTTATTCCATGGTTACAGAATGGCTCTGCTCTAGGGCTCCTAAAGGGGGCACAGTGCAACTAATTTTACCATTCTCACACACTCAGCCTCCTTGGAAGCTCAGAGCTGCTTTGTGCAGTTGGCAGGGCAGGTGTTATTTGCCCCTGGGTCTAGGATATTAGAATAGGGTGCTGGAACTCTCATGAATCAGTTGGCTAAAATAGGATTCCACATCACAAGCATCTCTTTCACTTCTTCGCGTTCCTGAGTCACGATTGGAGGAACATGCTGGCGTCTGGTTAATTCTCGTTTTGGATGAAGCAGGTGTGAAGGGCTCAGCCCCACGAGCAGATGGCTCTCACCCCGTATGTCGCACCATGTGGCAGTCTCTCCAGAGATCCCTTGAGAGCAGCGGGGGGCTGATGAAATCCTCTAAGTAATAAGACCTTGGGAGAGCGAAGCCCCCCCCCACACCAAAGCAGTTCAGTTCAGTTGCTCAGTCGTGTCTGACTCTTTGCGACCCCATGAACCGCAGCACACCAGGCTTCCCTGTCCATCACCAACTCCCGGAGTCCACCCAAACCCATGTCCATTGAGTCGGTGATGCCATCCAACCATCTCATCCTCTGTCGTCCCCTTCTCTTCCTGCCCTCAATCCCTCCCAGCATCAGGATCTTTTCCAATGAGTCAGCTCTTCGCATCAGGTGGCCAAAGTATTGGAGTTTCAGCTTCAACATCAGTCCTTCCAATGAACACCCAGGACTGATTTCCTTTACGATGGACTGGTTGGATCTCCTTGCAGTCCAAGGGACTCTCAAGAGTCTTCTCCAACACCGCAGTTCAAAAGCATCAATTCTTCGGCACTCAGCTTTCTTTATAGTTCAACTCTCACATCCCATACATGACTACTGGAAAAACCATAGCCTTGACTAGATGGACCTTTGTTGGCAAAGTAATGTCTCTGCTTTTTAATATGCTATCTAGGTTGGTCATAACTTTCCTTCCAAGGAGTAAGTGTCTTTTAATTTCATGGCTGCAATCACCATCTGCAGTGAATTTGGAGCCTCCCAAAAATAAAGTCAGCCACTGTTTCCACTGTTTCCCCACCTATTTGCCATGAAGTGATGGGACCAGATGCCATGATCTTAGTTTTCTGAATGCCAAAGCAGTAAGGAAAGGAAACTGTTGGGTCCAGTGCTGACTCCTGTGGCGGAGCCGCTAAGACACAGCCCACTGATTCTGCACCTGCTCACGTGCCCACCTGAGCTCCCACCCCTGCCGGTGGACAGGAGGGAGGAGCACAGGGGTGTTCAGAAGGAGGGCAGCCTCTGCCCCAGCACGAGGCTCTCGGTGTGCTTCTGGCTCTCTCTGGAGAGCCTGTCTGATTCCTCACCCGCCTCGGCAGTGCTCTGGGGGAGCAGGGCTGCAGGACCAAGTGATCAGTGTGGTAGCTGGTCTCCAGAGACCACCCCAAGGTTTTCTCCCCTCCCTTTATGTGACTCCGAACATCAAGAGGTGGATCTTATCTTCCCTGCCTTCGAGGCTGGGATGATCTTGTGACTCCTCCTGTGAGCACAATGTGGTGGGAAGTGACATTCTGGGAATTCTGACCCTCCCTCTTAGAACACTTGCTCTGGGGATTTTCTGGGAGTCCAGCTGCCACGCTTCAAGGCATACAAGATACATGGAGAAGCCACGTGGAGGAGGATGGAGGTTCTCTGATCCATATCCTCAGCGGCGCTCCCAGACGACAGCCCATGGCAACGTCCAGCGTGTGAATGAGCCGTCTTGGATGTTCCAGCTCAGTCCAGCCTTCAGATGTTTGCTCAGTTCAGTTCAGTTCAGTTGCTCAGTCATATCCAATTCTTTGCGACCCCATAAATCGCAGCACGCCAGGCCTCCCTGTCCATCACCAACTCCCAGAGTTTACTCAAACTCATGTCCATCGAGTCAGTGATGCCATCCAGCCATCTCATCCTCTGTCATCCCCTTCTCCTCCTGCCCCCAATCCCTCCCAGCATCAGGATCTTTTCAAATGAGTCAACTCTTCGCATCAGGTGGCGAAAGTATTGGAGTTTCAGCTTCAGCATCAGTCCTTCCAATGAACACCCAGGACTGATCTCCTTTACGATGGACTGGTTGGATCTCCTTGCAGTCCAAGGGACTCTCAAGAGTCTTCTCCAACACTGCAGTTGAAAAGCATCAGTTTTTCAGCACTCAGCCTTCTTCACAGTCCAACTCTCACATCCATACATGACCACTGGAAAAACCATAGCCTTGACTAGATGGACCTTTGTTGGCAAAGTAATGTCTCTGCTTTTTAATATGCTATCTAGGTTGGTCATAACTTTCCTTCCAAGGAGTCAGCATCTTTTAATTTCATGGCTGCAATCACCATCTGCAGTGATTTTGGAGCCCAAAAAAATAAAGTCTGACACTGTTTCACTGTTTCCCCATCTATTTCCCATGAAGTGATGGGACCAGATGCCATGATCTTCGTTTTCTGAATGTTGAGCTTTAAGCCAACTTTTTCACTCTCCTCTTTCACTTTCATCAAGAAGCTTTTTAGTTCCTCTTCACTTTCTGCCATGAGGGTGGTGTCATCTGCATATCTGAGGTTATTGATATTTCTCCTGGCAATCTTGATTCCAGCTTGTGCTTCTTCCAGCCCAGCATTTCTCATGATGTACTCTGCATATAAGTTAAATAAGCAGGGTGACAATATACAGCCTTGGCATACTCCTTTTCCTATTTGGAACCAGTCTGTTGTTCCATGTCCAGTTCTAACTGTTGCTTCCTGACCTGCCTATAGGTTTCTCAAGAGGCAGGTCAGGTGGTATGGTATTCCCATCTCTTCGAGAATTTTCCACAGTTTATTGTGATCCACACAGTCAAAGGCTTTGGCATAGTCAATAAAGCAGAAATAGATGTTTTTCTGGAACGCTCTTGCTTTTTTGATGATCCAGCAGATGTTGGCAATTTGATCTCTGGTCCCTCTGCCTTTTCTAGAACCAGATTGAACATCTGGAAGTTCACGGTTCACATATTGCTGAAGCCTGGCTTGGAGAATTTTGAGCATTACTTTACTAGCATGTGAGATGAGAGCAATTGTGCGGTAATTTGAGCATTCTTTGGCATAGCGTTTCTTTGGGATTGGAATGAAAACTGACCTTTTCCAGTCCTGTGGCCACTGCTGAGTTTTCCAAATTTGCTGGCATATTGCATGCAACACTTTCACAGCATCATCTTTTAGGATTTGAAATAGCTCAACTGGAATTCCATCATCTCCACTAGATTTGTTCGTAGTGATGCTTTCTAAGGCCCACTTGACTTCACATTCCAGGATGTCTGGCTCTAGCTGAGTGATCACACCATCGTGATTATCTGGGTTGTGATGATCTTTTTTGTACAGTTCTTCTGTGTATTCTTGCCACCTCTTCTTAATATCTTCTGCTTCTGTTAGGTCCATACCATTTCTGTCCTTAATCGAACCCATCTTTGCATGAAATGTTCCCTTGGTGTCTCTAATTTTCTTGAAGAGATCTCTACTCTTTCCCATTCTGTTGTTTTCCTCTATTTCTTTGCATTGATCCCTGAGAAAGGCTTTGGAACTCTGCATTCAAATGGGAATATCTTTCCTTTTCTCCTTTGCTTTTCACTTCTCTTCTTTTCACAGCTATTTGTAAGGCCTCCTCAGACAACCATTTTGCCTTTTTGCATGTCTTTTCCATGGGGATGGTCTTGATCCCTGTCTCCTGTATAGTGTCACGAACTTCTGTCCGTAGTTCATCAGGCACTCTGTCTATCAGATCTAGACCCTTAAATCTATTTCTCACTTCCACTCAGATGTTTCCAGCCTCATTCAAAGATGACATGTATCAAAAGGATCACTCTGACAGCCCAGCTCATAGAATCATTCAGGATAATAACATAGTTACTGCTGCAAGCTATGACTTTTGGGGCTAGTTTGTTACACAATAATGGGTGACCCAAACATGCTTCCAGTCACCAGAGAGTTTGATAGGCTAGGATTCTTTCTCAGAAATCTGACCCACAGACTCCACATGAGTGTCTGATCTTCAGCTGGCTTTGGGTACGTGAAATCAGGTGATCCAGGGGTCACTTGACGGATCAAGCTTTCTGAGGAAAAAAGGGCACCAAATACTTCTGACAGAACAGCTGTAGGCTTTTGTTTTGTTGTTGCTGTTTCTCATTTGGGATTACTTTTTAAAGAAGATTAAGACCAAGCAACATAGGAAACCCAAATGACTAAACTATAGCCTTTGAAATCCCCCAAAAGATTGAAATAAACATGGTTTCAAAATGAAAAAAAATTATCAGTGTGTGCTCTGTCTCTGCTCAAAACCACATGCCATTCAGCTGTAACAGAAGGAAAAAAGAGCCGTCATCCAGTGACCCCTACCATACCTCAGGCTCTGTCTCCCTGGCCTCTGGTGAGTGTGCAGTGGTCAGGTGCATTTTCTCACTCTGCCCACAGAATCTCAGTAGCTGACAGTGTCTGCTGGTAGTGGCTTCAGGACTCTGGCGTAGGGACTTCCCTGGTGGTCCAGTGGCTAAGACTCCATGCTCCCAATGCAGGGAATCCAGGTTCAATCCCTGGTTAGAGGACTAGGTCCCACATACAGCAACTACAGTTTACATGGTACAACTAAAAGATTCTGCATGCCTCCACTAAGACAAGGTGCAGCCAAATACATAAATAAAAATAAATATTAAAAGAAGGACTCTGATGTAGGAAGCTTGGTTCTGACCTTCACAGAGCACCTCAGAAGCCCTACTGCATAGTGGCTACAAGCAAGGCTTAATCTCTGAATGCAAATCTCATCTCTGCTACTTGTTGGCATATGCAAAAGTTCCTCTGAGCCACAGGTCTTTCAACTATAAAACGATAGAATAATCACTCCCTCACAGTGAGAATGTGAGGATTCAATGACATCTATTTTGACCCAAACAAAACCACTTCTGGTGGCAAAGAATTCCCCTGCCAATGCAGGAGATGCAGGAGACGTGGGTTTGATCCCTGGACCAGGAAGATCTCCTGGAGAAGGAAATGGCAATCCACTCCAGTATTCTTGCCTGGAGAATCCCATGGACAGAGGAACCTGGTTGGCTACAGTCCATGGGGTCGCAAAGGGTCAGACATGACTGAGCACAGCACAGAAAATCACTTCAGCTAGCCTCAGCCATCCGAGCCTTCAAAGCTTAGGCTCTAGATGAGTGGGGAAGTCATCTAGAAAGTTCAGCCCATGAATCTCATGGAAGAGAGGTGACAGACCTACTATGTCCTACCTGGATTCCTGACCCCCAGAGTCATGAGAAATAATAAAGATGACTGTCATTTTAATCTGCTAAGTAATGGATGACAATTTAAGCGATGGATGAGCAAAATGCCTAGGTACGTCAGCCACAGCTGGCCTCTTGTTTCTAGTTTCAGCTCCCACACAACTGTCAAGGTTCAAGAGCCTCCTGGTCTCTACTCACTGTTCATTTTGCCCAAACTCTGTGGAGAACCCAGCAAAAATAGGCATTTGATAAAAGACTCCATACTGACACTTGCAGAGAAAATGACTGTGAGTCACACCAACTATTACAGAGCAGGAAACAAACCACTTTTCCTTTCATAGTCACCAAGTCATGCTGGCAGGATTAAAGCAACATTTCCCTCTCCACACCCTCCTAATTTGAAAGGCCCTTGCTGATCAATCCTGCCGTTACTTGAACCCTTTTTGCACCTGCAGGCTCTCAAAATTCTGAGTCTGTCTGGATCAAAGGCATTAGGCTTTCTACAAAGGTAAGAAGTCCTTGTTCAGACATCTACTTACATGGAAGGAGCCCAGGGTCAATTGAATGTAGAGTCGTATAAGTCTTGGAAATCCTTCAACTTGATCGTCAGTGATGAAAGAGAAGAGAATCTCATGAACACCCAATAGAGGGATGAGAACCAGTGTGGACTTGGCCAATCTGCAAATAACAACCGAACAGGTGTCATGAAAGCCACCCTGGGAACAGGCAACATTTCCTGCTCTTCTGTGTACCGATTGTGCTTAGTCGTTCAGTCATGTCTGACTCTTTGTGACCCCATGAACTGCAGCCCGCCAATCTCCTCTGTCCATAGGGGTTCTCCAGGCAAGAATACTGGAGTGGGGTTGCCATTCCCTCCTCCAGGGGGTCTTCCCAACCCAGGGATTGAACCCAGGTCTCTCGCATTGTAGGCGGATTCTTTACCATCTGAGCCACCAGGGAAGCCCAAGAATACTAGAGTGGGTAGCCTATCCCTTCTCCAGGGGGAATTTCTCAACCCAGGAATTGAACTGGGGTCTCCTGCACTGCAGGGGGATTCTTTACCAGCTGCGCTACCAGGGAAGCCCTTTAGTGTAGCTCTAATCGTATTGATAAATAGTTGGGTTTTGTTTGTCTCCTTGGGTACCTACACATTGAATGCTCTAAGAGCCAGTATGGTCTTGTTCACAGATGCATCCCCACACCTGACTCATGGAAGATGCTCAGAAAACATGAATTAGATGGATGAATGAATGAATGGATTCCCCCATACAGATTATGATATGCCTACATTTTTTTTAATATTTATTTATTTATTTGACTACAACAGGTCTTCATTGTGGATGCAGCTTCTTTAGTTGTGGCATGCAACTTCTTGGTTGCAGCATGTGGAGTCTAGTTCCCTGACCAGGGATCGAACTCTGGCCTCCTGCATTGAGGGCACGGAGTCTTAGCCACTGGACCACCAGGGAAGTCCCATACCTACAGATCTTAACATTTTGTTTGATGGGTATATTTACATGTACATGGTTGTCCCCCTGGGACATTACACAAGTTTCCTATTACCTGGCTAGCAAGTGCCTCTACTTCTTCCTCTATTCAGGACTTCCAATGTCAATGCCTTACAGAGCCTGAGAAGGGAAAGAAAATGACTTGCCCAGGGTCACACAGCCACTAAGTGGTACCTCCCAGCCTGGAAGCGGGGTGTCTGACCTCACACTCAGGCCTTGCACACTACAAGCAGGATTTCACCATCTGTCCCCATGCTGCTCCCAACCCGACAGCAAGGGCAGCAGGAAATGAGAAACTGATCCTTCTCGTAAAAAGCACCGTGTGGACACTTGCTGTTGTATACACTCTACACAAAAAAGACAAACATTCCTTTGTACCACCCACGTGCAAATGCACAGCTGGGGCCCAGACATTCCGTACCGCATACCGGCGGTTCCCAAATGGGCTATTAGAACTCCTACAAAGCTTTGAAAAAAATATATATATATATATAAAATATATATATATATATATATATATATATATATTGGTTGGCTCTCAATACAGCTTCCTGGGCCCCGTGTCAACCCCCTGAGTCTCTGGACGTTGGGTCCAGGGAATGAGGATTTGTAAAGGACTCTCCATGGGATACCAAGCAGCCACATTTGGAAACAACTGCTCTTCACTGTTGAGCAGCTTCTTAATTTCAAACTGACTACATGAGCAAAGGTGACTCACATTTGGGGCATAAACAAAGCTACTGTCTGATACACATTTGGGGAAAAAAAGAGCTTAAATGTAATGATTTTTTTTTTTTTTTTGCCCAAGTCACTTGTCTTAAAGGGCCAGACTAGAAGAAGATTCCTTTCTCCTCACTGAATAAAAACCCCGTGGAGTTAAAGATGTGGAGGGACTTCCCTGGCAGTCCAGTGGTTAAGACTTTGCACTTCTGCTGCAGGGGGTGAGGGTTCAATCCCTGGTCAGGGAACTAAGATTCCACATGCTGCATCTTGAAATAAAAAAAAAAAAAAAAGATGTGGGAACAGAGAGAGTCAGCAGCCCTCATGCGCAGTATCTTCAGGGAGATTTAATTTTATCTAAGAGAAAGCATCTACTATGAATCTTGTGTTTGAATGTTATCAATGAAATAAAAACCCTCACCTTTGTACCCTGAAAGGACCTACAGCCAATGAGAGTTGAGCAGGAGTCACCAAGCAGGGGGACACCTCCCAACCCTAGCACGTGGGCTGAGCGTCCCAGGACCAAGCACCGGGACTGAGGAGTAGAGAATCTGAGATGCAGCCACCGGTTACGTGGTCCTCCTGAGCCGAGCTCACGCCTACTAGCGCTCCCACACCTACCTGTGCACACTCACTTAGCTGAGCCACATTAATGTATTCCCAAGCAGAGACTATGTCAAGAGTTTCGGGGTTTGCTTGTTTCTCTAATTTCCAGGAGTGGTTTAAATCCCTTTAGCTCAGAGATTGCAAATTGGCATCCATGGGTTATATTTGACCTGCTGACAGCTTTTGCTTATGCTAGGTAGTGATCTTTGCTATTGCAGCTGCCCTTAAACAATGAGATTTCAAGCAAAGAGGTCCAGACGTTCAGCTTCTTTTGAAAAGTGGGGAGATCTGGCCAGGCTGGGCCCCAATTCCTTGTTGCCAATCGTCATCTACAGCCTTTAGAGGGAACACGGTTTCTCCAATCCAAACAGACTGGCCCTTGTAAGCGTGTGAGTCTTTGACCCTTGCTCTGAGTTATTTTAAAAATATGTATTTATTTATAAAAATATTAAAATATGTATTTATTTATTTATGGGTTATTTAAAAAAAGATTTATTTAGCTGTATTGAGTCTTAGTTGTGGCACATAGGATCTAGCTCCCAGACCAGGGATCAAACCCACACCTCCCTGCATGAGGAGCTCAGAGTCTTAGTCACTGGACTACCATGGCAGTCCCTATTTTGGATTTTAATAACACATACTTTCATGCATGTCTTATCATCAACTTATTCTCAGGGTTATGCTATGACATTATGTTTTTTAAATAAACTGTTCATCTTGAAGTACTTTTAGATCTACAGAAAAGTAGCAAAGATCGCACAGAGGATTCCCACATACCCTTCACTGTTTCCCCTAATGTTAAAATCTTACAGACCCATGGGACCTTTGGCAGCATTAAGAAACCAGTGTTGGCACATGGCCAATAACTATCCTCCAGACTTTACCCAGATTTCACCAGCTTTTCCAATAATGTCCTTTTCACATTCCAGAATCCAATCCAAAGTCCCCACACTTAGCATGGAAGAATTGTTAAGGAATGATCATCTTCAAATGACTTTTTGGGTCAGTTTAGTAACTGCTATCTCTCTGTGCATATTCCAAAGAAATTTCCCATTCCTCATATGATTCTGAGTTCTCTTTGGACAAAAGACTATTTACGTCTCTGTTTGGATGAAAATTCATAAACACCTATAGCAGCTCCTCTTATGAACTGTGTTTATGCCCCTTTTTCATCTACAGTCATTTGTTTATTTTAATGGCTTAGTTTATTGCAATCGGTTAGCTCTTCAACTGGAGAAGCAAATGGCAACCCACTCCAGTATTCTTGCTTGGAGAATCCCAGGGACAGAGGAGCATGGTAGGCTGCCGCCTATGGGGTTGCACAGAGTCAGATACAACTGAAGCGACTTAGCAGCAGCAGCAGCTGCAGCTCCTCATCAAATGTTTATTAGGCATCTGTTCTGAACATGTGAGCGAGTACAGAGAGGAGGAGCTGGGGTCAAAGGCAGTGGGACACGAAGACAGTACCTGGGACCGGGGTTTGAATCCCAGTACCGCCGATTACCAGCGATGTGGCCCTGGGCAAATTATTTAACCTCTCTACCTGTAAAAAATGAGGATTATACTACTACTAATATCATATGAAATGCTAAAATAATAAAAATATTATTATTAATAATAATTCCTAACATTGCCATTTTAAGGACTAAATAACATGGGGCCAACCCTCAGACTAAACCATACCCGATATGTGATGCATGATCAATAACATTTAGTTGTCACTATTTTTAAAGAAGCCATCTCTCCCTCAGGTTGCTCACAATCTCAGTGACTCGGATCAATTTTTCTTCCATTTGTGACATTTTTCTGAAAGTCCTTTATAAGTTCACTAAGAAATGGTTCTGGGCTTCCCTGGTGTTCCTGTGATTAAGAATTTGCCTTGCAATGCAAGGGACACCAGTTTGATCGCTGGTGCAGGAAGATGTCATATGCGGGAGGGCAACTAAGGCCACCACAACTTTTGAGCCTGAACTCTGGAGCAACTACGGGAGCCCGTGCTCCACAACAAGAGAAGCCACTGCAATGAGAAGCCCACGCACCGTAACTAGAGGGTAATCCTGTTCTCCACAACTAGAGAAAATCTGCAGGCACAGCAACGAAGACCCATCACAACCAAAGACAGATAAATATATTTTTTAAAGATATGTACTTTAAAAACTAAAATAAAAATAAATGTTAAAAAAAGACATGATTCTCCTTTTCAAGTTCATTAAGAATCCTGCCCCATGCATCACACGGAAAGTTAAGATCATTTATCTAGGAGGAGCGTGCCACCTCCGTGCTGGGAACCACAAGGAACAGAGAACTCCCTCCAGGCTGAGGGTCTGCTGGGGTCTGTCCACAATCCAGAGACACTGCTCCCTCTCCGGGTCTGCCTCAGCTGTCCCTTGCCAGACCATGCAGCTGGGCTGGTTACAGTTTACTGCTTGAATGATGGAAGCCAGGGAATGAGGGATAGGATTACAGAAGGTTCTGGAGTCCTAGCAACTTGCCTCTTTGGTGAGTCTCAAGTGTGTCTAATTTAAACTTTCCTAAAATATACTCCTGGAGGGGATCCAAATCTTGAGAACTACATTCTGAAAGTTCTCGAAAACCTGGGAGAGTTGGAGGCCAGACTGTTCCTACCAGAGTTTGGACAAAATGCATTGGCTTCGTCGCCCCCTTCTCCTCATCCTAGCAGGGGCCCCAGTAGAGGGGGACGTGGAAGAGGAGGACCTTCCAACATGGGGGAGGGCAGTATGAGCTGGATGTGCTCATGGCCCCTTGAGGTGACAGGAAGCAGCCTTCCCAGAACTTAGAAATGAGGGAGTTAGCACTGCTCAGACAGAAAGATGGGCAAATGCATGATTCCCTGGACCAGGTGGTAAAATAAGGTGGCCTAAGAGACAGGCCCCTAGAGACTCCCCTGGTAGTCCAGTGGTTAAGAATCCGCCTTGCCATGAAGGGGCTGCAGGTTCGATCCCTGCTCAGGGAACTAAGACTCCACATGCCACAGGGCAACTAAGCTCAAGCACCACAACTATGGAACCTGTGTACGCTAGAGCCCACAAGCCACAACTAGAGAGTTCTTGTGCTGCAATGGAAGATCCCATATGATGTAACAAAGATTCGTGTGCCTCAACTAAGACCCGACGCAGTCAACAGATAAAAATAAGTTTTCAGATCTGGTTTCCTCAGTGTGTATGCCCAGAAGTGGTATTGCTGGGTCATATGGCAGTTCTATTTCCAGTTTTTTAAGGAATCTCCACACTGTTCTCCATAGCGGCTGTACTAGTTTGCATTCCCACCAACAGTGTAAGAGGGTTCCCTTTTCTCCACACCCTCTCCAGCATTTATTGCTTGTAGACTTTTGGATAGCAGCCATCCTGACTGGCGTGTAATGGTACCTCATTGTGGTTTTGATTTGCATTTCTCTAATAATGAGTGATGTTGAGCATCTTTTCATGTGTTTGTTAGCCATCTGTATGTCTTCTTTGGAGAAATGTCTGTTTAGTTCTTTGGCCCATTTTTTGATTGGGTCATTTATTTTTCTGGAATTGAGCTGCAGGAGTTGCTTGTATATTTTTGAGATTAATCCTTTGTCTGTTTCTTCATTTGCTATTGGAAGCAACCTAGATGCCCAGCAGCAGATGAATGGATAAGGAAGCTGTGGTACATATAACACCATGGAATATTACTCAGCCGTCAAAAAGAATTCATTTGAAACCAGTCCTAATGAGATGGATGAAACTGGAGCCCCTTATACAGAGTGAAGTAAGCCAGAAAGATAAAGAACATTATAGCATACTAACACATCGTATATGGAATTTAGAAAGATGTAACGATAACCCTATATGCAAAACAGAAAAGAAGACACAGAAATACAGAACAGACTTTTGAACTCTGTGGAGAAGGTGAGGGTGGGATGTTTCAAAAGAACAGCATGTATACTATCTATGGTGAAACAGATCACCAGCCCAGGTGGGATGCATGAACAAGTGCTCGGGCCTGGCCTGCACTGGGAAGACCCAGAGGAATCGGGTGGAGAGGGAGGTGGGAGGGGGGATCGGGATGGGGAATAAGTGTAAATCTATGGCTGATTCATATCAATGTATGACAAAACCCACTGAAATGTTGTGAAGTAATTAGCCTCCAACTAATAAAAAAATTTAAAAAAAAAAAAAAAAGTTTTTTTTTTTTAAAAAAAAGAAAGACTTTTGAGAGCCATTGTCTTGGATAACTCTGGAGAAGAGCCTGGACGAGGATGTCAGGTTGCTTAGAAACATACTTGCCATGGTCCAACCAGAAAATTCTATGCATCTGGTCCCATGGTCTGTGTATTCTGACTGTGTATCAGATTCTTCTAGGAACCCTCCTGTAAGAAGTCCATGGGTGGGGAACACTGGTGGTCCAGTGGTTAAAAATCTGTCTGCCAGTGCAGGGGACACAGGTTCCATCCCTGGTTGCGGATCTAAGATCCCACATGCCATGGGGTAACTAAGCGCCCGCAATCTAGAACCTGTGCTCACAACAAGAGAAGCCCCCGCGCACACAACTAGAGAAAGCCCGTACACCACAACAAAGACCCAGCAAAACACCCCCCGCCAACCCACAAGAAGTCCATGTGCTGGGGCTCCATCCCTCGATACTGAATCGAATACCCAGTGGAGGGGTTCACGAGTCAGGGCTTTGGGGCCGGCTATCTGGTGATGCTTAACATAGCCAGGATGGAAAGCTATCATAGGGCCACTGAGGGTCCGCAACTCGGGGACAGCCCAGTGGTCCATGGTGGGCTTTGGCAGGGTTTAGGCACTCTGTCTGTGTGGAAGGTGGTGCCTTGACATTTGTCTACCCCTGTTTCTGCCTCTTGGGAGTGCTGTTCTCTGATGGGTTTTCACGGTAACTGGGTTCCCTGGGTGCCTGGTTAGTGAGAGGATTCCCCAGTGAATGGACCCAGGCAGGGTAGGAGGGAGAAGCCCTGCTCTTGGTCTTGGACCTCCGCCCTCAGAGAGGGGTGAGAGACTTAGCCTTGGGAAAAGGGCCAGAGAGGCTGTCAGCCACTTACAGGCTCGGCCAGAGGCGCCCAGAAAGACACATAGCTCTGTGTGGTCCAGGCCAGCCCAAGTACCCCTGGGCAATGGGGGTTTGCATAATATCTGAGCCAACAACTGTATATAATTGCCTGGTCCTGAACTGTATGTGTTTATGCTTCTGGAACTCTTGAGGATAGGGGGTTACGCTGATAGGATTTGGGGTCTGAAAACCCCAGGCAAATACTATTCATTTAATCCAATTAGATTACAACACATGTAACTAGGACCTCCTTTAACCCTCATCAGAAGTTGAGGATGGGTCTGGGGTGACTCTCCCGGGTAACACACCATAAAGCAGACCTGGGGGCCAAGCAACTTGCCGAAGGTCAACTCAGGGTGAAAGCCAGCATCGGCCCTCCTGATTCACTCTACACCCACATCCTCACCCTTGGTGAGTTGGAATGTGTGCTCCTCACAGATGGGGTCCCCATCCTATTTTCCTTTTATTTGAAAAACAGTGACAGCACATCATAGACCCTCATTGAATGTCTGTTGGAAAAATGAAAAACTACCTTCCTAGCGTACCTGGCTCAGGGTGGCTTCTGGCCTTAGAGAGGGAGAAGCCCAGCTATATAGCCACTCTCACGCACACCCCTGCCCCTGATCTGCCACGTGGACTAAAATCTCTAAGTTTTGAGCAAAACTTTGGGTTAAAACACTGCATCCCCAAGAAGCACACACATGCTACAGAAAGCAGAATAACTGGGAAAAGAGGAGGGGAGGGGGACCTTTGTCTTGGATTCATTCAGCATTTGATTGACAGCAACGCAAAGGTAAATAAACACCCATGATCTGACACTGTGAGATGGGACCTCGGTCACCATGGAAGCAGAACAAGGGATACAGCAAAAGTCAGTCCCAGAGAAAGCATGACTGTGTTAAAAATGTACTTCTTTGGGCTCCAAAAGTTTGTGGTCATATTACTCGAGGTCTTAAAAATACCCAAATACTCTCTTCTGAGTTGTTTCATTGTTGTTCAGCTGCTATGTCATGACCGACTCTTGTGATCCCATAGACTGTAGCCTGCCAGGCTTTTCTGTCCATGGGATTCTCCAGGCACAGACACTGGGGTGGGTTGCCATTTCCTTCTCCAGGGCCTTCTGAGTTACGCTATGTCCTTTATTCTGTTACCTCAAATAAGGCAACTGTCCAACTCCCCTTCATGTGATTCCTTCCTATCCCTATAAACCACCCATTCTTAGGGGCATTTTTCAGTTTCCTCCTGGGAATGTGTGTGCCCTTGATTACTCACCACTGACTTCATTTTCATGGGACCAGAAGGTCCTCGAACTTTAGCAAAAGCCTTACATGACACCCTGATGCTTTTTCCCCGAGGTGCTCTCGCAGACACCCTCATCTCAGGAGAGAAACATACGAATGCCATTTTCCCCCTTCCTGGGACATTAGCCAGAATAGCCAGAAGGGGTCAAAATAAACTTTGACTGTTCGGTACTGACCTCAGGCCACTCACCTGTATTTATAATCTCTGAAGCACATTTGATGAGCTCTGAGCTTAGAAATGAGAAGCTTGAGAATTTTCAGGAAGATGAAGAAATTGACCTTGAAAAAAAAAGCAGATATAAATAAGTGATGGACTCTATGTGGCTATGAATATCAAGGTCATCCTGGACCCGGCCATCAGATCCTTGTCCATGGAAATCAGGGGCAGGTTGGCAGTCAGCCAGTCAGGTAGTAATGGTCAGGGTAATCACCTTTCTCCCAAAGGCCATCTCAACTGAGAGCCTGGAGAGGATTCTAAAGAGTCACTTATCCTTCTGGTTCTTGGAGACCCACCGCAATAGCCATCTGAGAAAGGCAAATAGACATTTACATTACTATTTTTAATTAAAATTATTGAGGGACTTTCCTGGTGGTCCAGTGGTTAAGAATCCACCTTGCAATTCATGGGACACAGGTTTGATCCCTGGTGGGGGAACTAAGACCCCCACATGCCACAAGGCATTGACAAAATTTTTTTTAAATAAAAATAAGTAAAATAGAAAAGACTTTAAAATGCCTCTATGCAATGGAGAAAGAGCCCATAGAGATGGTGATCGGGTTACAGTTAATGGAATAAAGTCCTATAGACATTGAGCCAACACAATACTGATGTCCTTGTCTCAAACCACAGATTGAAACACAAGCTGAAGAATCCAACATGTACCTGTTATTACTTGTCTTATTGGCCTGGGGAAAATTGATACTCAAAGCTAAGAGGACAGGGTTTCAGGCAAGAGGCTATGTAACCAATCTGCAAGCCAACAGGGAAAAGGGAAATTCCCGGCCAAGGAATATTTAGCAACAGAACACTTAAAGGCAAACTAAGTGTAACCAAGTAATTTATCCCATTTAATGGGATATCTGTTTTTCATCACAAAGAGAAAACGTTGTGTCCTTGGCTTAGTGGCTTGTTGAACTTGGGCATTTTTCTTACAAAGTAAGCCTAACAGGGAAAGGCATATATTTCAGGGCATTAATTTCAACGAGGACTGTCTCTTAGGAAATGAAGGTTTGTGATGAGTGTGTTGATTCATTGTTCTTTGGGTCTTCCAGAGACCAGACAAGAGAAAATGGGCATCGACCAGTGACACGGAATGAATCACCAGCCTGGTGGACCGCAGAACCTCCATCCATCCAGGTGCCCCAGAACTCAGGGCTCAGCAGTCACAGTGGGATGGGATGGTTTGTCATCTGTACACCATCTGGAAAGGGGCTGAAGGAGGACTTTTTTTTTTAAACAAGTTTTTTTTTTTTGTCTGCACTGGGTCTCCATTGCTGTGTGCGGGCTTTCCCAAGCCACAGGGAGCGGGGGCTCCTTTGCGTCTTGGTGCACAGGCTTCTCACTGCGGTGGCTTCTCTCCCTCAGAGCACAGGCTCCAGGGCACATGGGCCCAGCAGTCATGGCTCCCAGGCTCTCGAGTGCAGGCTTCCATAGTTATGGCACACGGGCTTAGTTGCTGCTCCGTGGCATGTGGACTCTTCCCAGATCAGGGATTGAACCTGTGTCCCCTGCATTGGTCGGCGGATTCTTACCCACTCTGCCACCAAGGTCCTGAAGGAGGACATTTTTGAAGAACCAAGCCAACTCCTGTTGGATTCTGTGACCAGATGTGGGACACTTAGGATCCCAAACATATAAGGCTCTTTTTCCAGCCCTAGACAATATAGAATGCATTCAATTCAGTTCAGTTCCGTTGCTTAGTCGTGTCCCACTCTTTGTAACCCCATGGACTGCAGCACGCCAGGCTTCCCTGTCCATTACCAACTCCCGGAGCTTACTCAAACTCATGTCCATCGAGTCGGTGATGCCATCCAACCATCTCATCCTCTGTCATCCCCTTCTCCTCCTGCCTTCAATCTTTCCCAGCATCAGGGTCTTTTCCAATGAGTCAGTTCTTCGCATCAGGTGGTCAAAGTATTGGAGTTTCAGCTTCAGCATCAATCCTTCCAATGAATATTCAGGACTGATATCTTTTAGGATTGACTGGTTTGATCTCCTTGCTGTCCAGGGGACTCTCAAATGTCTTCTCCAACACCGCAGTTCAAAAGCATCAATTCTTCAGTGCTCAGCCTTCTTTATGGTCCAACTCTCATATCCATACATGACTACTGGAAAAACCATAGCTTTGACTAGACGGACCTTTGTCGGTAAAGTGATGTCACTGCTTTTTAATATGCTGTCTGGGTTGGTCATAGCTTTTCTTTCAAGGAACAACTGTCTTTTAATTTCAGGGCTGCAGTCACCACCTGCAGTGATTTTTGGAGCCCAGGAAAATAAGGCCTCTCACAGAATGCATACGGTCAGATGTACTGTTCTCGGTGACATTTCTTTGGCACCACCCAGCTGCCACGCTCAGATCTGGGTCTACAGGTTGGCAGGGGTGGTTGCAGCAAGGTGGGGGCTCAGAGTTTGATCTCATGGAACCCCAAACTCATCTGCCTCCCCGCCACCCTGTCAACCCCGCCTCCCCTCAACCCTCTCTGCTCCTGTTGCCTGGACTAAAATGCCTACATTAGAACTACTCCTTTGGGTTAAAACACTCCATCCCTAAGAGCGCTGCTGAAGGAAGGGCACACCAAAGGTGGATGGCTGGAGGGGGATTTCTCTTTCTTACCTGCTCACTCGTTCATTCTTTCAACAAGGAAGGATTCAATAAATACCTATGATCTGACTTGCTCTTATCATGAGAAGGAGAAGATGGGATACAGCAAAGGAAAACAACCCATGTGCTGCAACCACTGAAGCCCAAGCACCTAGATCCTGAGCCAAGAAGACCCACCCCAATGAGAAGCCAGCGCACCGCAACAAAGAGTAGCCCCACTCACTGCAACTAGAGAAAGCCCATGCTCAGCAATGAAGTGCAGCCAAAAATAATAAGTAAATATATGTTTTTTTAAAGGAATAAAGGCCCTTCCTCTGCAAGGTCTCAGAGTAGTGTCACCAAGTGACTCTAACCCTCAGCGCAGCTTTGGGTTAATAACGATTGATTGTATTTTTTTTTTCCCCTCTAAAAGAAGCTTCCTTAGTCTCCCCTCTCTCCTGCTAATGGTGTTGAAATCCAGGCCCTTTGCTTTGCTGTCCCTGGACTTGTCCATGACTGAAGACCCTGCAGGCCCAGGGTTTGTCCACATCGAAGACAGTTGCTAGGGGGTCACTGAGCTGACTACGGGTTTCTTTACAGAGTCTGAAAACCCAGAGAGAAGGAGGCTTAGGGTGTGAGCCTAGATTTAGGTCCTGAATCAAAACAAGAAGCTTCTTTCTTGTGGGAGAGGGGATTATATTACTTCTGCCACGACACAACACCCAAGAGGACTTTCTTACTTGTTTCTTCTCATTCAACAGATCCAAACCACGGCTCAGCATCTTCATCTCGAGGGATCTGGCCCAGGTTCTTTCTGAGCCAGAGAATTTGATGGGAGGCTGGGAAGGGGGTGGGGTCCTCCACAGCTGCTGAGCTCAGAGAGGGTAAAGGGTGGGTGGGGTGGTCCTCACCGTTACACAAAGCATCATGGGTCCTCGGATGATCCACCAGATTTTCTTATTCTTATTGTTTCCCCAGCACCTAAGGCAAAGAGTGGGCAGTAAAAGACTTACAGTTGAGACAGTAAAGACCCCGAGCTCCCTGGAAGAAGGCTCACTTGGTGTGGGGAGGGAGGACTCAAATCCCTTCTTATTAGGTTGATACTGTCAACTTTTATTTTTTTTTTGGCAAACCAAGAAAGTGGTCTTCATGCTAACAGCTCGCACTATATCCTTCTACATATTTTTCATGTTCACACAAACATAAACTCTTCATTATGTGGGCACACCTCATTTTCCTGTGCTTCACTTTGTTGCACTTTACAGATACTGCATTTTTTACAAATCGAAGGTTTATGGCAAGCTTGCATCGGGCAAGTTTATCGGCGCCATTTTTTCCAACAGCATTTGCTGTTGTGTGACATTCATGTGCGTCTCTGAGTCACATTTTGGTAATTCTCACAATATTTCAAACTTTTTCATTGTTGTTACATTTGTTACGGTGATCTGTGATCAGTGGTCTTTGATGTCACCGTGGTCATTGTTTTGGGGTGCTGTGAACTGTGCCCATATAAAACGTTGAACTTTATAAATGTGTGTGTTCTGACTGCTCCACCAACTGCCCATTCCCCCATCTCTCTCCCTCTCCTCAGGCCTTCCTATTCCCCAAGACACAAATAGTGAAATTAGTCCAATTAGCAATCCTACAAAGGCCTCTAAGTGTTCAAGTGAAAGAAAGAGACATATCTCTCACTTGAAGTCAAATGTTAAAACCGCTGAAGGTTAGTGAGGAAGGCATGTCACAAGCTGAGACTGGCTGAAAGTTAGGGTTCTTGCCCCAAACAGTTAGCGAAGCTGTGAACACAAAGGAAAAGTTCTTGAAGGAAATTAGAAGTGCTACTCCAGTGAATGCATAAATGATAAGAAAGCAAAACAGCTTTCTGGCTGATATGGAGACAGTCAGAGTCTAGAGAGAAAATCAAACCAGCCACAGCATTCCCTTCAGCCAAAGGCTGATCCAAGCAAGGTCCTAACTCTCTTCAATTCTATGAAGGCTGAGAGAGCTGAGGAAGTTGCAGGAAAAAACAATATGAAACTAGCTGACGTGGGTTAATGAGCTTTAGGAAAGAAGCCATCTCTATGACATGAAAGTGCCAGGGGAAGCAGCAAGTGCTAGGTGCAGAAGCTACAGTGAGTTATCCGGAAGATCTAGCTAAGACCACTAATGAAGGTGGCTACACTGAACAACAGATTTTCAAGATAGACTAAGCAATCTTCTATCGGAAGAAGATTCCATCCAGGATTTTCATAGCTAGAGAGGAGAAGTCAATGCCTGGTTTCAAAGCTTCAAGGGACAGGCTGACTCTCTAGTTAGGGGGCTAATGCAACTGGTGACTTTAAGTTGAAACCAGTGCTCATTTACATTCCAAAAATCCTAACTTGTACTAGACCTACCCTGCCTGTGATCTATACATAGAACAACAAAGCATGGATGACAGCACATCCATTTACGATGTGGGTTACTAAAAATTTTAAGCTCACTGTTGGAAACTACTCAGAAAAAAAAAAAATTCCTTTCAAAAATATTACTGCTCATTAACAATCCACCTGGTCACACAAGAGCAGTATATGAGAATATATGATCTTAGTTTCCGGACCAGGGATCAAGTTTACATACCCTGCATTGCAAGGCTGATTCTTAACCACTGAATCACCAGGGAAGTCCCTGTTTTGTTTTTAACTTCTGAACTTCTTTTTGTGTGTCTCCTCTCTTCAATCTCATTTGAGACATAAGAATCAGGGACACACTTTTCTTGTTCTTATATTTCTATCTTTACACATACCATTTTTTCAGTCTTCACCCAAGAGCTCCGATGAAGATGTACAATGGGATTAACATTGTTTTCATGCCTACTAGCATAAGGTCCATTCTGCAGTCCATAGATCAAGGAGTAACAGATGAATTACTACAAATCTTTGATTCTTTTATCTATATTCTTAAGTATATTCTAGAAGGGCCAAGTGGAAGGGAGTGGACACTCTCTTTGGGAAAATGATGTATTTCCTTATATTGGGGCCTATCTTGGAATGAGGCTTCCCAGGTGGCTCAGTGGTAAAGAACCTGCCTGCCAATGCAGGAGATGCAGGAGATGTGGGTTCGATCGCTGGGTCAGGAAGATCCCCTGGAGAAGGACATGGCAACCCACTCCAGTCTTCTTGCCTGTGAAATCCCACGGACAGAGGGAGCCTGGTGGGCTGTAGTCCACGGGGTCGCAAAGAGTCGGACACGGCTGAGCGCACAGCATAGCACAGCACATCTTGGACTAACTAGCTCACAGAAGTGTAAGAAGAGGCGAGGTACCTACCCTGTATTCTCCAGCCAGGCACGGACAATGCTCCAGGGCACAACGAAGAGCACCGGGAAGGCTGGGAGAAAACGTGGAAATGGAGTCAAGGGCTGGTTGGCCAAATTTGCCTACCGTCCACCCCACCCTGATGGGCCAAGCACACCTGGTTAAAATTACAAAAACCCAGACATCATAGAATCGTGGACTGTGAGAGCTGGGGAGACCTACAGATGGCACAGAGCCATCCAATTTTTGGGAAATTCAGGAGGCAGACAGGAGCTACCTGTCACAAAGTAGCTTAGAGTAAATCCAAAGACATTCATCAAGCCTCCTGAATCTCAGGCCAGAGTTAGGCCCTCTGAATACTGCAGCCTCACCTTCCCCGAGAATCTATGGCAGCAGAGGCTCCAGATCTCATCCTGGAGACTTGGTTGGCCCATGGACTGAATGTTTGTGTCCCCCAAATTCATACATTGAAGTCCTAACTCCCAATGTGAGAGAATTTGAAGAAGGGACCTTTGGAGGTAATTTGGTTTAGATGGCATGTGTGTAGGGGCTGGTCATCATGATGGGATTACTGTCCTTATCAGAAGAGACCAGAGACCTTGCTTTCTCTTTCTCTGTCTCTACAATGATATGAGGCTGCAGCAAGAAGGCAGCTGTCTGCAAGCGAAGAATAGGACCTTCATTGGAACTCAACCATCCTGGTACCACAATCTCACACTTCTCAGCCTCCAGAACCTTGAGAAATAAACGTCTGCATTTTAAGCCACACAGTCTATAGCATCTGTTATGGCAGCCCTAGTAGATACTACAGTTGGGGACAGGTTAGGAGGAATGTCATCTGATTCTACCAAAAGCCTTCCCAAATTTTTAATGTTTGCATTGGGTCTACAGCACTTATATCTACATGCATGTACATGCGGGTGTGTGTGTACACACACACACTACCCCTCTCTTCAGAGTCTCTGGTCATTGAGGAATTATCTGTCCCAGAAACCTCCTTCCAAATCTATCCAAAAGCTCTACTGGGCTCCCATGTTCAGACAGATCCCCAGTTCAGGTCACTCACCCCAACCCACCAGCAGGTATCTGGGCCACAGCCGCCTTTCTGAAAATACTATGGGCTCCAGCAGGGTGTGAAGGTAAAGGCCTTCGACCAGCAGCCATGAATAATTGGTGCCCACAAAGTAGTGTAAAAGGATCTGGGCCGAGCGGCAGGAGGCAGAAATCTGGAAAAGACAGAGCATCTGGGGGTGAGTGCAGGCTCCTCAGCATCTGGCCCACAGCGGAGGGGAGAAAGGCCTCCCCACACAAGTCCCTCCCTCCGGACTCCCCTCTCTCTAGGACAAGTAGATTTTTAGACACAGTGCTATGGCACGCTTTATTAATAGACTACAGCACACTGTAATACACCATGTTCAGTGTTCTTGTTATATGCACTCCCTGCTCTGCTTGGTCGCTCAGTCATGTCCAACTCTTTGCGACCCATTCTTGGGACAGTGGCTTTTAAAAAAAAAATCAGGTGATGTATCTCTTACCAGAAAGACTGACACCCCTTTCTCTCTCTCATCCACTCCCCAGCCTCATCTTCCTGCTCTCTGATTCCCAGGACTGATCCAGGCAGAGCCCAGGGATAAGGAAGCACATACCTCCGACATGTAGGACAGCCACCCTTTCTCACTGTTGGGCTTCTTGGAGTAAGATTTGTATAAGATGACATCTTTCACCAGCACAGCCAGGGCTTTCAGGATGAAAGAGGCAAACAAGTTCATGTGGATGTAATTACGTGTGCAGTGGAGTTTTCTGGGCAGGGAGAAAACCAAGGATCTTCCCTCAGAAAAGAAAGGCTCAGACCAACAGGCGTGTGCCTGAAACCTGTGTATGTGCCACCGAAGGGCACAGGTTCAGAGTGTAGGCTGCAGAACTGGATGGGTGGCGTAAAGGATCTTACCTCTCTCTGCCTCACTCTCCTCAGCTGTAAGATGGGGAGAATAACAGGTACCATTTTTACAACATGTTCAACATGCCAGGCTACATTCCAAGCTATTTGCATGTGGATGTACTTAAGGGCATCCTTACTCCTTACAACCACTGGAGGAAGAGGTAGGCTCACTATTCTGATATTCCAAATGGGGAAAATGGGGCAGAAAGTTTAAGTCCAGAGTCCCAGAGCAGTAAGTGGCAGAGGTGAGATTTAGATTCAGAAACTCTGAGGTCCGTATTTGACTCTCCAAGACTCTCCTCCCTGTAAGGACAAGGGCACTCACAGCAAAGGCTGTAGGAGGAATCAACCAGTTAATGGGTGAAAAGTGCTCACACAGCACCTGGCACATAAGAAGTGCCCAGAAAATGTCAACTCATGACCTCCCTCACCCACCTGGAGCCTCCAGCACCAGCCGAAGTAAAACTGCATCCTTGGTCTCTCTAGGCAAAAGGGCCCTTTTCCATCACTGTGTCCTCAGAGCCCCGCCTATGCCCCTGTGTGGCTCATGTCCAGCCCTGCCTCTCTCTAGAGCTATTATTACTTTTTTAGTTTCCAAAAAGATTTGAGCAGGTCTTTGTGTTTCATGATTCATGCATTCTTCTCCCTAGACTGGGCAGGGACTGGGTCTTGCTCTCCTCAGAGCCAGAGACAAAAATGAAGACATGGTCGACCCAGGCTCTGCTCAAGTTACTTCTTCTGGGGCTGGGCAGTTATCTTCTCCTGGCCTTGTTCTGAGACTTTGGGAATGTGAGTGGAGGTGGTCACTGACAGCAGTGGGCACAGGCTATGGAATTCTCTCCTGTTATTCAATGATTGCTCTCCCACTGGGTCAGGTGGTCATGACTCCGCTCTCTGCTCCAGGAGCTAAAGAACATCATGGGATTGAGGGGGCGGGGGGGAGCCAGAACTGGACCTTGCAGAGCCCAGGTGGGAGCGGCTCTGGAACCAGCATCCAGGGTCCCCCCATCCAGGTCTCTGCATCTGTGTTGAATGCTCAGAGACAGCCTTGGAGGGTTCCTTAAGGGGTCTATAAGTATCTCACTTGAGTGACTTCTAAAATGACTTAGTAAAATGCACTCCAGTTTTGGATTCTGAAAAACACTACGATAAAGGAATGAAAGTGCTCAGCCTCTGGACCACCTGCTTATGATCTTGGCTCCATCACTCACCAGCTGTGTGACTGTGGGCAAGTCACTTCATCTTCCTGTGTTTCAGTTAACTCACTCATAAAATGGGGGTGATAATAAGGCTAATCTCCAGGGATTAGAATTCATCTTAATTCTGATTAGAAATAGACTTAAATGACTTAATACATGTAACATGCTTTAGAATAGGGACCGGCATCCTCAAATGGTTAATGGCTAATTGGAGTCCAAGGGTCCTGGGTTAAAACCCCAGCTCTCCCACTCACTAATATGCTTGGGGGAAGTTCCTTAATCTTGTCCATAAAAATAGTGCATCCAGTGGAGCTATGGTGAGAATGGGCTGTGGCAGTCATGGGAATGTACGATTAGGAGTTTAGAGCAGGAGTTTAGAGCATGCGTATGTACAACTAGGACTTTAGAGCAGGGACTAGGAGTTTGGGCAGAGCTCAACTAATCCAAAGAGACAAAGGCAGAGTTGGGAGGCCCAGATTCCAGTCCGAGCTGTGCTTGGCAACCCAGGGTAGCTCAGTACCTCCCCCGAGACCTCCCAGATCCCTTCCCTTTGCCTACAAAAATGGGATGGATGGACTGGAGACTGTCTCAAATCCCCTCCAGCTCTGACGAGCCATGAAATCACCCAGCCTGGTCTCCTGTCTTCTCAAGGGAGCCAGTGAGCACATGCCTGGATTCCTGCCTGAGCACGTGCAGGCAGCAGCTCCACTCACCGAAGAAACAAGAGGAGGGTGAGAGCCAGGAAGAGCGAGACGATGGAGAGAGAGTAGCCCACCGTGTACAACAGCTGCAGTATCGACAGCAAGGTGCGGTGTTCAACCTGAATGCAGAGGAAGAGCAGACATGACCGGTCAGCCAGGCAGCTATGGTGTCCAGCCCCTGGATCCATGCCCCCAACCACCGAGGATCTAGGTTTGAACCCGAGGAGACGTGTTGACACCATAGCCCTCTGGCACATCTCAGAGCTCAAGGAACCTTCATGAGTGAAGAACCCACCATGGGTCTCACCTCCGTGGTTGGTCCCACCACCCAGCAGTGATGCACCAAGATTCACGATATCCTAAGAAAAACTGTGTCCAGGACCAGAGGGTGCCTTGGGAATGAAGACAGATTCTTTGCCCCTGGATGTGCTGTTCCTAGAGTGTAGGGGCCTCTCTTTCTGGAAGACAGGGCCAGGCTTCCATCTAGATGTCTCCCTCCTAAAGTAACTCTTCATAGATGATCCTTTAAACAAAGACCCAGTTAAACACTGGAATATTTTCTGAGTCCCAGGATAACCCGATGTTGAACAGAGGATAGTTTACTTGAAATTCTGTGGGATTTCCTAATGGAACACCTTCTCACTCAATCTTGTGCATGTAGCCATCAAGATTATGTTTCTGAATAAATTTTTGCACAAGAACCCACAGTTAATACATATTATCTGCTAGATTATGCCTAAACTTGTCTGCATAACCTTAACAGAAGTTCATCAGCTTCACAGAAGTATAATTGGGATACAGCAAACTGCACATATTGAAAGTATAAACCTTGGGGAATTTGGACATGACTATATTTCTGATGTCATCACCACGTTCAAGATAATGAACATTTCCATCACCTCCCCAGAGTTTCCTTGTGACCCTTTGTAATTCATCTCCTCTCATTGTTTCTTGCCCTTAGAGACTAGTTTGCATTTTCTAAAATGTTTATAAATGGAACCTTGTAAGTGTTCAATTTTCTGTCAGGCTTATTTCCCTCGGAGTAATTATTTAGAGATTCATCCTTGTCATAGCGTGTATCTTAGCTCATTCCTTTGTTGTTGTTCAGTTACTCGGTCGTGTCCGACTCTGCAACCCCATGAACTGCAGCACGCCAGGCTCCTCTGTCCTTCACCATCTCTCAGAGATTGCTCAAACTCATGTCCATTGAGTCAGTGATGCCATCCGACCTTCTCATCCTCCCCTTATCCCCCTGCCCTCAATTTTTCCCAGCATCAGGGTCTTTTCCAATGAGTCATCTCTTCACATCAGGTGGCCGAAGTATTTGAGCTTCAGCTTCAGCATCAGTCCTTCCAATGAGTATTCAGGGTTGATTTCCTTTAGGACTGACTGGTTTGATCTCCCTGCTGTTCAAGGGACACTCAAGAGTACTACTCAGCCAGCATTTTTTGACAACATGGATGAACCTCGAGGGTATTATGCCAAGTGAAATAAGTCAGACAGAGAAAGATAAATACTGTATGATTTCACTCGTATGTGGAATATTAAAAATGAACAATCAAAAGCAAACAAAAAATAAATGATCAAACCAAACAAAAACAAACATGTATACACAGAGAACAGAGTGGTGGTTATCAGAGGGGGAGTGGCAGGGGGAAGGGTGAATTGGGTAAAGAAGATCAACTCTATGGTGATAGATGGAAAGCAAACTTGTGGTGGTGAGCATGCTGTAGGGTTTACAGAGGTAGCAATACAAAGTCGTTCACATGAAACTTAAATAATGTTATAAACCAGGATTACTGTTGAGTAGTATTCTATTATGAATATACCACGATTTACTTATGCAGTCACCCATTGATGGACTTTTGGATTGCTTTCAGAGTTTAACTTTCACAAATAAAGTTGCTCTGAAAACTTCTGTACAAGATTTTATGTGGACACAGGTTTTCATTTCTCTCAGATAAATGTCTAGAAATAGAATTACAGGGGAGCATGGTATATGCTTTAACTTCTTAAGAAGCTGCCAGACTGTTTTCTAAATAAGTTGTATCAGTTTACATTCCAACCAGAGTGCCAGCTGCTCAAGAATCGACTAACATTTCCTGCAGTCAGTCTTTTACATTTCTGTCATTCTAATGGGTGTGTCCTAGCGTCTTATGGCGGTTTTATTTGCACTTCGCTAATGATTAATGATGTTGAGAATCACTTCATGTGCTTATTTGCCATCTGTATGTTTTATTTGGTAAAGAATCTGTTCAAATATTTGGCTGTCTTTTAAACTGGATCATTGGTCTTAATTTTGAATTGTAAATCTTTATATATTCTAGACATAAACCCATCAGATACATGTTTTGCAAGTATTTTCTCCCACTTTGTGGCTTGCCTTTTTATTTTTTTCAGTTCAGTTCATTCGCTCAGTTGTGTCTGACTCTTTGTGATCCCATCGACTGCAGCACACCAGGCTTCTCTGTCCTTCACCAACTCCTGGGGCTTGCTCAAACTCATGGCCATTGAGTCGGTGATGCCATCCAATTACCTCAACCTTTTCTCCTCCTGCCCACAATCTTTCCCAGCATCAGGGTCTTTTCCAATGAGTTCTTCACATCAGGTGCCAAAGTATTGGAGCTTCAACTTCATCATCAGTCCTTCCAATGAATATTCAGGACGGATTTCCTTTAATTGACTGTCTTGATCTCCTTGCAGTCCAAGGGACTCTCAAGAGTCTTCTCCAACACCACAGATCAAAAGCATCAATTCTTCAGTGCTCAACTTTCTTTATGGTCCAACTCTCACATCCATACATGACTACTAAAAACACCATAGCTTTAACTAGATGGACCTTTGTTGGCAAAGTAATGTCTCTGCTTTTTAATATGCTGTCTAGGTTTGTCTAAGTTTATTTTTTTTAAGTGTCTTTAAAAGAGCCTAAGTTTTCAATTTTGATAAAGTCCAATTTATCAACTTTTCTTTGGTCACTTGGTAGCCCTCTCAGTTATTAGCTAGACTGTCTTGGTACAGCAGAGTTTGTGTTTTAAGTGACCCTTATTCTACTTAATTTGTTGTTGTTTAGTTGCTAAGTTGTGTCCGATTCTTTGTGACCCCATGGACTGTAGCCTGCCAGGCTCCTCTGTCCATGGGATTTCAGGCAAGAATACTAGAGTGGGTTACTGTGCCCTCCTCCAGAGGATCTACCTGACCCAGTCATCGAACCCATGTCTCTTCTGTCTCTTGCATTAGCAGGTGGGTTCTTTACCACTGAGCCACCTGGGAAGCCCCATTCTACCTAATAATGGCCCCCCAAAGTAGTGATGCTGGCAATTTGGATGTGCCAAAGAGGTCATAAAGTGCTTCCTTTAAGTGAAGAGATGAAAGCTCTTGAGTTAATAAGGAAAGAAAAAAAAAAATCACATGCTGAGGTTGCTAAGATCTATGATAAGAACCAATCTTCTATCTGTGAAACTTTAGAGAATCAGTGGCACTTGTTGTCACACTTCAAACTGTAAAAGTTACAGCCACCATGCATGATGAGTGCACAGCTAAGACGGAAAAGGTATTAAGTGAGTACAGTTTTGAAAGACACTCACAGACACACACACAATATCCTTAAAAAGCACCAATTACTATGCATAAGGCCCCCCAGCGTGTTGTTAGTTGGAAGAACATAACACATCTCATTTTCCAAAACCCCAAAGGGCAAAGATTTACTAACACTAGCCTTGTTTGGGCAAAAATTCAACCCTCTACTAGAAACACAGGTAAACATGGCCAGAAACTTTTTGTTAAGTGTTTGATTTCTTAGAAATATGACCATTTGCAGAGAGGAGGAGGCAATGCCTGTGTCCTCACTGCTCTAAAGAGAGAACCTTTACTTCCTGTCTTGGAAAGTTCACCTTTTCAATCTTGTTTTGCAGTCCTAGTTGCCTGACCTGAGCCCAAAGCAAGTGGCAGGCATTTCACACCAGCTGGTGAATTCGTCATCACCACGTCCCTTCACAGTCACCTGGGGAACCTTCCCATCAGTATGGACGCCTCGACCCCACCACATCCCCACTGACTCAGAATCTTTGGAACCATTCAATATTTATTAAGTACCCACTGTATGTGAAGGTTCTGTGCACTTTTACCAGCACTGTGCCAGAGGGTGGCAGCTGTTCAGATATGACTATGACTTTGCTATTTTTCTCAAGCAGCTTTGTCCAGGGGGGAAGATAAGAAATGTATACAGTTTGCCCAAATCACAGCATGAAGTTAACAAGAGCATGGTGCTGTGACAAAAGTCAGACAGAACCTTGAGATAAACTGAATCAAACCCAACCACAGGCATGATTTTAATACCTTTAAGAGGTGTGGCCTGTTACATGGTCTAGGGACAGGGAATTCTGCCAATTCCAGTCAAGGGATAAAGTTAAAGAGAGGTTTAGAAAAAATTCCCTGCAGATAGAGAGGATGTGACAGAAGGCTTTTCATGCCTGATGGGAAGATGTGATAGACTTGAGAGTCAAGGACTGGCCAGTTCCCACTGGGGGAAGAAGTGAACCACAAACACGATGATGCACTGCCCAGCGACCCGGCTGGATCCTAGGGGTGGAGCCGGCACTCTTACTTTACGTCTGGTGACAAGGGGTCAGGCTCTATCCAGAGACTCGTATGTCTGTCAGCTCTTTAAACCCTTGTGTGGTCATGGGCAGTAAATGTGCTCTTCTGGGGCATGGATGGGGAAGCAGAGGCCCAGCGCAGTGAAGGGTGAGGTAAGAAGAGCTAGAAAGCAAATGGACTTCCCTGGTGGCCCAGGGGTTAAGAATCCACCTACCAGTGCCAAAGACATGGATTCGATCCCTGATCCAGGAAGATCACACATGCCTCGGAGCAACTAAGCCCATGCACCACAGCTATTGAGCCTGTGCTCTAGAGCCTGGGAGTAGCAACCGCTGAAGCCTGAGTGCCTAGAGCCCAGGCTCCACAACAAGACAAGCCACAGGAACCAGAAGCTGGCTCATGGCAACTAGAGAGCAACTCCCACTCACCTCAACTAGGGAAAGCCTGCATAGCAACAAAGACCCAGCACAGCCAAAAACAAATAAATAATTTTTTTTTTTTTTTAAGAATTAGAAATAGGGCTTCCCTGGTGGTTCAGTGATAAAGAGTCTGCCTGCTAATGCAGGAGACACAGGTTCGATCCCTGGTCCGGGAAGATCCCACATGTCGAGGAACCACTAAGCCCATGGGCCACAACTATTGAGCCTGTGCTCTAGAGCCCAGGAACTGCAACTACTGAGCCCACATGCCACAACTATTGAAGCCCGAGCGCCCTAGAGCTCTTGCTATGCAATGAGAGAAGCCACCACAATGAGAAGCCTGTGCACAGCAACTAGAGAGTAGCCCCTGCTTGCCACCACTAGAGATGAGCCCGCTCAGCAATGAAGACCCACAGAGCCAAAGTAAATAAATAAATAAAATTTAAAAAAAAAAAAAAAGAATTAGAAACAGTAAAAGAAAGAAAGAAATGGAAATTCCACATTAAAAAAAAAAAAAACACAAGAGCTAGGAAGCAAGGACTCTGGACATGAAGGTGGGCTGCCTGGGCCCTTGACCTTGAGCTCATAACCAGAAGCTAGGTGTGTTCCCTCAGGACACAGTCTCCTGTCACCACCTGTCCACATTCTAGGAGGGGGAGGATACGGGAGACTGTCGGAGAGTGACAGGTGCTGTCAAGGCTGGAGAGACCATTCTCCATGGGGTGGCCTTGGAAGACTTTGCTTGAAAGGAGACATTGACTTTGAAATGTGACTTTGGAGAAGGAGAAGCCAAAGAACAGCTGGGGAAACATGGGCCAGGTGGTAGGAGCAGCAAGCACAGACGCTGGTTGTCTTTCCTTAGGGGTTCATGTCTCGGCCCAGCAGCAGAAGACGTGCTGTGTCTGCCATTGGAGTTGTGGTTTGGGGTGACCAAGGACCTTGCCAAGTGAGTCTGGGGCCGATGCGCTGGGGCAGGCTCCTTGTGTGGAGCCCCAGCACAGGGTGGTTTGGGCCCCGAGGTCCGCCCTCACCGAGCCCAGCCAACTCACTTTTTGTTTGAAGCTGTGATCCTCGGCGCATTCGGAGTTGTCCTGCCAAACAGCCGTGGAGTTCTCCAGTGTCTGCCAAGCACCCCGAGACAGGCAGTATCTGTAGGCCCTTCCTGAGTTCTCTGAAAGTAAACACAGCTCTGGGGGAAAGGTCAGAGCACGCAGCTCGCTCTCCGAGCACGTGGGAAGGCCCTCATTCTCACCGCAAAGCTGTGGAAAAATCCCAGGGAAGAGGAATTTTCACTTCCCCTTCGGGGGACTCGTTAGCATCCTCACTGTTTATTTGGGATGGAAGGAAAAACACGGAAGCCTCTACATTTTGTAGCAAACCACAACCCATTAATGTCTGCTGTGTTTACCCGAGGTCCCTGGTGACTCAGATGTGACAGCCCTCCAAGGTGCAGCCCAGCTGGGAGACACAGACCTGGGGCTTCCTGATGCCCAAGAAGCCATGCCATGGAGAAGAAAGGGCACTGGACCAAGCCAGCTCCACCTCCTACAAGTTCTGTGGCCTTGGGTGGGGCCCTATCCCACCCAGTCCCTCAGTTCCCACTTCTGATGACAAGTCTTGACTGTTCCACCTCCAGTTTTTTTTCTTTCCTCTTCTTCCCAACCTATCGCCTCTGCCTGAATCCACATCCTCATCCTCTCTTTTTCTGGACCACTGCAGGAGCTTCCAGACTTGTCCTTGTGATCTCCCTCTGTCCCTCGGTCCATCAGCCACAGGCTACCCACGTCAGCTCCCCCAAACCACCTCCTCATGCCTTAACACCTTCAGTGGCTCCACATCTCTACAGAGGGGAGTTTAAAGCCCGAATCATAAAGCACAGGTCCGGCCTCATTGCTTGGTCTTTTTGTGCCGGTATATTCTCTCCCTTGGGCTTCCCTTGTAACTCAGTCGGTAAAGAATCTATCTGCAGTGCAGGAGACCTGGGTTCAATCCCTGGGTCGGGAAGATCCCCTGGAGAAGGAAAGGGCAACCCACTCCAGTATCCTTGCCTAGAAAATCTCATGGACACAGGAGCCTGGTAAGCTGCAGTCACTGGGGTCACAAGGAGTCAAGCATGACTAAGCAACTAACACTCACTTACTTATTCTCTCCCTTCTTACATTCTAATGCTTCTTCCTCTAAGCTCATCTCGTGAGAACTATGCAGCCAAGTCTGTGGTAACCAGGCCTGGACTCTCAAATCTTCAAAGGAGAGAGGACCAGGATACAAGCAGAGCCTCCAGGCACAGAAGACTTGAGGGAAGACAGGAGAAGCAGCAGAGAGGAAAAGGAGGATGTGCTGCTGACAGCTTAGGAGGAGACCTTTTATGGGAGAAGAGGGCTGGAGAAAACAATCTGATTGGAGCCCCCTCCTAACCAAACCCTGGCTGCTCTACCCAGGGAAGCCTTAAAGGAAAAGTTAGATATTGGTAAAATAAGACTTCTTACCTTCACGCCACCAAGGTAAGTAGGAAGGGCAGGGGACAGAGACATTTCCAGGAGTGGAATGAGGCCAGCACACATACTGATCGAAGGTCCCATTACAGACTGCGCCTGCAGAGAAAAGTGGGCAAAATAAACCGAGGGAGCCCAGAACCCATCTCACTGGCACTGAAGCTGGTGTGGCCCGGGTAGGGACCAGCCAGGGCATCCCACTCTCTGGCGTCAGATCAAGGATGAGGAACCATGTGGGGAGGACAGGAATGCTTCACACAGCCCAACATGTGGCTCTGTCTACCCAACCTGACCCCTGGCGGTGGTCCAGTCTTTCATGTCAACACGCACGTCACACTGGTGTTGGTTTACTTTACATGGGCTGAACTCTCACAGAAACTCAGGGTCAGGAGAACACTTAGAAGTTCAGCCAGCATCTTCTGTCCTGTAAATAACTGTCAAACCCTCACCAGTTATATCTATGAAATGTGCAAAATGACCGGTGGATGGAAGGGCATCTGCAAGGTTGAGGTTCTTAGTCACATGTACCTGAGTCAAGCACTACCTGGTCAGATTTCTCTGTTTGAAGATGAATCCGATAATCATTATGAAATATCTGGGACTCTCAAGCAGCTCAGGGGATGAGCTGGTGCTTGGCAATGAGATGCTATAACATAAGCATCAGCTTTATGAGCCCCCAGGATCAAATGAAGGGGCTTCAGGCTGGAACCCAAACATCCATATTGCAAGCTCCTCACTCCTGGTTACCAAACATCATTTCCTACCATGGGCTCCCTATTAGGCTAGAACTCAGGGGCCACTCGGAGTGAAGAGTCAGGTCACTGGTATCAGGACCGAGCCGCAGGTCTGGAGCTTGGGGCACCCTGTAGACCTGGCTGCCAGGTCAGCACCCAGTCAGCACCTAGCCTGCGTGAACTCATCGAGATGAGCTGCCCTCAGGGAGCCTCCAGATCAAGAAGGCCTCCTTACTTTTACCTCAGAAAGCAGTTTTCCTCAAGATGGAAGTGGTTCCTATAATGAATCAAGCCTTGGTGGCCACCTGCTTAGCTAAAGGATATTTGAAAGGAAGGAGGCATGGCTGGGAGACTGAACTGCCTTTGGGTCAGGAAAAGGCAGAGAGAGTTTCTAGTGTCCTGTCAACCTCCAGGTCCCTGAGTGAAGTCATCTGAAAGAAGCCAGGAGATGAAGGAGGGGGCAACTTTCATCCACAGCTGACCAGTCTCAGAGGCAGGGGGCCAAGGCTTATTTCTTTCTTTTCTTGACAAAAAAAGAATCTGGATACACCCAGAGACCCAGCATCGAGACAGGAGAGGCTGTGGTCTGGCCAAACTATTAACATATTTGCTAGAATGCGCTCAACCTAGTGCAGTCCTAGATGAAAGTTAGCACCATGGGAGACTGAAGGACACCCGTCCGCACACACACACGTATAATAGATTCCTCGGTTAATCTATGACAGTGGCTCATGTCATGTGATTAGGTGGTCAAAGTACTATGACACATGGCTTATATCAAACACGGTCACATGCATGTATATTCCATCTTGCATGCTCTTTTACATAGGAAGTGGGTAGCCTTTGTAACTGTCTGACCCAACTGAACACAGCAGAAGTGACTTCCAAGGCTAGGTCACGAAAGGCAACCCAGCCAGTGTGCTGTGAGGAAGCCCAGGCCATCTGGAGAGGCCGCGTGGATGTGGCCCAGCCAACAGCCCAGCATGACTCCCAGCATCAACCAGCAGATGTGGGCATGAACCAGACTTCAGATGATTCCAACCTCTGGTCTTAGAATCTTTCAGCTAAACTCCAGACATTGCAGAGCAGATATAAGTCCTCCCCAATATTCTCTGTCTGAATTCCTGACACATAGAAACTGTGATAGTAATGTGTGCACTCAAAGTCATTTCAGTCATGTCTAACTCTTTGCAACCCTGTGGACTGTGTAGCCCACCAGGCTCCTCTGTCCATGGGATTCTCTAGGCAAGAATACTGGAGTGGGTTGTCATGCCCTCCTCCAGGGGATATTCCTGACCAAGGGATCGAACTTGCATCCCTTACGTCTCCTGCATTGGCAGGCAGGTTCTTTACCACTAGCGCCACCTGGGAAGGCCCATGAAAGATAATAAATCATTGTTATTACTGTTCTGAGCCATTAAGCTTTGGGGCTATTTGTTACACAGCCATAGATAACTGATACATGTGCTTACCAGAAGTTTCCTTGAGTAAGTCTCTCAGACACTTCTCTTTGTACTGAGCCCACTTCCGAGTTGTCTCCTCAAGGAGAGATCCTGTAACCTGAGCAGAAAAAACTCCAGTTACCAGCAAGCACATGTTATCACATTTAATCACAGGTTATCACCTCACACCATGATTCTCAAACCTTCCCACTGATAAGCCCATAATCGCTTGCACCACAGAACAATTTCTTTTGTATCTTATGTCCTATCTTAAATATTGCTGCTGTTGTTTAGTCACTAAGTTGCGTCCAACTCTTTTGTGACCCCATGGACTGTAGCCTGCCAGGCTCCTCTGTCCACTGGGATTTTCCAGGAAAGAATACTGGAGTGGGTTGCCATTTCCTTCTCCAGGGGATCTTCCCGACCCAGGGATCAAACCTGCATCTCTTGCATTGGCAGGAAGGTTCTTTATCACTGAGCCACCTGGGAAGCCAGATGTGGGGGAGACTATTGTAAATTGCAGAGATATTCTATTGAAAGGCATTCAAACACACACATAGACAAAGAGAACAAAACAAGCAAAACCCATCCATGAGCCCTACAGGAAGCCAGTTTTCACCTCCTGCGTAATTAGTCCAATCTACCTCACCCCCAACGCTCACCACTGCCCAGCATGCCCCAGACCCAATCCCATGGCATCCACAGGGTCTGTGAGTAGTTCCTTTGCAATTTTTCCAGGGAATGACACAGACAGCTTTCTGAAGACAAGCAAGGATGGTCATCATTAGACTAGAGGTTCCCAAACTTTCTCAATTCTTGCTGCCTTTCCAGTCTTAATAATTTTTCCACAGCACCCCCAGGCCAATAGAAATACCATATCTAAAGTTCCATTAATCAGACTTCCCTGGAGGTCCAGTGGTTAAGAATTCGCCTGCCAATGCAGGGGACCTGGGTTTGATCCCTGGTCTGGGAGGATTCAATTTGCCGCAGGACAACCAAGCCCACATGCCCCAAGTACCGAAGCCCACACACCTAGAGCCTGTGCTCTACAACAATAGGAGCCTCCTCAAGGAGACGCCCATGTGCCACAACTAAAGAAAGCCTGTGTATAGCAGAGAGACCCAGCGCAGCCAAAAAATAAACACAGTGCCATTAATTAAGTGGAGAAGGCAATGGCAACCCACTCCAGTACTCTTGCCTGGGAAATCCCATGGACGGAGGAGCCTGGTAGGCTGCAGTCCATGGGGTTGTGAAGAGTCGGACACGACTGAACAACTTCACTTTCATGCATTGGAGAAGGAGATGGCAACCCACTCCAGTGTTCTTGCCTGGAAAATCCCAGGGACGGGGGAGCCTGGTGGGCTGCCGTCTATGGGGTCACACAGAGTCAGACACGACTGAAGTAACTCAGCAGCAGCAGCAGCATTAATTAAGTAGATAGGCTGAACAACTTATTAAATATTTACCTCCTAACGACTTGGTACCTACGGGGGATGATGCATGCTTGTGCTTAGTCACTCAGTTGTTCCGAATCTCTGTGACCCCGTGGACTGCAGCCGGCCAGCCTCCTCTGTCCATGGGGATTCTCCAGGCGAGAATATTGGAGTGGGTGGCTATGCCCTCCTCCAGGGGATCTCCCCAACCCAGGATCGAACCCATATCTCCTGCATTGCAGGCGGATTCTTTACCATCTGAGCTACCAGGGAAGCCCAGTGGGGATGGTAAAACATCTCAAATCTAACAGTCAGATGGACCACTACCACCTGTGTTCCTGTTCCACCCTGATATTTGCAGTGTTTGCTTTTTATCACAGCAGCTGCAAAGAAGCCCAGCTTTGCAATGAAACATCAACCAAGGGAAAGTAGTGCCATATAATGTTGAAACCATGGACTACCTCGAGTTCATCATTCGCAGATGGAATGTATCCCTGCTTCCCTCAAAAAATTAAAATTAAAAAAAAAAATTATAATTCCTAACAGCACCCCTGCCAGTTCACAGCAGGGGTGCCCTAGGACATGTTAGCACACAATTTGGGAACCATGGGATGAGCCAATAAGTAGTTATCATGATAATAATGATGATGAAATAATTGGTATTTATCCCTTGGTTTCTGTTTCCAGTGCGTTTTAAATCTCCGTTAATAATCTCTCTTTTCTCTGTTATGGCCCAAGAGGCACGATGGTACATTAGCAACACACTGTTTAAAGAAATACATGTCCTAATGGGAACATAACTGACTATGTCAATTTTACAAATTCGGCAGAGATGTTGGTAACCAAATGATCAGCTTCCAGAATCCTCCAAGTCACGCAAGGGAAGACCTTTCCTTGGATAAAGCGCCGTTTATATGCATCAGGACTTAACAGAGGGAGAGACAATGAAATCAATCGTGCATGTGAGCTGTCCATGGGCTAACATTCTCTTATCCCCCGCTCTCTGCCACGACTGACGGCCATGGTCAAAAGGAAAAATAAAACCAAAGCAGCTCTGAATCTGATCCGTCTAGAAAAGCTGGACAAACTCTGATCATCTTCCCAGGTTCTTGTCCTAAGGACCCCAACAACATGAAAGGCTAATCTAAGTTCAATCACAGCCAAATCTTAATCAAGTAGTGGTGAGTGGATATTTTCTAGCTGGAAAAATCCAGCTCGATCCTGATTCCTCTTTCTCTTGCAAGGGTAACCAGCACCAACTCACTCGACCGAGAAGGGATTAAGAAAAAGGGGAAAAAAGCCTCTGTTGACTTGCTTTCAACAACACCTCTATTATTCTTTCATACCAAAGGAATAGACTTCACTGTAGATAAAATAAAAAAATGAAGACAAGCAGAAAGGGGAGAAGAAATGAAATCTTAATCTTTTTACCCAGAAATAACTATCTCCCTCCAGACTCTTCTCTCTGTACTCACATACAATCCTTTTTCTTTTTTCTTTCCTCTTTCATTTTAACCCAAAAGAAAATCATATTGTTGTGTAGTCTCTTTTTCCACTAGAATATACACTGTGACTATATTTCCATTTCAAAAACTATACTTCTAAAACACCATTTTAAGAGCTCTGTAAATCTAAGGATGAGTGTGATACAATTTATTTCTCAAATCCTCTAGCAAATTGAACACCTACATTGTTCTAGATGTTTGGTAATATAAATGATGCTGTAATGAAAATATTCACAGCTAAACACTAGAGCACATCTTTGTTTTCTTAGGGAAAATTCTTTGAGTTGGAATTTCTGGGTCATCAACTATACATTTTTAAAAAGCTTTTGACAATATACTGCCAAATGATCCTAGCCAGAAAGAATTTTTTTTATTTAAAAATATGCACCTTTTTACACTCTCATCAGCAAAGTATGAAAGATCCACACATTCACTTCTTTAAAAGCCTGAGAGAGTTTATATTTTTTGACACCAAAGCAACTGCTAATTAACTCAGCTGAGCTGTGGGAAGGGGGAGGAGGCATGAGGATACAGCACTGTTTCCCAACTTGAATTTAGAATCTAAACTATCCCTGAGAATTTCTCATTAAGGGAATTTTACGGTGACTTCCTGCCAAAAAAACACGCCATGGTCATTTATATCCATGCAGGGCGAACGTCTACGAGCAAAAGTCATTGTGGAAATCTACGCCAAGGCTCGTATAACATAAACATCTGGAGAAAGAAGATGGGTTTGAAGATGGGTGACCCAGAGGACGGTCTTCAGGATTTTATACACATAACACAGGGCAGACAGAGGGAAGAGGTTCTGAAAACAGACTGGGTGGTGGAGGCGGGGAAGAGAGACTGCCCATAGGCACATTATCGATTATAAAAATACCAAGGTGTGGCTTGGTCAGCGTCATCCGCCAGCCTGACTCACTGCAGATTTGGCTGTTGTCACATAGAAATATTCGTATGTCAACAGCTTCTAAGGAATGCTGGGGAAGAAAGAACACAGGACTTTCAAGTACCCTGGGGGTAGGCGCAATGTCTCCACTGCTCACAAGCTACATCATCGCAGGTGATCGGACAAGATCCTATGAATCTTGGTGGTCAGTGACAGTCACCTTCTCAGAGGCTCGTTGTGGGATTTGGGCAAGACCATTATGACAAAATGCCAAGCGCTGCAGCAGAACTTGGCACCTAAGAGACAGCTGACCCATGGTTGTGGAGAGGAGATGAACAAAACCAGAGAGTCAGCTGAACATATACTCCATTTTGAATATGAGACAGAGAACTGGAGCAAGGGTGAGAGATCTGTATCAACTCTTCCAACAACGGCTCCGCCACTAAGTCCCAGGCCACCTGCCCCCAGGAACGTTATGGTCACTCGCCAAGAGGCAGCCACCATGGCAAGAATCCCAGGCAACCCTGAACTGGGTTCACATCTACTGTCTGAGGGTTTGAAGCCAGCCTCTGGGAGGACGTGGATGTAGAGAATTTGGTGCGGGTTTTCTGCCTGTCTGGTTCTGGACCAACATCAGAGAAAGTCTGATAAGGTGAGCACTGATGAGACCCAGCACCCCAGCCCTCCCTCTATAGGGGCAGGAGGGATGCAGATTTCCAAGGCTGCAAGCAGAGATGAACTCTGCCCATGGACCAAAGAAAGAAAAGAAGCATTGAATTCTCAAAGTACTTCCTCACTCAGGTGAATGGAACTGAAGCTCCTTCACATCATGGCCCAGAATAAAGAAGAAACCTTGAGGGACCTCCCTGATGGTCCAGTAGCTAAGAATCCTCACTCCCATTGCAGGCAGCCCAGGTTCCATCCCTGGTCAGGATACTAGACCCCACATGCTGCAACTAAGAGTCCTCAGCTTGTTGGATGGCATCATCAACTCAATGGACATAAGTTTGAGCAAACTCCAGAAGATAGTGAAAAACAGGGAATCCTGCAGTCCATGGGGTCACAAAGAGTCAGACACGACTTAGCAACTGAACAACAAATGCTGCAACTAAGACCCGGCACAACCAAATACATTTTTAAAAATTGCGAAAAAAAGGAATCTTGCAAAGCGAAGGGGCAAATGTCTCGTCTCCTTGGATAAGAAAAAACAAGCTACCAGAATGCCCAACTAAAGAAGATAGTTACAAACAAACATGATTTACCCCTGAAGTCCTTAAACACCAGGCCATGGAGCTCAATTTTCTGACAGAAAAACGTTCAACTTCCTTGAGCTTCAGTTTTATCATCTGTAAAGGGGGTTAACAGGAAAACCTCTCGCCTAGGTTTGCTGAGAGCATGAAATAAGATAAAGAGCCCCAGACCTGGCACCAGACCTGGAGCATAGTAAGTGTTCAACAAAAATGTTAGCCTGGGTTAATAAGTATTTTGTTAAGGAAAAACGCAGATTGCAAGAAAATATTTATAGTATAAGCCTCTGTTGTTTTTCTTTTAAACTATATGTAAATAAATGGTAGAAAAGTGTGAGTGTAAGCCAAAAAATGTGAATAAAGGTGATCTCTAGGTTGTGGGAGTACAGTAATTTGTACTTTGTATTTATACATCTCCAGATTTTATGAGTTTATTTTTGTAAATAAACATTCTGTATTTTTATAATAGGAAGGAAGGAAAAAAAGGAAGATAGGAAGGAAAGAAAAAAAAAATCCACTTATTCAATCTAAATACTTAAACCTGGAAGAATGATGAAAGCGAACAGAGGAAACATGCAGGAATTTTTTTAACGTTATTTGCAGAGTTCACGCTGACATGCGAAAATGCTTATCATCTGATGTAAAGGGGAGACCAGGATACAAAATGTTTTCTACATCCTAATTCCAGCTGGAGAAGAAAAAATGCATAGAAAAAGGATTTGAGGAACATATGCCAAAATATCAACAGTGATTACCTCTGAAGCTTGGATTATGGTTGATTGTCATTGCCTTAATACCATTTTACATTTTCCAAATTGCCTACAAGAGGCCTGAAGTGCTTCTATCATCAGAAAATACATACGCCTGATAACAATAACAATAACAATAATAATACAAACGGCTCTTACTTGTTTGATGGAAACCAGAAACAGCAGGGCCAGGAAGGGCCTCGCAGGGGTCCAGCGAGCCGGCTTGCGAGGGGAGGAGAGAGGCCCAGCCCCCCGGGTGGCAGGGGTGTCCATGAATAGCACGTGGGCTCCGGGCAGGGGGCTCACTGCCCTCCTCCGGGACCCTGCCCAGCTCGGCTCTGGCCTCATCTTTCTCACTGTGGGTCACAAGTGTCAGCACATCCTTCGAACGGTCCAAGATGTACCGCAGGCGGCCGCCTCTTGCATTCCTTTTCCTCCGGCGAGAAGATGTTTGCACAAACCCTCTGCACGCCGCCCCTGAGAGTGTCTGGCCCAGTCTAGAGCCATCTACCGAATCGCCAAAGTTTCTCATCCCCCGTCCCGCCTCCCCCTCAAAAGGCAGGGAGATTTTTCCTAGACCTCCCCCCAGTGCTGGGACTTCCTGGGCAGAGGCCGCCCAGGAGAAAAGGCAAGGCATCCAGTAGGTTCCACCCCTGAAGCCCTACTAGCTACAAAGGACCAGGGTGGGACTGACCTGGATTCCAGGCCCTGAGGACCAGTGGTGGGAGGATGGGCCTCCAGGTCTGAGGTGGGCATCTTCATCATGGGGGACACTTGTTATTGAGGCTTTAAGTTTGTCCAGGATGGGCTGAGCCCACCTACCAAGGCCAGGTCTCCTCTGGGCCCTGTTTATGCCAAGACTTCCAGCAAGACAGCTTTTCTGCCCAGGAGACAGCAGCTCCTGCCCCAGAGCCTGAAGCAAAACCCCTATCAGTGGGCTTCGCTGGGGGTCCAGTGGTTGGGAATCCACCTGGCCAGGCAGGGGACGTGGGTTCAGTCCCTGGCCAGGGAAAATAGGATTCCACATGTCGTGGAGCAGCTAAGCCTGGGCGCCACAACTACTGAAGTCTGAGCGTGCTAGAGCCTGTGCTGCACAAAAGAAGCTACCGCAATGAGAAGCTCAGGCACCACAATCACAGAGCAGCCCTCACTCTTTGCAGCTCGAGAAAGCCGGCGGGCAGCCACAAAGACCCAGAACAGCCAAATAAATACTTAAAACAAAGCAAAACAAAACCCCATCACCGACTTGAGCTCCTGCTACATAGCAGCCAACCAACATGCTGAAAAGTCAAAAACGTGCTCACCTCTAGATGGCTCTCACCTGTGAGCAAAGGTCGCTCAGTCCACCAGGCAGATCCTTTGTCAGAACCCATGATCCATTATTGCCAACTAACAGGTGTGTAGTTTTCCACCACAACTCACATGGACAAAACCTTCTCACCTGGCGTCCTACTTCATTCGTCCTTACAATAACCCTGTGAGGGGATGGTTAGTTCTCTGCTTGATGGCTGCAACATTGAGGTTCAGAGAGGTTAAGTGGCTTTCCCAAGGTCACACAGCAAGTTAAAGGTGGAGCCAAGATACCCAGGTCTTCTGACCAGTCACCTGACCACAGAAGCTTGGTAAGGTCCCACATCTGACCCTAACCTTCTAGGTGAGTTCCTTTTTTCTAGTAGGTTCAGCACTGTGTCTCTGAGACACTCTGCTTGGCCCTTCTCATCCACCCCTCCCTGTTCAGCCCCTTCCAAGCCTTTCCTGAACTTGAGATTCCACAAAAGACGTCCTGATTTTATGAAATGCAGATCAGCAAGAGACAGGAACACCATGTTCCCATTTAGGCTTTTTTTCCCCCCATAAGCTGTACCAGAGGCTCTCATGCTGTTTAACTTACTCAAGTGAGTGAATTTTGAACAGTTGGGGCAAAATAGTTGAGCATCCCTTAATAGAAATCCTTGGACATCTTTAAAAAAGACAAAAAACCCACATGGCAAGATTTTAAATACCAGCAGTAAAACATTCAAAATGAACACAGACCCCCCTATCCCAAGATGGACTCACATAATGATGTGACCTCTGGAATCCATGTGGTCATCCCTTTGGGATAGCAGAGAGAAGAATGAAGTGACCCAGAGGGAGAAAACTGCCCACATGATGGTTCTGATCCTTCGATGTGGCTGTAAAGCTAGTCTGTGATGCACTTAACAGATTCTCTCCCCAATCGCCTACTGGCAAAAACAGTGCTGCCTGCTTGGTAAGAATATTCTATCAAGCCTCTCTGAACTTTTTCTCAAAAACAGCCTTTTTCTAAAGGGACAGGGGTTGTGGGGAGGGGACGGCTACACACAACTTCTCCACTTGTTGGATGGATGCCATCTAGTGATAAAATGAGGTAACTCCTCTTCCCACAAGACTGGTTGGCAACCACACAGACACAGCTCACAACACAGTCCTCGGTCTTTGCCAGCCGGAAAATCCAGGCTAAGCGATGTGGACCCAAATAACACCGGCCTTTTCTCCTACCTGCCCAGGTTGATTCTCTGTCATGATGGGGGAGGGGGGTTTGTCTTCGGGAGGTGTCTAACATAGGATGGAGAACATTTGTGATCCAGATGGCACGTGGAACCCTTGAGGACATCATGCTATGTGAAATAAGTCAGTCACAAAAAGACAAATTCCACGTATAACTCGAGTGACCAAATTCATGGAGAGTATCATAGGGGCTGGGAGAAGAGGAATGGGGAATTGGCATTTAATGGGGACAGAATTTCGGTTTTTGCAAGATAAAAAGAGTTCTGGAGCTTTGTGGCAGACCCAAATGTACTTAAGAGTTCACTTAAAAATGATTAAGACAGTAAACTCTGTATTATGTATATTTCATCACAATTTAAAAAGAGCAAAAATGGCATCTCTGCTCAGTGTTTCACAGCAGCCTGGATGGGAAGGGAGTTTAGGGGAGAATGGATACATGTATATGGACGGCTGAGAACCTTCACTGTTCACCTAAAACTATCACAATATTGTTAATCAGCTATACTCCAATACAAAATAAAAAGTTTTTTAGAAAGTGATGGTGAAAGTGTGAATAACACGAATCAAATTTAAGAGCATTTCGAGTTGGATCTGTAGCTATTCCATTGTGCCTAACACAAAGTGGAAGGACATTTTCTTCCAGTATCTAAAAACAGTCATCCAGTTCGACAAAAGAGTTGCTCACATCATCACATGGGAATAAATGAAGTTCTGCCCTTGCAAAAAAAAAAATAATAATAATAACAAAAACAGAAAATCAGCACCTCTATATCGTGGGGAGGACTGAAGGGCTGACAGTGTTGAAGGGAGCATGACCCAGCTCTGTGGCTCCTTCGGGCACAGATGTCACACCCTGGAGAGCACCAGTTCCCCAGGGGGACATGCGGGGAGAGGTAAGGATGCCAGATGGTGGACCGAGGTGGGGCGGGTACCAGGATGAGGCAGGCGAGGGGGGCCCCACTGCTCATCCTGCCGCCGCACCCCGCATTCAGCCATGGACCGGCGGGCCAGGCAGCAGCGGGCTCTGGCCCTCCTCCCGGTCTGCCTGGCCCTCGCCTTCTCCCTCACGGCCGTGTGCAGCAGCTACTGGTGCGAGGGCACGCGGCGGGTGGCAAAGCCACTGTGCCAGGATCGTCCGGGGGCGCTGCATTGCATCCACTACAGCCGTGGCAGCAGCGACAACCGGAGCCAGGCCGTCCAGTACATTTGGGAGATGGGAGACGACAAGTTCGCCCAGCGCAGGTTCCACGTGGGGCTCTGGCAGTCATGCGAGGAAACCCTCGGGAGCACAGGTGAGCTCAGCATCCACGGGTCCTCTGGTGGTTCGGGGACATAAGCTCTCTGGCTTTCCACGTGAAAACATCGCCCAGACCCAAGAGAGCCTGCCTGGGGAGACTGCAGCCGAGGGCCCCTGCGGGGAGATTGCTCCACACACACATCTTCTAGTCAGTCTAATTTAGCACAAATGCCTGGGCGAGCTGATGCATAAGAAAAGGAGCAGATTACAACTGGAGGCGGATGGTGGCGCCCACAGAGAGGGACCGGAGGGACGAGGGGGGCTACGGAGACCTGGCCGCAAGGACTCCAGCCTGGGGAGTATGCTCCTGGGCCCTGGACAGGCACAAGAAAGGGATCTCAGGGTGTCTGGTCACCCCCAGCTCTGCTGCCCACTGCAGCTTCCTGGGTATTTCCCTTCTTAATCAGCTTCATCTGCATCCCCCTAAAAGTTGACCCTCCTTTGGACCCCCTAATAAAGTCCTCCTGGGGACCCCCTGGAATGCTATGTGGTGACCCCCTACCTGGAGGTCATCTTCTAAATAGCTCTGCATCTTCTTCCCAATGCCTCTAAAGAGAGAACGCACCATTTGAAATGAAGATGTAAAACAAAAACTCCTCTTAGAGAACGAACTTATGGTAGGGAGCCAGGCAGAAGGATAGTTAGGGAGCTTGGGGTGGACATGTACACTCTGCTGTATTTAAAATGGATAACCAACAAGGACTAGTATAGAGCACAAGGAACTCTGCTCAATGTTATGTGGCAGCCTGGATGGGAGAGGGGTCAGGGGAGAATGGATCCATGTATATGTATGACCAAGTCCCTTTGCTGGTCACCTGAAACTATCATAACACTGTTAATCAACTCTACCCCAATACAAAATAAAAAGTTTAAAAAAAAAAAGAAATAGAAAAAAACAAAAATTCCTGGTTGGGGCGGCTTTTCAACTCAATATTCTTTCTCTTGGGTGAATGAATTAGTCAGCAGAATGTGTTGATTCCCGACTCTGTGCGGTTCTGCTGAATCAAGAAATTCAAGGACGGAGGGGCCTGGGCACACCATAGTGGGTGGGAGTTTGGGCAGAAAAAGCAGACGGAGTGCCACAGTCCATCCCCAGGACTCTGACACTGTTTCCCAGGCTGGCTGGCTGTACCGCTTGGCTGGCGAACCTCTGTTCAGCTATGTAACACCCGCCTGTCTGGCTTCATGGGATTTATAAAGATTTTTCCTTTTAATCCTGCTGGACCTATTCAAAAGGAACATCATTTCTGAGGATTCATATTAATCAAGGGGTCACTGTGGTCTGACCCACGCTAAACTCACCCTTCTAAGCTATTGTGAATTCTCTTAATCTCCTTGGCTGGTCCCATTTTCACTCTGCCCAGCCCCTGGCTCTGGACTTGCCTCCTCTTTACCCCCTGTTGAGATAAGGCAGCCCTCTTTAGAAGGCTAGTTAGACATTCAGTCCTCCATGCATTAAGCAGAAAGACAGCAGTAGGGTTTAAGTGCATATTAACCAGGAGAGAAGCTTTCCTAAGTGTTAGTTGCTCAGTCATGTCCGACTCTTCAACCCCGTGGACTGCAGCCCACCAGGCTCCTCTATCCATGGGATTTCTTAGGCAAGAATACTGGAGTGGGTAGCTATTCCCTTCTCCAGGGGATCTTCCTGACCCAGGGACCCAAGTCTCCTGCATTGGCAGGAGGATTCTTCCTATCTAGGATCTCATTTAATCTTCAAAGCAAGGCTAATGTGGGGACTATTAAACCAATTTTAGAAATAGGAAAGCCGTTCCTCTGAAGAGTCAATAACGAGTGGGATGGGAGGGAATCTCAAGACGGTAGGGATATATGTTACGGATGGCTGATTCACATTGTTGTACGACAGAAACCAACACAACATTGTAAAGCCATTATCCTCCAATTAAAGCAAAAACAAAAAAAAAAAGAAAGAAAGAAAGAAAAAAAAGAGTCAATGATCTATGCCCCTAACATTCGCCTCTTTTAGCTCCTAGCAGCCCAGACTGGGAGCTGCAGGGTGTGTCTTCCTGGCACCTTCCCTACAGCCCCTGGGTTGAATCCCTGATGTGGCAGGACAGTCTTGGGACAGTACTGGGCCCCTGCAAGCCCAGTTCTAATGCTGAAACTGCCTCCACCCATGTTTTCCCTACCACGTTTTCCCCTCAGAGGTCCTCAGACACACTCTTCCTAACTGTGCAGAGACAAATCAGGCAATGCCCCTGGCTCCTCCCACTCCACCATCTATGATTCAATTCAGGGCTGATGTGTTCATGGAGCAAGATGGGGGTACCCACCTGGGACACAGCATCCCAGAGGGTGATTCGCCCTGGTGTCAAACCCTCCACCCATTACTCATCCCCAAACCGAAATTTGGTGACATCGGTATACTCAGTAGATAACCAAGGACTCATATCCTTCAAAGGGACTACACCTCACAGCGGGCAGCACAAGCTTTTCTAGCCAATATGTGCAACATGACCAATGGTACGGGCAAAGCACACCCCCTGGAGCACAGAATAAGTCTGGGGGTGGGTTCTGCCCATTACCTGGTACTCACACACATAACTCTTCCCTTTCCTCTCCCACTCCAGGAAGCAGGATGGAGTGCAAGTAACTGACTCACTTCATAGCAGAGATAGTTCTGAATCTGCTCTATTTCATTTATTAAAATGATTACAAACATTGTCACTTTCCCCTCTACCCAGAAAGAAATTATTTGAGACTCACGTCATCCTGGATGCTGTTTGGGAAGTCCAGCATCAAGTCTTGCAGCGTCAGTCCAGATGGGCTAGGGTATGCTGTAATAACAAACAACATCCAAGTCCCACAGGTTTAAACCACCAAATTCATTTCTAGCTCTTGCTATTTGTATTTTGCCGGTTGTCAAGCGGTGTCTCCTCACTGGAGCCACTCAGGGATCTAGGCAGAGAGAGGCTCCACCTGGACATATGCTTCTGTGATCTCAGAGGCAAGAAAATGAGAACTTTTAGACAAAACTCTGACTCGTAAAGCTTCTGACGGGAAGTGATTCCCCCCACCCACCCCATAATTTCCACCCCCAGTCCTCGGCCATAACAAGGCATATGACCCAGCCTGGATTCACTGGGGCAGGATTGTATCATGATGCTCCAGGGAGGGGCACCACCTCTCTGGGAACAATAAAGCCACACTCCCCATTCCTTGTTCAAAATGATGTGGATGCACTCAAGGGGGGCTGGAAACACAGCTTGTCCCTTGTTGTCAAAGTTCACCCTACTTGATTCTATCTTCTTTTACTTCCAGGTGAAAACTGCAGAAGTTTCCAGAGTGTAATACCAGCTGAAGAACAAGGTAAACCCCTTCCTCATGTTCTGTCTACCAGCCCTTCTCACCATTTGGACAATGTCTATGGTTTTGGTTGGGCTAGGGGGAAAACATGAAAGAGTTATTTATAGTTTTTCCATGAATTCAAGTCCCACAGAGCCACTGGCTCTTTTCATGGGCCCTGTAGGCAGTAATGCCAGAAAATGTTAAACCACCAACTCTGCAGGGAGGAGGGGATGCTCTGATGGGTGGTATTTGCAGCTTTTTGGAGTGTGAATACTCCCACCAAGGCCAATTTCAAACTATCAATGCAAGGTGACCACAGAGCAGGAAAAAAGATGAGTCTAGTTCATCACTGCCAATAGCATTTTCCCTCTCTATAACACTCATCAAAGTTAAACTTACTTTCCTAGTATCGTTTCCCCAGCAAGAATATAGCTTTTGTGATGGCATGGACCATGTATCTTTCATTCATTGCTGTGTCCTCAGGACCAAACTGCCTTATAGGAGGCTTTTTGCAAATAACAGTTTCACTCCCTGCCCCTTTTATTCACTCCTTTCCACATCCAACCTATTTTCTTGAAGCAGCAGGAGGGGTCCCACCGACAGGGTAAATTGTAGGTTGACATGGAAACGAATGAGACTTTGGCATCTCGAATCAGGGGGCCTCAATTCTCTGACTCCTTCGTCCGCCCTGGTGAAGTTTATCCTCTCCTTTAAAAAATGAAGATAGTGTCTTATGGTGGAATCAAAATAACATGGTAACTTCTGAACTGGGGAACGGGACCTCCAGCATCCTTCAGGCCCTCGCAGAATTTTGCTTAGTCTTTTTTTCCCTCCCAGCTAATGACAATCTTCCCAAAGCTTCTCTTTCAAGCCCCAGGACTCCCCTTGCATTGTCAACTTTCCAAGACTCAGCAGAGGTTTTTGTGGTTTTCACCCCATGGTGGTTTTTATTTATTTATTTTTGTTTTAGAAGTGACCCGAATCACATGATTGAATATCCCAGTATTTCTAAGGGGCTGTCCTGGTGGCTCAGACGGTAAAAAATCTGTATTTCTGAGTCCCAGCATCTCTTTTATCCTTACATTTGCAGGTGTCTTGTGGCTGTCTATCGGGGCTGAGGTCCTGAATATCCTACTGACATTGACAAGTGCAGTCCTCCTGGGCTCCAGAGTGAGGCATCACTCTGGGTTCCACTGGCTCAAGGTGGATGCCTCAGTAGCCATCCTCATGGTGCTTGCAGGTACTTGCCAAGAGCATCATCAGAACAGGCAAATTCCCTACAGCCTGCCCCCAAGGGAACTGGCAGAGCTCCAGGCTGGCTCTTCCTATCACTGGCCCATTCAGTGGGACAACGGGTCCACTGGAGAAGTTACCAAATTAATCCCGTTGGTGGAAGCAATGGGGGGGCTGATGAAAAAAGCAGGGATAGGCACAAATAGACAGCAAAATCTATCAGCATGTCTTTGTCACAACTGTGGGGAAGAAGTCCACTGGCTTTGAGAACAGAGACTGCCCTATTTGAACAATGGTTAAGCATGAGTCTGGAGAAATACTGCCTGGATTCAGAGATCTCCAACTTGCTGGCTGTGTGATTCTGGGCCGGTGGCTTCACTTCTCTAACTAGCTGCCTCAAAAAGCTGTGATAGGACTTCCCTGGCGGTCTGGTGGCTAAGGATTTGCGCTTCCACTACAGGGAGCATGGATCTGATCCTGGTCAGGGAAGATCTTGCATGCCAGTGCAGCCAAAACATACAAAAACAAAGAAACAAAATGCTATGGTGATGACTAAATAAGAATGCACATAGTATATAGTAAGTACTCAAAAATGGCAGCTTGTTAAAAATTATCCAAGTGGGGTCAATAGCCCTATGAGTAAAGAACTCCTCTTCTTGGTCTTCTGAGTTGTCCAAGTAATTTTTCTGGTTGTTGTTGTTCAGTTGCTAAGTTGTGTCTGACTCTTTGAGACCCCATGAACTGTAGTTAGCCAGGCTCCTCTGTCCATGGGATTCTCCAGCAACAGTACTGGAGTGTGTTGCCATTCCCTTCTCCAGGGGCTCTTTCTGAGTCAGGGATGGAACCCGGGTCTCCTGCATTGCAGGCAGATTCTTTACTGTCTGAACCCATAGACCAGGAAAGCCCATAGACCACTAGAGAAGTCCCCAAACTACTTTCTACTTGACCACTGAAGCCACAGTTGGTCACTCCCTGTCATACATTTATTAAATTAAAACATAGCCCTGTAATGGGAGCCCCTGAAAAAGAAAGGCAAAATAACTAATATTTAAAAGTAATATTCAAAGAAACTTTCTGGAACAAAAGACCACAATCTATGCATATAAAACTCTAACACCTGGGGGAAAAAGTGATACAGTACATTCAAGTCCTAGACATATCCCACTAAAACTGTTAAAGGAAAAGAAAATCATCTGGGTCCTCAGGCAAAAAGATCAATTCAGTTACAGAGAACAGAAAATCACACTGGGAACTGACCAGTTCCTACTGTGAAAGTCTACTGTGGCCAGAACCTATTCCGATTTTTATGCAAAGTTTTTCTGTGTTAGCAAACAATCCGCATTCAAAAAAAAAAAGTGACAGAACTTCGTAAAGTATGGCTTCAGGCTAAATGTAGCTCAAGGACCTCTTCCCTGTTCTGGAAAACGGAGGATATAAAATCGGTGCCTCTGGGGACTTCACATGTGAAACAGTAGTTAAGACTCCGAGCTTCTAATGCAAGGGGTGCAGGTTCCATCCCTGGTCAGGAAACAAAGATCCCACATGCTGCGCTGTATGAATTTAAAAAAAAAAACCCACAGCAACATGATAAAATAGAAAAAGGAGGTGGTCTTGAGACAGATGACATGGCAAGGGAACATTCACCACTGTGTAGACTGGTGACTCTAAGAAATCAGTAGACGTGTAAAACATGAAGGCTGCTTGGAAGGGCTCAAGGAGGATGTTAGTGGGTTAGGACAGCCAACTCATGTGCCGTAGAAAAGTACATTCTTTACTGTGGCTCACAAGTTTTCCTTGTGCAGGGCTTCTAGCCATGGTGGCCCACATGATGTACACAACCATTTTTCAAATCACTGTGAACCTGGGACCGGAAGATTGGAAGCCTCAGACGTGGGACTATGGCTGGTCATACTGGTGAGTTGCTGGCCACGGTGGACCAGCAGAGATGCACACAGGTTTTCTAGGAGCACCACCGCCCTTGGTCACAGCTCCACCACCTGCTACTCCTGGGACTTTGAGTTAGTTTCTTAATCTTTCTGTAGCTCAGATTCCTCATCTCTAAAATGATAATACCCATCTTAGATATTTTTATGAGAATGTAAGGAGGTTATGTTTATAAAATTCTTGGCACAGAGTGAAGCGCTGAAGAAATAGAGATAGTGCTGTTGTTACTTTCTTGAACACAGTTTAAGGAGAAAAGTCCTATTATAATTCCTAAAAAATATTTCAGTGAGGAGAGACCCAGTCCCCGATTCTAATGGAAAGGCAGGCCATGACACAGAAGTTCTGTCTCTACTAGAAAGACTTGATGCAGAATTGGATACAGAAAGGTGAAGTCACCAGCTCAGGGTTGCACAGTTAGCAAGAGATGTGTGCAAACCCACAGGGCATGGGTGACTCCCGGGTCTGGTTCTCTCCACCATTCACATATTCCCGACAAAAACACGTTGACTGCTCTCTGAGATCTATGATCCAAAGCATTAGTCGCTCCGTCATGTCCAGCGCTTTGTGATGCCATGGACTGTAGCCCGTCAGGCTCCTCTGTCTATGGAATTCTCCAGGCCTGAATACTGGAGCAGGTAGCTGTTCCCTTCTCCAGGGGATCTTCCCAACCCAGTGATCGAACTCAGGTCTTCTGCATTGCAGGCAGATTCTTTACTGTCTGAGCCACCAGGACGCCCAAACCCAGGTCCAAATTGGGTAGAACCGGGAATTGACATTCCATCCCAGCAGGAAGCCCTGGAGTCAGCCCCGCACTCTTTGCTAACCGTGCCTTTTGTTGACAGCCTCGCCTGGGGTTCCTTTGCTCTGTGCATGGTTGCATCGGTCATGGCCACAAGCAGATACACAGCAGCCCGCCGGGAACTCGCAGAGAAAAAAAGTGGACAGAAGGGCAGTCAGCACTCTCCACAAGACTTCCAGAAACCCAAGGCTTCAGACAGTGTTTGGGAAACAGAAGCTGCTCCCAGCCCTGCAGGGTGTGCCCTTATCAGTATATCTAAGCACCTGCCACCAAAGGCTCCAGGCAAGGTGTCCATGTGCTAGCCAGGGTTCATGGCTGACAGATCTGCACAGGCAGACAAACCAGACACTAGTCTACAAGGAGCATTTCTGGAGTGGGCTTCACAAGGCTGTGAAGTAAACCTTCCACCTGCCATCTTACCCTTCACTAAACACCTTTGCCTTCAACTCCTGATTCCTGTTATAATGCCAGTATTTTTAAATGAGATAACTCCTACAAAAAATATCACCCATTGACACTCTAGTATAAATGAGCATCCCAAGCTTTCCTGACAGTTTAATAAGGGTGACAGTAGGAACATGTGAGTGCTAAGAGTAAGAGCTAAAGAAAGGGGGAAAACAAGGCTTTGACTACAAACAATGTAGATTTGTTGCCCATACAGTTATGTTGACAGAAGAGTCCAGAATGTCTTTTTCCTTAATTGACACACACAAATTAATAGTACATGTGACTACCCTATATTTTTTTTCTGTTTTAATCAGGAAGAAATGAATTTAAAAATCAGTTTTGTGTTATTTTTAAAATACATTTTCTTCTAAATTTTCTACTTTCCACCTATAGGAAAATCAGTTTGGAAGGATAATCAAATGATAAAACAAAATAAGAAGGGTTGAATGGAATGACATCTTGTCACAGCTAAGTGGAACAAATGTTTGAATTGTTGTGCTTAAATTAAATTGCCAGGCACTTCTGCTTCTAAAAATAAACATGGTGAAACCTGCAAGTCTTGTTTGAAACAGTGGTATGCTGCGTGTTTCCTAACTTGTTCAGTTACAATATTATATACCTCTCTTTCGCATTTCAAACTAACATGCTATTGAGGTTACCAGTTGTTAAACACATAACTTGGGTTTTAAAGGGGAAGAAGAACTGCCATATCCTAATAACCCTAAATGCATCCTAGCTTAGATTCATTTTTAAAAATATATTTATGTGTGTAGTGAATGTATCATTTCTGAAAAAAATGTCTGAATGTTTTCAAATAAAATCACTCAATCTATTTATGCTGAACTGTACCATTTATACTGTCAGAGAATAAGGGGCAGTTCAGCTAACTTCTTCTTAGTTGTGGATCTGCCTAATGACTGACGGGCCTATGGAATTTTGAGCTATGTTGAACCAAGCGTATTTGAAGTGGTATTAAATGGCTTTTTACTGGAATGAGTCCAACACAAGGAAGGCGTGCTGGGGTCCTCTGGAGCAGAAGAGTTCATACTCAATGGCCCCTGCCCTCCCCAGTGTGCATGTTCTTTTATAGGATTTGTCACCCCTGTGCGTCTGTGTAGGTAAATCCTGTGTCAGTGTCACAACATTGAGATAGAGTCTGATACTAGAGAAAAGGAAATCCGAAAGAAAAGTCCCCAAAGAGACACTCAGTTCTTTTAAAAAAAAAAAAACACAAAAAAACTTATGCCTGAAGATTCCAAGGAAGAAATGAATGTTCTGGAGTCATGTGAGAGAAGCTGACATCAGCAAATAGCACATGCGGCATCTGGGGAAAGGAATCAGTGATGAACGAGATACCAGGCAGGACAAGAGGTGACTGGTCCCCAAGGCTCAGGTCAAATCTGACTTTGCTGCATTCTCTGAGTTTCCAAGGCCCTCTGCTTCCTTTTATTTTTTTATTTTTGGCCACACCACGTGGCATGTGGGATCTAGTTCCCTGTCTAGGGACTGAACCCATGCCACCTGCATTGGAAACACAGGTTCTTAACCACAGGAACCCCAGGGAAGTTCCCCTTTTATATTTTTTAAGTGTTGATTTTATTCAAGTACAACATACCTACAAAAAATTACCCAAACCCAAAGTGTACAGCTTAGGGATTTTCAGACAATGAACACGGCCCCTCAGATCAAGGCATCTCATCTCCATCTGTCTATCTTTGCTATAAAACAAATTCAGGTTGGATTTTAATTCCTCCATATATTGCAATAATCTGTTTGCAGGTCTATTCCCCTCTTATGAACTGTCAATTATTTCCCTATAGCACAAACTGTCCTCTGTACCTCCCAGCATTGAAAACAATCATTGGCAAATAGAACTCTCCAACACACACATACATATATATATGTATATACACACATATATACACATATAAACACATACACATGTATGTTTATACAAGTATATGCACACAGATTGCCTGACTGAGCCCTGGCATCTCTCACCTCTCAAGCCTGTCCAGGGTCCTGAGGAATGAGCCCTGATATGCATTAAGGAAAGGCAACCAGGAAACCAATGCAGACTAGGAAAAAATTGCCAGAGAGAAGGGAGAAACCGAAGCCCACAGGCACAGCAATGGACCAGACCCATTCTGGGAGTGGGACACAGTCACCTCCTACATTCTTTCTTTCTTTCTTTCATTATTTTTGGCTATTCTGGGTTTTCACTGCGGTTTGCCGGCTTTCTCTAGTTGCAGTGCACGGGCTTCTCACTGTGGTGGTTTCTCTTGTGATAGAGCATGGGCTCTAGGCACACAGGCATTAGTAACGGTAGCGCTCGGGCTCAGTAGCTGCAGCACAGGGGCTCATTAGCTGTAGCTCACGGGCCCTAGAACATGCAGGCTTAATCACTAAAGAGAACAGAGCGATCTTCTCAGAGTCTGTTACTAAGCTGCAACATCTTAGTCTCCCAACAGTCCTGCAAGATGAGACTATTGTGCCCACTTTACAGATGAGGAGACTGAGGCTACAAGAGCCGGAAGCACTCGAAAGAGGAACAGCCCCAAACTGCCCTTTCCCACAGTTCATGTCGCACCTTCAAGTGGTTCATCCGTTCTGTTTAACAGATTTTTAGTGCTTTTTCACCTCCAACCAGAAAGTTCTCTTGCTGCCACCAGAGTCTGAGCTACCTGGAAGCTACCTGATAGGAGAGTTAGGAAGTGAGGGTGGGGACGTTTGTGCTGAAATCCCAGGTCCTGATCCCTAAGGTGCATCCCTGAACTGCAGAGGAACCTCTACTAGAGAGGCACCCAGGAGAGCTTTATTTATTTATTTTTTTTCCAGGAGAGCTTTAAAAGGTTTGGCAGGGACTCTGAAATCAGACCCAGCCAGCATGTGTTCCTGAATATCAGCAGAGACACTATATTTACCCTGAAAGCCCTTTAGTGCACTGACAGCTATAAATAGCCATTAGGGCCCAAGCAAGTGGCCTTAACGCATGGCTTTCCTTCCAAAAATGCAGACATATTTTAATTAAATTCGTAATTAACCTCTGGGAGGGCAGGTCCCCGGATTCCATCTGCTTCTGAAGACACTGTGAGTAATTCCCTCTTCATGACCATTTGGGGATTAGCACGAGGCCAGGAGCTCTGGAAGCAGCACTCAGGGGGTTTGCACAGAGCCTGGCTCCTGGAGAGGGCTCCGGGCTCAGGGCGTGAGTGTGCCCTGCAGCCTCGGGCCTCCTCTGCCCCGGGTTCCAAGTCCCTGTGTCAAGCGAGTTCCTTTCCCCCATTTTCCCCAGAACAAGATGGGGGTCACCGCGGTGCTCATGCTGCCCCTGCTGCTCTTAGGAATCAGCGGTCTCCTCTTCATCTACCAGGAGGTGTCCCGGCTGTGGTCCAAGTCAGTCGTGCAGAACAAGGTGGTGGTCATCACCGACGCCATCTCAGGAATGGGCAAGGGTAAGCGCGCTTCGGGCATCCCCGACGGCTCAGTGGTAAAGAATCTGCCTGCCAACGCAGGAGACTCGGGTTCGATCCCTGGGTCGGGAAGATCCCCTGCAGAAGGGAATGGCAACCCACTCCAGTATCCTTGCCTGGGAAATCCCATGGACAGAGGAACCTGATGGGCTACAGAGTCGGACACGACTGAGCATGCATGCACAAATGAGTTTCACAGCCTCTTGTGCCCACTTCTTCCCTAAAGGATGAGAGGCCATAGGGTGGGGTGTGGGTGAGCCCTCTGGGCAGGAGGGCGTGGGTCAAGGCTGAGTTCTCTCCCAGCATCTGTCATTAATCAGCCAGTGTCTTCTTTCTTGGAGGCTAAAGCTTGCCTGCCTGAGAAATGAGGGGATTGGAATACTTAGGGTTGCAAATGCACAGCTTACAGGCCAAAACCAGTCTGCAGAAGTGATTTGCTTTGCCTGCAGGGAGTTTCTAGAAATTTTGAAGCTCAAAGCCAAAGTCAGCTGGGGCAGTGAACTGGTGATGAGGCCAGACCTGTGAGCTGGGTTCAATTCTTGGTTCCACCAATTACTAACTGGTGATGCATTGCTCCGCCTTGGATTTCTCATCTGAAAGCAAGGATGCTAATACTCTGTGCCTCATAATGTGGTTGTGATGACTAAATGAATCAAGAAATGGAAAGCCCTTAGGACAGTGCCTGGCGCTGTCGTGGGCACGTCTCAAATGTTAGCAGTGGCGATAAGAATGAATAAATCATACAGAGCATGCAAACGCCAGCGTGCCACACACCCCATTATCCCTGCTGTCTTACAATTGGCCTGATTTAACCACACCACTTCCCTGTCTTGAAGGCATTTAGAAGTAACTTGAGAAGCTGGGAGTGGGGGTGTGACCTTCAGTAAACTCTTCTGTTGGCTTTAACATGCTGCTGACCACAGCGATTCTGGGTTCAAAGTGCTCCGTTTCTCAGGTCCCAGGCAAAAAAAAAAAAAAGTAGTGAGGGGCATTGAGCGGATGAGGTAAGTGACACATAGCCCACAGCACACACCCGGTCCCACAGAACCTGACCGAACCCAGTGGGTAACACTGGAGAGCAGCAAGGGGGCCAGAGCCAAGCTTTCTCCTAGAGAAACCAGGCAGACAGAGATGTCAGGACTTTTAACCTTTGCCCCAAACCCACACAATTCAGCCAAGTCAGGAATAAAGTCATCTTGTACCCACTGTGTCTGCAGCAAGAATGATCTTCAAAATACTTAACCACAGCACTTAAACTGTTTCAGAGAACACAAACCTTGCCTGTGTTTCATCACCTCTAAGACACACCATTTTCTTCCTTTAACCATTCCTGAAATTGAGCTGGTGGTGGTGGTTTAGTCGCTAAATGGTGTCCGACTCTTGTGACCCCGTGGACTGTAGCCTGCCAGGCTCTTCTGTCCATGGGATTCTCCCAGCAAGAATATTGGAGTGGGTTGCCAGAAATTGAGCTAACTGTCTCTTAATCAACGGTTTCTTACGATGGCCCTGGGCCATCTTTGTGCATTTTAATATCGCTGAAATAAAATAGTCTCTTTCAGACTAATGGCCTCTGGTCTGTGAAACACGACCTCCAGGGCTGCCCACACCCAGCGCAGCTGCCGCCGCCACTGAGAATTACAGCCCAAACTCGGGGAGACTAGCCATTCTCCCTCCAAATGGTTTCCTTTAGTGAATTCTCTTATTATAAAAACCACATATATTTAAAATGATCTTTCAGGAAAAAAGAACCGAGGGACTTCCCTGGTGGTCCAGTGGCTAAAACCCTGTAGGTTCTGTTTCTAGGGAACCCAACATAACAAACCACTGCGTGGGATGACTGTGAGAATAAAATAAGCTAATACGTGTAAACCTCTTTCAATAGCCACTCAAGCAAGTAAACTGTCAAAGTCTGTTAGCTTTTATTGTTTCATTTGTTGGCTGTGCTGGGTCTTCCTTGCTGCGCTGGGCTTTCTCTAGCTGCAGCAAACAGGGGCTACTTTTTCAGTGCGTGGGCTTCTCGTTGCAGGGCATGGGCTATTTTGTGGTGCATGGGCTTCTCGTTGCAGGGCTTCTCTTGTTGCAGAGCACAGGCTCTAGGGCATGCGGGCTTCAGTAGCTGTAGCATGTGGGCTCAGTAATTGTGGCACATGGGCTTTAGTTGCTCCACTGACTGTGGGACATTCCTGGACCAGAGATCAAACTTGCGTCCCCTGCAATGACAGGTGGAATCTTCTCCATTGCTCCACCAGGAAAGTCCAGCTTTTATTGTTCTTAAATATCAACGTTACTGCCACATAAAAATACTTGTATCTACCAATCACTGCCCAGTTGAGAACTTTGAGCAAGCAAGAAATTCACCTAGAAAAAAATTAACTAGACAGAAGACAGCTTTACTTTTTTTTTTTTTTTTTAATAAAAAGAGCCCTAGCTGGGGCATCAGCCCACAACGGAAATGTAGAGGAAACTAGTGACATTTGATCTGGAAAAAAAAAAAAAAGGCAACTGTCTCCGATATCCTCAGACTGAGATATACTGAACACTGTGCTTCTGGGGGTCTTATTGGACAGAGTCATCCTTCTGGCCAGTTTAAGAAAGAATATATCAGGATTTCCCTGGTGGTTCAGTGGTTAAGACTCCACTCTCCCAATGCAGGGGGCACAGGTTCAATCCCTGGTGAGGAAACTAAGATCCCGTAGGCCACACAGCATGATCAAAAAGAAAGAAAGAGTGTCCCAGAAATCAGAACTGCCTAATGAAAGAGGGGCTATTTCATGCCCCCGTGAGGTGTCCTTCACAGAAGGCGGCCATGCTGAAGCTGGAAGCAAGAAGAAATTCCAGAAAATTGCATGCAATGTCCTCTAAAGGAACTCATAGTTCTAAGACTTCTGAATTCTTTGAATCCTTGAATTTGTAACCACCGCCCCTCCGCCCCAAGCAATTTCATCCACACAGTGCGTCCTGTCTTCCTTCCTTCTTCCCCACAGAGTGTGCTCGGGTGTTCCATACTGGCGGGGCCAGGCTGGTGTTGTGTGGAAAGAACTGGGAGAGGCTTCAGAGTCTATATGATGCCCTGATCAGTGTGGCTGATCCCAGCAAGGTAAGGCCTTCGGGCAGCCAGCATGGGCAACCCCTGGGCACCCTTAAGTCTTCGTGCTTGTCACAGAGCAGCTCTGGGTGAAATTTGGTGATAGCTTTGGGGAAATGTAATCTTGATACAGCCGACTTGGGGGTTGATTCATTTTGACCCCTCACCACGCCAAAAATTTCTTCTCTAGCCTCTGAGCCCCACCCCATTCTATTTAAGTCAGACTCAGAGGACCCAGAAGATACGGTATGTCACAGATATCACTCTGTTTATAAATTCTCATGCTGACTTTTTAAATAATACTTCAAATAATATCTCCTTCAAAGAGGGACTTTCCTGGTGGTCCAGTGGTTAGGACTCAGTGCGGTCACTGCTGGGGCCATGTTCAATCTCTGGCCGGAAAACTAAGATTCCTCAAGCCACGATGTTTTTTATTTCCTTGAAAGAAATCAGGGAAATGATGTCCCCGTCCATGAAGTTATATAGCAGGCAAACACATTTCAATGAAGCTAGGGTTTTCAAGGCATTTCTGGATCATTGTTTAAGAAATTGCTTTCAGAGTTCTCTTTAGGATTTTTTTTTTTGCCTCTCTGCATGGCATGTGGAACTACCCAACCAAGGATCAAATCCATGCTGCCTGCATTGGAAACAGAGTCTTAACCACTGCACCACCAGGGAAGTGTCAAGAATTGTTTTTTTTTAAATAATCTTTGCCCTTAATGTTGAATTTGACTTTGGATAAAGCCAAAAATAATTCAGAACTAAGTCTGGTATTTGAGGAGATGGAGCAAAAGGATAACACCACAACCCCAAAGCATGTTTCTTGGGATTTTATCAGGTATTGGTCGTGAGGTAGTAAAAAAGAGGGTCTGAGGTCAACTGTGTGGGAAATACTGAGTTAGAGAAAGCTTCTCTGATGGATTTCTTTACTGCAGGACTTTTCAGAACCTTTGTTATGTAAATATTCATTGTGTTATCTCCAAGAAGAATGTATAGCAGTCTATATTTCCAAAATATATTGAACCAGAGAACATGCTTTTTTAAGGGCATATCTCAAGACTCATATTTGTGAAATACCGGAATTGTATCTGCCACGTGGCATCATCAATTTTTCCACCTGTACTCCTTCTAAATCATGAAAATCTTGATGACAGCATGTTTAGGGCTGAACACAATGCCTTGTACCTATACAGATGGTGTTTCAAAAAATTATATCGAGTATATGATTTTGGCCAAAAAACAAATGTGGCTACAAAGTACTGGGCAGATTCTCCTGTGGCTTAGAAGCCAGTCTGAAAGCCATTTCCAAAGAGGAGTTCAGAAATGTTATTTAAAAAATGACATCAGAGAATCTATGCACAGTCTCCATTTGGATTTCTCAGTTCTGGCCCCTTGACCAGAAGATCAAACTTTGCAGTGCATGTTTGCGTGTTGGGAATGTTATTGTTGCCTTGGTCCCCAAGGATGCATTTTCTCCATCAGTTTCCTTTCTCCCAGTTATCTCTGCTTCATTTCATCTGTTTGTAGTCATTCCACAAGCTCTGAGTTTCAAAAGGGGCGACTCTTAGATGGAAGGGCCACAAGGTCTGTGGGGATGTTCCCACATGTGCCTTGACTTTCTCATTCGTCCAGCAGACATTCACCCCGAAGCTGGTCCTCTTGGATCTCTCAGACATCAGCTGTGTCCAGGATGTGGCCAAAGAGGTCCTGGATTGCTATGGCTGCGTGGACATCCTCATCAACAACGCCAGTGTGAAGGTGAAGGGACCTGCCCATAAGATTTCTCTGGAGCTCGACAAAAAGATCATGGATGCCAATTACTTTGGACCCATCATACTGACCAAAGGTCTCGTGAGTTTGACCATCCCGTGGAATTCTGGGTCACTGGGCTGCTCAAGAGGTCTCTGATATGTCTCCAGATAGTCATCTACTTCTGGATGGAGCCTCTAGTCCTCTTCAGAAAAATCCCTGCCTGTTTGGTGAAAGCTTTTGGCTTTCGACTATAAAAGTTGATGAAAGAAAAGGGATTGTAAAAGTCTCCTAATGGTATATTCCTACCTGCCTCTCTGTGTAGTCCCCTTCCCAAACCCTGCCCTTGACTCCTCTTTTCTTACTCACATCCTTGGCTCCCCTCCCATCCCATTCCACATCTCTGGACCATTGTCTTCATCCCCTGCAAACCTTCTACTATATCCACCTTGTGGTTGATCTGCTCCTAATAATGACAGTTGGTCCAGTGTTGAAATTCTGTCCTCAGTCATGAAGAGTTTACCCCAAACTACAGAAGACCCAGAATACTGTCAATCTCTTTTCAGAAATAGGAAAGTGTTAGTCGCTCAGTCGTGGCCAACTCATTGTGACCTCATGGACTGTAGCCCACCAGGCTCCTCTGTCCCTGGGATTTTTTAGGCAAGAGTACTGGAGTGGGTAGCCATTTCCTTCTCCAGGGGATTTCCCGACCCAGGGATCGAACCTGCATCTCCTGCATTCCAGGCAGATTCTTTACCGTCTGAGCCACTAGGGTAAAATGATGGTCCCTTTGTGGAGATTCTAACAACCAAGTTCAAATGTAGGTCTGAAGCTAGGGTGGGGGGTGTGGAGTAGCTAGAGATGACATGGAATAGAACCCAAGAGTTAAAGCCCTCCACCCACCCAAAATAGAGTTTATCAAAGCAGAATCACAAAAGGAAGAACATAAGGATGTATAAGAATATAAATTTAGGGAGCAGGGTGCACTGGCAGGGCTGAAAGAGCAGGATCTTTGAGCTTCCTTCTGTACAGCCAGAATCTCTACAAAAATGGGATTCTGAGAACTGTGACAGATGAAGGCAAAGCAGCATTGGGAGCAGAAAGATGACTCCCAGAGCTTCCAGAGATGAGAGTGCCCCAGAGACCACAGTTTCCTCCAGCCCAGTCACTATGGACACACCCAGCAGGCCAGCCAAGGTGTGTCCTCCCCTCAACCTCTGAGAGCTCCAGTTCCCTGGCAACAAAGTGAGGCATGCTAAGTTGAATCTTGATTTTTTGCCATCTCCTTATTGCACCTATGCTATCATTGCTCCATAGCTTTTTCTAAATTTCCTCATTTGTCAATTAATTCTACTTAAGAGGAACTTTTTTTTTAACCATAAATTAAAAACTCCTTTCCTCTCCATAAGTGGAAGAAAACCTGAAATCAAAACAAAGTCTTAAGTTTTCCCAAGACACAGAGCTGAGGTCTTTCCTCTTTTTTTTTTTTTTTTTAAAGATTAGCACATGCAAGAGAGGTTTTAAAGACCCGCCTGAACCAACCTTCCTCCTGGAGGAATAGTGAAATTGGAAAGGGAGCTATCTTTCTCACTACTGAAATCAGTGTAACTTCAAGGATATGGATGGGTCATTGAAAATCACCCAGGGTTGGGGACTTCCCTGAAGGTCCAGTGGTTAAGACTTCACCTTCCAATGCAAGAGGTGTGGGTTGGATTCCTGGTAGGGGAGCTAAGGTCTCACATGCCTAGTGGCCAAAAAACCAAAACATAAAACAGAAGCAATACTGTAACAAATTCAATAAAGATTTAAAAAATGGTTCCCATTAAAAAAAAAAAAAAAAGCTTTAAAAAATATAATAAAATCACCCAGGGTTAGGGCTAGTGGTTAGCACTTCAAACTTCAACTGCAGGGGGCCTGGGAATTAAGATCCTGCATGACACAAAAATAATAATAAAATAAAATAACCCAGCAATTCACTGGTTGAGCCCAGCCCACTCATAGGCAACAATGGATAAATGGTGGCTGGGATCCATTCCACCTGTGTCCCACTGTAATCCAGTTAGCAGGGAGGCAGAGGAGCCTGTGTGATCAGGGGTCTGGGGAAGGGGTCTGCCGGCTGCTGCCTGACTCCATCTCGGGTTTGTAACCATGAGTCTTCGTCCTATGCTTTCCAGCCCTGCTCCCCAACATGATCTCCCGGAGGACTGGACAAATCGTGTTAGTGAACAACATCCAGGGGAAGCTTGGAATCCCCTTCCGTACAGCCTGTAAGTTGCTAGGACAAGTTTCACCTTAAGTTATATGTCTTATAAGACAAGAGATGTGGTGTCTAGAACAAAGCATATCGTTACTGGGGGAAGTGGGTCCAGAGACGAAAGCATCCTTTGGCTTTTCTTTCATCCCTTCAGCTCCTATTTTTGAGCACCTACAGCACGCAGGTGACTGAGAGAGATAAAGATAAGTCCTTCCCTCTGACCCCAGAAGCTCCTCTTGTTCTATGCTCACAGCAGTTATATCTGTTATTTATACACCTCACCATATCCTCATTCTACGAGCCAGTCATCTGAGCTCCGGCACCTGCATTCTTAACCCTGATGGCCTCAGGACCCTGAGAAAACAGTCTTACGTGGGGAATCAGGCTTCCCAGGAAGGAAATGGGAATTCACACCCGTGTCAGGCATTTTACATACATTTTCTCACTTGGCAGGAATGATACTATCCTTAATTGATTAATTAATTACCTCTATTTTATTATTTATTTTTACCTGACATGGTTTAATATTAATCTTTTTTAAAAAATTGTTTAATATTGGAGTATGATTGATTTCTGGGCTTCCCAGGTGGCACTACTGGTAAAGAACCAGTAAACTGCCAATGCAGGAGACGTAAGAGGCATGCGTTTGATCCAGGGTTGGGAAGATCCCATGGATGAGGGCATAGCAACCCACTCCAGTATTCTTGCCTGGAGAATCCCATGGACAGAGGAGCCTGGTGGGCTACAGTCCATAGGGATGTGAAGAGTCAGACACAACTAAAGTGACTTAGCACACACAGATGACTTACAACAGTATGCTAGTTTCACTTGTACAACAAAGTGACTCACTTATACATATACAGACATTCATTCTTTTTCAGATTCTCCTCCTGTAATGGTTATTACAGAATATTCAGTAAAGTTCCCTGTGCCATACAATAGGTCCTTACTCTTTATCTCTTTTATATATAGTAGTGTGTCTATGTCAATCCCAAACTCCTAACTTATCCCTTCCCTCCCTCCTTTCCCCTTTGGTAATCATAAACGTTTTCGAAGTCTGTGAGCCTGTTTCTGTTTTGTAAATAAGTTGATTTGTATCATTTTTTTTAGATTCCACATATAAGTGGGATCATATGATATTTGAGAACACCAGCACCTGACCTGCCTCTTGAGAAATCTGTATGCAGGTCAGGAAGCAACAGTTAGAAATGGACATGGAACAACAGACTGGTTCCAAATAAAAAAAGGAGTATGTCAAGGCTATATAGTGTCACCCTGCTTATTTAACTTATATGCAGAGTACATCATGAGAAACGCTGGGCTGGATGAAGCACAAGCTGGAATCAAGATTGCCGGGAGAAATATCAATAACCTCAGATATGCAGATGACACCACCCTTCTGGCAGAAAGTGAAGAAGAACTAATGAGCCTCTTGATGAAAGTGAAAGAGGAGAGTGAAAAAATTGGCTTAAAGCTCAACATTCAGAAAACTAAGATCATGGCACCTGGTCCCATCACTTCATGGCAAATAGATGGGGAAACAGTGGAAACAGTGGCTGACTTTATTTTGGGGGGCTCCAAAATCACTGCAGATGGTGATGGCAGCCATGAAATTAAAAGACACTTACTCCTTGGAAAGAAAGTTATGACCAACCTAGACAGCATATTAAAAAGCAGAAACATTACTTTGCCAACAAAGGTCTGTCTAGTCAAGGCTATGGTTTTTCCAGTAGTCATGTATGGATGTGAGAGTTGGACTATAAAGAAAGCTGAGCACTGAAGAGTTGATGCTTTTGAACTGTGGTGTTGGAGAAAGACTCTTGAGAGTCCCTTGGACTGCAAGGAGATCCAACTTGTCCATCCTAAAGCAGATTAGTCCTGAATATTCATTGGAAGGACTGATGCTGAAGCTGAAACTCCAATATTTTGGCCACCTGATGTGAAGAACCAACTCATATGAAAAGACCCTGATGCTGGAAAAGATTGAAGGGGGAAGGAGAGGGGGAAGACAGAGGATGAGATGGTTGGATGGCACCACCAACTCAATGGACATGAGTTTGAGTAAACTCTGGGTGTCGGTGATAGGAAGGCCTGGCGTTCTGCAGTCCATGGGGTCACAAAGAGTCGGACAGACCGAGCGACTGAACTGAACTGAATTGTCTGAACTGAACTGATTTGTCTCTGACTTATTTCACTTAGTATGATAATCTCTAGATCCATCTGTGTTGCTGCCAATGGCATGATTTTATTCTTTTCATGGCTGAGTAAGATTCCAGTGTGGGGCATCCCAGGTGGCTCAGCGGTCAAGAATCTGCCTGCCAAATGCAGGAGACGTGAGTTCGATTCTTGGAAAGGTGCCCTAGAGAAGGAAATGGCAACCGGCTCAAGTATTCTTGCCTGGTAAACCCCATTGATAGAAGGACCTGGCAGGCTACAGTCCACAGGGTCGCAAAGAGCTGGACAGGATGAGTTACTGAGTATGCACACACAATATTCCAGTGTATATATGTACCACATTCTCTTTATCCATTCATCTGTTGGTTGGAATTTTGGTTGCTTCCATACCTTGCCTACTCTAAACTGTGCTGCAAGTGGACATTTTAAAGACAAGAAAACTGAATCTCTGAAGGTAAAAAACTGGTCACTTGCCCAAAGTCACCCAGTGGAATAGTAGCTAAACTGAACTGGGTCCCGTCTCTGCATCTGTCCACTGCTTCACAAGGGCTCTCTGTCCGCATCTATGAAGCGAAGGGCAAGGCTGGGGATTTTGCAGCCTCACCCAGCAGAGCCTGTAGAGATATGTGTCGCCAGCCCCCTCCTGGGAGGCACAGCGGGACCCACGCCCACCCTCGGGCTGGTTTCTCTTGCAGACGCCGCCTCAAAGCACGCGGCACTCGGCTTCTTCGACTGCCTGCGGGCGGAAGTGGAGGAATACGACGTGGTCGTCAGCACCGTGAGTCCCACCTTCATCCGCTCCTACCACGTTGATCCAGGCCAAGGAAACTGGGAGGCCTCCATCTGGAAATGTGAGCCTTCAGAGCGCAGCTGGAGGGAACGGGGCTGGGGAGGGCTTGTGGAGGAGTGGGGTATGCCCAGGGTGGCGGGGGGTGGGGTTGGGGTACCGTGGGGGTGGGGTGTTCCTGAAGCCTGAGACTGAGGAGATGGGTGTTTGCACCCAGCTGACAGCGGGGAGGGGCCCCAAAACTTCAGTCCCAAGGCGCCAGGTAGAGGGAACCTTAAGCCACAGCCAGCAGACCAAGGCCGGTCTGGGCTCCACCACTCACAGGCTGTGTGACCTTGGTCCCAGACTTCCCGTCTCTGGGCCTCAGTTTCCCATGTGGAACAGCCAGGATTTGGTTTTGGAGAACCTTCTGCTCCCCTTGCCTAGGTGGCAGCACAGAGAGAAGCTCAGAGTCTGGCCCCGAGAGCCTACTCTAAAACTCCCCTCTGTCTCATATTAAGTATTGGAACAGTAGCTACTCCCTTCATCTGTTTCCCCTTTGTAAAATGAGAGATGACGGTGAATACCGACCTGGTAGAGTCCTAGAAAGCAAAGTTCCAGCCCAGAGTTTGGAACAGCAACCAGCACATCCTGAGTGCTCTGTAAGTGCACCTGTGATCTCTATTCTAGAATGCTCTACACGGAGCGGCTACCTCACAAGGCTCAGTGGTAAAGAAGCCACCTGCCAATGCAGGAGACGTGGGTTCAGTTTCTGGGTGGGGAAGATCCCCTGGAGAAGGCAATGGCAACCCACTCCTGGGAAATCCCATGGCTATAGGAGCCTGTCAAGCCACTCATGAGGTCGCAAAAGAGTCAGATGCCACTTAGTGACTGAACAACAACGAAGACGTGGGCAACCGGTTTCAGGAGGCACTGGACGAGGACAGCCTGGCAACAATCATGAACAGCAGCCCATCATACATCTGACACCTTCTTACCTTCTAAGGTCTTTCTCATCCCTTCCACCACTCATAACCACCCTGGGTTGTTAAAGGGCCAGAAACTGCACCCACTTTACAGATGCGGAAGCTAAGGCACGACGGGTAAAGTGCCTGCTCATGGCGCATGGCCAGCGGCCAGCACGTGCAGGGCTGGCCCTGAGGCTGGGACTCCAGCACCGCACACCCCTCCCCACCTTGGAGGGGGGTGGGCTCTGACCACCTCCCCCCTCCCAAGGCTATGAGCCCCGCCCCTTCCTGGGGGGCTTTTCAGTCTTTTTCAGGAAGCTGACCTACGGGGCGCACCCTGTGGACGTGGCGGAGGAGGTGATGCGCACGGTGAGACGCAAGAAGCAAGAGGTCTTCCTGGCCAACCCCATCCCCAAGGCCGCCGTGTACATCCGCACCTTGTTCCCCGAGCTGTTTTTCGCCGTGGTGGCCTATGGGGTGAAGGAGAGACTCAGCGTCCCCGAGGAGGGTTAACTGCCGGGCTTCAAACGGGTCTCCTCGAGGGGAATAAAGGTTTTGCTGGTAGGTGGTGGGTCCTTGCATCTTCTCAACACAGGGGTGGGGGTGGAGAGGAAACAGTTCCCCCAGCTGCATTCCACGTGGGAGATAGTCACCATCACAGTAAGGGTGGCCCGAGACCAGTCCAGTCGCTCCAGGCCTCTGGGTGCCTCCCAATTGACATTCCCGGGACAGATTTCCCGAGAAGCGTCTCGACTCTATAAGGTGACAATCCAGCAGAAAAACAGGACCCGTAATGGGCTCAACACGTACACATACATACACACACACACACACACACACACACGCCATCAGCCTGCCCAGGCACTCAGAAAATCACCTCCATTTTACATAAGGGTGACCTATCCAGTCAGCCCCTAACCGTAGAAGCTGGACTTGCCAGCTCCTTAGGGAAGCGCTGCTAAATAGAACTTTCTGGAATGGTGGAAATATTGAACCATCTGCTGTGTCCATTGTGGCAACCACCAGCCACGTGTGGCTGTTAGGTACTTAAAATGTGGCCTGTGCAACTGAGAAACAAAGTTTTTAATTTTATTTAATTTGCATTAATTTAAATGTAAATAGCTGCGTGGGGCTAGCGGCTCCCAGGTTGGCAATAGAGCAGAGCTGTAATCCTTGGTCTTGGCAGCAGAATCAGCCCTTTTCCCTGGATTTCATTTGTCCCAAGAGGAGCCCAGGCACAGATGTTTAAATTTTTTTTCCAGTGGATTCTAAATTGCAACAGATCTTGAGAACTTCTGCCTTGGGGCATCCAGCTCATTCCAGCCTTTTCTTACATTCTCAAAGCAAAATTCATTTAAAACTGCCATCGTTATTATTGATGGGTGTTTCTCTTAGTTTAGTTTTTCTTAAACACAACAGTTAATGATTCTTCAGATCTTGGGAAGTGTAGGATATATTTTTTGCACTAATTTTGTAACTACTGCTTCAAACTTTTTCTAATATTTATAGTTGAAAGAGGGCCCAAATTTCCTTCGTGAACCCAAGCCATTTACAAAATTAACACACGTGGTACACATCCACAAGTACATCTGCCTCAATTTATAAGGAAAATGTCAGGGACTTACTTCCCTGGTGGTCCACCTTCCAAGGCAGGCGACGCAGGTTTGATCCCTGGTTGGGGAACTAAGATCCCATATGCTGCAGGGCAACTAAACCAGAGAGTTGCAAACGAAGACCTAGCGCAGCCAAAAAAAAAAAAAAGGCACAGTGTCCAGACCATAGGATCACCAAGGAACCCAGGCAGCCCCAGGATAAGGTTGCAGGCCAGGATGTGTCTCCAGAATTTAGGACTCTTTAAGTCAGGGCAGGCCTAGAATCAGCAAGATGACCTTCTGTGTTATTATTGTTGCTGGGTGTCAGGGTGCTAGAAGCTGCCTAGGCCAGAACGATGGAGGGGTCAGTAGGGGCTGGGAGGCAGGGGAGGGACAGCACCATTGAGAAAATGACTGATGTGATTGGTGACCAGAGACAGAGAAGGCAGCTTCAGGACACGAAGGCCTGGAGCCAGCCCTGCAGGCAGCCTTGGTGTTGCCCCAGGACTGGGCTCCAGGTCAAGCTTGGCCACCACCCAGCCCCGGACCTGGGGTCCTGACCTGCTCTCTTTAGGGTTCTGTCTCCTCTCAGGGTGGAGTACAGCTAAGGGGCCCCTCCTTTGGTGGTGGGGGGTGGGGTGGATGGGTGGGGAGGGGCTGCATCTGGGAAGTGTCCACGCTGGCCCTGATCAACATTCTGGGCTAGCAAAGACTCTAGGACTCCAAGGTAAGGGAAGACCTCAGTCCCTGGGGTTCCTCAAAGGAAGCCACGTTGAATGACAGCTCAGGAAGAAAATCCGTGTCAGTGGGTCTGCTCCACTGTCCCTGCAGCCAAAGCGGTCAGAGACCTATGGGTGGACGCATCCTCAGCCGGACTGCCTGGCCGGCACCCCAAGCTCCCTGAAGTTGAATTTCCTGTCCAGGGACTTTGGTCTCCCTCTAACTGTATGCCTCCACCCCATTACCTTCCAGATGTCCCTGTGTCCACGCAGGCCCTGCTGCCTTCTCAGGATGGGATATCTCACCAGTCTAGCTAATGAAAACTCACAACCCTTAGGTTGAAACAAGGGAGAAAAAATGTTTTTTAAGTTGTTAAGGGGAAAGCTTCATGCAAGAAGAGGAATGGCCACCAGGTGTCACTGTGGCTCCAAACCTATTTTATAGCTGCTTTGTTCTGTTCAGTTCAGTTGCTCATTCGTGTCTTGACTCTTTGCGACCCCATGGACTGCAGCACGCCATCACTATCACCTGTCCATCACCAACTCCTGGAGTTTACTCAAACTCATGTCTGTTGAGTCGGTGATGCCATCCAGCCATCTCATCCTCTGTCGTCCCCTTCTCCTCCCCCCTTCAGTCTTTTCCAGCATCAGGGTCTTTTCAAATGAGTCTGTTCTTCACATCGGGTGGCCAAAGTATTGGAGTTTCAGCTTCAGCATCAGTCCTTCCAATGAATATTCAGGACTAATCTGCTTTAGTATGGACTGGTTAGATCTCCTTGCAGTCCAAGGGACTCTTAAGAGTCTTCTCCAACACCACAGTTCAAAAGCATCAATTCTTCAGCACTCAGCTTTCTTTCTAGTCCAACTCTCACATCCATACATGACTATTGGAAAAACCATAGCCTTGACTAGACAGACCTTTGTTGGCAAAGTAATGTCTCTGCTTTTTAATATGCTGTCTAGGTTAGTCATAACTTTTCTTCCAAGGAGTAAGCGTCTTTTAATTTCATGGCTGCAGTGATTTGGAGCCCCAAAAAATAAAGTTTGTTACTGTTTCCCCATCTATTTGCCATGAAGTGATGGGACCAGGGTGCCATGATCTTAGTTTTCTGAATGTTGAGCTTTAAGCCAATTTTTTCACTCTCCTCTTTCACTTTCATCAAGAGGCTCTTTAGTTCCTCTTCACTTTCTGCCATAAGGGTGGTGTCATCTGCATATCTGAGATTATTGATATTTCTCCCAGCAATCTTGATTCCCGTTTGTGCTTCCTCCAGCCCAGCGTTTCTCATGATGTACTCTGCATATAAGTTAAATAAGCAGGGTGACACTATACAGCCTTGACATATTCTTTTCCCTATTTGGAACCAGTCTATTGTTCCATGTCCAGTTCTAACTGTTGCTTCCTGACCTGCATACAGATTTCTCAAGAGGCAGGTCTGGTATTCCCATCTCTTTCAGAATTTTCCAAGGTTTGTGGTGATCTACACAGTCAAAGGCTTTGGCATAGTCAATAAAGCAGAAATAGATGTTTTTCTGGAATTCACTTGCTTTTTCGATGATCCAACGGATGTTGGCAATTTGATCTCTGGTTCCTCTGCTTTTTCTAAATCCAGCATGAACATATGGAAGCTCACAGTTCACATACTGTTGAAGTCTGGCTTAGAGAATTTTGAACATTTCTTTACTAGCATGTGAGATGAGTGCAATTGTGCAGTAGTTTGAGCATTCTTTGCATTGCCTTTCTTTGGGATTGGAATGAAAACTGACCTTTTCCCGTCTTGTGGCCACTGCTGAGTTTTCCAAATTTGCTGGCATATTGAGTGCAGCACTTTCACAGCATCATCTTTTAGGATTTGAAATAGCTCAACTGGAATTCCATCACCTCCACTAGCTTTGTTTGTAGTGATGCTTCCTAATGCCCACTTGACTTCACATTCCCAGATGTCAGGCTCTAGGTCAGTGATCACACCATTGTGATTATCTGGATCATGAAGATCTTTTTTGTATAGTTCTTCTGTGTATTCTTGCCACCTCTTCTTAATATCTTCTCCTTCTGTTAGGTCCATACTATTTCTGTCCTTTATTGAGCCCATCTTTGCATGAAATGTTCCCTTGGTATCTCTAATTTTCTTGAAGAGATCTCTAGTCTTTCCCATTCTATTGTTTTCCTCTATTTCTTGGCACTGATCACTGAGGAAGTCTTTCTTATCTTTCCTTGCTATTCTTTGGAACTCTGCATTCAAATGGGTATATCTTTCCTTTTCTCCTTTGCTTTTCACTTCTCTTCTGAGGGTGGTCCTGCTGTTTCCGATAGTCTCGGCCTCCAATCTGGGCAGAAATCTGACCCAATCCTTTCCCATGCCCTGTTCTCCCAGCCTTCCCTACCAGGTCCCTCTAGATGGGAAAGTGATACAAGGGAACTTGGGCATCCTTGCTAAAGATGTGGCGTGGCAGATATGAGCACAGGGTCCAAGTGTAATTTCCTCTTCCTATTCCAAATCTATAGCCTTGGGCAAGTGCTCCCATCTGTGGTGTATTACAGAGAAAACTGCTAACAACTGGGCCCTGCTCATGATATCCAAGGGTGTTCAAAAGGGAGAAGCCTGGGTCACATGTGGGTCACAACCCAACCCCTTAGAGGACAAAGGAAGTGAAGCTGGGCTTAGGAAGAGCTTGGGAGTGAGAGATGATAAATGAGTGTCAACAGAGGAGCAAGAACCAGCAGGAGGACTCCTAGACTCCCGAAACCTGGGAGGACAACTGTGTCTTCCCCATCACCCGAGAGCACGTGGATTAAGACTTGAAGAAAACACAGACTTCTTTTGAAATGCACTCTGGTCCACTGATAACATACATCTCTCTCTGGTATCAGGTAGTGGACCACCCCCCCCCCCCCCCCCCCGCTCATTTCCTCTGTCATCTCAGTTCTGTCTTGGAAATGGTGCTCAAAAGTACATCGTCTCTACAAATGACCCAATTTCATTCATTCTTATGCTATGGCTGAGTAATATTTCATTGTAAATGTGTTCCACATCGTCTCTGTCCATTCATCTGTCGATGGACATTTAGGTTGACTTCCATGTCCTGGCTATTGGAATCTAGAACCATGGTACAGATGAACCTATTTCATCAGGGCAGATGTAGAGAATGGACACAAGGACACAGCAGGGGAAGGGGAGGGTGGGATGAACCGGGAGATTAGGGTTGACATTCGCTACTATGTGTAAAACAGCTAGTAAAATAGATGATCTGTGTAGCACCGGGAGCTGAGCTCAGAGCTCTGTGATGACCGAGAGGGGTGGGGTGGAGGGGTGGGTGTCAGGGAGGCCCAAGAGGGAGGGGATGTAAGTAAACATATAGCGGATTCACTTCTTGTACAGCTGAAATGAATACAATATTGTAATTATACTCCAATTTTTCAAAACTACATAGTCTTTCTTATGGGGAAGAAAAAGAACAGTAGCAGAGACAGACAATGAGTCATGCTGAGTGTATGAGGAAAGACTTAATTTGAGTCGGGTGTCTTAAACAGAAAGGAAGTATTTCTGGAAAATGACTGTTGAAATAGAGACTCTCCAGTCACCTCACCTGTCAAGCCCTCTGTCTGATATCATTGCTGATATCAACAGCTATGAGCTTAGACAACCAATAAGGAACGATGCTCAATATTTTTAATAACTTAAAAGGGAATCTGGAAAAGGATTTCTCTATCAGTCAGGTTTAGCAGCTTCCCCATAAGTGAGGCAATATTTGTTAAAACAGCTACTGAAAAGTGTGCAAAGTTCTAGGAAACAAGAGGACAGTCGCCTTGAGACAGGCTGGGACCTGGGACCCTTTGCAGTGCTTGCACCTGGACAAACGTCCCAGAGGAACAGATACAAAGAAACTATCAGGGTACTAAAAATAACTGCACATATGGGCAGTCGGCCCAAATTATAAACAAGAAGATGCAGAAAGGCCAAAACCCAGCTGCCATTTCTGAGGGGCAGGGAGCAATAGCAGGGTCCTGCCCGTGATCCCTGCACAGAGCACCACCAAGGGGGTGGGCAGACTACCCAAGCCGCCCCTCAGACCCAACCACCCTCACCCCATTTAAGGGACCAGCCTGCCCTCTGCAGGGAGGGAACAAGGGCACCTGATGCTTGCCTTCACTCCCTCCTGCTGCAGCACAAGTCCCAGTAAAACCTTGCCTGAATTCCTCCTCTGGCCTGTCATCAATTTCTATCATTAAGGAGTCCAAGGACCCTGGTGATGCTCCATCAAGACAGGCTCAGACTCTGGTCCTTGAAAGTACATGTTCTCCAGAGACCTGGGGAGACTTCTGTTTCCTTAGCAAACAGCAAGTCGTTTTAATTAAAAGTACTTAAAATTTTCAGAAACAACACAATCAATGACTTTCTGATATCAACAGCAATGAGCTTAGATAACCAACAAGGAACTATACTCAATATTTTTAATAACCTATAAGGGGAAAGAATCTGAAAAAGGATCCATCTATCTATAACTGAATCATTGTGCTGTACACCTAAAATGAACATGACATTGGAAGTCACCTTTTTTTTTTTTTTTTTTTACTGTGCCATGTGGCATGCAGATCTTAGTTCCCTGACCAGGGATCAAACCTGTGTCCCATGCATTGGAAGTGCAGAGTTTTAACCACTGGACTGCCAGGGAAGTCCAGTTATACTTCATTTTTTAAAAAATGGTTAAATGGGGGAAGAAAAGCAATGAGCTAAGTTTATGCAGCAGAAACAAGAGCGTTTGTCTCACTTGAATAATTCAGAGAGCTATTTGCATGTTTCATGGATGAACTTTTATTAAAATTGTACATAGATCTCACAGTTAATTTTTTTAAAAAACAAGAACTTCCTTTTCCCCCTAGTATCAAAATAGTTATCTTTTTTAAATACCTTGAAAAACCTTAATACAATTGTTATATATTAAATACTCTCCTAAAATCTCAGTCATTTCTCTCCCATTCATTCTAGAATCCTGCTTTAGTGTTGCTAACCACTTTCTTTTTTGGCATCCTTAATGCTTCATCCCAGAGAAACATCAAGAGGAAAAGATTTTCCTGTTAAGTCCATTATTTAAAAAAAAAAAAGTTTAGGAGAAGCCAATGACAATATTTGATTTGGTACTGAAGATTTTTATGAATCATTCCTTAATACAAGTATGCAGGCCCTGGAATTACTTAAAACAGCAGTTCTTGCCCTGAAATGATTATACTGACCAACCAGCACCCTCTGGTGGTCTGGAAACATACAAACAGCTAACAACACAGGAAGGTCTTTTCAGATGTTTGGTGTTGGAAATACAGACGCAGAGACCAGAAGTTTTTATTTTCAGGGGTCAAGACAACTGGCTTCCCCCAATCCCAGTCTCAACACAGATCGCCCACAGGTGCTTGGTGCAGAGCCGAGAGGATGGCAGCTGCCCCCCAGGATGCAAAATCAGAAGCTGGACTCAGGCAAGGTTTTCTTCCGACGTAAGGACAGCGTGTGGTACTTCACCTTTGGCAAGGTACCGAAAGACGTCTGCTCCCCGGAGACACTCCTCTGTGATGTGCCCAGGGCGCTGGCCCTCGGGGGCCTGCCAGTCTTGCGAGGGAGGAGCAGAGAGCTGGGCGCTGACCGGACGTCCCTCTCTCTTTCCAGGTGGCCGGCTGGGCCCCTGGCCAGGCTCTCTCGAATCCTGAGGGATGGAGACAAGCCTCGAGCCTCCCCATCCATAGCCGGGCTCTGCCTGCCGCTCACCAGGGAGACGGGGGCCGCCTGGGGGGCTGCCTCTGGCCTGTCCCTCTTCCTGATCTCCTTCTTCCAAAACACAGACCTCAGAAGGGTGAGGGTCCCTTGTGGGAATCTGTCTGTCTCGGGGTCCCTTCTCTCCCCATTACCTCTCATCTTGCCCGAGCTGTTTGGGCGACTGTCTGCACTCTTTCTAGGTAACGTCGCAGCATTGGGACCCTCCTTGGGGGAGGGTGCTTGGCCACTGCTCCCGGTTAGGCCACTTCCCTTACAGCTTGTGGTCCTTTGGCCCTCAGGCCGGGCTCGTCTCCCATCGTCTTCTGTTGAGGACATCACCGTGAGGGGCAAGTCAAACTGTTTGGGCAGCCTAATGTCCTGACTTGAGTTTTCCTTGAGCTTCCTGGCTGCATTCGGGCCATCTGAGTTTCCAGGGGCCACGCAGTGGCCAGGATGGCCAGAGGGGCAGGGCGCTGTGGCCAGCACCGTGTCGCTGGTTCGCCTACTGTCTTCACTCTCCACAGAGAGGGTGGCGTGTGACTTCTGGTGACCGCCAGCAGGGCCCGTCAGCAGCTGCACGATGGACTGGCTCGTGGACCGAGGTCTCCGTCTGGACTCCAAGTACTCCACCAGCTCGATGGATGCACCCAGCGGTTTCTCCCTGGGGCCAAAAGACCAGCGGAGGGGCATGGTCTTGAAGGCCCCCTGCTTGGCTCGGGAAGGCGTGGGCACCTTCATGCTGATGCTGCGGCCTTGGATGCCCCGTGCCAAAGGCCTGGACTCCAAGCCTCCTGAAAGAGACAGCAAGAGCATCAGTACCTGACTTCCCCTCCAGCTGCGGTAAGAGTGGGGGCTTCCCTCATGGCTCAGACGGTAAAGAATCCGCCTGCAATGTGGGAGACCCAAGTTCCATCCCTAGGTTGGGAAGATCCCCTGGAGAAGGGCATGGCAACCCACTCCAGTATTCTTGCCTGGAGAATCCCATGGACAGAGGAGCCTGGCGGGCTACAGTCCATGGGGTTGCAAACAAGTCAGACACAACTGAAGCAACTTAGCACCCAAGCAGTAAGAGTAGCCACATCCAACAAGCACTGACCGAGCACCTCTGATGATCAGGCACCATCCTGAGTGCTGGGGACATAGCGGTGAACAAGACTATGGCTCCTGCCCTTGGGAACATCAGTGTTTTCACTCACTGTTTCATGGGCTCCATTTATATATTTGAAGCCACAGGGAAAGCCAGGGCCAACAGAGGTAGCTATGTGCCAGGCAGTGCAGACTCCCGAGAAAGCTCAGTCTCTGAGGCCACGGGCCTAAGATTTAAGATTCTTTTCATTCATCTTAAATATGGCCATGGAACAAAATGCTCAGCAAAAATCCCTGCTTTTTCAGGTCAAATTAGGTGCTTGTACCTTTCAAATGCACCAATCTCCCTTAGGCTTAAAAAAAAAGAAGAAAAGAGGATCATGTGTTTAATTTTATCAGAATTGCCAGATTCTCCATTGTGCTTTTTGTGACATAGAAAGATGCTTTTGATATGTACTATTAAGGATGATACAGAGTCTAGAAAAAGAGTAATCCAATTTGCAAAAAAAAATATATATACACAGGTATAAGTATAGATCTGTGCATATGTACATATGAAAACATACAAAGTATGGAGAAATAAATACTAAAATGACAAGGTGTTTAAGGAACCACGGGGGTGCTGTTTTTTATTTTCTTCTCAATTCTTTCTTTACTCTCATCATTTCTAAAGGGAACATACATATACCCAAGACTGTGTATCTTTCCTGAAGACATAGTCAATCAGTGTCAGAAAAAAACCCTTAGGCACTAACTTAAGCAAAGAGGTGACTTGTACACTGAAAACTGAAAAACATTGCTGAAAGAAATGAAAGATGACATAAATAAATGAAAAACGGATCTTGTGTTCATGGATTTGAAGATTTAATATTGTTAAAATGTCAGGACTTCCCTGGTGGTCCATGGTTAAGACTCTGCACTTCCAAGGCAGGGGGCACAGGTTCAATTCCTGGTCTGGGAACTAAGATTCCACATGCCTCATGGCATGGCAAAAAAATAAAAATAAAATAGCAATAAGAACAATAAAAAATTTTTTTAAATCTTCAAAAAAATTGTCAATGTTACCCAAAGCGATATATGGACTTAGTGCAATCCCTATCAAAATACCCATGAGAAAACTCATCCTAAAATTCATATGGAATCTCACGGGACCCCAAATAGCCAGTCACTGGAAAGACACACACTGTATGATTACACCCTAAGAAGGGCTCTGAGCAGCCAAAAGCAGAGACACAGAAAGTATAATGGTGGCTGCCAGGGGCTGGGGGAGGAGGGAACAGGGAATTAGTGTTTAACAGGTTCAGGGGTTCAGATTTACAAGATGAGACGAGTTATAGGGGTGGTTTTTGGTGGCCGTACAACAATGTGAGTGTGCTTAATACCACCAAACCGTACACTTACAGATGGTCAAGATGGCAAAGCCGGTTATGTGTGTGTGTGTTTTTTTTCCTGGTTTGTGGGATCTTAGTTTCCCAACCAGGGATTGAACCCAGGAACCTTGACGGTGAAGTCCGGTAGTCCTAACCACTGGACCACCAGGGAAGTCCCTGTTATATGTGTTTAACACAATTTTTAGAAGTTAAAAAGTCATTGGTCATCGTACCGTTAAGATGCCTTGATTTATGAGATGCCTGTCACCACTGAGAAAGGACTCTTCAGCTAAGCCCACGTGGCACAAGGACAGTTACCCTGGGCCAGGGCACCAGCCTCTTGCCCACAGTCTTCCACTCTCACCACAGGGCACAGTCCGCAGCTCCCAAAATAAGCAGGACTGCAGCCACCAAAGCAAACCTCTGAGCTGTATGAAGAGGGCCCAGGGGGCGGGGGGTGCTCAGGAGGTCAGAGGAGCAGGTACAAGGGGTCCCCAGGCCTCCAGCCGAGAAAACGCACAAGCAGGTAAGCCAGCCGAGGTGCACAGACAGTCCGTCCACCCCACAATCTGTCTGACAGCCATCTCCGAGGTTCTGGAGAGCTTGCCTTTCAGGTTTTCCACAGATAATCTTTGGTATTTTTTATTTTTCTTTAAAGCACTTTAGATTAGCTAGCGATGGACACAACATCACTCCCAAATACTTTGTAATTCCAGTCCTAAATGATGATGTTGTTCCATCATTGAATTCCCACACCTTGGAGGGAAAATAAATAAACAAAACAGTTCTGGGGGCTGAGACGTGTGGGAAGGTTTTGTTCCTGGTCCACAGCCCAGGGTAAGGGCAGAAAGAGAAGCTTTGTATTAGGAGTCACAGAGCGGTGACTTTCAGCCTTTCAAAAAGGGAGGAGCCCTGGCAGGCGGCGGAGCCCGCTCTCCATCCTTCCCCCCCCCCGCCCCCCGATCGAGGGGCGCGGGCACCCCGCATCCTGTCACGGGAACCGCAGGTGTCCACAAAGAACTCAGCTCCTCTTTCTCAAGACGCAGTGAGAAAGCACCTTGCCGATCAGGATTTGATTTCATTCTGTTTGTTGGATGTGAGAAGGAGCCAGAGCTTTGGCGGAGGGGAGAAATAAATGCGAAAGCACCCACTGGGAGCTAGCGCTTCCTGTTCACCAAAGACCTCGCTTTCGGGGAAGGTGGGCGGGGGCGGGGGGGGGGGGGGAGGGGGGGTGGCGAGTGCTCCCCAACAAGAGAAGCCCCAGCACCACAACGAAGAGTAGCCCCTGATCCCCGAAACTAGAGGAAAGCTCACGGGCAGCAATGAAGACTTAGTTCAGCTCAGTCGCTCAGTCATGTCCGACTCTTTGCAACCCCATGAATCGTGACACACCAGGCCTCCCTGTCCATCACCAGCTCCCAAAGTTTACTCAAACTCATGCCCATCGAGTCAGTGATGCCATCCAGCCATCTCTTCCTCTGTCGTGCCCTTCTCCTCCTGCCCCCAATCCCTCCCAGCATCAGGGTCTTTTCCAATGAGTCAACTCTTCTCATGAGGTGGCCAAAGTACTGGAGTTTCGGCTTCAGCGTCAGTCCTTCCAATGAACACCCAGGACTGATCTCCTTCAGGATGGACTGGTTGGATCTCCTTGCAGTCCAAAGGACTCTCAAGAGTCTTCTCCAACACCACAGTTCATATAAATAAAAATAAACAAGTAAATAAAAGAAAGGCTCTCTCAGGAGCCAAGGCCACCGGCCCTGTCCATCACTCCAAGAACCACCCACCACTCAGAAGAGGGTGGAGGGAAGCCTCTGTGTGCAGAAACAGAAAAGTAAAAACACACTTAACACGGGGTCTGGCTGGAGAAGGACATGGTAATCTACTCTGGTATTTGTGCCTGGGAAATCCCACAGAGAGAGGAGCCTGGCAGGCTACAGTCCATGGGGCTGCAAAAGACTCAGACATGACTGAAGGGACTAAAGCGCAAACAAAGGGGGTCTGGAGGTCAGAGAATATGAATAAACAGAACCATCAGAACAGGCTCTTTTGAGCCATCAAAGAAAACAGACAAAGGCTATCAATGAGACTCCAGGGTAGAAAAACAGGAGACTGAAATATGTGACTTTCAGGTTTTAAATTTCAGTAAATGAACTGAAGGCATTCAGGGTCACTGTTAAGACTCAGATTAGTGCCCTGAAGTGATCTTGAAATTTATGACATTTGGTACATTTCACAAATTCTATAATTGTGAAAGAAGCATTTCAAGCCACAGAGCAAAATGGCAGAGATAGAAATTGCAGGGCAAAGCTAGGAGACTTTTGAGGACGGATGTAGGAGAGTCAAGAGGCAAATAACAGGAATTTGAAAAGTAGGCAAGACAATAATTAAACAAAAAGAGCATTTCCTTAAAGAAAAGCCTGCACCTGGAGAAGGAGCGTTGCGAGTTCCAGACAGGGTTGAGGAACAAACACAGACCCAGGCATATTCTGGTAGGATTTCTAAACTCCAAGGTCAAAGCTTCCAGCCAGAAAGAACAAGTGACTCTCAATGAAAAAAAAAAGAACTTCTCACCTGCAACCTTAGGGCCTCATAGACCGTGGGAAAACGTCCACAGATGCCTGAGAGAAAAACAACTGTAACCTCAGAGCCCTTCACCACCAAGCTACCATATACTTCCCGGAGAAAGAAAACATTTGCGGCTTTGCTGAGAGTAAAACAGCATATCACGCATACCTAAAAAGAACTCTGAGCAAACATTGAAGGTCAGCACCACGACCGCAAGACAGAGGGTGATGAAGACAGACAGCGGCGTCCCAGTGGACCCTGCAATCAGGTACCATCCACCCTCCCAGGGAACAGGTGGTCTTAGGATGTGTTACATGAGGTTAAGTTGGTGTGTTTGGGACAGGAAAGGGACAGCAAGAGGAATTCTGATGACAATCTGGAACAGAGTAGGAAACCATCTCAGCAAAATCTAAGAGCTGGGGAATGACATGGGGGAGCTCCAGAAACAGACCGGAAGGAATGTGTGAGAACATTTCTAAGCTCTCAACTGGGGGGAATGGCATGGAAGCATTATACAGGTCATCTTATGAGGGAAAGAGAGAAGGCAGTGCTGAAATAGGATGACTCACAGGAAACAGCAGGCTTCTCATATCCGTATAATAACAGGACAATACATTTGATTACAAATATTGGGAAGCATGAAGTAACAATAAGATGTTAAAGAACAGCACTTCCAAGTGAAGGAGGAGAAAAAGGGAACACATTGCAACATGATCAGATCACTAAAAATAAGAAAAAAAGAATGAGTAATAGAAAACATTTTTAAATGAAAATTCACTATATATAAAATAGGTAACCAACAAGGACCTACTATATAGCACAGGGAACTATATCAATATTTTGCAGTAACCTTCGAGGGAAAAGAATCTGAACAAGAATATATAATATATATATATTATATGTGCATATATGGTAAGTGGCTTAGTCATGTCCAACTTTTTGCAACCCTATGGACTGTAGCCAGCCAGGCTCCTCTGTCCATGGGATTCTCCAGGCAAGAATACTGGAGTGGGTTGCCCTCCTCCAGGGCATCTTCCCAACCCAGGGATCAAATCCATGTCTCTTACGCCTCCTGCAGTGGCAGGCAGGTCCAGGAAATCACTTTGCTATGCACCAGAAGCTAACACAACATTGTAAATCAACTATACTTCAATTTTAAAAAAGGACATGGTGAAATTGAATACAACAATCGACTCACCTAACTGAATACTTAAGATATGAAGCTCACATTCCTCAGACAATGTACATTATTGTGTACATTGTGTACACAGAACACTGACAAATAACAAATAACACTGACAAAATAATCATCGTGTACTTACTTGATCACAAAAAGGGAATCATTTTTGAAAACAACATTCTTGGATCACGATCCATAAAATCAGATATCAAGAATAAAAAAGTGACTAAAAACTCTTAAACAATTGAAACACCCTGATAACCCTAAGATCAAAGAGGAAATCGAAACTGAAATAACATACTATTTGGAAAGCACTGAAAAAGAGACAATAAAACCTTTGAGGCTTAATAAAAGCCATAGAGGAAATTCACCATCAGGAGCATCGACACTGAAATGCTTTAGTCCTGGGGCCCCTCCTCTGAAAGGACCTCAGCAATTTTTTCACATGGTCATGTTTATATACACAATTACACAAGTAAAGTGTTTCTATGTCCTTTTCTTTTTAACAGAGCCTCTCCTAACGTTCATCCACAATTATATAAGTTGTGGTCCCCATAAGTTTGGATCTGTTCATTTTCCTTTAAATTGCTTTCATTATTATGAGGTCCCATAACCAGAGCTATCGGAAGGATCAAACTGCCAAGCTATCAGTGTTTCTCTGCAGGGGAACTGCTGGCACTCGGGAAGGACAAGTCTGTGCTGCGTGGAGCCATTCCTGAGCATTGCAAGACATTTAGCACCCTTGCCCCCCAGGGACTAAATGCCAGTTGTCCCCTCTACTCATTTTGACAGTAAAAAAAATTCTCCCACATACCCATAGGGAGAGGAGGTGGTACTAAGTGAAACTGTTAGTCCCTCAGTCGTGTCTGACTCTTTGCAATCCCATAGACCGTAGCCCACCAAGTCCTCCATCCATGAAATTCTCCAAGCAAAAAAACTGGAGTGGGTTACCATTCCCTGCTAAGGGATCTTCCCAACCCAGGGATTGAACCTGAGTCTCCTGCATTGCAGGCAGATTCTTTACTATCTGACCCACCAGGGAAGCCCAACCACTGTTGAAAACCTATGGGCTGGATTTTGTTTTTTTTGTTTTTTTTTTTAAATAAATTTATTTATTTTAATTGAAGCCTAATTACTTTACAATATTGTAGTGGTTTTCATACATTGACATGAATCCATCACGGGTGTGCATGTATTCCCCATCCTGATCCCCCCTCCCACCTCCCTCCCCATCCCATCCCTCTGGGTCATCCCAGTGCACCAGTCCCGAGCACCCTGTCTCATGCATCAAACCTGGACTGGCAGTCTATTTCACATATGATAATATACATGTTTCAATGTATGGGCTGGATTTTGATCTTGCCCCAGGCTTAGTACTCACAGGAAAATAAGCATGGATATTTAACCATCTCAGGGCTTTTCAAACAGGTTCCAAATCTATCACCATTGTATTGAAACTCCAAGAGGGAACACTCCTTTTGAAGCAAGGCTCTGACCCATGTCCTAACTTGAAACTTGAATTTGGAATTCACCAATTCACACCTAAGAGCCACAGAGCCAGGATTCTGGCAGCCAGAAGGAGCAGGTCTTCCTGCAGCCCAGCTACTTTACAGCTGAGCTTGTGACTGGTTATGTCTGAGGTTCAGCTTTCTCTTTTGTAAAAGGGCGATTATCTCACTTCTCCCAGAGAGCTGGATGAGGAGATGAGTTACGTAACGTGCCTGCAAGGGTGTGGAGGTCAGTGACTCTCCAATACTATTTCTCCTTCCACCCCACCCCTCTCTGTCTCTCTGGGGAGTTTTCTAGAGCTATGCCTGACCCCTGTCTGAGTACTATGTTGGAAAGTTGGCTGTCTTTTGAAGTTGCCTCCTTAAGCAATATGAAACACCCTTTTTCTTGGGAGAACTGAGAAATGGCCCAAGGCCCTAAACCTCTGGACAGATCTGGGGTGAATTTATGAGCTTGTCAGAGGCTCATGCTAATGGGGAATGGACAAGCTTGGGAAAGAATGCCTTTTGTTTTTTGTTCAACAGACACTACCCTAAAATGTGCAGTCATAAAAAAATGTGCACAGATGAAAAATGTGAAGAGAAAAGAAAAGCCCTGATAGGGTGAGTCAGAATATAATGCACTGGGACTTCCCTGGTGGTCCAGAGGCTAAGACCTGCAGTCCCAATGCAGAGGGCCCAGATTCCATTCCTGATCAGGGAACTAGATCCCACATGCCCCAACTAAAAGTTTGTAATGTTGCAACTAAAGATCCTGCGTGCCACAGCCAAGACCCAACACAGCCAAATAAATAGAAAAATATTCTAAAAAAAAAGAAAAGAAAATGAAAATAAGATCAGCAAATTTAACCGACATGATGAAACGTACCCTTCTCCTGCCTGGGCAGGCTGTTGGTGCAGAAGGCAGACTCGGGCAACTGGGGCCGTGCAGGGCCAGGGGCAGAGCTCCAGGACAACAGGCTGCCCCTTGTGCTGCCGTTACTGCTCCCGAGCCGGAGGAGCCAGTGGTCAGACAAGGAGGAGCTGGTGGAACCTGCAGAGGGAACACAGAGAGGGTGGGCTGGACCATCCTTCGGGGCCCCCAGAACACTTCTCATCGCTAGATTCCCATCTCCGAGCCCGGAACTACAGAACCAAAGCAGAGCTACAGAAACGAAAGTGAATTGCTAGAGGAGAACCTATAACTGATGAACCATAGCTTCCCTGGTGGCTCAGAAGGTCAAAAATCCGCCTGCAAAGTGGGAGACCCAGCTTCGATCCTTGGGTCAGGAAGATCCCCTGTAGAAGGGCATGGCAACCCACTCCAATATTCTGGCCTAGAGAATCCCATGGACAGAGGAACCTAGTGGGCTACAGTCCATGGGGTCGCAAAGAGTCGGACACGACTGAGCAACTACACTTTCACTTTCGTCTTTAATAAACATAGCTCTCAGGTTGGGTTAAGCGATTATTTCCTATTAAAGACCCACATCCCTTATAACTGCCTCTCCCTTTCTAATGGGACTAATGCAGGGTTATACTACACAACCTTAACACATTATTGACCTGAGATGTATTAATGTGTCTTTTGTTACCTGAATGTTACTGACTGGCAACACATCAATACATTTGTAGAGAGTGATACAATTAACATCACCCTGAGAATTTGTCAGAGCTTAAAATTGATCAAGGGTTTATTATGCAACTTATGAACGTCATTATCATTCACATTTTCCTCCCTTAGGTTTTTCTTCCAACCTTGTGTGTAGTCTAAACTTAAAATTTTCAAAAATGACACATCGCAAAATTTTGAGTGAAAAAGAATTTTTCAGTAAATTCTATGCTGATTGTCCAAGTGACATATATACTAGTGTCTCAGAAGATAATAGTTCTTCAGAATATAGTTCTGAGTCAAACAATGTAAATATTAGGCCAACAAAAAATGGAAAGTGAAAATGAAACTCATGATGCTAAAGAAGGCTCCTTTGCTTCTACAGGAGAACGAAAGACAACATTTTATGAAAATCAGAAAACCACAGTTGTGTCAGATGTAACAATTGAACATCATAACTCTCAAAGTGTTAATAAAATAACAGAACTAATTTTTGGCTGACCAAAATAAAAATCGGTGGCCACGGCAATAGTTTCTGCAAAAATCCCTCAGTCAATAATGAGCTAATTAAGATCAAGCTCATATGAGCAAGAAAGAAAATATAGAATGCCACGCTCCCAAGAGTCACCTGTCACAGGAAAAAAATGTTATTCCTTTTCCCATTCTTGGATCTCATTGTGTCCCGCCCACATCTTTACAAACGGAACACAGTTCTGTAGGGCTGGACATGCTCTGGAAAGTGAAAGTCGCTCAGTCATGACTGAGTCATGGACTCCCCAAACAGTCCGTGGAATTCTCCAGGCCAGAATACTGGAGCGGGTAGCCGTTCCCTTCTCCAGTGGATCTTCCCAACCCAGGGATTGAACCCAGGTATCTCACACTGCAGGCAGATTATTTACCAGCTAAGCCAGCAGAGAAGCCCAAGAATACTGGAGTGAGTGGCCTATCCCTTCTCCAGCAGATCTTCCTGACCCAGGAATCAAACCAGGGTCTCCTGCATGGCAGGCAGATTCTTTACCAGCTGAGCTACCAGGAAAGCAGACAAAGCTTCCTCTTTCAGACCCTTGCCGGACCTATCCTGGTCCTTGATGTGACTGAGCATCTTGAATTTGTCCAGTCCCCCCCTCTTCCGGGAGAAGCGGCAGTACCTACCTCTCATGGAGCTGCTGGCTGACCACGGAGGGATGCTATTCCTCTTCTGATAAAACAAGATGTAAGCCCCTCGTGTATTGACCTCATCTTCTAGAAGCGGCTCCACCGTGCTGTCATCGTAACTGTACCACTGGCCGTCCAGAGAGTTCCGGCAGTAGGCTGCGAAGGTCCAAACCCCAAGTCCCCATTAATTGGAGCCCCCCAAAGCAGGAAGAGATTTCCCACTGGCATGGCTGAAAAACAGATATTTGTCATAGAATGAGAAACATCGGTTCATTTTTAGCCAGAAAGGAATTTGGTGGAATCAGAAAGGATCAACCAGTTATACATCCAGATGCTCACTGATAAAAAGTGGGTTGTTACCACACAAGCTGAATCCTTATGTTGTAGAGATTGTTCAAGCAAAATTTCTAATAAAAGCATGTCCTGAGTTATTTATGGTGGGCTTCCCTGGTGGCTCAGATGGTAAAGAATCTTCCTGCAATGCATGAGACCCAAGTTTGATCCCTGGGTCAGGAAGATCCCCTGAAGAAGGGAACGGCTACTCATTTCAGTATTCTTGCCTGGGAAATCCCACGGACAGAGAAGCCTGGTGGGCTACAGTCCATAGAGTCGCTAAAGAGTCAGACGTGACTGAGCATCTAACACTCACTTTTTTCAGGTAATAATGCTAACGGTCATCCTGGTTCTTTTGAGAAGCTTCAAAATGCACATCTCTGATTCAGTATGCAAGGAAAATATGCAGTTGGGATTATAATTCACTTCTTCCCTACCTAAGAACTGTAGTCAAACATCTAAGAAAATGATCATAGATAAGATTCTCACCACCTTCCAAACAAATATAAGAAATATTCCTCTCCTTTCCCTACACATCTCAGTAATTGGTACCATAACATACTAATTCAGGAGTGAAAGCCAGCTTTTTTCTGCAATGAGCCAAATAGCCCATCTGGCCAATTTTAGGCTCTGCAGGTCACCTTTGGCCATCTACGGTCTCTGTCATATATTCTTCTTGCCATTATTTGGTTTGTTTTTTGTTTTGCTTTTTTACCCCCTTTTAAAATGTAAAAACCATTTTTAACTCGTGGACCAAATGAATACAGGTGCCAGACTGGATCTGACCCACGAGCCACACTTGGCTGGCTTTTTTTTTTTTTTTTTGGCTGAAACTCATGGCATGTGGGATCTTAGTTCCCTGACCAGGGACTGAACCCACATCCCCTGCTGTGGAAGTACAGTTGACTGATTTGCACTGGCTCAAACCAGGCACGAAAAGTTCATCTTTGCTCCTGCCTCTCTTCCATCCCATGCTGAGTCCAAAAGCCAGTCTGACCAATTCTCTTTCCCAAATGTGTCTTGAATACCCTATCATCACCCAAGTCCCAGCCAACACCATCTCCCACTTGAGGCCCAGAAACACCCTCCTAACTGCAATTCCAGCTTACATTCTTGCTCCACCCAATTCTCTGCTCGAGCTAAGACCTCACTTTGTGAACTCGATTATGTCTTTATTCCTCTGCTGAAAACCTTTTAATGACTTTTCCCACCACGGTTTGGAAAAATGCAATCTCTTTTCCATGGCCTCCAGAGTCTTGGCATCCAGCCCCATCTTGACTTACTTCCCCCTTAAGTCACAGCAGCCTTTCATCAATTCTTAAACCACAAACTCTGCCTCTGAACCTTTGCACATGCTAGCAGCACTGCCCATAATGCTTTCCTACCATTATTCACATGGCTAGTTCCACATCATCTTTCCTAAAGGTAACATGCTCAGGCAGGCTTTATCTATATCTCAGACACATCAACCAACCATCTTTTCACGATGCCAAGTAGTGAAAGTGTTAAAGGGACAAGCACCTTTTTATTTCTGTGTCTGAAATTAGTCCCATGAGGGCAGGACTCCTATTTATCTTGTTCATCACTTAGGCTCCAGCACCTAGCCCAGGATTTGCCATAGAATGGGGACTTCATAAATATTTGCTCAATGAACAAATGAGTGATGATCCTGGTTGTTTATACAGTGTTTTCCAAATTGCAGGTTCATAAGTATACTAGGAGTAGCACACTTTTCAAAAAACAAAATATTTCCAAGAATTTTTTCCAGAAATGACCTAATTTATATTAGTGTAGAACAGACCAAGGTATGCAATTATGAACTGAGCGGGCTGCCAAGCTCTTTGTTTCTGTCCTTCCATCCTTCATTCACTTCAAGTTCCTAGGAGGCAGTAACAGTTGAATGTACCCCATAGAAATAAATACCAAATCTGATAAGTGAGAGACTTTGGGCTGAATCACAGATGAGAACAAATGAGAAACTCTTTGGGTTTCACCTGATATGGTGAAAACTTGGGCTGTAACTAACTTTCTATCCCAGCCACCCTCCTAACCCTGCCCCATGCTTGGACCAGCACCCTCTACCCTCTGGCAGGTTCCAGGCATGCAGCGGGTGAGGGGTCAGCTGGTGCTGAGTGCCCGAGTGAACTTGGCATCCCATGGGTGTCCCTTCCCACGGTATCTGGAGGCCCAGGCCACGGCCACGAATGTGGCCATAGCAGCAGCAGCCACAGGCCGCGAGGCAGGCTCACCTGTGTAATGCCCACCTTGCAAACTGCCGTGGTGGTTGCAGACGGCGTAGAGGTCGTACAGGAAGTCCGGCGGGTAGCTGGTGGGCAGGCAGGCCGGCTGCTTCCAGGAAGGAGGCCAGGCGCCTGGCATGGCCTTGGGGCTGGTGCTCCTCTGGGCCACGTGGGGAGCCATGTCGAGCCCGGCGAGCGGGAACTTCACCAGCGTGGAGAGCTTGTTCCTCCTCTCGCCCACCTGGCAGAAGCGCTTGAGGTGGATGATAAGGATGTCGGGCAGGGTCCAGAGGCTCAGCTTCACCACCCCCTGCTGCAGGGCCTGGCAGTGCGGGCACCGCCACGCGTCATCCTGGGCCAGCTGGAAGGGAAGCCACCAGGACTGTGAGCCCACCCACTGACGGGCCCTGGCACCCCCCCATCCCCGCCCAGCCGGGGCGCAGACCCCCAGGGCGGGACCTGCTCCTCCTTGGTGTAGAACTGGAAACACTCGTCCAGGGTGCAGCTGTGCTGCTGGTGGGCCTGCTGCTGCCGCCTCACACTGTCCGCGTCCTGCACCCGCTCCTCCTGGGGGCTCCCGAACAGGCTGTGGGGGGAGCAGACAGAGGCCGTGTGGGTGTCTCACCTCCCCGCCCTGCCCGCCCCACCCAGGGGTCTCTACTCCCAGCTAATGGGGTGCAAAGCATCTCCTGTGGAGTCAAAGTCCCCTTTCCTTGGGCTTCTGGAGCGCCCACTCTCTCTTACTGGAATTCTCAGTCTCCCCCACCAGCCCTGACAAGGACCAAGCCCTTGGCTTATACATCTTTGTTTCATGTGAGGCACGGCCTGGCACCTAGTTGAGATTAATAAACCCTCGCCAGGCTGAACAGTGTCCTTTCCCAATGTTGGAATATGCCCTCAGGGTTAGAGATGCAGCCACGCTGAGTGACTAAGAGTGTGCACTTGAGCCTGACGGCCCGAGTTCAAAGTTCACCTCTGCCAGGCAGGGGAGCAACCGTTTAACCTCTCTGTGCCTTGGTTTCCTCATCTGACAAGGTGGATTCGAGTCGGCCCTACCTTACAGAAAGTGATGCATGAAATATCCTACATGGATGAAAAGTGCTCAGAGCAGTGACTGGCCAAGTGTCACCTCACCATTTACAACTGTGACCATGACCACCACAGCCATCACCCACCAACATCATTATACTAGTCCTACTGCTGTTGTTTATAGGCAGACAATTGCCACTGGGGCTTCTTGGAAGAATGGGTCACAGTGCATCCGGGAAGCTTCATACACCCCACGGTGGCATCAGGGGAACTGGCACAGGAAGGTCCATTATGCACGAACAGGCTTTGTCTCCTCTGCATGAGCTGGGCTCTGCTGGACTCACCGCTCCTTGGTGTCAATGTCCCACTCCACGGCCAGTTTGATGTGCGGGGGGCCTCCTGGCCTCCTAAGATGCAGAGCCCTGATGAGAGAATAGAGGGCCCATCCAAGGCATGGGGGCGGCTTCCCACTCTCCCCACCCTCTCCACCCCCAGGACCGATGTTCCCAACAGAAACGTCCAGAGCTGCATGGAAACCGAGGTTGGGGGCCTGGGGAGGCGCTATCTGTGGAAGGCTTGGTCCTTCATCTACCCTGAAGCCTCTGTCCTCCCTGCCCTGGGAGCTGGCGAGCTCTGAGGGTCTGGTGGCTGCCCGGTCATGGCTCAGCGCTCCCACTGCAGTCTCAGCCACCTGCTCAATGTCAATAGGTCTGTTCTGTTTGAACATCTTACACACACACCCAATTCTGATGATGCCCAAAATGAGCTGCTGGGTTTTCCTCCACTGTGAAGTGAAAGGAGCACCTTCGAGCCCACCTCTACGACCTAAAAGGTCTTCCCCTTCCAGAGCTGTCCAGACCCAGAAAATCTCATCAGCCCATCACTCTTTCCAGCTGTTTTCACTCAGCCCATTTCAGAAGAAACTGGCTGGCCTTAATGCAGAAGAAAGTGGAAGACATGAAATCAACAAGACACATATAGATAAGCGATGGGAGGGTCTGCCCCTTAAAAGAAGGTTTTGAATGTATTGCAAGAAAAAAGTGGAGATGTCACAAGAGTCCCCAGCTGTCACCAAGATGATTTTGAGGGACTTCCCTGGGAGTCCATGGTTAAGACTCTGCGCTTCCAATGCAGAGGGCATAGGGTTACATCCCTAGTCAGGGAACTAAGATCCTGCATGTCATATATCATGGCCAAAAAATAAAAATAACTAAAATAAAATAAAATTGAAACTATTAAAAAAAAAAAAAAAAACAACCCAGGGTTTGAGTTCATGGAAGGTATACAATCCTTAACTAGCCATGTGAGTGTGAATAAGTCCTCATCTTTGGGAACCCCAGTGTCCCCCTCCATCTCTGAAGTGGCCATCAGTCCTGCTTAGACATAAGGACTGGAAGCACAGAATGTATACAAGGACCTAACCCAGTCGCTAGTGCTGAAGACCAAGGGCAACTGATTGTCATCAGTTTTACTGATACACAGCCTTGAAGGAGTCTAGTCAGACAAGAATGTATTCATTCTCTTACCAGGTCTGGAACATCCCCTTACCTGTCCACTGCCCAGTGACAGAGGGGCCGACTGTCCTGTGGGGACAAGTAGCTGCAGGCCAGGGAGAGTCCCACGACCCGGATGGAGAATAGTGACCCCAGGTTCTGCCAAGCCAAGAACAGGAAGCAGGTCAATGTGCATGTTGGTGTGAATCAGATGGTTATGTGCAAAGAAGTTACTCAAAAAATGCAACTTTCTGATTAAAGGGTATTTTGAATATGTCCTTAAATAATTGTTTTCTAAACCTGGAGATATAAAGGCTTTAGTTTTTTTAGAAGATATACCCTATACCTTTTAACATAGTAATCTAACACCATGTAACATTAAATTTTCTGAAACAGTGAACATAGTGATTTAAAATAATATTTAAAAAAATAAAAAATAACACATGGTTAATTGAAGCAAATGTTGGCACAATAAATGGGAAATTAAATCAATTCTGTTCATTAATTATTAATAGGCAATTTATCAAGATGATTATCATCATCACCAGATTATCAAAGTGAGGCAATTATCTAAAAGCAAGCTAGTGTACATTTTACTTATCAAATGCTAAGTATTTGTACACATTGAAATAAGCCACATAAAAGAAATGTCACCCATGTTTTTATTCTAAGATGTACATTTTTTTCATATTCTAACTGTTCTGAACTGAAGCGAACCTTGAAAGTAAAAAGTGAAAGTGGAAGTCGCTCAGTCGTATCGACTCTTTGCAACTCCATGGAATTCTCCATGGAACCCCATGGAATTCTCCAGGCCAGAATACTGGAGTGGGTAGCCTTTCCCTTCTCCAGGGGATCTTCCCAACCCAGGGATGGAACCCTGGTCTCCCACATTGCAGGTGGATTCTTTACTGTCTGAGCCACCAGGAAAGCCAAGTGAACCTTAAACAGCATTATTTGCAATAGTCAACCGGTAGTAGTAACCCAAGAATCCATCAACATACGAATGAATAAACCAGATATGGTATTATATACACACAAGGGATTCCCTGACAGCTCAGCTGATAAGAATCCGCCTGCAATGCAGGAGATTTCAGTTCGATTCCTGGGTCGGAAAGATCCCCTGGGGAAAGGATAGGCTACCCACTCCAGTGTTCTTGGGCTTCCCTAGTGGCTCAGCTGGTAAAGAGTCTGCCTGCAATGCGGGAGACCTGGGTTCAATCCCTGCATTGGAAAGATCCCCTGGAGAAGGGAATGGCTACTCACTCCAGTATTCTGGGCTGGAGAATTCCATGGACTATACAGTCCATGGAGTCTCAAAGACACACACAATGGAATATTACTCAGCCTTAAACAAGTAAATTCAATGCATGCTGCAACATGAATGGATCCTGAAAACATTTTGCTTAGTGAAATAAGCCAGATGCAGAAGGGCAAATATTGTATAGTTCTGTTTATATGAGATACACAGAGGGGTCAAATTCATAAAGACAGGAAGTAAAATGGAGGTTCCCACAGGCTAGGTGCTGCGGGAACAGGGAGTTGTTAATAGGTATAGTTTTTGTGGGTATGATGAAAAATTTAGGGGGTATAGTGGCGATGGCTATGCATCATGAGGAATACAATTAATGCACACTTGTGAATGGTTAAAATTAATGTTATATGCGTTTTACCACAATGTTTTAAAAAAATCAAGTCAGGGGTTGCCTGTATCAGAATTTTGCAGGCCCCACTGACTGCTTGATTGGTTTCTAAAACTGAAATGGCTGTAGAGGTGCAGAGGCAAAAGTACATGGGAGACCAGGGGGAGACTAAGAACAGCTGAGTTCAGTGTTTGTATGAAAGCAGTTCTGTCCACTTTCAACAGCAAGGAGCACAGGGTTTGGGGAAGGCCAAAGCTATTACTAGATATTCTGACCTACTTAGGGAGAAATTCGAGTTTCTAATTTGGGCAGATCTGCCGGGCAGTTCATGCAGCAAAAACCCTTTGGAGATAAAGATTTGATACAAAGGTAGAAAAGGTCATTAACAAACTGATATTTGGGGTAAATCCTGAGTCAATGTATGGTTTTCCCTGGGAAGGAAAGCACATGAATTATGAATAATTATGAAGAAATCCCTTTGAAATGTTTGGGACATCCTCCAAATGGGAAGTTTGTACTTAGAGAATAATTGGGGGAAAACGAAATTCTGAGGCTACTGAACTGTCCCTAAAAATGTTAAAGTCTTCTGTGCCAAGCAGCCATCAGAACAACTTCTGATACTATTGGGGCTAAAAGGAATGGTTTTAGGGAATTCCCTCACGGTCCAGTGGTTAAGACTTCGTGTTTCCAATGCAGGGGCTGGGAGTTCTATCCCTGGTTGGGGAACAAAGATCCTACATACCCCACGGCATGGCCAAAAAATAAGAAATGGTTTTAAAATGTGTTGCTTTTATTTGGAAACTACCAGATTCTACACATGGACATCACCAGATGGTCAATACTGAAATCAGATTGATTATACTCTTTGCAGCCAAAGATGGAAAAGCTCTATACAGTCTGCAAAAACATACCTAGAGCAGACTGTGGCTCAGATCATGGGCTCCTTATTGCCAAATTCAGACTTAAATAGAAGAAAGTAGGGAAAACCACTAGACCATTCAGGTATAACCTAAGTCAAATCCCTTACGATTATACAGTAGAAGTGACAAATAGATTAGATCTGATAAACAGAGTGCCTGAAGAACAATGGATGGAGGTTCGTGACCTTGTACAAGAGGCAGGGATCAAGACCATCCCCAAGAAAAAGAAATGCAAAAAGGCAAAATAGTTGTCTGAGGAGGCCTTACAAATAGCTGAGAAAAGAAGAGAAGTGAAAAGCAAAGGAGAAAAGGAAAGATACACCCATTTGAATGCAGAGTTCCAAAGAATAGCAATGAGAAATAAGAAAGCCTTCCTCAGTGATCAATGCAAAGAAATAGAGGAAAACAATAGAATGGAAAAGACTAGAGATCTCGTCAAGAAAATTAGAGATACCAAGGGAATACTTCATGCAAAGATGGGCACAATAAAGGACAGAAATGGTATGGACCTAACAGAAGCAGTATTAAGAAGAGGTAGCAAGAATACACAGAAGAACTATAAAAAAAAAACATCTTCAGGACCCAGATAACCATGATGGTGTGATCACTCACCTAGAGCCAGACATCCCGGAATGTGAAGTCAAGTGGGCCTGAGGAAGCATCACTATGAACAAAGCTAGTGGAGGTGATGGAATTCCAGTTGAGCTATTTCAAATCCTAAAAGATGATGCCGTGAAAGTGCTACACTCGATATGCCAGCAAATTTGGAAAACTCAGCAGTAGTCACAGGACTGGAAAAGGTCAGTTTTCATTCCAATCCCAAAGAAAGGAAATGCCAAAGAATATTCAAACTACCACATAATTGTACTCATCTCACACACAAGCAAAGTAATGCTCAGAATTCTCTAAGCGAGGCTTCAACAGTACGTGAACTGTGAACTTCCAGATGTTCAAGCTGGGTTTAGAAAAGGCAGAGAAACCAGAGATTAAATTGCCAATATCTGTTGGATTATCAAAAAAACAAGAGAGTTCAAAAAAAACATCTACTTCTGCTTTATTGATTATGCCAAAGCCTTTAACTCTGTGGATCACAACAAACTGTGGAAAATTCTGAAAGATATGGGAATACCAGACCACCTGACCTGCCTCCTGAGAAATCTGTGTGCAGGTCAGGAAGCAACAGTTAAAACTGGAAATGGAACAACAGACTGGCTCCAAATAGAAAAAGGAGTATGTCAAGGCTGTATATTGTCACCCTGCTTATTTAATTTATATGCAGAGTACATCATGCAAAATGATGGGCTGGATGAAGCACAAGCTGGAATCAAGATTGCTGGGAGAAATATCAATAACCTCAGGTATGCAGATGACACCACTCATGGCAGAAAGCGAAGAACTAAAGAGCCTCTTGATGAAAGTGAAAGAGGAGAGTGAAAAAGTTGGCTTAAAGCTCAACATTCAGAAAAAGAAGATCATGGCATCTGGTCCCATTACTTCATGGCAAATAGAAACAGTGGAAACAGTGACAGACTTTATTTTGGGGGGCTCCAAAATCACTGCAGATGGTGACTGCAGTCGTGAAATTAAAAGATGCTTGTTCCTTGGAAGAAAAGCTATGACCAACCTAGAGAGCATATTAAAAAGCAGAGATATTACTTTGCCAACAAAGGTCCATCTAGTCAAAGCTATGGTCTTTTCAGTAGTCATGTATGAATGTGAGAATTGGACTATAAGGAAAGCTGAGTGCTGAAGAATTGATGCTTTTGAACTGTGGTGTTGGAGAAGACTCTTGAGAGTCCCTTGGACTGCAAGGAGATACAACCAGTCAATCCTAAAGGAAATCAGTCCTGAATATTCATTGGAAGGACTGTTGCTGAAGCTGAAACTCCAATACTTTGGCCACCTGATGAGAAGAACCGACTCATTGGAAAAGACCCTGATGCTGGGGAAGATTGAAGGTGGGAGAAGAAGGGGATGACAGAGGATGAGATGGTTGGATGGCATCACTGACTCTTTGGACATGAGTTTGAGTAAGCTCCAGGAGTTGGTGATGGACAGGGAAGCCTGGCATACTGCAGTCCACGGGGTCGCAAAGAGTGGGACATGACTGAGCGACTGAACTGAACTGAACCAGTCTGAGAATCAATAAATGAGCAAGGCATAAAGGTGTTCCTTCTTGGAGTTTTTCATGTGTTTTTCAAAAATTGGACAAAATTATTTGAATATTTATATTCTCATATATGGACATAAATATCAATTTTAGTTTTCCACAGAAGTAATACTTCAAATCCCTTAAAACTGTTTTCTCATTTCTTTTTTTACATTGGCGTATAGCCGATTAACAATGTTATGATAGTTTTAGGTGGAGAGCAACAGGAAACAAGTCCATTGAAACTTTTGGTTCAAATGTCTACATTACAGTTTATTACAAGTTTCCCTCCAAGAAGAACTATGGGAAGCCACAAACGAATGATGTGAATTCCACTCTTTCTTCCAGTTTAAAAAAAAAAAAATTTACTTGTTTGGCTGCACTGGGTTTCAATGGGATCTTTTCTCCTGGTTGAGGCATGCTAGATCTTCTGCTTCAGTATGGGAACAATTAGCTGTGGCACGTAGGATCTAGTTCCCTGACCAGGGATCGAACCTGTTGCCCCCTGCATTGGGAGAATGGATCCTTAGACACTGAATCAGCAGGGAAGGCCCCAGTGGTGTTTTGAAAGATTTAACAAGCAAAAGCTCCATCTATGAAATGTCTTTGGTAATGTGACAAAGAGAGGGATGGCACAGGTCATGAAATGGTGATTTTTCTTGCATAAAAATTAAAGTTGTTTGATATGACAATGTGAATGTTGTCACTGATGCCAAATTCTTATCTCTCCTTTGCTACCACTAGATTCCTACCCCCCCCCCCCACACACACACTACACACACACACACACACTGACCTGTATGGGGACCTCGCTCTTCATGAGGTATCGGACTTTGCTGAGAATGCACTGCTGGAGCTGGATCCATGAGATGGCTCTGTCTTCCCTTACCAAGAAAGGAGGCCCAAACCTGGAAATCCAAGTATATGAGGTTATTTCAGCAAAACAAAAACCAACAATACCCAAGAGTCAACAGTGTTGACTCTACTCATTGGCTTCACTCAATTGGATCCCACACACCATGCACCACAGCCAATAAATTAAAAAAAAAAAAAATAGTGATGAAAGCAGTTATCATTGTTCCTAAAACCAACAGGAAAACCTCTGATACTTAATTGTTAAGGATGGTGTTAGCCATCTGCTGAGGGCCATCACTTCTGATCCTTTGATCAGCAAGCACCTTACACCCTACTCCTTGTGGATCAACCTTAAGAATGGATATTTAATCTTTTTCAAATTAGAATTATTCCAGCTCAAATTCCAAGTACATGTAGACATACCCTAGAAATCATGTGAAAGAAAGACAAAGTTAAACATACCTGCTGGCCTGCTGCCCCGAGCCCACCAAATTACAGAAGAGGATTAGCACTGTGGTCTCATTGTGGACAGGCAGGGATAATCGCTGACCCTCACGGGCTGCCAAGCGTGGGGAGACCAGCAGACCAGATGGACGAGCTGAAAATCAAGAATTACATTTGTGTTCTTAAACGAGCTACTATGCTGGGTCAGAACGCTGGCTTCTAGCCCCTCTTCTCTTTGAGCATCTATTAACCACCCATGGGAGACACTGGAGGGCTTCAGGGAAAGCAATATTAAATAAAGCTCATGGTACATGTGCCACTGGACATCTGGTGCAAAAAGAGGATCTACATGGTAGTGAACTTGCTGCTGTATTCAGCCAATTTTAAAATACAGGGATTTTAATCAACACTTTTCAAAGCCAATCTGAAAAATACACCAAAATGATTTTGGTTGCGTGTATGCTTTGATCAGAGAGCTGTAGAGTTTCTGCTCTCTTAGAAAGCCAACATAAGAACCGAGGGAATGCAAAAATCTTTGCCATTAAGAAAGTAGAAGAATTGGACCATCCTCAATTTCCAATCAGCTTTGAAATTTTACTTTTAAGGCACAGACGTGTGACCTGTGATTAAATTTGAAATGAGGGCTTGTTTCACTGAGTTATTAAGTAATCAGGGCCTGTCAATGTTTTGTTTCAGGTTCCACACCCAGAGTCTCTCCAGTGACTCAGAGTGACTGCAGATACTTGGTTTGCACAGCCAGTCTGCCACCTAGGCTGGCCAAGGATCCAGCCTGGGGCAGAGAACTTATCTGCAGAACATGGTGACGCTGGCACAAGGTGCTCTAACATGAGTCTTCTTGACCGGTTAACTGGACCAAAATGTATACTGACCTACAATGAAAGGCTGCCAGAAACTGACCATCTTTGCCTATCCAAAGTTTAGGAAAAGTAAACACAGGAAAGTGAGACTGTTAACAAAATGTCATTTAATAACCTCTTTGACCATCTACTACTCTGGTTTATAAGCTTTCTTTTAAATTAATTTATTTTTTATTGAAGGATAATTGCTTTACAGAATTTTGTTATTTTCTATCAAACCTCAACTCAACATGAATCAGCCATATATAAATATACCTCCTCCCTTCTGAACCTCCCTCCCATCTCCTTCCCCATCCCACTCCTCTAGGTTGATACAGAGCCCCTGTTTCAGCTACCTGAGTCCTAGGGCAAATTCCCGTTGGCTATCTATTTTACATATGGTAATGTAAGTTTTCATGTTACTCTTTCCATAGATCTCACCCTCTCCCCATGCTCATAAGTCTATTCTCTATGTCTGCTTCTTCACTGTTGCCCTGTTAATAAATTCTTCAGTACCATTTTTCTAGATTCTGTATATAGGCATTATAATACAATATTTATCTTTCTCTTTCTGACTTACTTCACTCTGTATAATAGGTTTTAGGTTCATCCACCTCATTAGAACAGACTCAAAGGTGTTCCATTTTATGGCTGAGTAATATTCCATTGTGTATGTATACCACAACTTCTTCATCCATTCATCTGCCAATGCACATCTAGGTTGCTATAACAGTTTTACTTCAAGCACTGACCTTGAACCATAAGACTCCTGAAGACAAAGATTACTCCAGTACCCATTCTGAATGAAAGTGAGTTGCTCAATTGTGTCTGACTCTTTGTGACCCCATGGACTGTAGCCTACCAGGCTCCTCCATCCATGGGATTTTCCAGGCAAGAGCACTGGAGTGGGTTGCCATTTCCTTCTCCAGAGGATCTTCCCGACCCAGGGATCGAACTCAGGTCTCCTGCATTGTAGGCAGATGCTTTACCATCTAAGCCACAAGGCAAGTCCCATTATGAATAGTGGTTCTCAAAACATGGTCCCAGGACCATTATCACCAGAGTTTATCAGACAAGTAATTTCTCAGGCCCCACCCCTGGCCTACTGAGTCAAAAGCCCTGTGGGTAGGGTTCAGAAATCTGCTTAAACAAGCTCTCCAGATGATTCTGATACTAAGGTTTTGAAAATTCCTGTATTAGTTGATTGATTTTTAATAATGAATCATCTGTAAAACAAATATCAGAGAAAATAAGCCTGATATTTCCAAGTACTAAAACTGAATGTCTTATGCCTTAGCACCCAACAGGTATTCTCTCAAACCTATAATTCATAATATCCAAATAAAATTTTGCAAAGCACTACTGTACCTGAGAGCATCTCCTGCCCAGGTGATGGGGGAGCTTGGAAGGCATAGACATTATCTCCTTCTGCAATAGTATTCAGGTCCTCTTCATCAAAGAAAGACCGCTGGAGTCCACTGGGATACAGTTCAACCAAGATCACCTGGAATGAAAAGGATCATTTTCCCTTTTGTTTCTCAAAGGGAACTTAACAAAGAAGCAGTCTAAAAATGACCAATTGCCTGAAACCTCTCTTCTACATTTTCCTTCCAAGTGGTTACTTATTTTTAGTAATAAAACACTAGGTGCAACAGTCAGACTAACACAGACTTGGATCTCAACCACAACAACAGAATTATCAAAGTGCCAAAGGAAGAGTCGGGAGAAGAAAATTGAAAAGCTAAAGTTTTATACCCAGCTAAACTATCCTGACAGAATGAGCCTAAAATGAAGCCCACTTCAGATAAACAAAAATTGAGAGTGTTTCCCACTAACCAATCTCCACTTAAAAAACTTCCAAATAGTATTGCCAACTTTTTTCACATTGTATCATACATGGGAAATATTTTTACGGAACACTGAGGTGAGCGGAAAAGGCTGGTTTTGTAGTGGAGGAGATGGGTGACTACTGCTTTGAGGGTCCTGGCTGCCCCCAGATCCAACTCTGCCCCCTCAAAGGTGGAAGGAATCAACAACTGAGCACACAGACACACATCTTTCCCTTCAACTGAGATCTTTATTAAAATAGTGAGAAAGGTCAGAGGAATTGATTGGGTAGAAGCAGGAAGGAGCCCACTGGGGTGATAGAAAAGTTCTATTATCATGGTGGTTACACAGATATACACACATGTAAAAAGTCAACAGGTTAAGTTATAACCTTAAGATGGAAACTTTCTTATATCCATTCCCTTCTAAAATATTCCTTAATTAGAAAAAAAAAAATCTCATGAGGTCACCAAGTCACCAGTTTTATACCAATGGATGTATAAAATTTCCATTTTACAGTTAAAGAAACAGAGGACCAGGACTTCCCTGGAGGTCCAGTGGTTAAGGTTCTGTGCTTCCAAGACAGGAGGCGTGGGTATGAGCCCTAGTCAGGAACTAAGATCCCAAATGCTGCACAGTGTGGCAACAAATTTTTTTAATTAAAAAAAAAAAAAACACAAACTAAAGAAAGAAACAGGGGACTGATTACCTTGTCCAAGGTCTGAAAACTAGAAAGGGACTGAATTACAATTAGAACCCCATTTTGAAGCCTTCCCTTGCTGCTTTTCACCACCATCCCTTCTACTCCGTCCTTTCATGGGGGACCCTATTATGAGTCTGCTCACCAAAGTCACAGTGAGTCCAAACTCTTTACCAAGACACTCAAAAAAAAAATAAGCAGAGCACAACCATCCCACTGTCCCCAAATCGCCTCTCTCATGTACTCATCCCAAGTTCCTCTTCAGTCTCCTGGTTTATATTCTCAGCAGTGAAAATATAGAATAGTGGTTCAGGTTCTGAAATCACTATCTGCATTCAAATCCTGGCCCAGTCACTGAGCTTGTGTCACACTTGCCTAGTGCTCACTGGTAAAATGAGGATAATTGTAATATCTGCCTCACAGGATGATGGTGGGGAGAAACTAGCTATAAAGTCATAGAGTGGTGCTCAGCACTTAAGAAGTACTACTGAGAATCAGCTATTGTTGAAAGGATGATGATCGTCATCATCGTCACCTTTTTGGAAGACAAAGGTGATTTCCTCTCCGGGTTACTCTGTGAAAAAGCAGGGAGCGGTCTAGGCCCAGTCATCACAGACACCAGGGACTATTAATCAAACAGTAACTCATGAGTCACATTGGAGTCACTGAGAGCCAAAAATTAGCCTAAACAGCCTAGAGGGCTGGCGCAGTTAGTATCCCTCATCCCATGCCCAGGTCCCCCATCACACCTCCTCTGGAGAGACGCCGCCTTCCTCTGCAACCATCTTCCTCAGGGCTGCCACTGTGCTCAGGATTGGCACGGCCAGGCCAACCCGCAGGAACCGCTGGCTCTTGGAGGGGAAGACCAAGGTGATGCTCAAGAATCTGGAAAATAGGAAGGAGGCCACATCCTTGAAGGATGGACATGGGCTGTCACCAACATCACTGACACTAGACCAAGTTTAGCACTTGGGCAAATCTCGGCTTCCTGGTCGGGTTATTGCCCTTTAAGTATGTTGTCACCAGGTGGCAGTGGAGAGCCAATTCCCCAAGGGTCTCAGTTCCGTGTACTTTTCCTGCGACTTATAAATAAAAGACATTTGATTAAGAATCACAACACACACACACACAGAAAAAAGAATCACAATACAGGTCTTCCTCAACTTACGATGGGATTATGTCATTGTAGCTTAAAGTATCTTAAGTCAAAAATGCATTTAATACACCTAACACATCAAATATCATAGCTTAGCCCTCCCCACCTTAAACATTCTCAGAACACTTACATTTGCCCACAGTTGGGCAAAATCATCTAACATAGAGCCTTCATGATAATAAAGTTTTGAATTGCCCCTGTAATTTACTGAATACTGTGCTGAAGGTGAAAAACAGAGAGGTTTTAAGTGTATGGTTGTTTACCCTCATGATCACCAGGCGGGACTGGGAGCTGTGGTGCTGCCCTGCCCAGAGAGGACCATACCTCACATTGCTTGGCTGGGAAAAGATCAAAATTCAAAATGAAAAGCACAGTTTCTACTGAATGCACATCACTTTCATACCATTGTAAAATCAAAATATTGTACATGGAACCATCGTAAGTCAGGGACCATCTGTTCCAACCTATGGTCTCAAGATTCTACTTGCTATATAGATAATCTAAAGCAAAAAGAAACTTTGAAGTCTGAAAAGTAGAGCAGTCAAGCTTCTTCCTCCAGGACAACTCAACACTACTGACAAGGCTCCCCTTTTCCTCCTGAAGTTCTTTCTCCTTTGTGATGGAGTACAGCCCTTTTGCTCCCCAACTTCTTTAGACTCTCTCTAGTTCCACTGTCTGCTACACCCAGCAGCACACCAGGGCTTACCCCTCCAACACCTGTTTCCCCTGCTCTCTGCTACAGTAATAATCTAATCCATATAAATAATTAGCAGAGCTGGGACTTGAACCCAGGCAGTCTGGCCCCAGAGTCAGTGGTCCTAACCATTGTGCTATGCTGCATCTGACCAGGAATCACAGCTCATATCTATCAGTGGCCATCATATCACGATAGGATAAGCCAGTTACTAATATATTTATGGCATTGACAATCAGCAGCACAGGAATTCAGAGCAGGAAGGGGGGTTCAGTTGCCAGGAAACATATTATAAACCCATCAGTCTTCACCACATCCTAAAGATGGAGGATATCAACAGACAGAAGGCAAGAGATAAGATTTTGCAAAGCGGGGGAACCCAGAGAAGAAATGCCCCATATAGGAATTCACTAAGCTTCCATGTGGCTGACATTGGCGGTGGCCTTAACAGTCCCTGCCAAGACCTGGGCTTCTGGGATGCTTGTGCTATATGCTTCTTCCTTTTGCAGAGCCAAGCTTCATCATGTCTCCTACCTAATCCTGCCTCCTCTTTTCTTTTTTTCTCATATCTCCCAACAGTCCTTTTACCTTTTCCTTTGCTCCTTAAATAAACCTTTTTCTACACCTTCCCCAAGAAGAGAAAGGATTTGGAAATAAAGCTGGGGAAAGCAGAGGATGATAAGTTTTCTCTGGTTCACCTCTGTCTGTTTGAATGGTATAAACTGGCCCATGCCAGCTTCTAAATGGGCCAAAGATGGAAGCCGGGCAATGGGGCAGATAAACAAAAGCATGTTTATAATTCCTTCTTCAGCTAAAGAAGGAACTCAGTAACCTTTCATGTCAATCATCCCATTAGGTCACTGGATGTCCCCAAGAAGCAAGGCTTGGCTGAGAAGCAAAAGAGAACTTTGCAGCTGCAGGGCCCAGAGGTTCCAAAGGATGGACGTCAAGTTCACCAGCATGATGCTCACGTACCTCGTCTGGCGCAGAGGGATGGGCAGGGACACGCACAGGAAAGGGTCGAAGGTGTTGCTCTGTTTCAGGCAGTGGGGACAGGTTAAGGAAGATCTGTGAGGGTGGAGGATACACATTAAAGTTGAATCGCAATTTGAACAGTTGGGCAGTTCCTCGAAGAGTTACAGTCACCATTGCAATTTCTCTGCTAGGGCCATACCACAAAGAATTGAAGACAGGTATTCAAATCTTTGTGCACAAAGGTTCAGACAATGTTATTCACAATATCCAAAGGGCGGATACAATTCATGTGTCCATCAATGGATAAATGGATAAACAGAATGTGTTATAGACACGCAATGGATTATTACTCAGTCCTAAGGTCCTCATACTTGCTACATAAATGAACCTTGACAACATCATGTGAGTAAAAGAAGCCAGACACCAAAGGCTACATAATTTATGATTCCATGTATATGAAATACCAGAGTGAGTAAAGCCACAGGGAGAGAATGCAGATTGGTGGTTGCCAGGTGACGAGAGGAGAGAGACCTGGAGAGTGGCTGCTTCATGAGTACCAGGTTTTCTTTTGGGGGTGAAGAAAATGGTTACCAACTAGAAAAAAATCAGTGGTTGCACAACATAGTGGGTGTACATGCTGCTGAACTACAACTTTAAAATGCTTAATTTTATGTTATGTGGCTCTCAACTCAATTTCTTAAAAAGGAAAAAGTTTAATCATATGTATGGGGATTTCCCTGGTGGTACAAAGGCTAAGACTCTGCTCCCGATGCAGGAGGGTGGGCCTGTGTTCAATCTGGTCAGGGAACTATATGCCACATGCTGCAACCAAGACCCAGCACAGCCAAATAAATAAATAAATCTTAAAAAAAGAAAAAACAGACCAGAGCACAGACAGGAGTATTTAATGTTCAATCACTCTCTGCCTCTGGTAAATTTCCCTTTGGGAAAACCATGGCAATGCTGTAGTAAAAAAGATGCACCAGGCATAGAGCGCCAGCCAGCAGGGGGACCTGACATTTGTGAGGACTCCTCTGCCACACTGTTTCTCTCCCTCCCTCCTCCCAACCTCACCCATCACATACTGTGGCATAACATAGACCTGAAAGACGTACTTTGTCATTGGGAAATTTCCAAACCCGTTTCACATTTAAGCAGACCAATGAGAGGGAATGTTTTTCTTTGACTTACTCATTTTTTTAAAATCTACTAAAACTAAGCGAGGCCGAATTTTTCTTGCAGATGCGCCCTAGTCAACCAATCCAGGGACACGGCCTTTAGATGGAGCCGTGAATCTCTGGCAGGGAGCAAGAGATGCATAGTTTGGCAAAAACATAGAACAGCCTAATTTTGTATTTAAAGAATAAAGAAAGCATATTGTTTTCATAATAAACCAGAAAGAGGACGTGAGAGGCACCTGTTCCTCAAAGGATGAGAAATGAGGATGATGAGTATGACCAACAGATCGGGGGAGAGGGTAGCATCACTTTCACAGAAAACTCCAAGGGTTACGAGGCTCCAGCTACACCTCAGATATGGCCTGAAGGGGTCCTTTCGTCCTTGCCATCCCCTCCAGTGCATCATGGTCCTGTCCTACCGTCTCCCAGGCACTCACAGGAGAAAGGACAGAAAATCACCCCAACGCCCTTCACTGTTCACTCGCCCATTTTCCCCAAGCTATTCAACCTCTCTGTCCAATTGCTTCTGTTCCAAAACCAGCCTCTCATCTGCCGCTGGAACTCAGAACTGCTGTCTGCTCTCCATGGGTTACAAATGCCCCAAAACAACACTGCTTGTTTCACACCCTGGCCTCTCACTGCCACTGAATATCCATCTGACACCTCCCACCTAGCCAGCTTCACCTGCTCGCTAGCTGGTGAGACAGATGTTCGCACTGGCAATGGTAATTAAGACAATGCACAATTAAGATGTCACCTCTCCAAATCTTCGATCTGAAAAACGCTTCTAAAACATACTCTGCCTAAAAGGGAATGCCACCTATAATGGGAACCAGATTAGGATTTCCGTGAACAAAAGCTCTGAATGCCATGGAGAGAGGAATGCGCGCGCGCGCCGCGCGCACACACACACACACACACACACACACACACACACACACACACACACACACACACACACACACACACACACACACACACGCTGCCTCCTCTAGCCAAAACTCCAACATAGCAACAATCCTTGACTATTAAACTTGCAGATGTTTTCAAGCTATGATAATAATTGTATAGAATAACCAATTATTTGTCCTCCAGTCCAGCGGTCCTGGACCTTTTTGGCACCAGGGACCAATTTTGTGGAAAACAATTTTTCCAAGGGAAAGGGGTGGGGGGGGGATGGTTTGGGAATGATTCAAGAGCATTACATTCACTGTGCACTTTATTTCTATTCTTATTATATCAGCTCCATCTCAGATCAGCAGGGATTAGATCCCGGAGGTTGGGGTTCCCCTGCTCTAGCCTACAACCTCCAGCACCCTAATACTATTCTCCCTTTCCTCCTCCAGCCAAAGGCAAAACCTCAGCCCCCCTAAAAAGGGGAGAGCAAGGGGAGATATAGGGAGAATCTCAGTGAGCAGGGGGCCTCTGGACTAACCCGTAATAGCACTTCCGGCTTTCGGTTTCACAAAGAAGACTGATACCAGAGGGCATCCTCCCCAGGAAAGGAGACTGAAGAGGGTCCAGATCAGCAAGGACCACACCCAGGGATTCCAGCCTGGAACTGGCATCCACTGATGGCCGCAGAAAACCACTGCTCAGACCTCAAAAGCTCTAACCTAGATGGATGTCCCTAACAATATTTTTTTTCTTTACTCTGGACCAGAAGGCAGAAAGCAGCTATTTTTAGCAGTTACCAATCCTTTTTTTTTAGCATGACTATCTTGCTTCTTACTCATCCTTCTACAGCAATCGACCCAAAGGGTGCTTACAGTCCTTAGTATCGAATCAGCTCAAATATCACTTCTTCAGGAATCTGTCCCTGACTCACCTTTTACCTTGTGACACTGTGATTTATAATAAGAAATATATATTTATGTTGAAAAGTATGTATATTCCTGGCACAGAGCTCCTAAAACCCTTGGAATTTCCTAAGTGATGAGAGCAGAAATAAAGGTAAAATGAGCATCTTTTGCTATTCATAAAAAATCCCATACAACCACTCCCGAGTTTATGCTAAAACCACAGGATGGGGGCTGGTTTTCAAAGGAACCCAGCACAGGATGAGGACTTTCAGCTTCACGTGCTAGCTCCACGCTAGGACTCTAAGCTCAGCTAAGAGCCCATATGCTGCAGGGGCGTGGCCAAAAAGAAAAGAAAAAAAAGAAAGTAATGTAAAGGGAAACAAGAGATTTTTTTTCCTCTTTCACACTCATAACATGCACTTCAAAAATCCCCCAATTTTTCCTTCAAAGCACCTGCCAGTTATACAACTATGTAAAACCCCAGGAGTCACCCTAGATGTTCACAGTTCCCTTGGTCCCTCCCCCTCTTACCCTTAAACCCACTGGCAAGTCCTGTTGACTCTACATCCCAAACCTGTTCCCCATCTACCCACCCTTTTCCCTCCATTTCCATCACTACCAGTCTCCATCATTCTCCCACTGGGAGGACATCACATCAGCTGCTATCCAGCTCTCAGTGCTGCCTCCCTTCATCACCAAAACAAGTAATTTCTTTCTTTCTTTGTTTTTTTGGCTGCAGGCCATGGCAGGTGGGATCAGATCCCCTATCAGGGATCGAACTCGTGCCAAGTTCAGTGGAAGCTCAGATTCTTAACCACTGGACAGCCAGGGAAGTCCCAAGCAGCCAGTTTCTTAAATGGATCATTAGACCACACGCAGCCATAAACTTCGAAGTGGTTCCCTGTGGCCCTTAGGTCACATACAACCCACACTACCAGGTGCCTGTTCACCTCTCCAGACTCACCTCTCCCCACCCTTCACTACTTGGCAGCTCTCTGGTCCTTGAACTTGGATCGTCTCCACCCCAGACCCTTTGCTGCTTTTTCTGCCTGGAATACCCTGTCCCCAAGTTATCTGAATGGCCAGCTTCTCGTCACTCAGCTCGCAGCTCGAATGTCCCCTCTGAAAATAAGCCTCACCTGATCGCCTTATCTAAGGTCGACTGCCTCCCCAACCTCCCAGGTTATCATTTCACTCATTGTTATCACAGATTGTTGCACCTTATGTGTGTATTAAGTCCCTTCCCAGGTGGCGCTAGTGGTAAAGAACCCGCCTGCCAATGCAGGATACGTAAGAGACGCGGGTTTGATCCCTGGGTTGGGAAGATCCCCTGGAGAAGTGCATGGCAACACACTTCATTATTCTTGCCTGAAGAATCCCATGGACAGAGGAGCCTGGCCAGCTACATTCCAAGGATCGCATGGAGTCGGACCCAACTGAAGTGACTTAGCAGGCACATATGTGTTCTATCTAACACCTCCCCCGATAGATGCTTTCAAACTGTGGTGTTGGAGAAGACTCTTGAGTCCTTGGACTGCAAGGAGATCAAACCAGTCAATCCTAAAGGAAATCAACACTGAATATTCACTGGAAGGACTGATACTGAAACTAAAGCTCCAATACTTTGGCCACCCGATGCAAAGAGCTGATTCTTTGGAAAAGACCTTGATGCTGGGAAAGATTGAGGGCAGGAGAAGAAGGGGATGACAGAGGATGCGATGGTTGGGTAGCATCACTGACTCAATGGACATGAATTTGAGCAAGCTCCAGGAGACAGTGGAGGACAGAGGAACCTGGCGTGCTACAGTCCATGGGGTCACAAAGAGTTGAACATGACTTAGCATCTGAACAATAACAACTCCCAATAGAACTGTTATTTGATAAAAACAGTGGCTGGGGTGTGTTCACAGCTCAAGTCTCAGCACCTAGAAGGGGGCCTGGCAGAGTCTATATAAGTTTATATTTTTTATATCCTTCATTATGCTGGGAAATCTTGAACTCCAAATAATGTGTTAGACTCAGCTCTCTGGTAATAAAGAACAAATCAGAAAGATGTCACCCACTTCTCAATAATGGCCTGGGGAGATCCTAGGCCTTCACATTCATGTTATACAGAACCATCTTCATCAACAGCCCTCCTTCAAGGTGGGGTGGGAGGCCCAGGATCCAGCAAGAAAGGAAAGAAATATTGAAGGTCGGAAACAACAGGAGTAAGTGCTTAACTGTGATTAATAATGGGGAAGACAAGGGAGCTTATGGTTTCTGTTGTTTTACAATCTCAGGGTAAACCTAACAATGGGAGGCTGGTTACCAGCATACAAGTTTGCTGAAGGCTTAGGCAACACATTTTAAACATACCCCATTCTTACCTGTATTGTGCTTGGAAGTGGCTTTGCACAAAGCTTTGGCCCACAGAAAGCTGAGCCGATGGCGACAGAAGGTTCTCAGAGGTCCTCCTGACTTCAGGTTGAAGCTGCAAAGAAATGAGGGGAGGAAACAAAATTAGCCATGCCTCCCATCACTCCACTGCATCCAGGCCAACGAGACTGCACCTCCTCCTGGGTCCACAGCATCCCTTTCTGGGGCTAGACCTGCAGAACCAGGCTTTCCATGTCGCTGACCATCATCTACTGCTCCTTCAATCCCTGGACCTCCCCAGTTCCCTGAAAGAGTGACAGAGAAAGGAAAGAGACAGAGGTAATGTGTGTGTGTGTGTGTGAACATGAGTATGTGTGTGTGTGTGTGTGTGTGTGTTGAAAGAGCATGAACCTTGGCGAACACTCACACATACTACCCCAGCCCCAAACTTTACCTCTGGATTAACAAACCCATTCTTCACCCCCATGCGTCTAGGAACCCTGTGTCTAAATGTTTCCTGTACATTTCACTTGGATGGGCTGTCATCATTTCAAACACACCCACAAAAATCTGACCATCTCCCACCTCCTAAACAGTTCCTGAACATATTTTCCAGTGAGCCAGTCTTCACGTAAACATCATCTTTCTCAGACAAAACAGGTTTGTATCTCAGAATAATGAATGCGTCAGCCTCCTCCCACCACACTCTGTCCTACTGTATCCTCCTCTGAATTGCCTTACGTATGAGTGTCCCACTGCGGCTGTAATAAATGGCCACAAATGAGTGGCTTGAAACAACAGAAATGTGTCCTCTCGTAGATTTCAAGACCAGACATCCAAAATCAGGGACTTCCCTGGTGGTCCGGTGGCTAAGACTCTGAGCTCCTGATGCAGGACACCCGGGTTCAACTAGACCCCATATACTAAAGATTCCACGTGCTGCAACTAAGACCTGGTGCAGCCAAATAAATAGATATTTAAAAAATAAAAAGGAGGGAGGGACTCAATCAAGGCACCTTGCGTGACACCCTGTGTGCACAGCTCATAACTGAGCAGCTGATGGAGGAGGAGAGGAGACAGAGGAAGGGGTACATAGGGTCAACTCTAAGCTTCCGATCTGGTGCCTGGAGAGCCCCTGATCCATTAACAGAAGTGTGTGCGTGCTCAGGGGTGTCCCATTCTTTGCGACTCCATGGACTGTAACCTGCCAGGCTCCTCTGTCCATGGGATTTCCCAGGCAAGAATACTGGAGTGGGCTGCCATTTCCTTCTCCATGGACGCTTCCCGGCCCAGGGACCGAACCCTTGTCTCCTGCATTCGGAGGCAGATTCTTTATCACTGAGCCACCAGGGAACCCCATTAACAGAAGAGGAAATAGCAACAGGAGAAAGGGGAAGTTGAGAGAGGGGAGAGCAAGCCAAGTTCCAGGAAGAGACACTGAAGGACAAGGGAATGAAGGGCTCGGAGAAGAGAGAACGTGGATACAGAGCAGACACGGGCATCTGGGGCTGCCCAGGACTGTCTCCTCTTCACTGAGAGTAGCCCTCACTTTGGGAACATTGAATTCAGTCCAGGGGTGGGGGGCAAGGCTCTTTCATTGGGGGTCCCGTCCTTCCTCACCAAAGAGACAGGCACGTGACTGAAGCAAGATGGATGAGATGCGATGTTCCTGCCCTGCATGTTGATCACAGGCAGACTCACCCACAGGCTGAAAACTGCAACTTCGGCAGGAGTGTCCAGGCCAGAGGATTGAGCCGTTCCTGCCACTGACACCCCTACCCCAGAGCTGTCTGGTTTGGGACAGTTCCCAGCCCGGTCTTCAGCCTTCATTTCCATTCCACCCTTCACCTTTCACCTCCATTCTCCACTCTTCTGCCCTTGGCCTCCCCCTTTTTGTTTGATTGGCTGATTGGCTGATTGGCTGCCAGTCCTCACAACCAAAGACCTCTCAGTGACCCAGGCTGCTTCTCCATCAGGATGATGGGGCAGTGGGACTTCCCTGACAATCCGGTGGTTAAGACCTTCCAATGCAGGGGGTTCGGATTCGATCCCTGGTTGGGGAGCTAAGATCCCACATGCCTCACGGCCAAAATAACTAAAACAGAAGCAATACTTTGAAAATGGTCCACATTAAAAAAAAATAAATCTAAAAAAGATGATAAGGCAGCATGCAATGGAAGCGGCTGCAGACAGGACCGTCCAAGGATGGGTATGTAAAGAGAAAATTCCAAATGAGGCTGGGGTGAGAGGCAATGGAGGATCACTCATAAAGCATGGTCTGCCAGCCCAGTCGGACCAGGCTGGGGCTACCCTGCTAGCCGAGCGATCCTGACTGTCTCCCTGAGCCTTGTTCCACACCTAAAAGGAACAGGAGCTCAGGGAGTCATCGTTTAAATAAAAAGAGACGAGGGTATCCTGCCTGGCACATAGTAGGTGCTTAATAGATGTTAGGTTCCTGGTCCTCTTCCCAGCCTCAGCCCTTTCTTAATCCTGTAAGACTGGTGTTTTCTGTGAGATAAACTGCCTGAAAGATTGCTGGTGTCACACTGTCCACGGGATAGTAAAAAGACGCCCTATTCACCAGATGAAAACATTTATTGTTACATTAACAGAGAAGAAAGTGGTCCTCATGTTTCCTATTCTGGTTTCAAATAAATTGAGCTACATGGCTTTCATATGTTTGAAACAGAAATAGCCTCAGAAAGAAAAATTGTTCAGAGGTACACAGGGGACAGTCCCTTTCCTTCTTGGAAAGCGAAAATGAAGTTTGTGCCAGATAGTCCAACAGCTCTGCTCTTTTACCTTCAAGCATTCACAGCCAGCCCTCTGCAGGCAGCCCGATTTTCTGAGAGCAAGTTTCAGGAGGGGCTTTGACTCCAGACAGAGAAAAGATCTTTCCTGGTTTCAATCAGGTCAGATGAAGAGCAGGCCAAGCTCCTCTCTCCAGCCAACAGCCAGCCATGGTCTTGTTGGGTCGTGGGTGCCTTCTTGACACCCTTGGCCATTAAAGGAACAGAAATAGCCAGCGTGACTGAGAATCATGAGTGAGGGGCAGAGGGGCCTGAAACCAGGCAGAGCTGTTGGTGGGTCAGCCAGTTAGGGCCCCGTCAGCTGTATAGGAGTCTGGATTCTGTTATAAGCGAAATAGGGAGCTGCTGAGGGAATTAAAGCAGGAGGGTGTTGCGATCTTATTTCCCTTCTGAAAAGATCCCTCTGGCTGCAGCATGAGGAACACACAGTAGTGGGGCACACTGGAAAATGGAAGACCAGTTAGGGCTGCTTTTATGTGGGTCTTGAAATTGTAACAAGTTATTGACTTAAATAAACTCACTGTCATCATAAAGAAAGGTGTGAGGTGGTGCACTGTGGTTGGGACCAAGGCTCCAGAGCGGAGTTCTCAATGAGGGGGATGCTTTCGCCTCTCCTCCAGGGGACACGTGGCCGTGTCTGGAGACAGTTTTGGTAATCAATCACAATTATGGATGCCACCGGCAGCTGCTAGGTAAAGAAATGCTACAAATGCTACAATGCACAGGAGAAACCCCCACTCCCCTAGAATTACCTGGTCTTCTGTCAAAAGTGCTGAGGCTAAGAAGCCCTGTTCTAAGAGTCGAATTTTCTAGCTTTGCATCCTGGCTCTCCTACTGGCTTGCTGTGTGACTTGGGGCAAGTTACTTAACCTCTCTGTGCTCTCCCCAACCTCTATGGGATGCTTTGCCTGCCACCAAAGGACAAGAGAAGGATCGAAAGGTAACTGGTAAGGCTGTTTATCCCTCTTACTTGCCAGGTAGGAAGTGCTGACTGGCATAGGCAGGGAGTGGGGAGAAGGAGGGGAAAAATGGGACAAGCCTTTTCTTTTTTTCTTTTTTGGCCACGTGCCTTGCAGAATCTTAGTTCCCCGACTAGGGATCGAATCTGTGCCCCCTGCAGTGGAAGCACAGAGTCTAAACCACTTGACTGCCAGGGAAGCCCCAGGATGGTTCTTTTTAAAATAAGAAAACAGGCTTTCAAGCTAGACTCCCCTTGGACTTGAATCCTGACTCTGTCACTTCTTAAGCTGTGCTGCTTCGGGAAGGTTACACAGCCTGTCTGATTCTTGGTTTACCCATATGTCAAATGGGGATAATAACTCTCGTAACACTCCACAAATGACAGTAGCTATTAATACTGTGTATAACACTCCAAGATGTGCTCTGAAAAGTACAGAACAGGGTACAATCACTATCTTCCCCGTCCCATGCATTTGGCAACCTGCTGTCTCAGACAGAAGAACTCTTTCTGCAGCTCTGTCAAGTTCTTAGCTTCTACATTATACTGTGGTTTAAAAGAGTTTATTCAAGACATATATGGTGATGCTCTCCTTAAAGCTGCAACTTGTCATTTTAAAAAAAAAAGAAACAGAGACAACAATCGGCTGTGCAGGCAAGTTAAAGGAAAAAGCTGACTCGGCTTCTTGAGCCATTTTATTTTTAAATAAACACTGTATGTATTTGAGGAGTGCAACATGATGATTTGATACACACTGAGGTAGTGAAATAATTACTTCAGTCAAACCAATAAACATATCCATCTCATCACATAGTTACCTTCTTGTGTGTGTGGTGAGAGGACCTAACATCTACTCCTAGCAGATTTCTAGCACTCAATATGGTGTTGTTAATTACAGTCACCATGCTGCATGCTAGGTATCTAGATTCATTCACCCTACAAAACTGACTGCCATTCAATCTCTCCCTCATTTATTTATTCATTTTAGTAAGTATAGTTTATTTACAATGTTGTGTTAATTTCTACTGTACAGCAAAGTGATTCAGTTATATATATATATATATACATACACATATTCTTTATTGTATTCTTTTCCCTCATGGTTTATCACAGGATATTGAATACAGGTCCCTGTGTTATACAGTAGGACCTTGTTGTTTATCCATCTGCTAATCCCAAACTCCCAATCCATCCTTTCCCCAGCCCCCCTCCCCCTGTCTGTTCTCTATGTCTGGGAGTCTGTCTGTTTCGTCAATAGGTCCATTTGTGTCACATTTTAGCATCCCATCTTTATTACTCTAGAATAATAGTCTCTGAGCAGGTAGTGTAAAGATGGGAGAGTAACAGGTGAAAGATCGAAACACTTACAAAGGGCTTTTTAATTGATTCACAAGAGGGATGGGAAAAAATGGTCCAGACATCAAACAAACAAAACAAGTAAAGCAGTTCTTGTAGCTGGTTCTGATCTGGATCAGTTTTGAGACACATCAAAAGTAATGTGTGACTGATTCATTGCCAAAGCTTGTAAAACATTTTTTAAATTATAATGGATTATTCATGGATATTGTTTTGATAACTTTGCTCACTCATGGTATAATAAATTTACTCACTTTTCCTTTCTTAAGTGAGAGATAAAAGGATAGAACCCAATATTGATCTTTATTTAGCAAAGCCATAGAGACTATAACTGATGTATCAACAGACTGTAGCTATTACAAATGACCATAGGGCTTTCTTACTCCCAAAGGTTTGAGGTTTCATCCAAATCTGGGAATGCTGAGGGCACACATGAAAAGATCATCCATCCTGCGTCTTGAGAAAAATGATTGGGAATCACTTGCTCTGCAGGATAAGTAACTGAGAAAGCAGAGCTAAAATGGTAGCATTTGAAAATAATAAGCAATACCACCAATGGCCTCAGAGGACCATACTAAGGCATAGGATACTGATGAAAAGGAAAAAAATTTTTTTTGAACTTTAAACCAAACAGAAACCCTATTCACTGAATCACTGGGATTAGAGAGGATGAGGAACAGCAATGGGAGGAAACGTCTGGTCTAAAACAAACGGGGCAAAGAGGAAGGCGCAGGGAATAGTACTGTGTGAGCAGCAGCCAGAATACACAAAGATCTACGGAGCTGAATCTCAAGATTTAGTTTTGAGTTGAATAAATGTTCAAGGGAAAAAACTAAAATTGAACACAATGTGTTTTTCGAGGGTGACTGACCTTGTCAGACTCCGGCCCTCGGGAGGAACCCTCCAAGTCCTCGTGTACGCGATCCAACAACCAGAGCAGGAACTCCAGAGCATCGTGCTGGGCATTGCCTTGGAACTGAGTGCCGTACTTGGAGACTGCATTCTGAAGGAACAGAGAAAAACCAGAGGGGCAATGTGGCCTTTCCAACAGCCAACTACATATATCTCCACTCTTTGGAACATTCTTTTCCCATAAAGGTCATTACAGGGTATTGAGTAGAGTTCCCTGTGCTATACATTTCTGTTCTGTATATAGATTCATTTGTATAACCTTTTAGATTCCACATATACGTGATATTATATAGGATTTGTCTTTACATTTCAAGAAGCCCACTCACTCAGTCATCTCTGACTTTGTGGCCCCCATGGACTGTAGCCCCCAGGCTTCTCTGTCCATGGGTTTCTCCAGGCAAGAATCCTGGAGTGGGTTGCCATTCCCTTCTCCAGAGGGTCTTCCCGACTTGGGGATGGAACCCGGGTCTCCTACATTGCAGGGAGATTCTTTACCATTTAAGCCAAGGAAATTCACTAACACATAAGTGATATCATATAGTATTTTCTTTGTCTGACTTATTTTACTAAGCATAATATTCTCCAGGTCCATCCCTGTTGCTGCAAATGGCAGTATTTCATTCTTTTGGTTTTTTGGCTCAGTAATATTCCATTGTCTGTTTCTATTACATCTTTTTCTATTTACTTATTTTATCACACTGGTCTTCACTGGGGCACGTGAACTCTTAGTTGGAGCATATGCAATCTAGTTCCCTGACCAGGGATCGAACCTGGGCCACCTGCATTGGGGGTGGGGAATCTTAGCCACTGAACCACCAGGGAAGTCCCCGTACCATATCTTCTTAATCCAATTGTCTGTTGATGGGCACTTAGTTTACTACCATGTGTTGGCTATTGTAAATAGTGCTGCTATGAACAATGGGGTGAGTGTATCTTTTCAAACTAGTGTTTTCATTTTTTTTCTGGAAACAGACCCAGGAGTGGAATTGCTGTATCATGTGGTAGAATGTTTTTATATACATGATTCTCTCTCTTGCCTGAAGCTCTGGTCCTTGTAGTGCTGCAGCCCACGCTCCCCTGCCCCCATTAGTCTATTTCCGCGCTGTCTCTCTCTGCTCATCCCATAGATGGACAGCTTCTGGCCCTGCTCTCTCAGCAGTTGTTTCCTTCATTCCCAAGGTGTCAACTCTCCTCTTGAGATTGACCACGTGACCCAGTGAAGTGGAATTCCTTAAATACCACCCCTGTGGTTCCTTCACTGCCTCTTCCTAAAATGAATGGAATTTGAGAAGTCCGAACTTCTGTGGTTAGATCACAAAATGTGAGAGCCAATCCTCCATCCATCCCTTTAATAAATAAGTGTTTGTTGAGTGCCTACCACAGGCCAAGCACTAGTCTAGGGCCTGGGGTTCCAAGGGGGAGCGGGGCAGACGAGACTTCCTGCCCTCTTGGCACTCATATTCCCGCACCCTTCACTTTGTCCTGTTAAAGGATGTGGCAACTTCATCATTTCCTAGGTACAGGCAGGTTCCAGCTTTTAAAAAGTTCACTTCAAAGGGTAATATATATACCTACCTTTTTAAATAAAGAATTCAAAATATAAAAAGAGCAGTAATGAAAAGTCTTCCCTTGCCTGGGTGCCCCTCACGAAAAGAAAGAAGATACTGAATATTTTCTTACTTAAGCATCCTTCCATGGTATTCTTTGTGCAAGCAAGAGCATTTGAGTGTAAGCAATCCCCCTTGTCTGTGTACAGGGCACATCCTGTATATGTCCCCTGCAGGTCTGTCCTCTGCTCATGCCCACCCCAGGGAGCAATGTGAGCAAAGCTGTGGACCCAGCCGATCTCACCATGTCCAATCAAATCAAAGGTGTGCCATGTGCTCAGTCTTGTCCAACTTTTTGTGACCCCATGGAGGACCCCACCAGGCTCCTCTATCCATGGGATTTCCCAGGCAATACAGGAATGGGTTGCAATTTCCTTCTCCCGAGGATCTTCCCGACCCAGGGACTGAACCCACATCTCTTGCATCACCTGCACTGACAGGCAGATTTTTTACCACTGAGCCACCTGGGAAGCCCTAATGAAAGGGCCTGGGCTTTTTCTCTTTTAAATCTTCCTTTGGGATTTAAAGGCAACTTTAGGAGGAGGTGAAGCAAAATTCAAGATTTGATTAACTGAAATGCTGGTTCTGAGTTTATTATTTGAAGCACGCTAGCTTGGGTGCATTGGAGGGTCTAGATTTCTCTATACTTTGACCGCCCCCCACACACACACAAGCAAGCCTGCCCAATAAGCAATTAAAAAGAAGCATGAATAAGTAATAAACAATGAGTAATGTTTGTGGTATAAGTATTCATATGCCCGTCATGTATGGATGTGAGAGTTGGACTGTAAAGAAAGCTGAGCGCCGAAAAATTGATGCTTTCGAACTGTGGTATTGGAGAAGACTCTTCAGAGTCCCTTGGACTGCTAGGAGATCCAACCAGTCCATCCTAAAGGAGATCAGTCCTGGGTGTTCATTGTAAGGACTGATGATGAAGCTGAAACTCCAGTACTTTGGCCACCTCATGCGAAGAGCTGACTCATTGGAAAAGACCCTGATGCTAGGAGGGATTGGGGGCAGGAGGAGAAGGGGACGACAGAGGATGAGATGACTGGATGGCATCACCAACTCGATGGACATGAGTTTGAGTAAACTCCCGGAGTTTGTGATGGACAGGGAAGCCTGGCGTGCTGCGGTTCATGGGGTCGCAAAGAGTCGGACACAACTGAGCAACTGAACTGAACTGACTGACTGATGCCCCAGGCAATACTGGGGATATATTTTGACTAACAAGTTATTGTTAATCTGAAATTCAAATGGAGCCGGGCATCATGTATTTTGCCCGGCGACTGTACCCCCCAGTCATCCTCAAACCTGTATCCTTAGTACCAACATTCCCTCCCGGGGGAGCAGCCAGCACCCCCCAGCTGGAAATCTCTAAAATCAGCTCTTTAATGTCAGGGTCCTCTTTCCAGTTCCCTCTCACACCCACATCAGTCAAGAGTTCTGATTCTGGCTTCCTGACTGCACTTTCCACAGTCCCAGTCCCACTGTTGAGTCCTAATTCCTGACAACCCAGATGACAATACCCACCTAGAGGGAAGTCCGGCCCCCAGCAGCTCCCCCTGCCCACCTACTGCCTGCAGGACAGGACAGAACCTTCTTCCACAACCCTGCTGATAAGGTCAGGCCCCCACCCCAAACCCTTCCTAACTGCATTAAAGCTATATCCTAACATGGGAGGGATGAATGGCAATATTTGGTATTTCTACCCTGCAATACGGCATAGCTCTACCCATGAGTGTGTTTCTCCCTCTCATCACTGATAATTTATAACATGTTTAAGCAGTATTCCTAGTTATTTCATATTTCTGGTTTTTAGAAATGAAATCTCATTTTTATGTTTCTAAAAGGGTCTTGCTTTTGACTCTCTAGTACCTGACCCCGTTAGTGACAGTGATAATTCTAAAACGTGGATTCCCAGAACCATTCAGTAGTTTTTCTTCTGGAAAAAAAAAAAAAGTTGAATTTTAATCCAGTTTCCTTTTCATGTCTTACTGTTTTCTCCAGAACTTCCAAAACATACAAGTGATGAAGGTATCCTTGTTTTTTTAAAAAGCAATGCCTCTGGTATATCACTTGAGGCATACTGCATTTCTAAAATTGTTGGTCTAAAATTGATCCTCAAACACATACGCTAAGATAAATTCCAGATGGCTGAAATCCTTAAATAGCCATAGAAAAATCAGAAGTACATAACATAGAATGTTTATCAAAAGGTATGAAACAAATAAATCTAAAATTTTCTGTAGGGAGAAGAAGGATTGAGTTTGGAGGAAATACTTGCAGCAAGTATGACAAGAGTTAAAGAATTTAAAGAAACAAGAAAAAACAACATTATGACCAAGGCAGAATATTTAGACAAACCACATGAACAGACAATTCCAGGAGCAGTCTTACAACCATTCATAGTGAAAAAGCACAGAAAGATTCAACACTTGACTCCAAACAAACAATTGTTAAAAACAAGATGCTATTTCTATTTGTTCAACATATTAATGAGAGACTATTTAATACTCAGGAAAACATGCATTGCTGGTGTATCTACAACTTGATATCATTTTTGGAAATTTGTCAATGTGGGCACTAAAAATAATCAAGCCCAATAAAGTTGATCTAAAAACTAAAAAGCAATAAACACTTAAAATTGGGAAGATGATTTATATAGATCTCAAAACTCATCAGATGCTACTTAAAATTTTTACTCAGCCCTGAGAAGAAATTCTGCCATTTGTAGCAACATGGATGGACCATGAGGACATTATGCTGAGTGAAATAAAAAGACAGAAGAAATTGGTGTATGATACCTTTTATATGTAGAATCTAAAAATATCAAAATTGAAAAGCAGAAAATAGTGGTTATGAGGGGCTGAGGGTGGAGGGATGGGAGAGGTGTTGTGTAAGGTACATACTTGTAACCAGTAGATATTTAAGTCCTGGAGACTAGTACATGGTACAAGCAGACATCAGGTATTGTGGGTTCAGTTCCAGACCACCATAATAAAGCAAATATTTCAATAAAGCAGGTCACGTGAACTTTTTGGTTTCTCAGTGCATATAAAAGTGATATTTACAGTCTTCTGTGGTCTCTTAATAATACAATATTAAACATACAATAATATTATGTCTAAAAAACAACATATGGACCTTAATTTTCTTAAAAATTTATTGCTAAAAAATGCTAACCATCATCTGAGCCTTCAGCGACTCTTAATCTGCTGGTGGAAAGTCTGGCCTTGATGCTGATGGCTGCTGACTGGTCAGGGTGATGGCTGCTGAAGCCTAGGATGGCTGCGGCAATTTCTTAAAATAAGACAACAGTGACTGACATCTGCGCTTGGGTTGATTTTTCCTTTCACTTGAACCCTTAGAGGTCACTGCAGGGTTATTCATTGGCCTAATTTCAATGTTGTGTGTCTCAGGGAAGAGGAAGGCCTGGGGAGAGACAGATGGGCAGAATGGAAAGCTGGTGGAGCGGTCAGCACACACACATTTATTGATTAAGTTCATCTTATATGGGTGCAATTCACAGCACCCCCAAAACAATGGCAATAGTAACATCAAAGATCACTGATCACAGATCATCGTAACAAATATGGTAAAAATGAAACAGTTGGAAATACTGTGAAAATTACCAAAATGCAACACAGAGACACAAAGTGAGCAAATACTGTTGGAAAAAGGGCACTGATAGACTTGCCCTACACAGGGTTGTCACAGACCTTCAATTTGTAAAGAACACAGTCTCCGCGAAGTACAATACAATGAAATGTACCTATACAGTGATTACAGACAACAAAACTGTATTATAAATACTAAAGTCACTAGAGACTAAACCTTAAATGTTCCCAGCACTAGAAGAAATACAATTACATGATGAGATGGAGGAATTAATCAATGCTACTACTGGCAATCATAATTGCCAGTACACAATCAGTAATACAAACATACCAGATCAATATATTATCAATATAAACCCTACACAGGGTTGTATCTCACATATAACTCAATTTTTAAAAATGGGTGCATTTCATTGTACATAATTTATACCTCAAAAAAGTTGATTTAAAAAGCAAGAAACAAAAAAACCCCAACAAAACAGTCATCTTTGCTTTGACCGTGTCATTTCACTCAAGGAATTAAGTGTATGGAAATGATCAGAGCTGAGGACAATGATTTAAACATAAGAATTTTCAATGCAGCATGATAGTTGGAAAATTGTACAGTATAAAAATGTCTCCCTAGCTTAGGGCAGTGGCAGTATCGTAGCCAATGAGGTTTATCCGAGGCTCGATTATTGCTAATTGAAAAAAAAAAAAAAAAATGTCTCCCTAGCAATTGGATCATTTAGTGAAATAGTATACAATCATTATTAATAAAAACTGTTTCACGGAACATTTTAATGACCAGGAGAAAGTCTTACGTTGCTACTTACATGAAAACAGCAGGATACAAAACTAGAATTTCCAATTGTTTGTACATGATTTGAAACACATCAACACATTAATGATGGTTATTTCTAGAGGGTGGAATTCCAGATCTTTTTTTTAAAACACATTTTAGCATTTTTCATTTTTTTTTAAGTTATACATATTTAATTACATTATCAAAGAAATCAAAGTATTTTGGAACAAGATGTTTTTAATGTATTTATTCATTTGCTGTTAAAACAAAGAGTAGTCCTACTGTCAGTGGGAGGCTGGGTGACTCAGAGACCGAGGAAGGGGACCCCCACAAACCCACCCCATTTGTGTGCCTGGGCTGGAGTCACACACTACAGCATGCTGGCTTCTTAACTTCCTCTCTTCCTCAGTCCAAAGCTAATAATCCCTCTTAAAGACCAAACTCCTTTGTACAACCTTCTGTGGCTTGTCCCCAACCAATTCTCCAGCCCCTCCCCCCAGCCACATAGGATTTCTTGGACAGAGGAGCCTGGCTGGCTGCAGTCCACGGGGTAGCAAGACATGACTTAGTGACGAAACCACCACCACCAATTCATTTTACGAAGCATTTATCCCGTCCAGCCCCACTCCACTCAGTGACTGGCAGTTTCAGTCTTACGGACTATAATGCACTTCTTCCCACCCTCCTCTGTCCTTAGTTGACCCTTCATCCCTCAAAACTCAGCTCAAAGATTCACACTCCTGGGAAGCCTCCCTGCCCCGCCTCCTCACCCCACCTCTCCAGAGCAATCACATCCTTCTAGCACAATTGCCTGGTGTCTCAGACTGTTAAGAATCTGTCAGGTTTGATCCCTGGGTCAGGAGGATCCCCTGGAGAAGGAAATGGCTACCCACTCCAGTGTTCTTGCCTGCAGAATTCCATGGATAGAGGAGCCTGGCGGGCTACAGTCCCTGGGGTCGCAAAGAGTAGACGACCATTGAGCAACTCACACTTTCACACAGCAGAATTGCCAGAGAACATCTTTATTTTGTAGTTCTTGTCACCAGTTCTAATCATGGGCCCGTGGGATTACTTCACTCATCTCCATCTCTCCTGCTGGACCGTAAGCTCCCAGGATTTGCATTCATCCCCCCACGTGTGTTCCATGCTCCTTGTATAGTGTCTGGACACAGTATTTGTTGAATGAATGAATGTTTCCTCATCTGGAAAATCAGAGGAGCCCACCTAGATTTCAATCCACAAGGTTTAAAAGCCCCTGTTCTGGACTCCTCCACTGTCTCCAAGACTGCCTGCCTGAAAAGTCCCAAGAAAATTTGGAACCATATCACCATTATTAACATATTAACAGTTTGATTATCTTTCAATTCCCCCAAGACTCACAAGGAGTTTCTTGGCTCTAGGATTTGAGGCAGAAGAGAAATAGGAAATCCTGGTGAGTCACAGATTACTAATTCAGAAGACTTTTCAATTACTCCTGCCTCTCCATGGCTGCAGTAACTGGATGAGAATGCAAAGACCAAGAGAAAAGGTACACAGAGCTTACCTCCCTCCTTCCTCTTGGTCTCTGCAGGTGAGGAGATATTAATATAATTAACTCATTTTATCATCACAACATCCCTGTAATAACGTAAGTACTGCTAGAGTCCCATTTTACAGATGAGGAAAGCTGAGGCACAACTGAGTTTTTAGTAACTTGCTCAAGGTCACAGAGGTGGTATCCTTAACCACCATAGGACACTGCCTCTCACATTTAAAAAATGAATGCTGCCAAAAGGGCTATTACTGACACCCATTTGACTCCCTGACGCCTGTAGAACAGTGCTTCCCTGGTGGAAGCAGGAGAGAGGAAGGTGAGGGTTGGCACCCTTGTGGGTCACATGGCAAGGATTGCTTTCTCGGGCTGAAACTCAAGAGTGGTGATGCTTGTGGAATGAACACTGACAAGTTCCCCCTCTCCCAAGAACAACAATCCCTAGTCTTCAGGGAGCTTCCGCTCTCTGCCCAGAACTGTGGGGTTGTTTTTTTGTTTTTTGTTTTTTTTGCAGGAAGCCAGCCATGTGTGTCAATTATCAGGACTCTTTCATCCAACTGGGACCCCAAACAAACGCTGGGTTTTAATCCTGGACGAAGTGAGACACAAAACTTCCAAAGCCTCTTGACCCTGCAGCATCCCCAGTAAGTAGATGATGACCCCAGGGAAAAAGGATACAAACCCAGGCTAACGCATCCTTGGGGATTTGATTCACACTAAACAAAAGGATGCCATCTCTGATGTAGCAGATCCACTCCGTCTCCCCTGCCCTCAGTGCTGTACCTGGCACACAGGTTCTCAGCTTGCGTTGGGCTTAGACTGAAATCCAAACTCCTTACCACTGTCTCCGAAACCTTACATGATCTGGTCAACTTCATCTCCACCCCACTCTACTCTCCTGGGCAACAGCCACCCTAGTTTTCTTTCATGCCTCCAACTCTCAGCTCCTTCAGGCCTCTGGTGTTGATAGTTGCTGTTCCCTCTCCCTGGATTATTCCTAGATCTTGATTGAGCTGGCTGCGTCCTTCTCGTCATTCACCTCCTTCCTCCCAGGCCCTGGCCTTGAAATTCTGACTCCCCGCACCGCACTGGAAACCAGACTGGAAACTCCGTGCCTGGCGTGAGAACCAACCCTCCGAGGCTTCACCTAGCGTTTGCTGAACACAGAAATGCTGCATACACTCAAACCTACCAGCTCCCGGCACTCCCCCCCCCCCCCCCCCCCCCCCGCCTCAAGCGCTAACACACTAGTCAGCTCAAAACAAAAGCGATAATCCCAGGCTGAACTGGTAACTGTCATCTCGAGAAGTCCCCAAGAAGCCCCCATCCTGATGGAGTACCCACTTGTCCAGAAGGGAAACGCGAAGGGCCGGAGCGCGGCTGCCGCCGAGCGGCGAGGACTAGAGGCCGCCGGGCGCTGCCTACCTTGAACTCGGCGGAAAGTTGGGGCGTGTATTCGCGCGTCCAGAGCGCGCGCACCAGCGCCGCCAGCTGCTCGGTGACCTCGGCGCGGCCGGGCACCGCCCGGTAGCGCCCCAGCGCCAGGAACTCGGCCAGCAGGTCGGTGTTGCTCAGACACTGCACCACGGCGTTCATGAAACAGGTGTTGCCGTGGTTCTTCAAGCCCTGCGCTCCCGGGGGCCGCGCCCCGTCGCCGGCGGGGAGTCCGGGCCGGCGCTCCTCCCCGGGGCTTCCGGGCGCGGCTGGATCCGGGCCCTCAAAGCCCCCCTCCCCGTCGCCATCGCCGTGTCCTGATTGGGGCTGGGGTCGGGGCCGGGGCGGCGAGTCCCCGGGGCGGGAGCGACTGCCCAGCGCCAGCAGGAAGCGGCCGAACAGGCGGCGCAGGGAGCGGCGGCGGCGGGGCCGGGGCGCGGGCGGCCCCTCTCCGGCCGCGGCCCCCGCGCCTGGGTCCATGGCTCCTGCCGGCGCCCCTCCCGAAACCAAGCCTCCACCCTCCCGGGGGCCCCAGGCGGACGAGCCACCGGCAGGCCCCTCCAGACTCGGAAAGGTGCCCAGGCGCCGGCTACCTGCGGGCCAGGTGTGCCGGGACCGGGCGGAGGCGGAGCTAAGGGCGGGGCCGCCCCGCCCCGCGCGGGAATCCGGCTGCAGAGACCGCCCCGGGCAGCGCCCCACCGCCCGCACCCGCCTCCGGGTCCCGCCCCCGCCGCTCGGACCGGGAATCAAAGCACTGGGGCTTGGCTTTCAGCTTCCCTCCCCTTTCCTTATCTCTCCTAAACCTACCGGCCCAAATTTAACCTCTGCTCTTAGTCCTCTCCCAGCCTTCAAGCCTTGAAAATAATAGAGGAATGATAAATATGAACGCCCTCGTAAATTGCAAAGCCCTGGCTCTTGCTAAGTTTCTTGGAATGACGTCCGGGCGAAGGTGAAGCCTTCCCGAAAGGGTAGCCGCGGGCGTAGCGAGAGACGCGCACAGAGAGCGGCGACGGGGTGGGGAGCGCTTTGGGACCGCTGGCTCCTTCGCAGGCTCAGGTGTGTGCGGACGAGTAGCACCACCTCCTTTCCAGCCTGTCTGCGCAGCCGGGGAGGCAGAGTCTTTGCGGGACCCGCCATCCTGGGACCAGAACTGGGAGGCGTGTGTAGAAACACCCGGGGTGGCCGTGGTTTGCTTGTTTAAATTACAGACCAGGTTAGAGATGATCAAAACTTGCAAGCGAGACCTTATCATCCTCAGTTTAGGTTGGTGAAGAAACGCGCTCAGAGAGGTTAACGCCATGGGCTGAGGCCACAGACCCGTAAACAGAGAGACCGGAACTGAAGCCGGGTTCTGCCAACCCCGCAGCTTAGCTCTTTTCCAACCTCAGTATTTGCTTACGAGGAAGTTTTCCGGCTCCCTGGCGCGCCCCCTACGCGGTCGCACTTTCACTCCTTAAAGCAAAATCCTAACTGGATTGCTACCCAATAGGAATTGACTTGGCATAGCCTCGCCCTGGATTCGCTGGGGGACTCCGCTCACCTGTCCTGTAACTGTCAGGTTTATAATTAATCTGGTGAAGTCTTGCAAAGTGAATTTCTCATCCATTTCTAGCTCAACAAGAGATCAGCAGGATGCGTTATTACATCAGTGCCCTGAAATGTTATTTATTGTTTGATGAATATGTGGTCATCATTTATTAAATATCCACCTTGACATAGCAAATAGGGCAGCAGCAGGTTACCTGATAAAAGCAAAAAAAAAGAAGCAGCAGCAGCAGCATTAAAGGACAAAGAATATGCCCAGAACAAAAGACTGTTCTGTGAATTAGAAACGACCTGTTTCTGAAAAAATGCCTTCGTCTACCTTCCCTGGAAAAGGATACTGGCTTGGACCGTCAATAAACAAGTTCCATCACCTTTCTAATAGTAAGCAGAGGAGAAAGATTTTATGCTCGATTCCAGAAAAACACCTATCAAATTTCACCTTTGGTAATCACCCTCAATGTTCCCAACTCACATTTTTATTTTCAAAAGCACAATTCATATTTAACTTTCTGTTCTGTGTCATGAACTCTGTTGATGCTTTATTATTTCACTCAATTATAGCAATAATTTTGGGGGCAGATATTCTTGCTTTGGGGTTTTCCCTGGTGCCTCCGATGGTAAAGAATCCCCTTGCAATGCAGGAGACCCGGGTTTGATCCCTGGGTTGGGAAGATCCCCTGGAGAAGGAAATGGCTACCCACCCCAGTGTTCTTACAGAAAGTTAAAACAAAACAAAAACCCTACCCAAGATCTGGACTCAAACCCACATCTTGCCCCAGGCAGCTTGACCAATGAAATGCTGATTAAGAAGGTAAAGTCATATGTATACCTATGACTGATTCATGTTGACATATGGCAGAAATCAACAAAATATTGGAAAGCAATTATCCTTCAATTCAAAATAAATAAATTTTTTTAAAAAGAAAGTAAACTCACCTTCTTTCTTTTTAGAGAATAACAGCAATGATTATCTGCGGACAAATTGTGAGGAAGGGTTCTGCAGACTCATGGAAGAGAGATTAGGATAGGAAACCAACGACTGGGAATTTAGTCATAATAAAAAAAATAATAAACCAGTCTAGACTAATTATTCTTGAACATATCTCAATTTTAATATACAATTCAAGAATGTGCAATGCATCCTATAAAGAAAAGGAGAAACATGTAGATAAAATACTTTGGTCAAAGAACAAAAACACAGATGTGAGAAAGCAAGATTAATCTAGGAGTCTCAGGCTTCTTCAACAAGATGGTAATCGATGCTGTGAATCCAGGAGATCTCTGCTGCTTCATGAGGGAAATGGGTATTTCCACCTCAAAATGGCCCCGTCGGCACTCACGCTAACGATATACTGATTTCCTGGACTTATCCGGATGCGGGTGATGTTGCCACTGTGTCCCACCCCAACATGGGTCACTTCACCCTCATTGTAATCCCAAACCTTGACCAGATGGTCATTTCCACCTGAAAAAGACAAACATTTATATGGCATGGCTGCAACAGGAGAGAGAGAAAATAGTCCTGACTTAAAAAAACAATCATTTTCAATCATTCCCCATGTGATGATTTAAAGGAAGAAAAACCTATCTTTATAAACACTCTTCCTTGACTGGGAAAAATTCTAGATCTGTTGCAGTAAATTTAAGGGAAAAAAAAGTAAAGATATTACCCTTGACCCCACCATCCAGAGATAACAATTAGTAACTTCTTGGTTTAGTTCCTTCTCGTCTTTTCTCAATAAGTTACACAGATACACAGCTGAATATGTGATTGGGGTCACACTGTGTCTAATTTTATATCCTGCTTTACCTAAATGTATTTGTGAAACTTTCATTGATTTAGAACATTAATTGGTTACTGTCTTGAAGACTCAAAGAGGCTGCAAGAAATAAGACTGATGCTGTTGCCATGGGCATATTGTGTGGCAAACGCCCCCTGGACATGCTGATTGAAAAGCCTGGCATTGAAGACTTCAGTAGGAAATAGCACAGCAAGGCAGCTAGATAGCCCAGTCTATGTAAAGGCCTATTTCCATCTTTTTTTAAATTGAAGTAGGGCTTCCCAGGTAGCGCTAGTGGTAAAGAACCCGCCTGCCAATGCAGGAGACCTAAGAGACTAAGGGTTTGATCCCTGGGTTGGGAAGATTCCCTGGAGGAGGGAATGGCAACCCACTCCAGTATTCTTTTCTGGAGAATCCTATGGACAGAGGAGCCTGGCAGGCTACGGTCCATGGGGTTGCAAAGAGTCGGACATGACTGAAGTGACTTAGCATATGTTGTTGCTGCCCATCACAAAGAAAAAGCAAACAGTGGAAGCTTAGTTTTTATTTGTGCCCCTCAAGCTCATGGGCACATGTGTCTTCTCGTTGCAATGTGACTTCTGAATTTTTCTTTCCCAACCACACGGGCTGCAGTGTGGCCTGAATCTAACCACGTTGCCCCTTAGACCCTTCTGGGGTCACTTCCAGTTGCCCCCCAGCCAGGGAGTTCCAGGTTTACATTTAAATAAGCTAAGCCTGGCTTTCTTCTCTGATCCCAGGACTGACCTGTGACAAAGTGCACCCCTTCCACTGTGATATCCATGCCGTTGACAGCCCCGGACAAGGAACCGTCCAACTCTCTGATGACTGAGCCGTCGAACACTTCCCAGTAAGCAATCTGGAATTGGAGCACGAAGCATGGGGCAGGATTCAGCTCAGTGGAATCATCCAAGCACACGCCAACAAAAGAAGGTTCTACTTTATATAGCAGGCAGCAGAAATATACCCAGGGATGATGTATCGGCTGACATTATAAATAGGCTAAGGCAGGGGGTGGAGAAATCATTTTAATATTTTTAGGAGTGGCTTTTACATTTGCATTCTATTTAAAGAGATGTTGATATGCTGGTAAACCGGATTGAGACAGAGAGTGCTTTTTGGTTAGAAGGAGCAGATTGAGCCTGGAGGAAGCTGTAACGGGAAGAAGCCGGCCAGTGCATCCACTTTCCCAATTCTGCACTTACAGGGGGAGAGCAAAGCTTTCTTTAGGCTTGGCAGGAGGGGAAATGAAATTTCTTTAGGGCCTTCAGCTTGGAGAATGAGCAGTTCTGCAAAATTCTGGAGACGGGGCCTTACAAAGTCAGCTCCCACTGTGGCTGGCCCTCCTTCTTCCTCACCCCACACTTATCCCCACCTTCTCTTCAGACTCAAAGCAACAGAAGACTTTGCAAGGACGGGTTTAAACAGAAACTGATTATATTACCCACCCCCCCTCCACCGCCACCTTCCTGGGCCATGAAACTAGGTTAGGGGTGAAAAGGAGACAGGAGCTCAAAGAGGGATGGCTTTTCTCTGAATATACTGCTTTTATACTTTTTTGAACTTTGAACCTTGTCAATGTACAACCTGTTCAAAAATAAAATTTCTTGCTAAACAAAAGAGCCCTTGACTGGAAATTGGGAGTGGGAACTTAGATATGTATTATATCCGAAACTTTCTTTGTCTTTCGTGTTGATGGAAACTTGCTATATTTCAGTCATGAACACCAGGAATCTATGTCCCTCTGAATTTAGCTAGAAATTGTGTATGCTATTTTAAACTTTTTTCTTTTCTTTTTTTGTAATTTCTATTGATGCTGGATCACTTTAACAATAAATTTCTGTTTTCAGACTAAAAGCATAAAGAAGTGTAAAAGCATGCTGAGGGGACTTCCCCGGTAGTCAGTCCAGTGGTTAAGACTCTGTGCTTCCACTGCAGGGGGCACAGGTTCAATCCCTGGTTGGAGAACTAAGATCCCACATGCCACATAGTGAGAACAAAAAAGCAAGGGGGCGAGGGGGAGGCATGCCAAAAATCTTTGTTTCTCAGGAATCACATCTATGTAAGTCCTTGGTGCTTGACTACCAGTTTCCTTGACCAAGGAAGTCAAAGTGATCTTCAGCTGGGCTTTCCTGAGGGTCCTCTGCCAGAAGTGGTCTTCCCTGAGATCAAAGTATGGCTACGTCCCCCTAGCACTGAGGCCTCAGCTCCAGTGTCACCGCCTTAAGGAGGCCTCGCTGACCAGCCTCCCTAAAGCAGTTTCCTTCTCTCAGCCAGCATCCTATAACTGGATCTATGTATTTTCAGCTCGTTCACCATCTTGTATCATCTTGTTCACTTATTACTCATTGCTCATTCATGGACTCTGTCACATGTGTACTGTTCAAGTCCATCCCCTCCCACCCAAAATTAATACAGAAAGTAAGTTACCTCCATGACAGCAGGAGTACTGTCATGTCCCCAGGGCTTAGTTTGACAGATTTGTGATTTATGGCCAAAATTCAAGTAAGAGGGAAATGGACTGTTTCAAGTCTCATAAGCTGAAACCTAGAATACAGCAGATATCACCCTAATTTAGAAATGATACGAACCGTATAGCAGAGCATTTATAATGACACTGTGATTAGCTCCTTAATATCCATTCATCCTAGTTCCCAGAGGAAGTCCACTTAGACCACAAGTCAAGCATGGGTTAGGGGATGGGCAGGTGGGGGCCAATTGGGACAGATGAGACACAAAGAAACTACATAGAGTCTGGAAAGAAGCCAGCTCTCCATGCCTCCCCAGAACACCCTGTCTGATTGGTTCAGGCAGCATTCCTTGGGTTTTTATGACAAAGTTGTTGAATCCTGCCCCCGGATCGCAGATGCAAGGCCTTGTACCAAGGCCATGGAAGTACAGCCCAGAACCAAGGACACCTCTGAAGTTGAGCCCCTTTATAACCATTGCCAAAAGCCCCTGATTATCACTAACAAGCTTCTTGACTCCCGATTAGACAAAGATGCCCACTCCAGTAAACACCCTATAGTGCCCCAACCAACCACCTGACGCTAGCTTTCCCCCAAGAATTTTATTTGTCTTGAGGCTATAAAAATTGGCTATTAACTCATGAAAACTGTTGACTCTCCTGGGCCTGTTGTGAGGTTGGCCTGCTGCACTCACAGTGCCCACCGTATCTGTGCTTTGTTCTTGATAAACTCACTCCCTTCTGAAATGCTCTATGTCTGGAAATTCTTTTCCAACCCGTGCTAGGACTGCCTCAATGAAAGGGTCTTCAGGCTATAGTTCCCACTCACCTGGGAAGCTTAAAGAGGAAAAATCCCCACTCCTGGATTCAAATTTATGGGCATGGGGGTGGGGAGGGCAAGTCCCTTTAGAACTTTTCCCATGCTATTTTTATACTTTTCACTCCATTATCTCAGCCTGCAGCTGACCAAACAACAAATAGGCAACCTCTTCTTCAATTATCTCAAAGGCATCTCAAAGACTAAATTAGGGGGATCCAAACCCAATTCCTGGATTGGCAGGGAATGAGGCCAAGATCTGACTGATCTGATGTGGCTGGCAGGATGGGAGACCACCCCCCACCCCCAGCCCCAGCTTCCTTGTCCCTCTCTCCTGAAGCCTCTTGCTCACTCTGAGGGGGAAATGTTCCCCCCAAAAGAAGGGCCAATTTCCACCCAAGGACATGGACCCCCCCAGCTAAATAGATTTTTAAACATATTGATGAAGTAGGGTGATGAGGGCTTCCCAGGTAGCTCAGTGGATAAAGAATCTGCCTTCAATGCAGGAGACACGGGTTCGAGCCCTGGATCAGGAAGATGCCCTGGAGGAGGAAATGGCCACCCACTCCAGTATGCTTGCCTGGAGAATCCCATGGACAGAGGAGCCTGGTGGGCTACAGTCCATGGGGTCGCACAGAGTCCGACACAACTGAGTGCTCACTCACAGCAGGAAGCGTTGAGAGAGGAGCTCCATTGTCATTCAATTTGAATTTAATCACATGGCAACTGCTTTGGACATGGCACTTCTGTTCCAGCCCTAAAACTTTCCTCATAATCAAAACCAGTACTTACTGAGTGCCTGGTCTGTGCCAGCCCCCACTCTCAGCTTTTAGCATTGTGGCTCAGCTGGTAAAGAATCTGCCTGCGATGCAGGAGACCTGGATTCAATCCCTGGGTTGGGAAGATCCCCTGGAGAAAGGAAAGGCTACCCACTCCACATTCTGGCCTGGAGAATTCCATGGACTGTATAGTCCATGGGGTCACAAAGAGTCGGACACGACTGAGCAACTTTCACTTTCTCACTACATGAAAACAAGCTTGATTAAAGTCAAGCGTGGCTGTAATCCATGAGGTCAGCAGTGTCATCACGCCCATTTTGCAGACAATGAAGCAAAGGCACCCAAGAAAGTGACGCAGCGTTTCCAAAGTGACTCAGAGGATCACCGGCACTCCCATCCTCCAAATTGGCGTGGCGTGGCTCCAGAGCCTCACCCGTGGCCTCGAGGCACCAGGCTCTTCTCTTGTACCAGAAGGGTCCCAACCCTCACCTTTCTGTCTGTGCCGCTGGTGATGATCTGGAACTCCTCCGGGTGGTAACAGACACACTGGAATAAGGTGTTAGCCAGGATCATCTGATTCCTCCTAAGACGCCTGAAAAACAGATCCGAAAGCTGTGAAATCATTTTTCTCTTCCTGAGAAATCTTATTTACCAGTAGAGTGTGGCCTGTGACATGGCCACCCAGCCATCTGGTCTATGGAAGGAGAATCAATATATACACATTTCTTAGGGAGTTGCATTATTGTTACTTAGTTGCTAAGTCATGTCCAACTCCTTGCAACCCTGTGGACCACAGTCCACCAGGCTCCTCTATTCATGGGATTCTCCAGGCAAGAATACTGAAGTGGTTGCCATTTCCTTCTCTGGGAGATCTTCCTGACCCAGGGATCGAACCAGTGTTTCCTGCTTGGAAGGCAGATCCTTTACCACTGAGCCAGGGAGCTGCATTAGTGTAAGTTAAACCATGTTTTGCTTTGTGTGTCTAGAGAGCTACTTCCCTATCCATCCAGAAACTTCTAAGGTCCAGCTCTTCCTGGAAGCTGTGCCCTTTCCACCGGTATCTGTGAACCCTCAACCGTCATGGAGATGAATGGCTTCTGAGGTGCATCCCTCTCCTGTTGCCCAGGGTCAGGTTTCTGCCCTTTGTTTGAGTCTTCCCTTGAGTTCAATAGCTGGGACTGCATTCTGCATCCATGGTCCTCCCCATCACTGGTACCTACACGAGGTCCCAGATGATGCAGGTGCCGTCCGTGCTGGCTGTGACGCACTCCTCGTTGCTCTTCTTCACCCGGATGCAGGACACAGAGGACTTGTGCTCTTTCAGTGCCTCCTCTAGCTTCTGGGTCTGGTGGCCTATATGCCACACCCTCACCTGGAAGCCATAAAGCACAGGCTCTCAGTTCCAACTTGGGACTTTCTGATGAAAAACAGATCTCAAGAGTGTTCTCACCTCCTGGGCCTGATTTGTTTTTCTAATTCCCTGTTCTCATCTTGGTTGAGTGGGGTGGGGATATCAAGTTGCAGGATGGGAATATTCTTCCATGGAGCCAGGAAGACGCCTACCAGGAGCCTACATCCATTTTTACTTTTAGGGCTGAGAAATTTACCAGGACCTCGCTGCTAAAACCAGTGATGCAAGGGCTGCTGCTGAACCGAGTGAAATAATAATGTCTGCTTGTTTCTGCTGAGCACTGCTATCAAATTTCTGGTGCCATCAGGGAATCTCTTAGGTACCCAGAGCCACATTTAAACTTTCACATAAGCTGCTCAGTTTCAATCATTTAAAATCAGTGGTTCTCAACCCCATCGAAGTCAATACCCACTTTCAATAACAAATATTGTCTGATACCCCTCTGTCAACTTGAAATGAAATGCAGAGGTGATACAACTACCTACACCCAAAATTTCACAACTGATGCCCTAACTGTAATAATTTTAAAAAAAAGGGTAAGTAAAAATGAAAGCTATTTGGTTATAACAGTGGGTCCTGTAATGGATAAACATGCTGTCACAGCTAGACCAGAAAACATTATCATGTAGCCAGATGCTCATAGTCAGATGCTTCCTATAATGAATGTGTAGGACTTGGGAAAAACAAGGAAAGCAGAAATCATTTTGTGTAACTGATACAAGACAATGAAAGAGCCGTAGTCTAGCTGAACACTAAACAGAAAACTAGGGTCTTCACAACTCAGGTAATGGCCATTTACCAATGAAAATGGAAGTAAAATACTCAAGTGTATCTTAGCAACCACTGCATTCAGACCGGTGCACACCTGTGGACCAGCAGCCTTGGCCTCCCATACCTAAAAAGACCTTAAAAACTATGTCTCTTGGAAGGAAGGGTCTTTAGTAGCCATGGGATATGGGAGGGGGGACTGTGGAAAGATTGCTAACCAGGGTCGGGGGCAACCAATTTATAATGTGTAAGTTCCTCCAGTAGCCCTCCTCAGCCAGGCGGGTGCATGTGCGTGCTCAGTCATGTCTGACTCTGCCACCCCATGGACTGCAGCCCACTGGGCTCCTCTGTCCATGGGATTCTCCAGGCAAGAATACTGGAGTGGCCTGCCGTTCCTTCTCCAGGGGGATCTTCCCAACCCAGGAATCGAACCCATGTCTCCTGCATTGGCAGGCGGATTCTTTACCACTGAGCCACCTGGGAAGCCCTCCTCAGCAAGGCAGATGCCCCCCAAAGGCTGAGGGAGCAAGCAAGGATGCGTGTGTGTTAGCAACAGCTAGGCTGTAGGAATGATGGAAGGGAATGGAGCCGCAAGGTTCCAGAGAGGAGGGAGATGGCCCAGGGCTGGGTGGGTCTGTGGAGCATCTGCAGGGTCTTGTCCAGATGAAGACGTGCTCTGACCATGAAAGTCACACCAGGCTCTGAAGACATAGTGCAAAATAAAGGGTGTAAAGTATCTCATTAATATCAGAATTGCTATCTTCACGTTACACTTTACTTTTACAGGACACTGAAACACAGAGAGGTTAAAGCACACAGCCCAGGTCACACAGTTTGGAAGTGGTGGGAGTGAAATTTGAGACCAGGCAGTGTGACTCCAGAACTCAAACACTCAGACACTAACTGGTTTGGTCTGATCTCTGCCAGGGGCTATGTGAAGATGCTGTCTCTTTCTTCTCCCTAGGTTATTCCTATGATAGCATGGAGAAAGGAAAGGAAAATGAAATGTCCTATGTTGAGAGAAGGAAGGCTTTGGGATGGAAAAATAAATCTGGGGAGTAGGGGGAAGGGAGACACTGAGATGTATGAAAAGATATTTTAGGCTCCTTGAAATGATGCAAGAAAATGATTGAGTGTAATAATTTTAAAATGACGGTCAAAGTGTATGGGTAGATTAAAGAATTGAGTCCAAAAATGGCATTTCCTTTAAAAGACAAGATAAAGACAATTTATATAACTATGGTTTTTGAAGGAAAAAAAAGGTATTCTAAACCTCTGGCAAAACACCAACTTGGATCCCTAGCTCGATTCCATATAGAATGCTTTCATGTCTGTATCCTAAATGTCCTTTCTGGGAACAAATATATTGAAATGTGTATTTATATTATTAGAACTTTAATGTATGATGGATTTCAGAGTTTCATCAAAATCTTAATTTGGTCTTGCCTGACTCCTAGTACAGATGAAAAAAATCAAATTAGTGGCCTGTTATGGGGCAGTTGAAAGATTGAAGGCAGAAGGAGAAGAGGGCTACAGAGGATGATATGATTGGATAGCATCTCCAATTCAATGGACATGAACTTGGGCAAACTCCAGGAGATGGTGAGGGACGGGGAAACCTGGCGTGCTGCAGTCCATGGGGTCACGAAGAGTCAGACACAACTTGCTGACTGAACAACAATAACAAATGGGGCATTTGCTCTAAATATGCGGCTATTTTTAAAAGATTCTGCCCTGGAGAACAGTACCTCCCCTTCTCCTCCACCGCTGATGATCCTTTTACAGTCGCTGGTGGTGGCGATGGCGGTCACGCCAATCCTGTGGGCATTGTTAATAACGTACATCAGTCGGCCTGTCTCCGGGGCGAAGGCTCGGATTCTACCATCATCCCACGCTGGCATGAAAGGGAAAGAGAGGGCAGGCAGGATGAGCATACTCTAAATCCTAAACGAGAGACAGGATGTGAGGGGACAGTGGTGGTGATAGAGGGAAGAGGCCAGTCCCCCGCCCACTGCCAGGAATCACAGCCCCCTTTTCCTTGATTCCCCAAACTGGTCACACCTCCCAAAGGAGATGAACAGCTCGCCTTAGTTAAGCCTGCCTCCAGGTGCACCCCACCCCAGGAGACACAGGTGGGGAGGCCAACCCCCACCTCTCCCATGAGCTGTAAAACTCGCACATTCAGCTAGATGGTTGATATTGCAACTGGGATGTCAACCAGAGATCAGAAGTCAGCTTCCAGAAGAGTTCTGTTTAAAAGCATGTCAGCCCTAGGGACTTCCCTAGCCATCTAGTGGTTAAGACTTCACCTCCTAATGCAGGGGTTGCAGGTTCAATCCCTCATTAGGGAGCTAACATCAAGATGCCACATGCCTCCTGGCCAAAAACCAAAACATAAAACAAAGCAATATTGTAACAAATTCAATAAAGACTTTAAAATGGTCCACATTAAAAAAAAAAATTCTTAAAAGAAAAAGGAAAAAACCTTTGAGTACTAGAAATGGCATAGTCTTACAAATTAAAGATTTTCCTGGCTTCTGTGTTGAGAGCAGATCACAGAAGAAGGGTGACAGGTGAGGGTAGGAGCAGGGAGTCCTGATAGGAAGCTACTAGAATAATCTAGGAGAGAGATGGTGGTAGCGACCGAGATGTGGGTGGAGATGATAAGATGCATGGAATCTTGGATATACTCTGAAGAGGGAGCCATTGGAGCAGGAGAAATGGGGTTTTGGTATAAGACGAAAAGAGAAGTGGTGATGATGCCAAGATTTTTGACCCCAGGATTTGTTAGCTCTAAGTGTAATGCAAGCCAAGAGCTACTGGGGACCACTATGTGGAGAAGACATGCCCCAAGGTAGAAGCAGCACAAGGAGACAAAGCCAAGAAGAGAGGGCAGTGAGATGGGTCCTGATATCACCATTTCATATTATTATTATGATTGTTTTGGCTGCATCCAGGCACACACAATCTTAGTTCCCTGACTAGGGATCAAACCAGTGCCTCCTGCAGTGGAAGTATATAGTCCTAACGGCTGAACTTCCAGGGAATTCCCCTGATATCACCATTTTAACACCTGCCCCTAAAGACTCACTTGACTTTTCATTGATGTGAACCAGTAATTCACTTTTGACCGCTGGGGAAATTTATACATGGATTGAACATAGACAATATTAAGAAATTATTATTTTATAGGAAAATATCTTCAGAGATGCATACTTAAGTCTTCAGAAATAGAATATCATGGTGTCTGTAATTCATGTTAAAATATTTTGGCACGACATAATCAATTGAATTAAAAATAAATTCCCTTGGAGCTATAACTTAAAGTCAGGTTTTTAATCTCTCGAGCAACAAAAAGAGTTCTCACACAAGAACCCTGGACTCGCTAAGGCCTCAAATCCACCCTGTGAAGTAAATTTTCCTGGCCAGAAAGAAAGCGACATGCTATATGCAGCAACGCGCGGGAAGAGAAATTGCTGCTTGGTAATTTCTAGCTCAGAAAGAATCCTAGCTGGAAGGGAATTGCAAAGACAGGCTAGATGAGAAGCAAGCAGGAGGCGATGCCAGGTCATCCACACACGGAGCCTGGTAGGAAAAGACCGACAAGAACCAAAGCCACAGCCGGAACCGGAAGTCAAGCCTGGCATGCCGACCTTACCGGAAATGATGCTTTTGCCGTCCCGCATGAAATCGATGCCATGGCAGGTCATGTTGGGCACGGTGATCCGCAGCAGCTCCCTGTTGGTCAGCGTGTGCCACACTCGAATGTCCTTCTTGGCACAGGTGGCGAAGAGCTCGGCGGTGCCGCTGCAGAGAAGGCACCAGGAGGGTGAGACATGCAGCTGCGCAAGACTTGCACAGTGTTTCTCAGATGCAGGTTTGACGCTAAAATGGGCTTGTTGAGGATGTAGGGAAGGATGCTTTTTGAAAGTGTGAATCGCACAGTTGTGTCTGACTCTTTGCGACCCCATGGACCCCATGGATAACCCCTATGGGATTATCCAGGCAAGAATACTGGAGTGGGTTGCCATTTCCTTCTCCAGGGGATCTTCCCAATCCAGGGATTGAAGCCGGGTCTCCCACACTGCAGGCAGATTCTTTACCATCTGAGCCACCAGGGAAGCCACCAGGATGCTTTTAGATACCTATTGACTCAGGCTTAATGGCTTTACAGATTCCTTGTGCAGAATGGTATTTGATGGGGAGTTCCCTGGTGGCCCAGTTATTAGGACTGGGGGCTTTCACTGCTGGGGGCCCAGGTTCAATCCCTGGCTGGGGAACTAAGATCCCACAAGGCGCACTGCTTGGCCAAAATTAGTAAATAAAATACCACATTTTGGAGCGGTGAAATCGTCACACAAACCTTCCCACAGATAACAATTATAAAACCCAGATAAAATGAACACAATAACAAGACTGCCAAATCCCGAAGACACTGAGAATATTTTAAAATAGATAGAAATCAACAAGAGCTTGCTCTTGCGAAAGTGTAACTGCGGGACTTCCCTGGTGGTTCAGTGGCTAAGACCACACTCCCGATGCAGAGGGCCTGGGTTCAGTCCCTGGCCAGGGAACTGGATCCCACATGCCACAACTTAAAAAGAGAAAAATCCTGAATGAAGCAACAAAGATCAACTAAGACCTGGCACAGCCAAATAAATAAATAAATACCTTTTTTTAAGTGCAACTAGAAAGGGTTAAGAGTCATTACTGTGTGATTTTCTAACCAGAGATGCCCCAAACTCCCTAGGTATGGTGACCACAGAAAAAAAGTAGCAGAAAAACCACAGCCTCACTGACTAAAGGTGCCAGCCATCAGAGTAAGGGGCTGGAAAATTCATCTGGAATTTAAAGGGAAAATCCTGGCAGCAAGAGAATCATAAGAGGAAGACCTAAATTCTGATTATTAAAAACTGCCCCAATTCCTGTGTGCCAGCTGAATTCTACACATGGGGGGTGCAGGGAACCTTGAGAGGAAAAACAAACAAAAAACAAACAAACAAAAAACAGGAGGCAGAGACCAGAGAGGACACTACTTTTCTTTTTAAAATTCTATTTTTTTTCTTTCTTTTAAAAAAATTTTAAGATTCTGTTTTTGAGGTCAGCACTATGTTATGGATTCAATCTGAGAGCTTTCTTTTTTTTCTTTTTTTTTTTTTTACCCTTTAACTGACTACATTCACCAACTGTGCTCAGTTTGGGTGGCTGAAAGCTGAACCTTAGAGGCTAAAGTGACTGCTAGGATGTTTCTTCAGGGATATAAAGTTCTAAAATTAGATTGATGATAATGGTTTGCAAAACTCTAAATGCCCAAGAAAGCCATTGATTGTATTGTGGGTGAATTTTATGATATGTAATTATTATTTCAATAGAGGCTGTTAAAAGAAAGGGGTACGAAACCTTGAATAGATTAACACTGCATAAGAAATGAAAAGACATTTAAAACGAGTTACAAAAAGCACCAGGACCCAAATATTTTACAGATTGATTCTTACCAGCCAGAAAAAAGTGAGAAATAATGACCACAAAAAGAAATGACCAATTTTTTCAAATAAAAAATTGCCGATGGGAGACACCAGCCACTTTTTCACTATTGAATAGGAAGGCGACCCTAGTCCAAGGCAGAAACCAAACTAACATTCGTAACCTCAAGGACCAAGTTTTCAAAGAGCCTTGCTGCCTATAAAATGACCTTGAGTTTTGTAAATTCAAATGAATTACTGAAGAAGTTCAGAGCAAAAACTGTGACCAACTTTATGGGACAAATCTCACCAAAGACAAATAGGCTTCATAATCAAATAATGACAAACTCTGATGACAGCTCTGTTTGACATTAAAACTGCTCATGGTTATATGTTTCACTGTTTTGTGAGGGATTTACCGATATATATAGCAACTAGATTCAGAAGAACTCTTAATCTTATGGCCACTGCCATCAGGCAAGCCAGATCTGGAAGACACAAGAGGTGCAAACAAATGACTTGAAAGATGTTTGAAAAAAGGCACTACTAAGTCTTGCTCCAGACAGCAGTGGAAAAACAGAAAAGTTTTTAATCTGTTCACCCTTTCCATAATGAATTTACTAGAAAAGCCAACATTCTAAAGAGGTCCAAATTTGAATTATAAAATGAATGTAGCTGCTTGATAAAGGGCAAAGAAAATCTATTAACATAATTCACTACAGTAGAAAAATTTATGGAGAAAAAGTAATAATTTATTATTGTAGGTAGTTAGAATAGAAAAAAGGAGTCAAAAATGGTGGTGGCTAAAAGACAAAGAAAGGAAAAAGCCCTCGAAAATGGAACAAAAGAATATCCATGGACTGGAGTGAGACCGTCAGATGAAACAAACACACCCCCTTCTTGGCTAGCCCAACTGCATAGAGCAGCTCAGCAGGGAGGAGACAAATAAATAAACGGAGGAATAAAGCCAAGAAGGATTGAGGCCTCTCCTTTGGGTTCGGCCCACCCTCATGCCTTGAAGATGTACTATCCTTTGCTTCCTGAATAAAACTCTTTTGAGTTGTAACCAAGCTGTAACACTGGTTTGCTGTTTCAAGTCTTTGCTGTGGCGAGACAGAACTGAGTAAATTACATTATGATTTATCATGATTGATTATGTTAGTAGATGAAAATGTGTTAATAAAATTAAATTTCCTTGCACATGGCATCAAATCTCTACACTCTTATCACTTTTATGCTCTTCTACTTACAATGGGAAGACAATGTCCTCAACAGATTCAAAGTGACAAGTTGTGATGAGAGTCTCTTTGAAATTAGTGAAGTTGACACGATAAATGTGTGATTCTTCTGTTCCTACAAAGAACTGGTGTCCTTCCCCTCGAAGTGTGATAGAGGTGACCCCACCTTGTAACTGGATTTTCCTTTAAGGAGAAGCAAAAGGTGAAGATTTACTCAATTGATGAGCATTTATTAACTGTCTGAGGTGTTATAGAGGATATATATCAGGCATAAGAACCTGAGTCCTGCCTTCAAGGAGGTTACACAGTTGGAAAGGCAGGAGTTAACAATATCAAGTGCCCATGCTCAGCAAAGGGGGAAGCCCACGTGGGTTATGATAATCAAGGAAGTTTACAGTGAGATGTCCCCCTAAATGGGTGGTGGAACACAAGTAGGATTTAGATTCAGGGAACATTCCAGGCAAATAAATGGGTACAATGACCATGGCCAATAAACACTTCATTCACTCCATGTCTAACAAGTAGAATCTTTTCATTGGCAAAAACCACCATCTATTGTGTTTCCAACTACTCATTTTAACAGCAAGATGAGATTTATTTTAAACCAAATATCACCTTGTCCACATCACTTAATTGCCGACTTTAAGCAAACCTGTCTCTAGAGGGTCTCTCCTCATCCAAACCCTGTGGGGTAACTTACTTGATGGGTTTGTAGCTGGGGCTTTTACAGAAGACCAGCAATCCATCTCCAGAGCCCACCAACAAACCCCCCATCTGCAGGCAACTGATAGCTGATACTCCCTAGGGAGAGAGAAAGCATCAAGGGAAAAAAGACCAAATGGTTTAATCATTAGGAATATATGCATCTCTATTTTTGCTTTGCAAATAAGATCATCTGTCCCATTTTTCTAGATTCCACATATATATATATTAATATACAATTTTTGTTTTTCTGACTTAACTTTACTCTGTATGACACATATACACTATTGATACTATGTATAAAATAGATAACTAATGAAAACCTACGGCATAGAGCTCAGGGAACTCAGTGCTCTGTGCTGACCCAAATAGGAAGGAAATTCAAAAGAGAGGGGATATATGTATATGTACGTGTGCATGCATGCTCAGTTGTGTCTGACTCTTTGTGGACCCATAGAGTGCAACCCACCAGATTCCTCTGTCCATGGAATTTTCCAGGCAAGGAATACTGGAGGGGGTTGCCATTTCCTCTTCTAGAGGAATCTTCCTGACCCATGGATGGAACCCATGTCTCCTACTTGGCAAGCAGATTTTTTTACCGCTGAGCAACAAAGGAAGCCCTCTTGCTCTATATATTGTAAGTTAATTATGTTGGTTTGTCCATAAAATTCATTTGGTGTTTTCTGTGAGATGTATGGAAAACCCAAATGAACTTTTTGGCCAACTGAATACTTCAATAAAAAACAAAAATCTAAATTTAAAAAGTTGGCTGTATGGTTAGAAAGATAAAGAATTATTTGATATTCAAACCAACTGTCTTGATATTCAAACCAAATACCTCCAATCCCTTTGCCCTAAAAGAATTACATCTTTCCACTTGTGTAACAGGCATCTTGGAAACATTGCTTTATTGAATTTACTTTTACACCTGAATTAAGCACTAAAGCATCCATGGGAGAAACTTAAGTGTCACAGGTTTGAAGAACACTGAGACAGTCAGCATCATTTCTGAAGAGGCACCGACATTCCAAGTACTCAGCAAAAATATCCAAATCAGAATTTTCACCAACTGTTTCATGGAGCCCTTCATAGGTGTCCAGGAGTCAGAATTGGCAAGACTCTCAACCTTGCCCTCCTTTAGCCTGATCTGATTTGGTTTCAACTGCTAAATATATTGGAATCCCTCTCCTAAAAATCATTTGAAAAACATTGATTTGGCCTGTGCCTATGACCAGACTCTGCTTTTGTTAGACTCTTCTTTACCTATACTGTAGCTTTCTCCCATTCTTACCCATCTCCTTAAAAGCTTGAATAATAAGTGGTTATGTGACTAAGAAAACTCTAACACCTTCCCAGGAACATGGTGCAATACTTCAAAGCTTCTTGGGGCCATCAGCTAAGTGGAAAATTATCTAAGCTTGAACCATCTGTTCCATTATCAGACATGAGATAGACAGGTGCAGAACCTGGAAGAAGCTTTCAAATCCAAAGTTTAGTAGAAACAGTTCTTGTAACTTTCTGGGGGCACTGGAAATAATAGCACTTATTCTGTCCAATTACCCTCTGATTGTAGGCTTTTTATTTTGGTTTAGAGATCAAAGTCTCTTACTGGACTTTTAACCTGAATTATTAGGAATTCTGCAAATATAAACAATGAACAATTTCTACATCTTGCTCATGACTTAAAATGTCAGCTGAGGCTAAAGTTTAAGATCTAGTTATTAGATTAGAAAGAAATGACAGATAATCTTGTAAATCAAAGAGCACATGTCATTTACACATGGCAACTGGACTGCCCAAATGCTGGAATGGATGTGATTACACATCACAAAGTCACAGGCCTTGAGCTTTGAAGATGAAAAAAAAAGTGTGATTTTTGACCCCTAATTGAGGACACCTGGGGTATCCTGAATATACACCAGTGATGAGGGTTTGAGCGAACTAGTCAATGAACATTGCAAATTGCAGTGTGGCCTTGGGTGCATCATAGATGTGTTGTTTCTCCCCACAAACCCTTGATGGACGTCTGTGCTGGCAGTGGCAGGAAGAAATCACTAGAAAACAGCAGGGCAAGCAGACTTTGATGGTCTCTACTCACCAGACTGAACTTGTCCTTGGCAGGCCCTGTGTCTGCCAGCAGCTTTGTCCTGGGGTTCATTTTTAAAATATCCCCAGTAGTGGTGCCAAGGTAGAAAAAGCTATCGTCATTGGCCATCTGGGGATGAGAGAGACAAGGAAACCTGAAGACCTGGTTTGCCCAGTGATGCCCAGGTGCCCCTGATCAGGGAGGGGATGAGCCTTCTCTGAACCCTATAAAGACCTCCAAAAGTCCTCAAGGTGACTTCTATCTCCTCAGAGATAGAAGGATGGGTAAGAACACCTTCAAGGGGAGCAGAATCAGGGCCAAACTCAGAACTGTATGAAACATCATACTCCAATCAGGCGTGAATTTCACTGAAATGGACTTGTGTCTGCTATTGGCATGCACTCCCTGAGGCATCTCCGAAGAGCTCCTAGGGTGAAGGTGTGCTCCTCTAGAGAGAATATGTATTTGCTTTATCTCCTATTTCCTAAAGTCTACATTCATAAAACGAGTGGAGAATGGGGTTATATGCATGAATATCTGAATCCACATTAAAGACACATGAATAATTCCTCTTTGTGAAGGAGACTACATTTCAACAAGGAGTTTCATTGTTAGAAACTTTATTTCTTGTGCAGAAATAACATGAGTGGCAATGGGAGATGCTTTGGGCTCTGAGCACCTCCTGGCTACACTGTTTTTCCCACCAGGTGAGGCAGATTCCTAGGGTCTGATGGCAGTTCAGGTCCACTGAAACAGATTCCCCCAGAGCTGTGTCTCAGCAGCCTCTCGATCTTCCCACAGGAGCTGAAGTGAGACTCCCTCACCTATGCCTCCCCAGTCAGTGCCCCTCATGTCCAGGGCTCCCTTCCCCACCCCCAGCCCAAAGAACACGTACCTACATACATGTACACACACACACACACACACCCCTGCCTGGCTCAGTACTGTTAACAAGGACTTGCACTAACATTTACGTAAAAAACAGAGTAATTCTTACTGAGATGCTCATGACTATTCTTTTCATCTGTCCTGTTTGGCACTCGGTTGGCCAGATCTTTCTGTTTGGGAGATCCAGTTCCCATACTCGAATTGTCCCGCTAGAGAAAAGAAACAATCAACTGGAGACCCATTTAATAAATGCTTCATCTCTTCTGTTTTCTGCAGTCTCTTGAAGGAGAAGCTGAAAGGAAGAGAGCTAGGTATTTTGAGGATTTGTTATGGCCTGGTGATCTCCCCAAGGTAACAGTTGTCATTTGGATGCTGAAGTACTAGAATCTGCAGGCTTTTTCATTTGGTTTGGTATAATGAATACCTGAAATTGGAATCGTCACAGAGAATCCAGTATAGTTGGGTACCAAACCAGAAATCTTATTGAAGAGCGATAACTTTTTCTTCCTGGGTTAGGAAGACCCTCTGGAGAAGGAAATGGCAACCCACTCCAGTATCCTTGCATGGGAAATCTCATGGACAGAGGAGCCTGGTGGGCTACTGTTCATGATATTGCAAAAAGTCAGACATGACTAAGTTACCGAGTGTGCACACATGCCCTGAGTGTGAGCACAGATTGTGGGCAGTGTGTTATCAGTAACAGATAAACCAGAGGCAGAAATGGATTTAGCCAATCAGCAGAACTTCTTTCAGTAGGAAGCACAGAATGATCAAATAACTGTATTTAATAGGACTTCCAGCCAAAATAATTTTTACATGCGTGCTAAGTCGCTCCTGCATTGGCAGGTAGGTTCTTTACTGATAGCACAGCTGGGATTTTTAGTGACTCCCAAATTATGAAAATTATGATGGAATCTCTTTTTTCAGGATGAAAACCACGTTCCCCCTAATTGGAATGACTATGTTTTCTTTGTAAGCAAGTAGGGTGATTTACATGTTCTGGAAACCTTGACAGCAGACACGCACTTTCCAGCAGTGACAAACATCTCGTCCCGGCACTTGGAGAAGATGACTGTGGTGGCGTTCCCGACATTGAGGCCGGCTGCAGGGCTGCCACAGATGGCCTCTCTCTTGTCTATGCTCCAGACCACCACACTGCCCGGATGAAAGGACAAAGAGAGTCAGGGGGAGATGGACTTTCAAAATAAGAAATGGCTCTTTTAGTGGTTCTAGAAGGAAAGAAATGCAAAAGGTTACTCACAAAGGAATGAAAGAATTATATTGACCATCCCCCCCAATCCCTAGACATCTAAGTATCTTGCTAAAATAAAGAGATTTTTGAGACAGGCAGGGCATAAACGTTTACCACTCATTTATCCCTTGTAAAAAATTTCCTTGGAGAAATACTCCAGCAAAAAAAAAAAATTGTTAATTAGAAGCAATAAAAGAGAATGACATAGGCATGTTTTCAAACTTGACCATGCCATGTAGCTGATTCAGTTGGAGGACTTGCCAAAGCAGGAAGTGCTAGGACATGCCCCCAGACATTCTGATTCAGTAGGTCTGGGGTGGAGTTTGAGAATCTGCTTTGCTAAAAAGTCTCTGGTGATGCTTTGGTCTGGGGACCACACTTAGAGCAGTTCTGTTGTAGCTTAGGGCTTCCCAGGTGGCTAAGTGGTAAAGAGCAGCAAATGCAAGAAACACAGAAGACGTAGGTTCAATACCTGAGTTGGGAAGATTCCCTGGAGTAGGAAATGGCAACCCACTCCAGTATTCTGGTCTGGGATATCCATGGACAGAGGAGCCTGGCAGGCCCCAGTCCTTGGGGCTGCTAAAGAGTCGGACACGGCTGAGCACGCACACAAACATGTTGTAGCTTACCTTTGCATCTTTCTGGGTGTAATCATACAATTTAGTCCTAAATTGATAGTGCTTGGTTAATGATATCAAGAATGCAGGGGAGGGGGTATTACGTTAAACACTGGAATCATTGCAGAGATGTGGATGGACCTAAAGATTGTCACATGGAGTGAAGTGAGTCAGAAAGACACAAACAAATACTGTATAATATTGCTTATATGTGGAATCTAGAAAAACGGTAGAGACAAACTTATTTGCCAAGCAAAGCAGAAATAGAGTCGCAGATGTAGAGAACGAACTTACGGTTCCGAGCAGAGGTGAGATGGATTGGGAGACTGACATGGACATATATGCCTGTTGTTGTTCACTCTCTGTCATGTCCGATTCTTTGCAACCCCATGGGCTGCAGCTTGCCAGGCTCCTCTGTTCTCCACTATCTCCCAGAGTTTGCTCAAAGTCATGTCCACTGAGTCAGTGATGCTACCTAACTACCTCATCCTCTGCTGCCCCCTTCTCCTTTTGCCTTCAGGCTTTCTGAGCATCCGGGTCTTTTCCACATACACACTGTGCTGTCCTATGCTTAGTTGCTCAGTCTTGTCTGACTCTTTGCGACCCTGTGGACTGTAGCCCGCCAGGCTCCTCTGCCCATGGGGATTCTCCAGGCAAGAATCCTGGAGTGGGTTGCCATGCCCTCCTCCAGGGGATCCCACACTGCAGGCAGATTCTTTACTATCTATGTCACCAGGGAAGCCCATGAATACTGAAGTGGGTAGCCTATCCCTTCTCCAGGGGATCTTCCTGACCCAGGAATCAACCCGCGGCCTATATACACTACTATGTATAAAATAGGTAACTAGTGAGAATCTACTGTATCGCACAGGGAAGTCTACTCAGTGATTTTGTGGTGACCTAAATGGGAAGGAAATCCAAAAAAGAACGGGTATATATCTCCATTTAACTGACTCACTTTGCTACACAGAAAGAACTAACACAACAGGAATGGGAGGTGACTGCTAATGGGCACTGGTTTCTTTTTGAGGTTGAAAATGGTCTAAAATTGATGGTGGCAAAGGTTGCACAACACGACATGTAAACAATGTCCTTGGGGAAGTATTCTGGCAAAAATGATTCCTCAGGAGATTTCAATGTGTACCCAAGATTGAGAACAACTACCATAAGTTAAAAATAGTAATAGACTGCTGGATGCATTTCTATTGAGGAAAAAAACAGTCAAATAGGGATGGGCCAGGGACATGTGACTACTTAGCTATATACTGAGAACTATCAATATATAACTACACATGAATATAAATTTCCATTGCAATTAAGCTTTGCAGCTCAAACAAGAAAATATCTATAAAAGTGCACCGAAGTATTAAGTCCTACACAAACCTCGGGTGTTCCTTTAGCACTTACACAGGAATATGCACTGCATTGATTGTTCTTCCTAATATAATGCTTTGAAATACTTTTCGCCCAATATCATTTGTATGTACTCTCTCCCTACTAACCTTGACTGTGAGATCCTTGAGGGCAAAGATCACGCCTTAGTGAGGGAAGTTAAAAATGCCACCTCTGAAGTTACACTTCAGGGTTTGTCCGTCAGCTCTGCTACTTAGCAGCTGGTGACTCAAGTTCCTCATTTGTCATATAGCCCCAGAGCACCACCTCGTGGAGTTGCCATAAGGCTTAAATAAGATAATGCAGTTAAGATGCTCGGCACACATCTGATCTGTAGTAAGTGCTCAAAAAAAAAAAAAAAAATCAGCTATGGTTGATGATGAAAAGGATGATGTCATCTTTTCCAGCAATGATTCTCGATTTAGCTGCAAATTAGGATCACATGGGAAGTCTTTAGAACTCCTAAAACTGAGGCCAATTAATCAAAGTCTCTGAAGGTGGACCCAACCACCAGTAATTTTCTAAAGCTCACAGTTGATTTCAGTGCACTGCCAGGCTTGAGAGTCAGCATCCTATGGTATTTTCCTCACAGGCTTTTAAAATTTTTTTCTTTTGATGCTTAATATTTCAGAATATTTAATTTTCACCATTTTTCTTTGCAGTCTTTTCATAAGATGAAGTTTCATGTAAGTAGAATTCTTTATTCTGTGCTTTATCTTAATATAGGGCATATAAATTCCCCAACTCATTGGGGGACTCTTTATAAGCACTTTAAGTCTTTTTTCTCCCATTTATTTTTATTAGTTGGAGGATAATTACTTTACAATATTGTAGTGGTTTTTGCCATACATTGACATGAATCAGCCATGGATTTACATGTGTTCCCCATCCCGATTCCCCCTCCTGCCTCCCTCTCCATCCCGTCCCTCTGGGTCTTCCCAGTGCACCAGCCCTGAGCACTTGTCTGATGCATCCAACCTGGGCTGGTGATCTGTTTCACGCTTGATAGTATACTTGTTTCAATGCTACTTTAAGTCTTAAAAAATTTATAAATATTATGAATTATCAATGGCCACTAAAAGTTAACATGTGTTTTTTATAACATTTCCCCCAGTTTTTGTTTGGTTCTACATATATATGCAGGTACTTTACTTTCATAGTTACATTATTTTCTTTGTTATTTGTTTCTGTCTTTTCAGCTTAATTCGAACTCTTTCACCAAAAATTTATAATTTCCCAAATTCATATGAGCTTCATAAGCTTTTCACATCACACATGCTTAAATACAGATAGGCAAACAGAGAATGCTAGAAAGGGGACAGTTGTTAACATGTCTAGAAACACGCCTAGTAGAAAAGAAGTAAGTGTGTTTAGTTCATTACCTTCCATCGTCTGGGCCTCCTAGTGATACCAAGTATATATCATTTGGTGAAAAGGCCAGAGCTTCAATTTTGCCCTTGTGAAGTGACAGCCGAGCCATCAGCTCCCTTTTCTTATAATCCCACAAAATGATATCTGCCTGGGGGCAAGAATACACAGTCAGACCATAGACAGGCTTTGAAAGAACCAGAGGAGAGAGCTACCCCTCTGTGTGAAAAATAATCATTCATCACTTTTCTAGAAATGAGAGCACATCTTCCGAACATGACAGCAACAGAACAGAAACAGGTGTAAGTGGGGACTTTTGTTTCTAGGTATTACCAGTCACAAGCTGCTGCATTGGGTATAAAACCACCGGGTTCCTTTACTTTCAGCCTCACAGAGCGAAAATGAGTTCTAAGAGAGGTCAAGGGAAGAGGAGGAAGGGTGTAAACAGGACAGCACAGAGCTATTCTGAAGTGAGGCAGTTTTTCTTGGGAGGCACCTCTAAATCAATACACAGTGGATGATATTTTAGGGTATTCACCTTAAAGCCCATGAATGTGACTTGTCCAGATGCAATGTAAAGTCCACTCTTGGAGATGGCCACACAGGAGACGTTGTTGCCGTGACCGTGTAGGAAATTCTGTTCTTGAGTATTTATTGCCTGGATGAGGATGGTGCAACCCAGAGGGTAGACCAGATGCTCCTGGTCAGGATGGCATTTTAGACCAGTGGGGACATGCCCTAAAAGAGAGATTGAAAATAATAAAAGTCAAGGGCAGAAGTGGCTAGTTGTTTTTATTTAGACTGAGCATAAGGCTTTTAAAATAAGCCTTAGTTCAACTAAAATAAGTGTGTGCGTTTGGGGGTTGGGCAGTATTAGGCAATTTTACTCTGCTGACAAGGCTGGTATAGAATATACTCACTGCTAAGGCAAGATTTTCAGGGCATCCTAGGTAGAAAAAAGTCTGGTTATAAGGGAATATATGCAGCATGAATCCACTTTTATTAAAAAATTATATGTCAGTGTATATTTGAAAGGATCATACCAAAAGCTTAACAGAGATATCTTTGGGACAAGTAATAATGGTTGATTTTTCCTTGGGCTTCACTGTATTTTTCCACTTTTCTAAGCTCTTGTTCTTAAGTATGACTGTGGAGTTACCCCCTGTATTACTCTATATTCTCAGTGCATAGCATACTATTTGCACGTGTGCGTGTGTGCTCAGTCGTGTCCAACCTTGCGACCTCATGGACTGTAGCCTGCTAGGTTCCTCTGTCAATGGGATTATCCAGGCAAGAATATTGGAGTGAGTTGCAATTTCCTCCTCCAGGATACTTTCCCAACCCAGGATGGGACTCACATCTGGTGTCTCCTACATTGACAGGTGTGTTCTTTACCAGTGAGGCACCTGGGAAGCCCACCATACTACTTGGCATTCAGTAATTTTAGATAAATGCATATTTGACTATATGAAAGAATATAAATTGTCACAAAACCAAGAAGGCAAAAACAACTCAATTTTATTGAATTTTAAAAGGCCAAGATAATTGGAGACACTGAGATATAACTGACCATACTCTCTGAGCACTACAAAATAGTATGAATTCAGTAGCAGGGCTCTCTACTGGTCACCAGTGATCCTTTGCCTTCATAGCAGATCACTCACTTTGTTTACCAATTATCTGGTGACCAGCTCTAAAGATGGCCAGTATCTAGGATGTACTAAGTGCCCAATTTCTATCAGAGATCATTAACATAAAACAAAGAGAAGACTCAAGAGCCAAGTCCTAGAATGTGCTAAAGCTTTAGTTATTGATTGTTCTGTGTCTACATTACTACAATTTTAAAGCTTTCAGGCATCACAATGCACTTTCTTTAAAAGTTGGCTTTTTCTAAAATGCAATCCATTGCTTGTTTTCATCCTTTTCAAAACCCAAACAGCATTTCCCCCTCTTCATGTTACAGACTGGAGGTGGTCATAAGGCAGATTCAAGCAGAACAACCAGGCCCCTCTGATCAAAGCACCTCTCCTGTCCAGCTCCCCCTGGTGTCAATCTGGTCTGAAATCCTCACCTTCCTTCTGGTTAGAAGACAAATCATCCCCTAAAGTGCTTACTCAAAACACAAGTTCCCCACTCCCTCCAGCCCCTTCTCATTAGTACATCAGCTGGGATTTTAGAGGTTACTTGGTCCAAGGGACCTACAAGTATTCTGTAATCCGATACTGAGGGGCAAGCAGTTTTGCTGGCTGTGTGGGGCTTAGAGTCAGGGGAGAGCCGGCTAGTGGGAGAAGGGTTTCCGATCACACACAAAGATTTTATCCTTATGGCCTAGTGAGGGGGCATTTGGTTCCTTTCAGAGGTTTGCAAAACCCATCCCGTTCTTTAAGGCCTGGAGCGAGGACATGACTCTGAGATGTTTGGGGAGGAGAGGCTGTCTGGGTCCCCAATGCCTGACTCATGCCAGCGTCCCAGGCTGCCTTCCAGGTGCCACCTGGTGTCACTCTCCCTGGTTGCACCCCAGAGCCTCTGGGGCCCCTAAACCACCTAGCCCAGACACGCTCGAGGTCTCACCATTGAATCCGATCACGGCCTCAAGCTCCAGCTCCGCTGCCTCAGCCACCTCATCCTTGGGCGAAGTTTGGGTCTCCATTACTTGGAGACTCCGCTGACTTTCCTATCAGCCTACAGAGGCGTAGCGTCTTCTGGTCGTTATGGTAACGGACTTGCGCATGCGCGCCAGATCCACGGTCGCGCTGGAAGCCGGCCTACCGAGTCCATATCCTTTTGCCCCCGTGAAAATCAAGAGAGGGCTTTTTCTTTTTTTTTTTTTTTTAACTTTCTAGTATTTCTCTGGAAATTTAAGGGGCACGAAATGCAGACTAATTCCCTCCTCCCCCATGTAAAGAGTCTGTGGCCTTTTGGGTAACGATATAATCAAGTACTTGATGGCATTTAAAAATTAAATATAAAGGAGTACCTCTGCTGGGAAGGCTGCTATAATATATAATTGACACTTCTTTGGGTCCCTTGAAGCAGGATTAAAAAAATAATTAAACTTGAGGTATAAATTACATATCCTAAAATTTACTTAAGTGAGTTTTAGTAAATTTATACAATTTGTGCAACTATCACCACAATCCAGTTTTTTTTTGTTTGTTTGTTTGTTTTAAGCAGAATAAAATGTTAACTGCTAGAGGTCTTAAGCGGCTCCCACCTTCCGGGAAAAATGCTTGGATTTTGTTCGAAAACAATTTTATTTTAATTGCACCCAGCTGTTTGCGTCTCTTAAAGGAGGCAAACTGGTCCGGCCCTCAGTCCCCGGGGAAGCGCTTTCCTTTTTCTCTTATCAATAGATTGGAGGCCTTAGGGTATGTATATTGCAAACTCCGGGTTCCGGGCGCGCACGGGTCGAGCCGCGGGGTGTGAGCCGCGCGGGCCGCCGTAGTCAGCTGCTGCGAGCAGGAAGTGTCCGAGCTGCGGGTGGAGACTGCACCATGGCCCCGGACCCCTGGTGAGCCCCGGTTGAGGGCGGCAGCGAGCGGACGGTCTCGGGGGAGACCAGGCTTCCGGGGAGCGGGCGATCGCTAGGCATTGGGGCCGGGGGCCTTTCGGAATGAGGGGTGGGGGAGCAGGGATTCTCCTGCCGCCGAGAGCCAGGGGTTGAGGGGTTGCGCTCCGCCGCATCCCGCCGACACTCTCGGTCCTGCAGGGGTGGCTGGGGTGGGAGACGCGGTGGACCCTTGGGGGAGTTCCAACGCGGAATCTCTGAGCCGCATCTCCATCCTGGTGGTGGAGCTGGCTGCTGCAGGCTTCCCCGGGACTCCTGTGAAAGTGAAATCAGAGTAACCTTTTTTGTGGAACGCCAGTCCCTCTGGTGATTTCCTTATTTCGCCGGTAGCGAAACGGAGGTTCAGAATTCACGGGAGTCAGAGAGTTAGTAACCAGTTGACGCTGGGGTCTAGATCTTGTGAGCCCTTCAAAAAAATCTTACAGGAATCTGGGAAGGAAATTATGCCGGTTGTTGATAAGGTATTTTATCCTCACCTCAGTATCATGAAGACTGTCTACAGCAGCAACTTATGCAGTAAAACAATAGCTGATAAGGAAGGGTCTTTTATTCAACAGTCAAGTCCCTAGGACTGAATGATGAAAGACAAATTCCGATCCAAGGAACCTATTGCAATAGCATATTCACTTTAGCTTTTTGTTTACTAATTAAAAACCCTCTACCTCTACACGGTTCTTTTTGGAGAATATGTCTCACATTAGTACTTCTAACATAGTTTGTAGTTAAGTTGCAGAGAGTCTGGATATTAAGAGATTAACTTTGCAAGATCAAAGTTAATCTACCTAGGATCTGGATTGTCTGGACCAATGGCTTAACTGATTCCGTACTATTTTTTTGTCACCTAATTTTAACACCCTGATAGAAAAATTTAGAAAATACTGAATATTTGCAGAGGGGAAAAAAAAGAAACATCTTTAATTCTATCATCTGGAATAATTGCCATTGTTGACTTCTTAAGTGAATTTTTTATTTTGTATAATATATGTGTGTGTATAATGTATTTTATAGAAACAGGGACCATTTCTCTATATCATTAATATTCACCAAAAACAATCTTTATGTTGCTTAATAGTGTATCATGTGAATAACCATGATGCAGTATGATTTAATCATTTCCCTCTTTGTATCTTTTAAAAAAATACTAGGGTTTTTTTTGCTTTTATTTTTTTTAATTGGGAAGATGGCCCCTTGGTACCATCTCTCACTTCTTTGACTTACTTCCTAGAAGTGGAGCTACTGGGTCCAAGAGTATGAACATCTTTAAGGCCCTTGATACAGATGACTAAGTTGCCCTCCCACTTCATGGAGGCTAATTCCCTCTTTTACACATAAAGTAGGATATAAAGCTCAGAAATAAGGTAGAGGTCCCAGGGTATCCGTTTAGGTGGGTGGAAACTATCCCCAAACCCCTAGGCCTCTTCCACGGTTAATGCGGAAAAGCACTGATAATTTCTCCTCCTCCTCTCAAGTAGTTTAACTTAGCAGCTTTCTCATGTTTGTTGAAAGTGAAACACTGGGGGACTCTGCTGTGCTCAGTCAACTTCCTTGCAAAGTGGGCTGCTGATCAGGAGAGCAGAAAGGAGTAGGGGATAGGACTTAGAAAAATCTAGAAAAACAGACTTGATTACAGCTTAGCCCTCCTGCTGTCGAGAATCATGGCAGTGATGCTTTACTCATGTTTAGAAGTAGAATGTGACTGTTACTCTTTTAATGGCATATCAAAGCAAATGGTAAGCTCACTGTGTAATAGAAATATCGCATGGTGACTGTCTCTGATCAGGCTCTTTGATAAAAGTTAATCAGCTTTACCACTTTTTCCCTCTCCATTCCAGTTCCTCAGCCTCTGTCATGGCGTCACCATCCTCTTAGTCTCTTAGATCTAAAAAACTCCAATCATCTACTTTTTCTTCATTCCTCCTATCAGATTATTGACACGTCTCCACTATTTTTATTTTTTTCTTTTCTGCTGTCGTCCAATCCTTTATAGCCTTATGGCTTACAGAAAGTAAATGTTGGTGGCTGGTTATGGAGTTGAATAGCTGGAGAAGTCATCTACTGGTCTCCTGCCACTCTTCTTTCATTCCCAATGATTTGTGTACGTGGAGTTCAGGTTACTTTTCCTAAACTAGCACTTTAGGCACCTGTGTGCTTGATTCCATCATGAGGTTGCCCATTACCACTAGGCTAGTGGTTCCCAAGCTGTGCTATAGATTGGAATCTCCTGGGGAGCTTTACAACTCCTCACATCTAGGGCAAGCCCCCTGCCAATTCAGTCAGAATGCTTGGGGTATGAGGACGCTTTAAAAACGTCCCCAGTGATTCAAGGGGCTTCCCAGGTAGCTCAGTGGTAAAGGATCTGCCTGTCGATGCCGGAGATGCAGCTTGGATCCCTGGGTGGAAAGATCCTTTGGAGAAGGAAAAGGCAACCTACTCCAGTATTATTGCTGGGAAATCCTGTGGACAGAGGAGCCTGGCAAGCTACAACCCATGGGACACAAAAGAGTTGGACACAGCCAAGCACATGCAGACCAGACAGTGATTCACATGTGCAGCAGAACTTGAGAACCAGTTTGTAGAGCTCAGGTGAGAACACAAGGATTAGGAGCAAGACAACTGGGGTTTTGGCCACAAGTGTTTCCCATAACCTCTTCAAGGCCTCACTTTCTCTGTAAAGGTATACCCAACAGTTCTCAGATTCCTTTCAAACCTTATTATCATGCTACTCAAGGCTCTGCAGAAACTGACTTCAACTCCTTTCTGCCATTTTGTTCTTCACTCTCCTACCCAGGACTACCCCTCAGCCGACCATGCCAGGCTCTTTCCCTTCCTTTCATCTTTGCTTGCTTCCTGTGCCTCTCACGTCATCTCCAAGGTGCTCCTCCCTCTTGCTGGAGTGAGAGGCCTGCTTTGACCTTGTGGTTCAGCCCAAGGTATAAGCTCTTGGCCCAGCCTTATCAGGTCCAAGTGTCTGGGCCACTGATTTCTCTCACTTCCAAATTCCGGAAATACGCACTTGTCATTTCTACTCCTCATCTGTCAGGAGGTGTGTTAGACCTTATTAATTATTGATTTGTATTTATGTAGTCTGGGACTGCGGAGTCAGACCTAAGAACCTCTCTTCATTGATGACGGCATGGAGGGGAAATGGGGGAAATGTGGCAAAGTTGCACCCAATTTTCCTTATCAGCTTCCTGTTTCCTTAATTATGTATTGGCTTATATCACCTGCTCACTTTTGGTGTACATGAATATATATGTGAGTTAATCCTGTTACAGAACCGAGTTTGCTCACCAGCACACAGTAAAGCCAATCTACTGACCCCTGGTGGTGGTGAAGGGAAGTGCAGCGTTTATCACTGCCAAGCAAGGAGTCCTGGTAGCCACTGCTCCAAACACATCCAAATTTCTTCCCCACCTCTCCGGCCCCCACACCCCCCCATGCCCCATGGCGGGCCAAGGGGTCTCAAAGAGTCGGGCAGGACTGAGGCACTAACGCTTTCATTTCCAGGGAAAGATTTTTAAAGACGGGATGAGGGAGGGAGGTTGTGGGGTGCGTGATCAGCTCGTGGACATTCTTCCGATTAGGTGGTGGTGAGGTAATCAAGAATCGGCATCATCAACCTTGTGGTTTCGAAACTGTATGGGTTCTACAGGCTTGGTGGGGGGCGAGGCGGGGGAAAGTTAAAGTCTGCCTGGTGGGGGATTCAGTATCTGCAAGACGACTTGAAGGACACGGCTCAGAATATTGTCTACCACCCTTGAGGAGGAAGTAAAGGTCCTTGACTTTGCTTAATGGCTAAACTATTCTTATTTTGTCTTGCTTGACTGTTTTCCTTTCTTTCTGCATTTTCTTACTTCTCAAAATTCACTCTTTGAAACTCAAGGAAGGCCTAGGAGGCTAAAGCTTTTCTATAGACAAGAGGCAGGTGGAAGACATGGAGGTGGGGTCTATTCCAGGAAAGCCCCATAGGTTACACTACCTCTGCTGCTGAGTCACTTCAGTCATGTCCGACTCTGTGCGACTCCATAGACGGCAGCCCACCAGGCTCCCCCTTCCCTGGGATTCTCCAGGCAAGAACACCGGAGTGGGTTGCCATTTCCTTCTCCAATGCATGAAAGTGAAAAGTGAAAGTGAAGTTGCTCAGTTGTGTCTGACTCTTTGCTACCCCATGGACTGCAACCTGCCAGGCTCCTCTCCATGGGATTTTCCAGGCAAGAGTACTGGAGTGGGGTGCCATTGCCTTTTCCTACATTACCTCATTGGATCCTTATTAAATTTAAAATGTAAAGCTCTTAGCATAGAACCTGGCCCAGATCAGGTACTCAGTTGTTAGCCATAGTTATAATTACTATAGTTAAGATTCCTCAGGGAAAGGACTGGAAATTGTTTTTTTCTCTTTGTTCGAAAAGACATTTGCCAGGTCCCCTCAGTGTTCAGGTGACACATGGGAATTCAAAGATTTTAAGAAATGGCTTGTTTACTTTTTTCAGACAAAAATTGGAACATTAGATTCCACAGCAGATCTAAATATTGTTTACTGGCACAGTCTTGGAAAACATATCTGTCATGTATTCATAGTCTCCACCCTTTAGAAGAGATGAAATGTGTATACACACTTAGATATTTTCCAAAACAGATAAAAAGTGAAAAGGCTGTTAGCAAAGGAAAAATTAAGGGACTGTTAGAGATTCATTGTGAACCCATCAAAGCCCCCACCCTTGTTAAATAGCAAATAGAAGCTCAGGATATGTTTCGAGAGAATTCTGGTGTCAGGTGGGTGTGTGTCCTTTGTCCTCAGAGCATTATGTTACCTGTTGTTCTGTAGGGCTCTTCCCTAAATAGCTGCTCTCCTGGCCTCTCACTCTACATCCTTTTATCCTGCCTTATTTACTTTCTTCAGTTTAGTCCAGTTGCTCAGTCTTGTCTTACTCTTTGCTACCCCATGACTGCAGCATGCGAGGCTTCCCTGTCCATCACCAACTCCTGGAGTTTACTCAAACTCATGTCCATTGAGTCAGTGATGCCATCCATCTCATCCTCTCTGGTCCCCTTCTCCTCCTGCCTTCAATCTTCCCCAGCAACAGGGTCTTTTCCAATGAGTCAGTTCTTTGCATCAGGTAGCGAAAGTACTGGAGTTTCAGCTTCAGCATCAGTCCTTCCAGTGAATATTCAGGACTGATTTCCTTTAGGATTGACTGGTTGGATCTCCTTTCAGTCCAAGGGACTCTCAAGAGTCTTCTCCAACACCGCAGTTTAAAAGCATCAATTCTTCGGTGCTCAGCTTTCTTTATAGTCCAACTCTCACATTCATACATGACTACTGGAAAAACCATAGCCTTGACTAGACAGACCTTTGTTGGCAAAGTAATGTCTCTGCTTTTTGTTATGCTGTCTAGGTGGTCATAACTTTTCTTCCAAGGAGTCTTAATTTCATGGCTGCAGTCACCATCTGCAGTGATTTTGGAGCCCCCAAAAATAAAGTCTCTCACTATTTCCATTATTTCCCCATCTATTTGCCATGAAGTGATGGGGCCAGATGCCATGATCTTTGTTTTCTGAATGTTGAGCTTTAAGCCAATTTTTTCACTTTCCTCTTTCACTTTCATCAAGAGGCTCTTTAGTTCTTCGCTTTCTGACATAAGGGTGGTGTCATCTGCATGTCTGAGGTTATTGATATTTGATATTTCTCCCGGCAATCTTGATTCCAGCTTGTGCTTCATCTAGCCCAGCGTTTCTCATGATGTATTCTGAGACGTATAAGTTTAATAAACAGGGTGACAATACACAGCCTTGACGTAGTCCTTTCCCTATTTGGAACCAGTCTGTTGTTCTATGTCCAGTTCTAACTGTTGCTTCCTGACCTGCATACAGATTTCTCAACAGGCACATCAGGTGGTCTGGTCTTCCTGTCTCTTGAAGAATTTTTCCAGTTTGTTGTGATCCACACAGTCAAAGGCTTTGGCATAGTCAATAAAGCAGAAATAGATGTTTTTCTGGAATTCTCTTGCTTTTTCGAGAGGATGTGCCAACGGATGTTGGCAATTTGATCTCTGGTTCTTCTGCCTTTTCTAAATCCAGCTTGAACATCTGGAAGTTTACGGTTCATGTACTGTTGAAGCCTGGCTTGGAGAATTTTGAGCATTACTTTACTAGCATGTGAGATGAGTGCAATTGTGCAGTAGTTTGAGCATTTTTGGCATTGCCCTTCTTTGGGATTGGAATGAAAACTGACCTTTTCCAGTCCTGTGGCCACTGCTGAGTTTTCCAAATTTGCTGGCATATTGAGTGTAGCACTTTCACAGCATCATCTTTTAGGATTTGAAATAGCTTAACTGGAATTCCATCACCTCCACTAGCTTTGTTCATAGTGATGCTTCCTAATGCCCACTTGACTTCGCATTCCAGGATGTCTGGCTCTAGGTGAGTGATCAGACCATCATGCTTATCTGGGTCGTGAAGATCATTTTTGTATAGGTTCTTCTGTGTAGTCTTGCTACCTCTTCTTAATATCTTCTGCTTCTATTAAGTCCGTACCATTTCTGTCCTTTATTGAGCCCATCTTTGCATGAAATGTTCCCTTGGTATCTCTAATTTTCTTGAAGAGATCTCTAGTCTTTCCCATTCTATTGTTTTCCTCTATTTCTTGGCACTGATCACTGAGGAAGGCTTTCTTATCTCTCCTTGCTATTCTTTGGAACTCTGCATTCAAATGGATGTATCTTTCCTTTTCTCCCTTGCTTTTCACTTCTCTTCTTTTCTCAGCTATATGTAAGGCCTCCTCAGACAACCATTTTGCCTTTTTGCATTTCTTTTTCTTGGGGATGGTCTTGATCCCTGTTTCCTGTACAGTGTCACGATCCTCTGTTCATGGTTCATCAAGCACTCTGTCTATCAGATCTAATCCTTTGAATCTTTTTCTCACTTCCACTGTATAATTGTAAGGGATTTCATTTAGGTCATACCTGAATGGTCTAGTGGCTTCCCTGAATGGTCTAGTGGTTTTCCCTACTTTCTTCAATTGAAATCTGAATTTGGCAATAAGTTCATGATCTGAGCCACAGTTAGCTCCCGGTCTTGTTTTTGCTGACTGTATAGAGCTTCTCCATCTTTGGCTGCAAATAATATAATCAGTCTGATTTTGGTATTGACTGTCTGGTGATGTCCATGTGTAGAGTCTTCTCTTATGTTGTTGGAAGAGGGTGTTTGCTATGACCAGTGCGTTCTCTTGGCAAAACGCTATTAGCCTTTGCCCTGCTTCATTCTGTACTCCAAGGCCAAATTTGCCTGTTAATCCAGGTGTTTCTTGACTTCCTACTTTTGCATTCCAGTCCCCTGTAATGAAAAGGACATTTTTTTTTGGGGGGGTGTTAGTTCTAGAAGGTCTTGTAGGTCTTCACAGAACCATTCAGCTTCTGCTTCTTCAGCATTACTGGTCAGGGCATAGACTTGAATTACTGTGATATTGAATGGTTTGCCTTGGAAACGAACAGAGATCATGCCGTCATTTCTGAGATTGCATCCCAGTACTGCATTTCAGACTCTTGTTGACTATGATGGCTACTCCATTTCTCCTAAGGGATTCTTGCCCACAGTAGTAGATATAATGTTCATCTGAGTTAAGTTCACCCATTCCACTCCATTTTAGTTCGCTGATTCCTAAAATGTCAACATTCACTCTTGCCATCTCCTGTTTGCCTTGATTCATGGACCCAACATTCCAGGTTCCTATGCATTATTGCTCTTTACAGCATCGGACTTGACTTCTATCTCCAGTCACATCCACAACTGGGTGTTGTTTTTGCTTTGGCTCCATCTCTTCATTCTGGTGTTATTTCTCCACTGATCTCCAGTAGCATATTGGGCACCTACCGACCTGGGGAGTTCATCTTTCAGTGTCCTGTCTTTATGCCTTTTCATACTGTTCATGGGTTCTCAAAGCAAGAATACTGAAGTGGTTTGCCATTCCCTTCTCCAGTGGACCACGTTTTGCTTCTGTGATTGTGGTTTTCAGTCTGCCTGCCATCTGATGGAGGATAAGAGGCTGATGGAAGCTTCCTGATGGGATAGACTGAGGGGGAAACTGGGTCTTGTTCTGATGGGCGGGGCCATGCTCAGTAAATCTTTAACCCAATTTTCTGTTGATGGGTGGAGCTGTGTTCCCTCCCGGTTATTTACCTGGGGCCAAACTATGGTGGAGGTAATGAAGGTAATGGCGACCTCCTTCAAAAGGTCCCATGCTACGCTGCCACACTCAGTGCCCCCAGCCCTGCAGCAGGCCGATCTACGCCCCCGCCAGAGACTCCTGGGCACGTCTGGGTCAGTCTCTTCTGGGGTCACTGCTCCTTTCTCCTGGGTCCTGGTGAGGTTCTGGTGTAAGGTTCTGTTTGTACCCTCCAAGAGTCTATTTTCCTAGTCCTGTGTAAGTTCTGGCAGCTCTATGTTGGATTTAATGGCGACCTCCTCCAATAGGGCTTATGCCATACGCAGGTCTGCTGCACCCAGAGCCTCTGCCCCTGGCCCCTGCGGCAGGCCACTGCTGACCTGTACCTCCACAGGAGACACTCAGACACAGTTCTGTCTCAGTCTCTGTGGGGTCTCTTGAGTTCATTGTTCATTGCTGTGTTCTCCCATGCCTGGAGCCCTGCTAGGCCTCCAGAAATGTTTGCTGAATGTTTTGTGAATGAATGCATTGGGATGCTTGATCAGCGGCCAGAGAGCACAGTGGTTAGGAGCACAGACAGGCTCGGGGCCAGGCAGCCGGGGTTTGCAGCTGGAGGTACCAGCTGGGCAAGTGGCTCTACCTCCCTGTGCCTGATTTTTCTCAAGTATATGCTGGAGATGGGGACCCGGCTCGCAGCGTTCTTGTGTGGGTGGGGTGAGTTATTACAAAGGAAGAGTTGAGAATGGAACCCATCCCATAATGAGTTAACATTCACCACGTGTATGCCTTTACTGCCCCTCTGATCATCCTCCCTTCCTGTTCGCTGTCATGACTAGAATTACAAACTGCAACTTTAGATTACGCTGAAATTTCCTTTAAGGAATTTTCAACGCGTCTCTCTCTTTATGACTCTGATGCAGGTTCTCCACCTACGATTCTACCTGCCAAATTGCACAAGAGATTGCTGAGAAAGTTCAGCAGCGAAATCAGTATGAAAGAAATGGTGAAAATACAACCAAGGTAAGGCCAGGAGAGACTGGGCCCTTCAGAGGATTTGTTTGAGCTCTGAGGTCTGAAAACCCTCCCCTTTCAGAGGCTGTATGTGTAACAACCTGTGTGTGTTAGTCACTCAGTCATGTCTGACTCTTTGTGACTCCATGCACTGTAGGCCCACCAGACTCCTCTGTCCATGGAATTCTCCAGGCAAGAATACTGGAATGGGTTGCCATAGGTCAAATGGACATTACAACCAGTCCATTCATGGTTAACTTCATCACTGAGACCAAATGAAGCAGGGCATCTCTTTAATTTCTCCTATTTTATCTTAAAAGCTGCTAACAGTTTTATAGTCTAGTTCCAGAATTGGTACACTCTCCCCCAGGTGGTAAATCTATCAGGCTCTGCAGAACAAGAGGCAAGTTCTCACCTCTTTGAGTAACCATTCTCAACAAAACGATGATAGTCTTTTTTTTTTTTTTTTTTTTTACATTTTACATTTAAACATGATCATCCTTCGCTTTCGGGCTGTAAAAAAGACAGTGGTGGGATTTGGCAAGGTTTTTTTTCAGCAAATCCTGAGTCCATGCCAATTCCTTTGATTCTAATCCAGCATCACAGGTTTCTTTGTAACTTCCCCATTCCAAGTTAGTGTTTTCCTTTTCCTGCAGTGAGAACCCAGGTTTCCAAAAGCATTGATATGTTCTTGCTCATTTGGTCTCTGGTATGAGTGAAAGTTGCTCAGTCATGTCCGACTCTTTGTGACCTCATAGACTATACAGTCCATGGAATTCTCCAGGCCAAAAACTGGAGTGGGTAGCCTTTCCCTTCTCTGTGGGAGCTTCCAAACCTAGGGATTGAACCCAGGTCTCCCACATTCTGAGCAGATTCTTTACCAGCTGAGCCACCAGGGAAGCCCAGGAATACTGGAGTGGGTAGCCTATCCCTTCTCCAGTGGATCTTCCTGACCCAGGGATCAAACCGGAGTCTTCTGCGTTGCAGGTGGATTCTTTACCCACTGAGCTACATGGGAAGCCTGGTCTCTCTCATAGTTTATACAAAAAAGTTTTCAGAATCATTACACAAGCGCCACTACATATACTAAGTGTAGTTTGAGTCTCTTTATGGTTATTTTTTAAATTTAGAATATCCCACTAAGATTACTAAGGTTATTCTGTTCTAAAGATATGAGAATTGATTATTTTTTTCTGTATCTTATGCTCTTCTCTGTATCTATGGATGTCCATTTTCAGGGTTTGCTTTTTTCCCTGCCCTTAAATTTTAAATATGTAAAACATTTATATGGTACAGAAGTCAGTATTATATACAAAGGTATACTCAAAGACTTGTCTCCATTCCACCCTTTTTCATGCCTTCTTCAACTTCTTCTTAGAGTAATCCTTTTTTTTTTTTAACTTAATTTAACTTAATTTCTCATTTATTCTTCCTGGGTTACTTCTTGTGGAAATAAGCATCCAGGGTGCTTGTGTGTGTGTGTGTGTGTGTGTGTGTGTATTCTCATTTCTCTTCCTTGTTACTCTTTTGTATCTTGCTCTTTTCACTTAACAGTAGCATCATAGAAATACTAATTCGTTGAGATCTTTTTGGTTTTTCTTAGGACTTTATAGTGCTCTATTGTGTGTTGTTGTTTAGTCACTAACTTGTGTCTGATTCCTTTGCTTCCCCATGAACTGCAGCACACCAGGCTCCTCTGTTCATGGGGTTTCCCAGGCAAGAATACTAGAGTGGGTTGCCATTTCCTTCTCCAGGAGATCTTTCCAACCCAGGAAACTAACCCAAGTCTCCTGCATTGGTAGGCAGATTCTTTTCCACGGAACCACCAAGGAAACCCCTATTGTATGTACTGTAGTTCATTAACCTGTCTCCTAAGCATAGGCATTTAGATTGTTTCCTGTATTTTGCTCTTAAGAATAATGCTGCAATAAATAGCTTTGTGATTTTTTGTGTGTGTGAGATTCTTTTAAGAGTGAATTCTCAGAACCAGGGCATTTGTGATTTCTTTTTTTTTTTTTAACCTGTTGCCAAATTACCCTCCACAGGGGTTGTCACCTTTGACTTCCCAGGTTGGCCAGCAGAGGGCGTTGTCAATTTCCTGAATTTTTGCCAACCGAAGTGAGATAAAATTTTAGTTGTAATTTTATTTTATTTATTTTTTAAATTGAGGCATAATTGAATTATAATATTATGTTGGTTTCAGGTATGCAGCGTAGGGATTTGATATTTTTGTGCATTACAGTGATCACCAGATAAGTCTAGTTACCATCTTACCATATGAAATTATTACAATATTATTGACTATATTCCCTATGCTGTACATTATATTCCCTTGACTTCCTTACTTTATAACTGGAAGTTTGTACCTCTTAATCTCCTTCACCTTCCAGTGTAGTTTTAAATTTGCATTTTTCATGATATGAAGTATGTTTTCACATTCTTAAGCACTATATTCTGTAAATTAATTCCCTGTCTTTTGCCCATTTTTTTCTATTGGATTATTGTTTGTTTGTTTTTTAATTTTTAAAAGCTCTTTATGTATTAGGGAGATTAGCTCTTTCTGATATATTGTAATTATTTCCTCTCCTTTATCATTTGTTGCTTGACTTTATCCATGGTAGCTTCTGTCATATGGAAGTTTTAGTTTTGTTTTGTTTTTTTAAATAAAATTGACTATCAATTTTTAATTGCCTCTCCTTTTTCACTCATTGCTTTTGCTACTTGTAGATTATAAAGGAATTTGTTCCTGATTTCTTCTAGCAAATTCATGGTGTCATTTTTTACATTTAGATCCCTGATCCATTCAGCCAGTATCATCTTCTGATGATAAACCATTCTGCTAACTCACTTCAGTCGTGTCCGACTCTGTACAACCCTACGGACTGTAGTCCACCAGGTTCCTCTGTCCATGGGATTCTCCAAGCATGAATACTGGAGTGGGTTGCCATGCCCTTCTCCAGGGGATCTTCCCAACCCAGGGATCTATCCTGCCTCTCTTACGTCTCCTGAATTGGCAGGTGGGTTCTTTACCACTAGCACCACCTGGGAAGCCCAATAAACCACTTGACTAAGGGCTGGATGAAGCACAATCTGGAATCAAGATTGCCTGGAGAAATATCAAGTATCGATAACCTCAGATATGCAGATGACACCACCCTTATGGCAGAAGACGAAGAAGAACTAAAGAGCCTCTTGATGAAAGTGAAAGAAGAGAGTGAAAAAGCTGGCTTAAAACTCAACGTTCAGAAAACGAAGATCATGGCATCTGGTCCCATCACTTCATGGCAAATAGATGGACAAACAATGGAAACAGTGAGAGACTTTATTTTGGGGGCGGGGGGGCTCCAAAATCACTGCATGTTGTGATTGCAGCCATGAAATTAAAAGACACTTGCTCCTTGGAAGGAAAGCTATGACCAACCTAGACAGCATATTAAAAAGCAGAGACATTACTTTACCAGTAAAGGTCCGTCTAGTCAAGGCTATGGTTTTTCTAGTAGTCATGTATGGATGTGAGAGTTGGACTAGAAAGAAAGCTGAGCACTGAAGAATTGATGCTTTTGAACTGTGGTGTTGGAGAAGACTCTTGAGAGTCCCTTGGACTGCAAGGAGATCCAACCAGTCCATCCTAGAGAATATCAGTCCTGAATATTCATTGGAAGGACTGATGTTGAAGCTGAAACTGCAATACTTTGGCCACGTGATGCAAAGAACAGACTCATTGGAAAAGACCCTGATGCTGGGAAAGATTGAAGGTGGGAGGAGAAGGGACGACAGAGGCTGAGATGGTTGGATGGCATCACTGACTCAATGGACAAGACTTTGAGTAGGATCTGAGAGTTGGTGATGGACAGGGAAGCCTGGCATGCTGCAGTCCATGGGGTTGCAAAGAGTCAGACACGACTGAGCAACTGAACTGAACTGAACTGAATTATAAAAATGAGTTTTCCGTATGACTGAATTATTGCCCAGGTTAGATTAAATTCCTCAATGTAGGCTTTCTGGATTTAGGCTGTATAAAATTTTAAGCATTTTAAAAATGTCTCAGATTCATATATCTATACCAATTCTGATGAACTTTAAAAAAATCTTTCTCTGTTAAGTATACAGTGGTTTAATATACATTTTAAAAGTTACTTATGCCATTGAGCATCTTTTAATATATTTTTTGGATGTTTTTTACTTCTTCCTTTATGAATTGCCTGTTACATTCCTATACATGTTCTTAACCTAGCTTATTATTTCTTAATTTCCAAGTGTTTCTTACCTATTTGTTAACTCAAGTTTGATTAAGCTTTGATCTGGCACATTTGGTACAAATATTTTTTCTATTAATTTGGATTTTGATTTTATAAATGACTTTAAAAATATACATACTTGTTAAATTTAGTTGAAATTATCACTGTTTTTATTCATGGCCTTTTCTTATAGGAGAAAGGGAGATAATAGAAAGGCTTTTCATACTCAGGGATTATATTAACAGAAATACTTTGTCTAATTACCTAAATTTTCTTTAAACTTTCCTCTTCTTTTTTAATCTTTTTTAGAGCACAGAAATCTTTACAATATTTGGAATTTGTTTTGTGTGTTGTGATTTTTTTCCCCATTTGCTAAATTATTAATCCCCACCCAAGTATGAAATGTTTCCTATTTCATTCACTGAATTTTTACACAGTTGCACTCTTTCTGGACCTTCTGTTCTTCTGCACTAATGAAGCCTTTGATAACTGCTAGCATCATACTCTTGTAGTTTTTTAAATAAAGATTTAACGTCTGGTTGCTTAAGGCCCCCTGTGTAACACATACCCTTGATCTTTCTGTATTTCCCTTCATTTATCCTCTTCTAACCGCAGTTTTGCATAGCTTTACTTACTTACTTAGTTTACTTGGGCGGGGGGTGCTGTGCTGGGTCTTCATTGCTACACAGGCTTTTCTCTAGCTGTGGAGAGCGGGAGCTGCTCTCTAGTTTTGGTAGGTGGGCGTCTCATTTCAGTGGCTTCTCTTGTGGAGCACAGGCTCTAGGATGCTCTAGTAGTTGCAGTGCCCAGATCTAGAGCAGAGGCTCAGCAGTTGTACACAGGCATTGTTGCTCCATGTATGGCATGTGGGATCTGCCCAGATCAGGAATCAAACCCGTGTCTCCTGCACTGGCCGACAGACTCTTCACCTATTCAGGGAAGCCCTGCATAGCTTTATTAAAAAGAATCTTGTGCGGTGCCTCATCTACCACTTCCTCTCTAGTAAAAGCACTGCATACGGGATTTTGGGTAGATGTGTAGTATATTTATAGATTAAATTGGGGAGCATTGACATTTTTGCGGTGTTGATTCTTTCCCTTCACTCATTCCTTCAGCAGTATTTCCTGCAGTTACTATAGGCCAGGCACTGTGCTAGATATGTTTTAGATTTTGTTGGTATTGTTAATGATGTTTAAAAATAATTTTTAGAAGAGTTCTTCCTACTGGAATTTAGGAATGCCCTGGATTTTTTCATTTTGTGATTGATCACCACCATGAATTCTTTACCTTTTTCTAGTCATTGTTCAGTTGATCCTCTTAACTTTGCCAAATAGACTATTTTTAACCTGCAAATAATGATAATTTCATTTCCTTCTTTTCAGCCCTTATGTACTTCTTTAACTTGTCTTATTGCATTGGTTAGAACTCTAGACCAAAGTTAAATAATATTGCAGTTAAGGCAGCACTGACCCATTCTGAGTTTTCTTTCCTTGTTTTTGTCCTGTTTTTAATTAATTTCCCCTGTGTTGTATTAATCATATGTTTTTTCTATTTTTAGTTATTAATACTACTAATAACTTTAGTTGTTAATACTACTACTAACTTTAGTTATTAATACTATTAGCTATACTATTAGATCTTCTAACATCAAAGTATTTTTCAATTACTCAGATAAATTCTGCTTGGTGATGGCATACTGTCATTTTTAATGTAATTCTGAATTTGCTTTGCTAATATTTTTTAGAGGCTTTTACATTTATAATCCTTAGGGGAGATTGGCAAGTGGCTTATTTTTTTCCTCTTATCTCCTGTCAGTGCTTGTTACCAATGTTGTGTTAGCTTAAAATATGAATTAGGCTTTCATCCTTTTCTGTGCTTTGGAAAGCTTCTGTTAAATTCTCATAACAGAATTTTTTTTCCTGAAAATAATAGTTTTCTTATAAAATATTAAGAAATCCCGCTACTTAGAGATAACCACACTTGATGTTTTGATGTCTTTAGTTCCTGGGTTGTTTTTTCTCTATGTGAGTGACATTGCATTTTATGACTTGATTTCTTTTTCTTTTAATAAATTACGATGGCTATCTTCCTATGTTAACAAATTTAGATGTCATTCATACTTTTTAATGACTATGTACTTTTTCATCCGCTAAATGCTTTTGATCTTTAATTTTGTAGACTCTTAGACCTGATGTGTGTGTGTGTGTGTGTTCATTGTTCTTTTGTTTGCCTGTTTTGCTCTTTATTTCTTGAATGAGGAAGGATCTGCCTTCCTTGGCATTTCCCCATAGACATTGTGGGTGGTTTTTCCGTGGTTCCCAGAGGTATTAGAACAGTTACGGTTAGATTTTTCTTGGCTGCTGACACCTTTGAGGGCTGCTTGATGTATGTCGTCCTTAGCCAGCCTCTGCTGTCTGCTGTGTTTTCCTTGTGTGACCCCACTAATCTAAGGAGAGAGCCCCCACTTCACTGCAGTTGTATAATTGTTCCTTTTAACAAGGTAGCAGATGAAACTTGTGACAATCTTGTCTTTCTAAACATACCCCCGATTATATCCGTGGTTGACTATGTTTACTTTACAGAGTTGATTTTATTTTTCATATTTTAACATTCCTGAGAGGCTTTCTCACCACGTCTCCAACCATCCTTTAAGGCAACACTTAAGAGTCACAAACAAAACTTGACTCTGGGTTTGTAAATGGGAGAAAATTCATATACTCCTGGAAAAAAGAGTCATATGTGGTTAACATTCCTCCTGTAAAGAAAGGCCACGCTGCTATAAAACTTTTAATGGGTTGTAAGGATACTAGTGTGTTTAGGGAAGACTGTCCAGGATGGCCATGGGACTTGACATCTTGTTCTTTGCAGTGTGGGTGAGGGAACTGTGGGGTTTTTGCTGGTGAGCAAAGATGGGGTACATGCAATTTCCTTTGTGGCTCCTGGTAGACAAGTAGGATCAGAAGATAGATGTTCAAGGGCCAGAATTCAACTGATTGTGAAAGCAAAGTCAGGGTTCATAGATGGACCGACTTACCACCTGGTCAGGTCATAGGATTGGGTATAAGTGTTAGATGGGTGGCTGGCCCAGGCAACCATTAAGATTCCATACAATCTTGAGGTTATCATTGGGAGGCTTGATGTCTCTTCCAGCCTTCCCCTGATGGAATCAGTTTGTAAAGCAGCATTTACATGATATTTTTAGGAGATTCCACACCTCTGGACTAGCATACTTAGGCTGTGTTCTTTTCTTTTCAGCTTACCGTGACAATCAGAGCTTTGTTGCAGAAACTGAAGGAAAAGATCGCCCTTTTGAAGGACTTATTGCTAAGAGCTGTGGCAACACATCAGATGTATCCATGTAAACATTTCCACCTCTTGCTAGAGTGGGAGGACAAGCAGTCTTATTTTAAGAAAGGAAGGAATCTGGGCCACCCAGATTTTTTCCACAGCTTGAGGAAGACCTGGTTTCCAAAATATTGCCTATAATCTCGATTTCTATTTTAAGGGTCCGTTATATGTTTTACAGTGAATATGCTGGCGAAGCAAGACGCACAGCAAGAACTTACTTAGTTGGGTGTAACCTTGACCATGCAGGCAGCTCGTGTTTTCTGTTAGCGCTGTGTTTATACCGAGCCCCGCGTTGCTACCTGTCTAGTCTGCGGTGAAAGTAGTCCAGCAGAACTTCTATGATGCTCTTGAGCCATGATTCTGCTCAGTGCAGTTCCCAGAGTTTTGAACAATTCCTTTTCTTTTCCGAGAGGCCTGTACCAGTAGAAACCGTACTTTTTTCCTCCCCGATTATGTAGGTTATTGAGATGTGACTTCTTCACCTTATGGTTCTAGAAGTGACAGTACCCCTGGTTTGGGAGGTTTTTTAGGTGGGGGTGTAGGAGGCACCTGTGTGAAGTCAGTTGTGACATCACCTCTACTTCCTACCAACCATGTCAAGTATTAAAATCTTTTTATTTTTTTAGAAATTCATGATCTGATCAATTTAGGAAAATATGTGTGACCTGTTACATAAACTAATCCCTTAAATCTGAGTTTACAACTGACCTCAAACTGGGCTTCTCTTACCATCCCTTTCCTTTATCCGTGGTTCATACCAAAGACCCAGACTTTGGTATCTCAGGAAATGGGTTGTTACTGCTCAATTTTAAGCATGGTGAAAATGTAGCTTTTTAGATAAAACAATTGGAGAAGGCAATGGCACCCCACTCCAGTACTCTTGCCTGGAAAATCCCATGGATGGAGGAGCCTGGTGGGCTGCAGTCCATGGGGTCGCTAAGAGTCAGACACAACTGAAGCGACTTAGCAGCAGCAGCAGAAGATAAAACAATAGAAGATGTTGTAAAATTGTATTTTTCTCCAAGTATCATCCTTATATGTCACCAGAGAGGTTGGTTTAGATAGTTGCATGATTTCTAGTATTCAGTTATTTACCCAGTAAGGTTTCAAATAAAAATTTAATTTCAGTGAACAATTGAGCCCTTATTTTTAACACAATTAGAGCATTCTGATATGTTTAGTTTATAACTTTACCCTCTGTCTGGTATTATTTGTTACTGCCCAATTAGTTTATTATGTAAGGAATTTTTATTTTATCAAAATCCACACGTTTTAATACATTGACCTCAAGTTAGCAGAGCTGTTTTCTCTACCAAGTGCTTGGAAGTCTGCACATGGGATCAAGGTGTGCAAACTCATTTTAGTATTACCTAAATCGTATATTAGAAACATAGCTGAATATTGTTTCCTGATCTAATAATAACTGTATTTGTTAATAGGTAACTGATTATTCCTCACCTTATAATGTTTGTGTGTGTGCTAAGTCGCTTCAGTTGTGTCCAAATCCGTGCAGCCCTATGAACTGTAGCCTGCCAGGCTCCTCTGTCTATGGGAATTCTCCAGGCAAGAATACTGAAGTGGGTTGCCATGCTCTCCTCCAGGGGATCTTCCAACTCAGGGATTGAACCTGTGTCTCTGATGTCTCCTGGATTGCAGGTGGATTCTTTACCATTAGCGACACCTGGGAAACCCCCAGACATAGCACATCTTATAATATTTATGTGCTAAACCTATGGTGCAAGAAGATGTAAATTAACTTTACTTTCTTCTATTAATAATATCTGCTAGTTATTAATTATAAGGTGTACCAAGCATGGTACAGTAATAATTTACTTTGTTCTTCTAAATGCTTGCAGTCTAACCATATTTTGAAATCTTGTGGCCTCTGGTTTCGTGGTGATCTCAGAATTTGCTGAATTAAGCACCAGACATTTAAAAACACCAAACCGAGTTATTAAATATATTATGAAAGTATTTAAGGACCATCCTGTGAATAATTTAGACTTTCCTAGGAGAAATCACTCAACTGGAATATAACAACTTTCTTGAAGATTCTGTTTTGTTTTTAAATAATTGGGCCTCTTTCTACTGGAACGGCAACCGAAGCTAGGGATGGAATTTAGAGAATCGCCCTATGGGAAAGTAAAAGTGTTAGTCACTCAGTCATGTCCCACTCTTAGTGACCCCATGGACCGTAGCCCGCCGGGCTAATCTGCCCATGGAATTCTCCAGGCAAGAATACTAGAGTGGGTTGCCGTTTCCTTCTCCAGGGGATCGTTCCAAACCGCGTCTGAGCCACCAGGGGGCGCTCATTAACCTCTCAATTTTCAGGGAGACTGTTTCTTAGAAGGGAAGGAGGAGGTAACTTCTGTACTCCTAAGGCCTCTATTTAATTACTGTCTGGTTTCTCACATCTTCCCTCTCCCTGACCTTCCTCTTACCAAACATTTAAGATAATTCTATGGCGGTTATCTGAGTTAATCGTAGGGCAGTTATCATCCAGATTTAAGATGTATCTAATAACCACTTGTCAGGCCTGGTAGCCTCGTATTATTAGACTGTTTGGGTGGGTTCTTTCCCTTCTTTACAAAAAAGGTACTGAGGCCAAGGCCAGCTTGTGCCTCAAGTCACTGATGTAAATTAATAACTTTTACTTTCAGCATTCCAGCAGAGGAATTTTCTTCACACCCAGGAGAAGAATCTTTAAGAGCTTAAGTAACTTGCCTAAGTCCCCTCCGCTGAGAAATGGAAAGCCAAGATTCCAATGCAGGGCTGTCTGGACCCAAAGCCAGTTGTTTAAAAGCTGAATTCTACTTTAGTGATAGAATACAGTCCACCGTCACATGACCTGTCTTCAGTGAGAATTCCCCTATTACTTGGCGTGTTGCTGTAATGCCAAGACAAATCTTGTTTATAATGCAAATCCTCAAGACCCTTCTTAATCATCAGAAAGATTAAACAGTCTTCACTGTGGTTTATTAGGTATACTTTATGATGTTGTAATTCTTAGAAAAATGTGTGTCCATAAATCGCCAAGAGAGTGACTTTTTAATCCTTTTTCTTGAGGCATAATTAATGTGGGGTGACTTTTTTAATGTGAATATTTGGAAACCACATTTCCTTACTGTGTTGGGCAGTCGAGAGTTTCTGGTACCTGACTTAAGAAATTTATGCCTCTCTGCATTCGTGAAGTTTTCCAAGGAACACTAGGAGTTGCCAGAAAGATAAGTCCTATGAAATGCCTTCCAAACAATTAAATTCTGGGATGTTAGGCATAAGATGTTACTGCTCTTTCCTGAAAAAGTATTTTTCTCTGGCAAGAATAAATGTGAAATTAAAATGAAAGTGGCATGCTTTCGAATCGTTTAGCTTGCAATTCATAATCCAAAGTCCTGCAGCCAGAGAGTTGAAAATTGCTGAAAAGCATTAACTTCTATTCACAGTTCTTCTTGGAGACGGTGATTATAATGGTCTCACCAGTTGAGAAAAGCTATGTGCAACAGGAGGTCGCATAGGAAATTTCAGGTAGCACTGAGGTTATTCTTAGAATTAGCTTTACATGAAGCTTGTCTTTTTGTTGGGTTTTTCAAAGGCAGCACTTTTAGTACTTTGAAAGGAATTTTTAGAAAATCACTTTACAAAGGAGTTCAGTATCAAAAGCTATTTTGGTCTCGTGAGAAGTCCTGGAGAAATAATTTTGTAAGAATCGATAAAAAGGGGACTTTCCTGGCAGTCCAGTGGTTAAGATTTTGTCTTCTAATAGTGGGGATGCAGGTTCAAACCCTAAGATCCCACATGCCTTGCAACCAATAAAAGCAAAAAAAAAAAAAGCAGTATTGTAACAAATTCAATAAAGGCTTTAAAAAATGGTCCACATAGAAAAAATAATCTTTTTTTAAAAATGGATACATAACCCTGTTCCACTTTGTTTTTTGGGGGGAAGAAAGATGAGTAGACAGGTAGCTGGCTGGAGAGATGCCCCATGTAACAAACCTGGATCAATGGATACATGTAGGTGTGGAGGAGCTCACTGGATAGGTTTTAAGAATAGCCTCTGGGTGCCCCAGTAGTGGGGAAGTGGTTCTAAAACACTTCACCTGGCCATGACAGTTTTCACTGGTGTCTGCTATTGTGAGAAAATTAAGGACAAGGTCATTTTTATTTCAGTAGGAATTTTCTGATTTATAGTCTGTTACATGGTTCTCTCTGGTTTCGAGTGTTAACATCTTGCTTTTTCACCATGGTAGTAAAAGCAGATGAGAGTTTTGTCTGTTGTGGTTTTTAGAATGTCCACATAAATGGCAACGTGTATAATCAGTCTATATAAATCCCCCCTCCCCACCCCCACAGTTTGTTTGGAAATACTTCTGCTCCATGAAACCCCTAAGTCTGGGCACTGTTGGAACACTGGGAACAACACTGGCTTTGGTGGCAAACAGAACTGAGATAGAAGACCAGCTCCACTGCTGCCTCAAGGCCAGAGAGCAACGTGGCCTTTCTTGACCTCAGTTTCATTATCTACAGAGTAGAAATAATCAGACTTGCTTTGCAGGCAGTTGTGAAAGTTGAAGAAGATGCTATATTTAAAGCATCTCACAGGACAAGTTCCCCCATAATCGTTGGTGTTGAATAAAAGTTTTTAACTCTTCGAGGGCAAGTTACTTAACTTCATTGTGCCTTGTTTTCTTAATTTGTGAAAAAAGGATAAAGTACATCCAGCTTATAGCATTGTTGGGAGGATTAAATTATATGCATAGAAGGTGCTTTGCATAAAGTAAGCCCTCCTCGAGGATTAACTGCTGCTTACCATATTATCACTGTTAAAATTACAGCTAATGTGGAGAATTTACAGGTACCCTTTTATGGAGTTTATAACACATAAGGAGGGTACATCCAGGCATGCAGATAATGATAGTATTAAAATACTACTTGCAAAATGTGATCAGTGCTTTGAGGAAGGTAGGCACCTGGGCTGGTCCATAATAGACACTCAGTAGAGTTTGTTAACTTTGGAGGATCTTCCCATCCCAGGGATTGAACTCAGGTCTCCTGCGTTACAGGCAGATTCCTTACCATCTGAGCCACCAGGGACTCCCCCTGAAAGCAAATAATAAATAAAAATGAAAGAGTTGAAGTGCTATGTGAGCCAGAAAAATCTTCTGGCCTCTGGGACCTCAAACTGTCTCTGTGCAGTTCTTCTTGTGGCTCTGGGAGTAATTATCCTTCTCCAAAGCAATTAATTTGCACGGAAGACTTGCTTAAATTCTTATGCCTTCTACCAATAAGGAGAAATTCCAGGAGCTGGAGGTGGGGGAGGGAATGGGGTGTTCCCTGGGTCCAGCCCCATCTTCACCCCTCTCCATCCTAGGTTGGAAGTGCTTCACAGGTTACAGCAGAGAAGCTGGACTCTGAAGCACAGTGATGCAAAATCAGGATCTAGTTTCATTTGCAACCTTGCATGAACTGGTTATAATTACATGTAAATTCAGTCTGGCCAATGACAGAGTACTATGGCGGTTAGATCTTCTGTTTCCTTGTCTGTTCTCTGATCTCCTCCTTGGTTATTCACCAAGTTGCTGGAGGAGAGGGTCCCAGCACTGGCCTCTGACCATCTGCCCTGTTTTCTGCTTGTCCTTCCTTAGCCTGTACCCGCTCCCCCCAGCTACCATGAGCCCACATCCATGGAGTGTCATTACCTTCTAGATGATTCTCTGACCTCTCGTTAGCAACCACTTCCATTATAGTAAGTGTGCCATGCAGAAGGACTGTGCATCCTTTTATTCTCTTCAGCTCCCTCTGTCCCCCATCTCCTTATGCTCTGTTCTCTCAATAGATTAAAATAAAAACAAAACCAGGAGGTAGAGTGAGTGTTCCTGATTCATTTTCCAGGTGTTCCAGATTTACAGGGGATCTCTGGAATATTCTGAATTAATATTACCAGTATTGTTATTAACAGGATGCTAAGAAGTGGCAAAGTTAAGTGAGCAGTACTGGGGGCCTCAGGGCAGAGAAGCCCTACACGAGGTGGAGAGAAAGAGCTGGGCTCTCACCCACTGTTGCCATGGTTTCTGGTCGGGTGAACAAGAGATTCGATTTACCTGTCCCAGCATCAACTGTCTGTGATTCTGTTCTCCAGTTACTCCTCCTCTTCAAAACATAACCACCAAGTTTTACTGCTCTTAAAATTGCTGTGCTTTGTTGGTTAATTAATAGTTTAAATTCAGTGTCTGCTAAATTTTAAAACTTACCTTTTTCTATAAAAGGTACTCTCTACCTGTCAATTTCCTTTTTTAAAAAATATCTTTTGGGTCTGTTGGATCTTAGTTGTGATCCATGGGCTCAGCACACAGGCTGCAGTAGTTTCAGCATGTGGGATCTTAATTCCCCAACCAGGGCTCGAACCTGAATCCCCTACCTTGCAAGGCAGATTCTCAGCCACGGGAATCACGAGGGAAGTCCCTCTATCCATACATTTTCTGTTGTTAGTTTCTACCAGTGACTCTTCTCTCACTTCCGCATCCCCATCCTGTTCTAGCTCATTCTTCCACAGTTAACAGTGTTGGTGGTTTGTTCCTATTATCACAGACTTTTCTAGGCATGAACAGATATGTGTACATGTAAATATAAAATGCTTTTGACTACAGAAGGATCATATATTTCATTTGGAAACTTTTTGTTAGTTAGCATTTAATAGAGTCAAACAGTCCAAAACAATACCCAGTGGATAGGAAGTCTCCCTTACACCCTGAGTCCCCGGTTCCCTTTCCTTAGAGGCAATTGTTTCTATATCCTTTGAGAAATGTTCTGTGTTTACCAACATATGTTTTTAATGCATGCAGTGGGAGCATACTATTCTCTATTTAGCTCTTTGCTGACTTTTGTTTTTGTTTAACACTTTATTTTGAAGATTGTTCCACATCAAATAATTTATGTAGCACTTAGTAAGTGCTCATAAATGTTAATTTTCATTATCATCGATACATACAGGGCTTTCCTATTCTGTTTGTGGGGGAGGCGGCTACAAAACATGCCATTGTCGAGGTGTGCTGTTTCCTTATTGACAGACCTTAGAATGTTTCCAGTGTTTGGCTATTATAAACAATGCTGCAGTGAACATCCTTTCTTTTTTTCTGGCTGCACTAAGTGGTGGCCTGTGGGATCTTAGTTCCCCAACCAGGGATTGAACCCAGACCTTGGGCAGTGAAAGCGCGGAGTCCTAGCCACTGGACTACTAGGGAATTCCCTGCTCCTACATCTTTGTATAGTCTTGTGACTGTATCTGTAGGAGAAATTCCTGTTAAAAGAATGTGCCTTTTAAATTTTGTTAGGTGTGTAGAAGACAGTCTGGCAACTGGTTGACCCCATCGCCATCCCCACCTAGGATGTCTGAGAGTGCTCAGTTCCTTAGTCCTTTCCGGAGCCTTCTGTCACGGTTTCTTATCTGGTCGGCAAAAATGACAGTATGTTTCAATTTGCATTTCTTTCACTAATGTAAAACTGCATTTTTTTTCAGTTATTAGCATAATTCTTGTTTTTTTTCCCCCAATGCCCTGTTATATCCTTTGCTGTTTTAAAATTTGCCACTATTAATTTGCCACTTGTACTTTTTATTTTGCAGATAGTTAAAATTTTTATACAGATTTATAGTTTCCTTCATGACTTCTGGGTTGACATTCTCGACTAGGAAGATTTTCCTTACTCTAGAGTATTAGAAAGTTCTCCAAAGGCGTTTTCTAATGATACTTCTGTAATTTTATTTCTTATGTTTAAACCCCTGAGCCAGTCAGATCTGCAATCTGCTTAATTGTAATATTGGATTATCGTTGAGTTTCTACTCACTCGGAGGGTTGGATAACTGAAGTCCCAGCAAAACCACAGGTTGCCAGAGTCGGTTGAGCATAGAATGGAAGACAAGGCTAATCAGCACTGTGGTATAATTAGTAATTTCCACAATTAAGATTCCTGTTTTGTCCTGTATAATTTATGCCATAGCTTCTGTCCCTTCTCCTCCCTACTCCTCTTCCCCTCCCCAGGGGCCCCTTCTGCTTTATTGACAATTTACCACTGATTTGAAACACACTGGTATTTATTTTTGATGTTGCACTGATCGGAAGGCTAATATTTGGCCCGTTTGTTAGTACAGAGGAAGGACTTGCTCACTGTTTCTTAGTTACAGTTGCTGCTTCACTGTTTCCAAGATGGGTTCTTAGAGACCGTAGTCAAGTAGGAGATGGAAAAGCCATAGTAGTCATTTTTCTCAGGAAATCGGGGCATTCTGGAATGTTGAGAGAATGTATCCATTATTATTTTATAAATGTCTAGAGTCAGTAACACTGCTTAGTTACATTGCTTTAGGGGGGATTTATGATTTTTCTAGCTAATATCTGTTACCGGAGAACATTTTTTTATGGGTTTATTTGCTTTTTTTGCTAGCTATCCAGCTCTTTCTATTCAAAATTATCAACAAAAGTAGATTCACTGGGCCGTGGTTTTCCCACCCAGGGAAAACTACTATATTCTGCCAAGTTCTCAAACTTTTGAGGCCTAAATGCAGGATTTAATATCCCTCTCAAAAGGAGAAGTATCTGTAAATCCATAAATCCAAAGCAGTAGTCCCACTCTTTAACTAGAACTGGGAAAACCATGGCCATGAGTTGTGTTGGAGAAGGTATGAGAGATTACCTGGGTGACATCTGAAGAAACAGATCCAAAACACTGAGGTAATTGGTCAAGACCATGGATAATGATCAAAACAGAACTAGTAGGCTTTTGGACCCCTAGTCTAGCACAGATCATAGATTAACACGTTAAAATATGGTTATTTCTTTGTAATTTTGTTTAGAGTTATTAAAGATCATGCAAAGTATTTAGTGAGCTGATGGTAACAGCTTTTTTTAGAGCAAATCTGCTGTATAAAGTAGCACTTTACAACATATATTGCAGGTGTATTAATAGGTGTTAATAATATGAAAGAAAGAGGACAACAAAGAAAGCTCTCTTTTTTCCTTTTTCCTTTTTTTCCTTTTTAACAAAGTATCTTAGGTGTTAATGTCTAGGAAAAACCCTTGACCACTGTGACCAGCAGTCAGAACTTGATTCCGTGAGCCACAGTGTGCTGTAGAGAAGAACATTTCAGGGTTGGCCACTGGGAGGAAAATCATTTTTACCAACTGTGTTTCTCAGTGAACGATCTCACATGGTGGATCTGGTTCAGTGTTTGTAAGTCCTCTGCGATGGTTCTGTCCAGGTCCTTTACCGGAAGGGTCGGTGAAGGCTGAGATCAGAGCAGGAGAGCACTGCCTCAGGCCTCTTTGGGGTAGGGTTGATTCAAGTCTGTAACAGTCCCCTCTGACTTGGAGAGCTCGGTTAATAACGTAATAGATCAAATGAGGTAATTCACCTACTCTTGGACCTTAACGAGTCGCCTGCAGAACACAGCTCGAAGGAGACCGAAGACAGAACCTCTTGGATGATCTTGTAACTCGAGAGAGACTACTTCTGGCCTCCTTTAAGAACGAGGGTGCAGAACCCGATCTTATCAGGTATGATGCTTTCCTTTACAGGGATTAAGCAGTGGGCGAAACTTACTTGCAGAGATTACAATTGTTTCCTGAAGGGCTTAATTTCTTTATCTGGTAAAATACATCCTGTCTGTTCATTTGTAGTGCTTGACTATCATTTTCTGTTCAGCATGGTTTTCATTAAGTTTCTGGGTTTGAGTAAACCAGGTACATTCGCCTGAATCCCATTTTGGAAGATGGTTATTTGGATAGAATACAGACGAAGTCAGAAAATGTCTTTTCATTCCCTGGTTGAGCTTTTGCTGTGTTAGCTGCCTTTTAAACTCTGGACGTCATGTTCTTATCTGTGTTGGATAATGATTTTTTTTTTTTTTTAATTGACTTGTAGAAATGTGTCCTAAAGGCTGTGTAGTCCATGGCTTATAGGACTATAGGAGTGGGGGCCCTTGGCTTCTTCTCTGATCTTTGCCAGAGCGTGATTCACACTCGATGGAGTTTGTCAGCTGCTCTGCACCTGACTTTGGTGGAAGACTCAGACAGAGGAGGAGGTCCAGCTTTCCAGGTTGAGGTTAATAAAGTATGAACTGTGACATCTTTAGAACTGGCCTCCACGGCTGCCTCTAGAACCCCCTTCACCACATTAAGGGACCCATCACAAATGAGATCAGGATGAAACCTGCCTCTCCCAGCCTTCCCCACGAGGGATGGGGTTTTCATTGTAGGGGCAGCAGCTTGTTCCTGGTTAGACATACTATGGCTTCCCAAGGGTAATGGTTTGTTTTTTTATTTTAATGGAGGGCGGGGCATGGAGGGCGTGGTCCTAGAGTGGTCCTAGGTGACTCTGGTCTGCAGTCAGAGGCTGGAGAACCCCTGCCAGAGGGTGACCCAAAGAGGATGAAGCAGCCTCTTGTCCGTTCCAGTCTTCTCAGGAGCTTGGGATTCTAGGTTTGTAGAGAGGAAGTGATGAAATTCCAGGAAGCTAGAGGAAATCTTAGCGTTGTTTCTTTGACCTAAGGCCTAAAGTCAGGGAAGGAGGAGTTGGGTGCTGGGCAGGGTTTGTAAATGGACGGGGAGGCCTCCAGTGAGCGGGGCTGATCCATCATGGTGCCCGAGCCTTCTCGGGTGGATGCAGGAGTAGAAGTTTGAGAATGAAAGCGGTGATTCAGGGTTGGTGAAAAAGAACCCATGAGCGAGAAGGTCTTGCAAGGTGAGGAGAGAGTATCGTCTGCGGGCATGGACCTTTACCTTGAAGTTCAGAAACGCACTCAAAGTACCATGGCGAGGGAGGAAGTTTCCTGGGTGAGGAAGGGCCCGGTAGAGAGAGGTGATGGTGGGAGGAGAAGACATGGAAATCTTCCTCCTCTGTCGTGGAGATGACTGTGTGGTGAGAGCCTTCCATGTGTTAGGTTCTGCTTCTCTTCCCTGTCATTTAATGATGTCGAGGGGCCAGTTTAGGCCTTAGGTCTTTGTGGGGTGGGGTGGGGGGATGTATGGTTGATTTTTGGTTCCTCTCTCCCTTGTTGACGAAAATAATAAACAGTAATAAGAGTAGAAAAGTTTCATTTGAGCCAAACTGAGGATTAGCCCCCAAGCCAGCTTCCCAGGTTATTCTGAGAAACTGTCTAGAGATGCAGGGTTTTTTTTTAGCACAATTTTATATCTTGCAAGAACAAAGAACACTAAAAGAGCCAGGGATACATTTCTTCAAGGTTAAAAAAAAAAGACCAGAACATACACAGGGAGTCAGCATGGCCTTGGCACCTGGGAAGGGAATCGCTTATCCTCAAAGGAGGACCATCATTGGTATCCCAGGAAGAGGGGCATTACATCTTTATTTTTAACATGGACATTCTTTACTTCAGGTCAGTGTGCCCTTTTCTTTAATAAATGGAGCAGATGTACAATGGGTGTTAGATCAGCCACAAACAGGCTGTTTTAGCATAAAATTCAAGTTAACTCATCTTTATCCGCCCGCCCCCCATGAAAATCTGTAGGCCAGAATGACTTCCCTAACTCTCAGTATATAAAAATTTCTTTTATCACTTGTCACCTCCTTCTCTTTTTTGTTTTTGGTCACTCCTCTTCTCTCCTGTGATAATCTTTCTTTGCTGTTTAAAGCACTGTTTGCTCGCGAGTCGGGTCATCTTCACCTGGGTGCCTGTTAGAAACGCAGGGTCTCAGACCCCACCTCTGCCCTCCTGAGTGGAATCTGTATTTTAACAAGATCCTCAGTTTGGTTTGAATGCCCCTTCCAGCTCAAATACTGTTTTGTATCACTTATTCTTAATTATGGCACTCAATCACCCACAAGGCTTATAAAAAAATATTTTTAAAGAAAAAAAAAGTGTCCAGACAATATACTTGCAGAGTCTGAATGAGTGAGTAGTCTGGGGGGAGCTCCGGTGGGGGTGAGAACGGTTACAAACTGCTGAAACCATTTCTTTCCCTCATGGGGTCTGATGAGCACTGATAGCTACCATCTGCTGTGGGTTTCTCTATGCCAGGCCCCATGCCAGGCTATAGGTGCCTGTGCTTAGGAGATCTTTATAACATCCCACCTTATAGAAGAGAAACTGAGGCTCAGAGGGGTCAAGTAACTTGCACTAGATCCTAAGGCTAATCAGTTTCAGAGTTTGATAGTACGTGTGTGGGTGAGTGAATGCATGAACACTAACACTTAACACTCGTTAAGGTCAAGTAGGTTGATGGAAGCAGATTGTCTCAGATTTGAGGCCAGAGTTTCTAGTCTTTGATTTCACTCACCTGCCCATACCTGAGTGTTATTTTTGCCTTTTTTCCCTACTCCATGAATCTCCGGGTCAGGACGATCCCCTGGAGAAGGAAATGGCACCCCACTCCAGTATTCTTGCGTGGAGAATTCCATGGACAGAGGAGCCTGGCAGATTACAGTCCATGGGAATCGCAGAGTCAGACACGACTGAATGACTAACACCCCTGAATCCCCACTTCCTTCCCCAGCTTCCCATACCTGAATAACTCTTCTGCTTGGATCTGTCCTTCTGAGGGTCTGAATTCAGTTGTAGAGGTGACCAGTTTAGGTTCCTGATTCAACCTTGCTCTCCTGCCTCCTGACTGTCCAGTCATTTCTGAGACCTCATCAGGGACCTGTCAGCTCTGTCCCTGGAGAAACCTCATTGTCCCCCCTGCTCTGATGTCTCCAGTGACTCACAGAGGTTTCTTCAGTCCTCCTGTAGGTCAGTTCCTAGTTCTGGGCTCCTCCAACATCTTTGATTGCTTGTCTAATCTCTGGATTCCTCCAGCATTTTTGATGGCTTCTGTTCTTCTTGATATCAACATGGGTTGCCTTGTCACTAGGGGGATAGGCAGATGGGTGGCTCATGTCTTTCCTTTAGGTCACGACTCACAGGCATCAGAAAGCCTCACCAGACCTTGAAAATGTTCTGGACCTACTCTCTCTGGTACCTTTTGTCATTCGTGCTAGACTATCACCAACCATGTACTGTTGGAGAACTGGCGGTAATCTGCTCATTGGGCGTTCAAAGCCCCATAATAACTGGCAGCAGCACTGCAAGAGTTGACCCAGCCAGGACTCCCTGAGAACTGGGTGAGCCTCTCTGTCCTCCTGAGCTCTTCCATCTTCCTCTCCTGTTTCCTCAGTGTCCTCCTCCTCTCTCACCCCTAACCTTTGCGCTCTTTCTCTTCCCCATCCTTCATTTCCTGGGGTCCTTTTCCCCTCCCTTTCCTCCTCTTTTCTCTCCCTCCTCATATGTGGCCTTATTAAGGAGAGGAGAGTATTGTCAAACTTCAGTTCAGATTAGCATTTCCCTTAAACAGACACAAGTGTAGCAATCCCATAATTGAATGTGTAGCTGTCATGTGATGGAATCTGAGTTTTTACCTTACGGATTACTGATCATTATTCTCACCCAGTAAGCCTTGATGTGAGACTCAGGTCTAAATAAGCAGTGGTTGACTAATTGAGGGTATTTGGAAACTTGTTAAAGAAGTCTCTGTGTAACAATGTCTCTTAGAAGCAGATAAGCCCTAACTTTATAAAGCGGTGACACAGCTTCTGATTGAAAACCCAACTGCCCTTTCTATTCGAGAGAGTCGCTAAGTCTCACAATTAGTTAAATCTTTGTAAAGAGAGAGAAAAAAAAATCATTGCATCCCCCACGCTCCCTGACCATCTCGAAGATTATGTGATTAACTGGCTGTAGTGGGTGGCTAATTGGCTAAGCTTTAATCTTCACACCACCAGCTATATGGAGGATTATAGGAAATAGGAAGTTGAGGTTTTAGAGGTTGAGATGGTAGTCATGGGTCAGGAGTGCTATATTTACAAGCAGATCAACTGCTCAAATCAAAGAATTGAAGATGATAATGAAATATTCACATTTCCTTAGAGTGTAAGCTTTACATTTAATTTCATATATTTTTTCTTGGAGCTGCTTTTTTTAACGAAAGTATGATCCTTCGAATTTATATTTCATAGCACTATATTGGCAGCCAAGGGAGACAAATTAACGTTGAATATTCCATTAAAAGTGTTCCCCCTCTACCATTTTAGATCATTGAATGTTTTCTTTCAATTTAAAACTTGGTTTGTAAGAAGGATGATTTCTATTTGATAGTATTGAGATTTCCTAAAAACTATTAATTTATACTCTCTATTGCCTGAAGTTATGAACACATGACCAGCCTACTCTTCCAGAAGTAGGAAAGGGCCGAGGAATAAACAAACTGCATCATTACCTGCGAGACAATGGATAAGCCATAATTATTTATCTCTTTTACTTATGTCCCAGAAATACACTAATTTCCTAGGTCATCTGACATGTAAAGGATGTGCTAAAATCAGTAAAGATATGCTTTTCTCTATATTTCGGTGAACCCAAGAATAGTTGAATCAAGGTGGTATTAAGTGCAGTCGAGAATATTAAATATCTGCAGTAACTTAGTGAAAAAAAACTTAGAGTAAGAAAGTGTGGTAAACAGAAAATTTTTGAGTGTCTACAACATGCCAAGCACTGGTAAAGGGAGTGTGGGGGCATAAAGCTCCAAACAACAAAAAATATCTAGTTTTTGCCTTTGAGCTCTCTACAGTTCAGTGAGAGAGACAGACATGAATTGAAGATTCATTCATTCAAATAAGTAAAATAAGTTAAGAAAAATATATTGTGCTTTGAGGGGGTATTAGTGGGGAAATGATTTAGGTAGGAAAGTCATGTGATTTAATATTTATTTTGCAAATGTATATTTTGTTTCTCCATCTAAATTTTAAATACCTTGAGGATGGGGACCAAAACCTAGCACAATGCTTAATAGATACTTGCTCACTTAATGAAAGTCTTTGTTTTTTCCTGTATCTTTTATAGATGCTTAGCAGATTTTGGTATATAGTAGACGCTCAGCAGATTTCTGTTGATTGAAAGGTTGACTAAGTCAGAATAGAGTTCTGTAACTAAAAAAATCTGGGACCCTTACAGGATTACCAGATGAAAAAGGTTTTTTTGCCTGCCTCATACAATCTGGTGGTTCTCTGGGACAGCTCCCTTCAAATGGTGATGCAGGTTTTCCCATCTTAGAGCTGTGCTGTTTTCACACAGGACCTCCATGTTCACTGTGAGAGGAGAAGAGAGAAGGTATAGAGTTCTCACACCCCTCCTATATGCTGTCCCCTACATGTCATATGTAGCATCCCATTGGCTGTAACCAGTCACATGGTCCCGATCTGCCTGCAAGGGAGGATGGGAAATGTAGTCTTGTCTAGACACACAAGAAAATGAAATGGGACTTGCGGCAACACATTGCTTGTCTCTACCTCACTATTATCTTGGGTGGTTTGCTGAAGAGATAAATAACTTTGGGACATGGTCTGCCTACTTAATTAGCAGAGATTAGAATCAGAAGTTAATAAAGGCACGTGAGGCGGGCTGAGAGGTGGCCGTGGTGGGGCGTGTTCACCTTTTGTACAGTCATACTTGTTCTAAAAGGGTTCTCTCAGGGGTAACACACACAGGACAGAGAAATTAAGCTCAAATGGGCATGTACAACGAAGCTAGAAGTGGAGGTTGTGTCTGCAGCAGTCAGAGGAGGAGGCCCAAGTAAAGCACCTGCAAGGTCTGGAGAAGATGGTGCTTGTTGTTCTTGCCTTCAGACAAAGGGGCGCCTGGTTTCGCTCAGGCACTGATACCCCAATTACGATGCCCTCAGCCACGAGGAACCAATGATTCTATTCAAAACCGCTTACATAAGGAAAAGTAGCTCCGTATAATAAGTTCCAACTTAGAGAATTGAGGGAGGTGGTTAATTCTACAGCCAGTGGTGATCCAGACTCTGCTGTCTTTGTTGTGTCTTTATCTTCAGACAGACTCTTCTTGTGGTTGAGAATGCTTGTAGAAAGTTCCCAGACAGATGGGAGTGGGAGGAGAGGTTCAAGAGGGAGGAGACATACGTATACCTATGACTGATTCATGTTGATATATGGCAGAAACCAACACAGTATTGTAAAGCAGTTGTCCTCCATTTAAAAATAATTTTTTAAAAAAAGCTCCCAGACTCTAAATGGCCATAGGAGAGGAAGGAGGGTGTATCTTGCTTAAGTCATGTGTTCACATAGCTGAGATGTTTTAAAAGCACTTAACAGTGTTCAGCGGAGAAGGCGATGGCACCCCACTCTGGTACTGTTGCCTGGAGAATCCCATGGACAGGGGAGCCTGGTGGGCTGCAGTCCTGGGGTCGCACAGAGTCAGATACGGCTGAAGCGGCAGCAGCAGCAACAATGTTCAGTGAGAAGCCTCCCTCCCTCTGTGTCCCACCCCCAACAGAAATATCAGTGTTAATAATCTTTGGTCTATCTTTCCAGCGTTTTCTTAAGTATATGCCAACAGATAAGAATATATTTTCTTATTTCCCCCCCATCTTTTACACAAATGGTCGTATACTACACAAATTATCCTACAATGTTCTTTTATCATCTAAATATACTGGAGATGGTCCCAAACCAACACAAAGTCTTGTCATTGATTTTTGTAGCCTTATAATATTTCATTGTATGTGCTACCATAGTTTATTGAATTAGTCTCCTATTAATATGTGTGTTGTTTCCACTCTGTTACATTGTGTATATATGTATGTACTTCATACCTGTACTTTTTTTTTCTGTTACAAAAATGCATTGGTAAATATCCTTATACGTAAGGGGTTTCATAGTGTGAAAGTCTTATCTCTAGTTAAGTTCTTAGAAGGTCAAAGAGTATTTACATTTATAATTTTTATATGTCTTAGAGCTTTTTTTTTTTTTTTTACAGACTTCATTTTTAAAAATTGTATTTATTTTTGGCTGTGCTGGTTTCACTACTGTGAGGGCTTTCACTAGTTGTAGCGAGTAGGAGCTACTGTCTAGTTGCAGTGTGTGGACTTCTTATTGCAGTGGTTTCTCCTGGTGCAGAGCATGGGCTCAATAGTTGTGGTACACAGGCCTAGTTGCCCTGCAGCATGTGAGATCTTCCCAGACCAAGGGTTGAACCTGTGTCCTCTGCTTTGGCAGGTGGATTCTTAACCACTGGAGTATCAGGGAAGTCCTAATGTGGAGCTTGCGAAGTAGGATGTTTCAATAGCTCTCTTAAATATCTTAAAATTGTCTCAAACTTGAAAGCTTAGTCCTTTGAGATTTTTCAGGTAGATGTTACTTGTAAGACTGATTATCACTTGAAGGCATCTCTGTAGTCACTTAGTCCAATTATTTTTTTTTTCTCCGTGGGTTAGGAAAGGAAAACCCCCTGTTAGCCAAATAGATAATCCTTCATTACCATTAGTATTGATTTGGATGGTTGATCAAGGGAGTCAACCCAGAGACCTTGAGATCTAAGTAAATCTTAAGACGTTGCAGCCCCGTGTTGCTCAAGTCAGTGAAGGTGCCCAGTTACTGCTGTGTGGATGTGGTACAGTGTAGTCTGTCCGTGAGCTGGCAGCAGCAACCTGGTAGTTCCTCTCCTCAGAAAGTCTTGAAAGCCAGGCAGCAAAGAACTACCAAGTGAAAACAAATTTAAAATGCTATTTATAAATAGTATTTTAAAAACAGGCTATAGAGGAATAAGTCAAATGAAACAAGTATGAAACCTCTACACTCAAAACATTATTTAGAGAAATGAAGGAAAGCCATATTCCACATATCACTGACTTTCCCTCTTTCTGTTTCTAAACATACTTTCAAGACTGCGCTGTGTTATAAAGCAAGGAGCTGCTTGTAATACGTGGTAATCTTTGGATTGCTTTTCATTTTGTAGTTGAACTTCAATTGCTCACCAGCAGATGGCGCTCAGCCACCAGACATTAGCTGGCAGAGCAGCTAATTCCTCTTAAACTTAGAATTCTTACGTTTTGTGTGTTATCCCTTCCTGTCCTCCTCCTACTTTTCAGGTACCATGACATTCACTCTTAAGGCAAAAGAATTGTTCCCTTTGGTTTTATTTGCTTGATTTTAGATTGCCTGGATGATTCAAAAATTTCTCATTTCAAATTGAGAAATGAGGCCAAAATGATTTCTGATGGATTTTTTGACCCTCCATTTGTGTTCTTCTGTAAACTGTTCCTCAGTTATGTCCAGCCTTTTGTGACTCCATGAACTGTAGCCCACCAGGCTCCTCTGTCCCTGGAATTCTCCAGACAAGAATACTGGAGCAGGTTGCTATTCCCTTCTCCAGGGAATCTTCCTGACTCAGGGATGGAACTCACATCTCCTGCATTGCAGGTAGATTTTTTTTTTTTTTTTTTTACTGTCTGAGCCACCAAGTTAACCAACTGTTTTATTAAATTGTAAATATAATATTAAAGCTTCTTACTGATACACTTGGCCAACAGTGAATAGGGGAAAACTGAGAGTGGTTTAAAATTAGCAAATTGTTTGATTGCAGTAGATCTTCAGGTTCTGCGGTGAGTCTTTGCTTGGATGATGTGTAGGCGATTTTTTCTTGTTTGAGTTCTTATTGTTCTGAACTAATACTAATTAGTTTAAACTAACTGAATAAAGATTATTCAGTTTAACCAAAAAGAAAAATGAGTATTTACTTTTCAGAAGTCATAGTGTTAGGCATGTATTCTCCCTGGAATGCCAGCTCTCTGAAGTCAGGTCTCTCTTGTTCTCTGCCAAGCCCCTAGATTGATGCTGGCACATAGAAGGGCCTCAGTATTTGTGTGTGGGAGGAATGGATGGATGGATGAATAGGTAGATGATATAGAAAGAACTGGACAGAGTACCAGACCTAAAAAAGTCAGCTGTCTGGCAAATAGGTCTACAAGTAGCTCGTGGACTTTCTTCTGATCACTTAGTGTTGAAGTAACAAGGGTGATGTTCGATTATCTTCATCATCAGCCTGCTAGTTTCAACCAGCATGGAGTCTGTGTGCTTGTGGTCAGCATGTTGTTACCATCTTCCACCTGGGTGGGGTGTTTTGGTTTCTGCTGAAAAGCTCATAGGTATGAGTCAGATTGTAGTTCTGTGTATCCCTTGAGGAGGAACTAGGGCTCTTGTTTTATTGCTGAGCTGTTGTTTAAGCTGGGCTTCCCCAGTGGTAAAGAATCTGCCTGCCAAGCAGGAGATGAGGGTTTGATCCCTCGGTCAGGAAGATCCCCTGGAGAAGAAAATGGCAACCCACGGCACTATTCTTGCCTGGGAAACCCCATGGACAGAGGAGCCTGTTGGGCTAAGACAGACCCGACTTAGTGACTAAACAGCCACAGCAGCTGTGGATCCACAGCTCATGATCGTGACGGAACAGTTTTACTTTGGGGCTGTTATTGGGAGTTACATTGCAATTGGAGAAAATCCCTAAAGGAAATGAAACATATCCACAAGTTGTGTCGATTCTCCAAGTCACCCAGTTTGGAAATCTTGATCCTCTGTAGTCATTCTACTCACCAGCACTTGTAGAGCTTTCCTTTGAATGACTGGGTGAATTATCCCATCCCTGTTGTCCCATCCCATCACTTCCCTCATCCTGACCCCCATCTCCTTCTGCCTACATTGCACTAGCCTTCTGGTCTACCTCCCTGACTGTGGCCCCTCCTCAGTGTAAGCCAGCCTGGATATTGCTACCAGATTTTTGCCTCCAAAGAATTTATACCAGAGAAACTATTTCTGATTGAATTTGAGCCTCTGTACATCTTTATATTCATGGAAAGAAACTAACTGAAAAAGCCTTGAGGAAGGAATTGCCCTTTCATACCACGGTAGCATTTTCACACCTACAGGCAAGTCTAGTTACAAAGCTCTGCAGATTGAATTCAATTCGCTGACACCCTAGAAATACCATCTCTAGTCCTGACTGCAAACCTCTCTGTGGTCTGTGAATACTCAAACACTTTTTTTTCCAGACAAAACAAACATTTTATGTAGTCACTTTGACATCTTTTGGAAAGCTGCTTCTTGGAATTCACTGCTTTTTCAATGCTTCATTTGGTTGATAAGAACATCCTCCTTGTGAACTCTGACGAGCTTCAGCAACATGTGTCAGCAGAAAAATGTGTATCATCTGCACCTCCCCCATATTAACTTAATAAGGTGCATCGTTCACTTTTGGGGAGAAAAATGAAATATTTTTATAGGATCAGAAGGGACTATGAAACCTTTTGGTAAAATCTTTTTTTAAGACAGATATCTAATGTATTTAGTAATGTGGCATTTATTTAACATGTTCCCTTTATTAGATAAGTTCCATCTTGAAAGACTATAGAATAAAAATGATGGATTTATTTTTAAAAACATTTCAATCCTAATCTGGGGAGCATGGTAGTTAGCATTTCCTTTCTTTTTTATTTATTTGACTGTGCCCACTCTTAGTTGTGTCGTGTGGGATCTAGTTCCCTGACCAGGGATCTAACCTGGGCCTCCTGTACTGAAAGGGTGGAGTCTTAGCCCCTTGACCACCAGGGAAGTCCCAGCGTTTTCCTTCTATAACTTACTTTTCAAAGGAGAAACACTCCTTCATTGTCCTTCCAAGAAGGGGCTTGAGCTGCAAGATGTCTTAGTGACAGAATTCCCTTTCAGGTTAAAATTCCCTCCATCTGCTTGAACAGCATCTGTTTCTGCTGCTAAACTCTTGAAGGTAGGTAGCAGTTGTTTCCTTTTGCTTTCTTCTTTTTTTTTTTTCTTTTAATCTCTCAAGATAAATGTTAAATACCCCTCTCTTTTTGTCTCCGTTGCTTAAAGAGCTCAGCAGGATTCCTAGTTCTGTTTCACAAACAGATTCTGAATGCTTCTTCTCCAGCATACTCAGAGGAACCGTCTTTCTGGTCCTGGGGATAGAAACATGACTGTCATGTGGCCTCTTGCCTTCCAGAGTTCATAATTTAGGAAGGGAGACAGATGAGTAAATAACTAACTACAATCCTGCTTGATAAATGCCACATCGGAGGTTTTGCGCGAGGTGCCATGGGAGCACCCTGGAGTGATTGATTCAAGGGAAGACGGGAGTGAGGATGGGAATCAGGAAAGACTAAACAGCAGAAGTGACATTTGAGTTGAGCCTTAGGGGATGAACAGAATTTTGCCAGATGGACAAAGGGGTGGGGGTGGGGACCCTCCAGACTCATACAAAAACATGAGAGTGTGGAAGTTTGTGCCTTTGTCTGGAGACCTGGTGAGCAGTCCATAGGTGTGGAAGGGGGTTTTGGGAGGTGACATAGCTGATATATCACTGGGGCCATATTGTAAAGCTTAAACTTAACCTGTAGCTTCTAGGAAGCAGTGATAGTTTTAAAATAGGCGAGATCTTGGGACTTCCCTTGGTGGTCCAGTGGTTAAGACTCCACACTTCCAATGCAGGGGGCACTGGTTTGATCCTTGGCTGGGGAACTAAGATCCCACGTGCCAAGTGGTGCGGCCAAAAATAAAAAATAGGAGAAATCTGTTTTAGAAAGATCGTTGTGGCAGCAGAGGGTAAGATGATTTGAATGGGGGTGACTGGGAGCAAGGGGGCCAGTCAGAGGCCGTGAGCATCTTCTACGGGAGAGATGATGCTTTTCCGAGCTGAGGCAGCACCCACACGGATGGACACAGGACATGGACTTGAGCACCACCTCCTGCAGAGGCCTTGGGAGTTGATGAAACGTGGCCAAGGGTGGGAAGAAAGGAAAAATGGTCCAGATGACTCGGGAATGCAGCGATGCTGCTAAATAGAGAGGATGGAAGAAGAAACTGCTTATGGGGTGAAAGGAGTGGATTTGACTTTGGGTGTGTTGAATTTGGAGCAGAATTTGGGTGTGTTGAATTTGGAGCAGAGTTCTCAGCTGGAGAGTCCTAAAGGAAAACCGTAAATGCAGAGAATGCGAGCTGATAGGGAGTTGCTGTGGGTACAGAGAAATTTGAAAGGATGAGCAGTTGGGGGACCTGCCTTGCCTGGATTTTGATATGTGTTTGGTTTGGATATGTATGTACCATTGATATGTACCAATGATATGTACCATTCCTTCCCCACCCCCAGATTCTGATTGTGTCCTGCTAGGGCAGGGGGCCCCCAGGTAAGAATCCACCACCATGATGACTGGAGAGAACCATGACTTACTGCGTTTGTGTTGGGGTAGAAACATGGTCCAAGCACTACTAGTGTCTGTCCTTAAAGCCCGAAACCATAGGAACAGATAACACGGCCCAGAGAGAGAGAGTGCAGCCAGAAGAGAAGATCTAAATAGAATCCCTGAGGCACACCACTCTTTAAAGGGCAGATGGAAGAAGAGTTACCTGCAAGTTAGAGGACATGCTGTGGGAGAGAGGGGTGTGAAAGGAGCCAAGGGAGGAGGGCTTTCCGGGTCAAGGAAGAAGGTCAGCAGTGACCAGGGGGGCCTGGAGGACAAGCAAAGTGAAAGCTGGGACGAGGCTTTGGCAGTCAGGAGGTTACGGGTGAGAAGAATCTTAGCAGAGTGACGGAGGTGGAGTCGGATCATGGGCTGAAGAGTGAATCCTGAGGGTCAGGAAGCAAAGCTGGTGAGCGCAGACCATTCCTGAAGGAAGTCTGGCTGTGAACAGGAAAGAAGGCCTGAGGATTTATAGGATAGGGAACAGCCAGTGGAAAGCTAAGAAAGCTAAGATTGTGGAAGTGTGAGGATGGAAGACATAGAGGCTCACTCTGGCTGCCTACCTTGGAATCAATTCTACTAAACCCAGGCCCCTTTCTTCCGTATCTCACCCTCTCCCTACTTTTATCCCAGGCATGTAGAATGGCACATGTTTTCTTCTGAGAAATCGTTTATTCATGATATCCTTTCCTGGGGTGTGTTTCCATGTCTTCCTCATAAAACTCAACCTTACCTGTTTGGGGTCTCCTTACCCATCATGAAACCTTCGCTGAGATGGTAGAAAGAAAGGGCTTTGAATTTGGAGTCAGAAGATATGGGTTGAACTTTAGCTCTGCCATGAAGCATGTGACCTTGAGAAAGTGACTTGATGTCTCTTTACCTTGGTTTTTCTTGTCAGTAATACCTGCTCTGACTTATACACAGGCTTGTTCACGATTCGAATGAGATCATGTTTGTGAAATGCCATTGAAATGACGGCACACAGAGCCACTGTGTTAGGTTACACTTTCCTAGCTTCTCTTCTTACTGATTTCATTCATTCAGTTGTGGGTTTTGCTGAATAAATTAACTCATTCAACTTTTTTGTTTGTTTGTTTTTCTCCAGTGCCTATTCTGCCAGGCACTGAGGATATAGTGATGAATAAGACAGTCCCTGCTCTTGTGGAGCTTACAGTGCAGAGTGGGAGACAGAAAAATAAATGTGTAGCATACAATTGCTGGCTGTTTCAGTGCTGTAAAGAAAAATAGGGCAGGCTGAGGAGGAGAGCCCAGAAGTTACAGGGCAGGGTTCTGTTTTAGAGGGAGCAGTCGGGGCAGCTTCTCTGAGGACATGACATTCGAGCAGGGTAGAATGAGCAAGGGAACGAGCCCACATGACCATTGAGGGTGACAAGAGCCTTCGCCATGGGGGGAGGGGCGGCAGCAGGTAGCAGGTGCAAAGGCCCTGAGGTAGGAATGTGCTCAGTGTGTGCTAGAAACAACAAAGAGGCTAATGTCATGGGTTAAAGATGTTGCATTTTACACTAAAGGTGATGGGAAGATAGCGAGAGGTTGCGGCAGAAGAAACATTATCTTTTCCGTGGTGGCTCTGGCAGCTGGTGGGGTGTAGCTTGTGGAAGGCGGGAGCAGAAGCAGGAGACAGGAGTGCCAGGGGTGGAAGCGGTGGAGCAGAGGAGAAGCGGGTGGATTTTAGGTATGTTTCCAAGGATTTGCTAATGGACTCAATGCTGTGAAGGCACCCCAGAGTCAAAGTTGATTCCGAGGGTTTGGGCCTGAGCTGATGATTCTGTGGTTGTCTTGAACTGAAATTGGGAAGAGTGGGGGAGAGGAGAATGGGCTTTGTGGGGAAATTGTCTTTTTTCCTCTGTTCTTTGTGGAATTTAGCTCATAATGAGAAAAACTTCCAGTAAAACTGAAAGGATCTTAAAGATCTTCAAATTCAGTGATTTCCAAAGATATAAAGACATCTGCAGGATTATGAAGAATACCTGTCTCCGCCTCCAACACGAGTCTTCCCCACTCACCTGCCAACCCCACCATTAATGAGGGTGGTGTGCTTCTCCAGAGTGGGGCTGGAGTGGAGGCTGAAAACCACTGACCCACTTGGTTTGCTTGTCTTGTGGCTGAGAAAACCAGGCTGAAGAGGTTATTGGAATTGCCCAGGGATGCAGGGCTGGCTGTTGTCTTATTTCGTTTGAGAGTTCCTTCACGTGTGGTTAGTTTCTCTTTTCCATTTGATTGTAAACTCCTTGAACTGTTAAGAATTATATCTTAAGATTTCTCATAGACTTTCTTTCTTACCCAGAACCGTACTAATAGGCATCCATCCTAAATATTAGGTTTTAGCGCCTGATAATGAAAAGAAAATCAAGTCTCCTGCCCACAGTGGCACCTGCGATTTTACCTGCTCTTGTTAGTAAAGTCATATCCATCATTCGTTGAGTTTCCTGACAGATTTAAGGCATCAGCAAAGTACAGACACACAGGGAGAGGGCAAAAGGGGAGGGGAAGAGGGAGATAGTGATAGTTCAGCCTCAAAAAGCTGAACCAAAAATTTGGAATCAGCTGAGAAAGAAGGCATTAGGGACGAATTACCACTTTGGGAAACCACTGTACTTTACTATTGCTTTTACATTGAACTATGTGAAAGTGAGATCAAAACAGTTCTTCTAGCATTTAGGACTTCTGCAGGGCTGAATTTAGCCCTGGGAAATCTTTCCTGTATGTCTAGTGGTTGATGTGTGTTTGATATTAATATTAAATTGTGCCTGTGTTGTACTTTTATTCTCTTAGGTTTTTAAAACTTTTTTTCAAGTACCTAATTTTATTTATTCGTTTTTGGTTGTGCTGGGTCATCGTTGCTTCAAGAGCTTTCTCGAGTTGCAGAGAGTGGGGACTACTCTAGTTCCAGCGTGTGGGCTTCTTTTTCTTTTTTATTTTAATTAATTAATTAATTTTACTTTACAATATTGTATTGGTTTTGCCATACATTGACTTGAATCCTCCATGGGCGTACATGTATTCCCCATCCTGAACCCCCGTCCCACCTCCCTCCCCATCCCATCCTGGCAGAGGACATCAGACACCCTGGGCTTCTTAACTGCAGTGGCTTCTCCTGTTGTGGAGCACCAGCTCTGGAGTGCCCGGGCTTCAGTAGTTGCACCTTTAGGCTCTCTCAGAGCACAGGCTCAGTGGCTCTGGCGCCCGGGCTTAATTGCCCCCGTGGGTCTGTGGGATCTTCTGGGATCAGGAATCAAACCCGTGTCTCCTGCATTAGCAGGCAGATTCTTTACCACTGAGCCACCAAGGAAACCCCTCTAATAGGTATTTTAAAAGTATATTTTAACTACTGAAGGCTCTGATTCAAATTTTCTGTCTTTTGAGAGTACTAAGACAATTTTCTTAGATTTTTTTCCCCCGCAAGAATTTTTAAAATTATGCTCTATGTGTGGCAAGGGCTACAAGTGGAACATTCCAGCATTAACTTTTGAGGCGTCTACTGACTACTCGGGTGCAGCATGCTAATTTGAAAGGAAGAGCATGGTGATAAATGCACTTTCAAGTTTACTTTATTCACCTCTGACCCGCCATCCTGGTTTTTGGCACTCGTGTTTGCAACGGTTCATACATAATATCCCAGGGGCCATGTGGGTTATGAGAGAGAGTCAAGATTAAGACAGATAATTCAGAATTTGTGTTATAAATGCTCGGTTGTATTCATTGAATTGGTTTTGAAACCTACATGTGTTTCTCTCTGTAAGTAGCAAGATTCCCTCTAATAAGGAATTCAGTGGTAATTTTTTGTGCTATAAGCCGTCGCGGCAACATTATATCTTCTTGAGAAATAATATTTGTGCCTTTGGTGCCACCTAGCCCGTGAGACAAATTTTGTCTCAATAGAAAGGCCACTTCCATTTGGCCTTGCGTTTCTGAAATTTAAGACCCTCACTTATGATTATTGACTCAAATATATCATGGAGGATTAGTAAGAGTATTAAGTGTCGCCACAGTCTCCTTCACAAGCTGTAATTCTCCGGGGGACCAGGCTCGGGCCTTATTCATCCTCGTATCTCTTCCAGCCCTGAACACAGTTGCTGGCATAAACCAAGGATGCAATAAATTGCGGTCGAAATGAATTTTCAAAGCATGCGAGGCTGGCCCCCTCTGCCCCCGTGGGAGCGATTTGCGGCCGAGCTGGATTTTTTGAGCTATGTAACGCATTCAATCTTGTTCTTAGGTCCAGCCTGATGACTGGAGGGGCCAAGCGAGGAGCACCCAACCCTTGGCTCTTGGAGGAGCCAGAGGAGACCAGAGGCTTGGGTTTTGATGAAATCCGGCAACAGCAGCAGAAAATTATCCAAGGTACTAAATACCCCAAGGGCGTGGGCTCAGAAACCTGGTCGGGTTTTTTTACCATAGCCTCGGATGTTCCCAATACCCATTGAAAATTGGAGGGAAAACAGTTGGTCTCAGAGCTCTTGGCGCTTCTGTGCCTCAGGGTACCTGGGGATTAGACAGATGCTGTCATTGGTCCAGGTAGCTGGTGGAAGTTGGGATTCTCTCCTGGGAGAGGGACATAGTGCAGCTCGGGGTCTGGTCATCCCAGGTGACTCGAGGCATGGGCCTCTTTCTCCTCTCCATGATTAGGACTCATTCTCCAATGAAAAGGCTCCATTTTTTTTTTTTTTTTTTTTTCATATAAGTCAGTTTGGCTTTTACCTTCAGGTTCATCTTACCCAGCTGGCTCTTAAACCTGCTAATTTCTTCTGTTAATTTCAGAAGTAATGCATGATTGTTATACAACGATACAACGTTCAAACAATATAGGGATATATAAAATGAAAAATATTTTCTGTATTGTTCCTCTGATCTCAAACTGTAAACAGATTAACAATGTATATTGCCTCAGGCTTTTTTCTGTACGTACATGCATGCATACTGTATATTCAGTATAAGCACTTGTATGTTTTGCATAAGTGAGATCATAATATAGATATTCCTACAGCTTTTTTTTTTACTTAATATGTGTGATAGACATTTTTTTATGTCAGTGTTGCAGATGTTACTCCTGCTAATTCTCCTGTTTGAAACACAGCTTTATGTAGGTCTAGTTGACATCATAAATAGCACATATGTGAAGTGTATGATTCAATAAGCTTTGACATATGCATACACCTTTGAAACCATCTCTACAATCCAGATCATAAGCATAATCATTACTCCTGATAGTTTTCATCATATCTGTTGGTAATTCTTACTGTTGTCCTCCCCACATACCCAGATAGCTGCTGATCTGCTTTCTGTTGCTATAAAATCGCTTCTGTTTTCTCTAATTCTGTATAAATGGACTCACGATATGGGCTCTTTGCGAGTTCAGGGGTGGGATGGTCTGGCTTCTTTATCTCAGGGTAATTATCTCAAGATTCATCCACATTGTTTCATGGGTCAGTATTTTGTTCTCTTACATCACAGAGTAGTAATCCCTTGTATAAATTGACAACAGTCTGCATATACATTTACCTGTTGATTTATGTTTTGCTCTGCATGTGTGGGGAAAAGGGCTATATGGGAACTCTTTGTACCCTCCTCTCAATTTTGCTGTGTACTTAAAACTGCTGTAAAAAACAAAAGTCTCTTTAAAAAAAAAAAAAGGTGAAACCTTTTTTATCCACAGATGGCATTGACCATTTGTATAGAAAATCCTACAGAGTCTACCCAAGTATAGAGAATCCTACAGATTCTACTGCAAAGCTATTAATTAGTGAGTTTAGCAAGGTTGCATGATCCAGGATCAGTATAAAAAAATCATTTGTATTTTTATATACTAGCCACAGCCAGGAGTAGGAATGTATAAATGCCGTGAATAAGAGAACAAAAAAACATGAACTACTTAGGGATAAATCTGGTGTTGAGTTTAACTCTCTGCCAGATCTGTCCATTTCTGAGAGGGGTGTAGAAGTCTCCCAACTATGATAGTAGGTTCAGTCACTCAGTTGTGTCCAACTCTTTGCGACCCCATGGACTGCAGCATGCCAGGCCTCCCTGTCCATCACCAACTCCCAGAGCTGGCTCAGACTCATGTCCATTGAGTCAGTGATTCCATCTAGCCTTCTCATCCTCTGTCGTCCCTTCTCCTCCCACCTTCAATCTTTCCCAGCATCAGGGTCTTTTCCAATGAGTCAGCTCTTTGCATCAGGTGGCCAAACTATTGGAACTTCAGCATCAGTCCTTCCAATGAATATTCAGAACTGATTTCCTTTAGGATTGACTGGTTTGATTTCCTTGCTGTCCAAGGGTCTCTCAAGAGTCTTCTCTGACACCATAGTTCAAAAGCATCAATTCTTCAGCACTCAGCTTTCTTTATGGCCCAAATCTCACATCCATATTATAACTACTGGAAAAACCACAGCTTTGACTAGATGGACCTTTGTTGGCAAAGTGATGTCTCTGCTTTTTAATATGCTGTCTAGGCTGGTCGTAGCTTTTCTTCCAAGGAGCAAGCATCTTTTAATTTCATGGCTGCAGTCACCATCTGCAGTGATTTTGGAGCCCAAGAAAATAAAGTCTGTTGCTGTTTCCATTGTTTCCCCATCTATTTGTCATGAAGTGATGGGACCAGATTCCATGATCTTAGTTTCTTGAATGTTGAGTTTTCAGCCAGCTTTTTCACTGGCTTTATCTGTTTCTCTTTGTATTTCTATCAGGTTTTTTTTTTTTTTTTTTTTTTGCTTCATGTAGTGTGATGCTCTGTTTTAGGTACGTACACATTAAGGATTGCTATGTTGTCTTAGAGAATTGACCCCCTTATTATGTAATACCCTTTTTTATCCTTGATAACTTTACTTGCTTTGAAGTCTGCTCTGTCTGAAATTAATGTAGCAACTCCTGGTTTCTTTTGATGACTATTACTGTGGTTTATCTTTCTCCATTCATTTGCTTTTAATCCATATTTAAAGTGAGGTTTCTTTATATTTAAAGTGAGGTTCTTCAAGGCCACACGTAGTTGAATTTTTGATCTACCCTGTCTTTGTCTTTTAATTGGTGTAGCTTTACATCTTTATTTCGATCTGGATGCCTTTTATTTTTCTTTCTTGCCTTATTACACTTGCTACAACCTCCAGTACAGTGTAGGAATGATGAGAGCAGACATTCTTGCCTTGTTTCTGATCTTATGGAGGAAATAATTCATTTGAAAGCCAGATGTGAGTTTTTCTTGGTTTGGTTACTGGATATTTCTTTCTAAAAATATTCTTGAGATTTTTTTTCCCCCTCCTGGGATGCAGTTGTTCGGGTCTTGCTTTGTCAGGTGGACCAGAGCAGTGTTTATTTTAGAGCGTGGGTCAGCAAACCATGGCCTGTGGACCGCATCTGGCCCACCACCTGGTTTTGTATGGTCTGCAAGCTAAAAATGGTTTTTCCATTTTTAAACGATTGAAAGGAGCCCCAAAAAGAATATTTCGTGACTTGTTAAAAAAAAAAAACAAACTGTGTAATACTCAAAAGTGTAGTGTTCATAAATAAAGTTTTATGGGAGCACAACCATGCTCATTCATTTATGTATTACTGATGAATGCTTTCCTATGACGAAAACAGGGTTGGGGCAGCTGCAACAGAGATCATACGAACCACAAAGCCTAAAATATTTGCTGTCTGGCCCTTTGTAGAAAACGTTTGCAGACTCCAGTCCAGAGGTTATTTCCCTTATTTCTGTGCCAGAATGGTTTTGTGTGCTCTCTGTGAATTACGCAGTGACCTGGTGAGTGGGGATTAGGAATTTCGTCTTTTGATTGGTTATGTCTTATGTCCAGGTCCTGTGAACTGAGAGGGTTATTCCCTCTTAAGGTTTTCAGGTGGTTCTCTCCCCGGCCTCAGTCAATTTCCTCACTCACATGTCCTGACCAACACTTGCCTGAAGTCTCAGTTTGGATCCCATGCAAATCTCCCATTTTCTCCCTGCACAACTCTCTGCTTTCTGGTACTGTGCCCTACATACTTGAGCTACCTTGACCTGTTTTTTTTTTTTTTGAATCTCATCAATCTGGGAAGACTACTGGGCGCCACCTGAGATCCACCTTCCCCACGCCATGGCCTGGGACTCTCAAGCCAAAGATCTGGGACTGAGAGCTCATCTCGTTTGTCTCCCAGATCTCAGGGATCACCGCCCTTCATTTCCTGACATCTGCATCTTGAAACTGTTGTTTTGTATATTTTGCCTGTGGTTTTGTGTATTGTTTTGTTTTCTCTTTGTTTGGGGCCAGAAGTCAGTCTGCTCCGTCTCAGCCCCTCTTGTCCAGAAGCAGAAGTCTAACTCTATTTTGAACTCCTTTTTCACAGTGAAATTATCTATCACATGAAGTCCTAGTCCTCCTGAATCACTTTACTTCCATGGTATTTCACCCCTTATCGTGTCTGAAGCAAAGTGAAAAAGCTGAGAACAGTGCAGCCTTGCACGTAGCCCAGCTGTTCCTGTGCAGTGATTTACTTTTCGGGATTCATGGTTCCTGAAAGGAATGTCTTGATAGCTAATACTCATGAAGTTTCTGGGCATCGTTGCTTTTTTTTTTTGCCAAGAAAAGCTGTTTTCAGTCAAGAGGAGTATCTCTGCCACTGACAAGGTGCCTCATTCAGAGATCGCTGTGGGCTGGGTGTGAGAGGATGCCACATGTAAGTGTTTGTGTTGAGTCTCCCACACTTGAGAGCATCCTCACTAAGATGCCCACCCTTTGGAAGCCGGCTGGCCTTTGGAGTTTGTGGGGTGGGGTTGGGGAGTGAAGGAATGGAGGAGAGGAGCACTTATTACAGGTCAGAATGTTTTTCTGCTCTTCCTTTTGTGTTTTGAAATGCTCTATCCTTCCTTGCTTTCCGATCAAGCTGTCTTTTCAAGGATGAACGCAAAAGCAGTTCTCTTTACATGAAACCGTCATTACTCTTTTCTCTGCTTCAAGAACCTTGGTGATATGTGTGCTGAGATTGCCATGGCCGTGCTTCCTGGCCAGGTCCTGCACTACAGAACCACGAAGGGTCATTTCTAACTTTGCCTGTGGCATCTGTTAGCCTTTCTGTACTTCCGTTGACCTTTACAAAACACTTGGAAAATCATCCTAAAATAACAGGTTTCTGGTGGAGCTTAGACTCAAGGCAATGAATGCCTTCCTTTCCTGATCTGGAGGCTAAGCCTCCTTACTGCCAGTTAGATGGCCTCAGTTTCTATGCTTCCCATGCTGTAATTTGAAGCACAAATCGGCATTCGCCAGAAGATGGGTGAGGTGATGACGGTAACTGGATCGTTCCTGGTGGTCCAGAGGTTAGGACTTGGTGCTTTCGCTGCCAGGGTCCAAGTTCCATCCCTGGCTAGGGAACTAAGACCCTGCAAGTTACGTGGCACAGCACCCCTCCACCATGCCCATCGCCCCCAAATCCCTGAGATAAAACAAGGGAAACTGCCTTTTTGGTCGGTAAAGACCTTTGTCTCTGAGTCAGGGGGTGGATGGCGGACCTGGAAGAAGGTGTATCACTTAGCCTTTCCCCAGGAGGTCTCTGTTGCTGGGGCTTTTAATTAGCTCCAGTTCTTCTTACCATAGTCTATAGATGCTGTTTCTAGATTCTAGCAGAAGACTGTGGATTAGTTCTGGGTTTCTGTGTTTTTAGGTCTTGTAAGTATTTCCGTTGAAATAGTGGTGGGGAAAGTGACTGGCAGGGCTGCGGTGTACCTTGGCATCATCCAAGTGGCTCATCTTTGAACCCCTGGATTCATAACATCACAGACAGCTCTCCTTCAAGATACCCTTTCTTACAGCTGCCACCTAGACCAAGATTCCTTCCCCCAAAATCTTAAAGCAAAAACATCTGTTCTTAGAACTTGCTCTAAGAGTCTTTCCAATGTAGTGATTAACTTTACCCAGCTTGACCTCATCTTCTCCTCATTCGTTCCTTACTTCCCCTTCTCCAGGGAAAGTTCCTGTGTGTCAGATGTGGGAATTTCCATCGCTCCTCTCTGGGCACTGGACAACACAACCTCAGCTACTTTTTCTGCTTTCTAAACTCAGAGGGCTAGCTAGTGTTGACCACAAGTTGCTCCATATATATGTAGCAGAGATTGTCTTTATTTCTTCTACAGACCTAGAGGGCCCTCTGTGGTCATTCCTTGGTTTAAACACATTGATCAAATACGTGATCTGTACTACCAGTTGGGCTCAGAAGTGGGGCAAAACCATAGGAAAAGAAGACACAGCCTCAGCCCTCGGGGCTCTTGTCATGTACTCAGTCAAGGGGCCCAAGATTGCCATTCTTAAGAATGTTCCTTGACTTTATTTGCTTGCTAAAATGTTGGTAACTTGTTGCTGTTGACAGTTTCAAACATACGAAAGTGAGAGAGTAGGCTAATGATTCCATCTGACCCATCAGTTGTTTCACCAGTTATCAACTCATGGCCCATCTTGTTTCATGTATATGTCTACCCACCTTCCCATCCCCGGGATTATTTCTGAAGCAAATCCTAGACATTATACCATTTCATTGGTGAATATTCCAGAATATATCTCTAAAGCATGTTTGTAAAAGATTCTCGTTGTCCAGTCACTAAGTTGTGTCGGACTCTTTGCAACCCCATAGACTGCAGCATGCCTGGCTTCCCTGTCCCTTGCTATCTCCTGGAGTTTGCCCAAGTTCATATGCATTGAATCAGTGATGCTATCCAACCATCTCATCCTCTGTTGCCCCGTCTCCTCCTGCCCTCAATCTTTCCCAGCATCAGGGTCTTTTCCAATGAGTCGGCTGTTCGCATCAGGTGGCCCACATATTGCATCTTCAGCTTCAGCATCAGTTCTTCCACTGAATATTCTAGTCAATTAAAATTGACTGGTGTGATCTCCTTGCTGTCCAGGGGACTCTTGAGAGTCAGCACCACAGTTTGAAAGCATCAATTCTTTGGCATGCAGCCTCCTTTATGGTCCAGTTCTCACATCTGTATATAACTACTGGAAAAACCATAGCTTTGACTAGATGGATCTTTATCAGCAAAGTGATGTCTCTCCTCTTTAATACACTGTCTAGGTTTGTCATAGCTTTATTCCTTAATCAAATAATCCAGTCAGATTATTTGATGTTCAGATTTCTCTGATTGTCCAATGATTTTTTTTCTTTTTAGATTGTTCAGTTCAGGATATGAATATGGTCTGTACATTGCAACTAATTGATATGTCCCCTAAGTTTCTTTAATCAATATATGTGTTTGCCAACTCTTTATTCTTCACAGTTTGTTGACAAAACAAGGGCTTTTGCCCTGTAGTTTCCCACCATCTAGACTTGCTATTTGTTTCCCCATGTGCTGTTTAATGTATTCTTCTGTCCTGCATATTTTCTGTAAATTGGTAGTTAGATTTAGTGGCTTGATCAGAGTCATGTCTGTCATTTTTGGCAGCAATACATTATGATGACCTTCCCTTTATTTTTAATCTGCAGCCACCAGATCGTCCTCCCACAATTATATGACATTTAGTTAGAAGATGGGTTTTCTGCATGTCTTAAGACAGGAAGTGTTCAAACACCTAACCATTCTGAAGGGATTTTTTAAAAAATGATTTTATTAATTTTCTGTTACTGCTGTAATAAATTAGCACAAACTTGATGACTTAACCAACCTAGACAGCATGCTAAAAAGCAAAGACATTACTTTGCCAACAAAGGTATGTCTAGTCAAAGCTATGGTTTTTTCAGTGGTCATGTATGGATGTGAGAGTTGGACTGTAAGGAAAGCTGAGCACCAAAGAATTGATGGTTTTGAACTGTGGTGTTGGAGAAGACTCTTGAGAGTCCCTTTGGCTGCAAGGAGATCCAACCAGTCAATCCTAAAATAAATCAGTCCTGAATATTCATTGGAAGAACTGATGCTGAAGCTTAAACTCCAATACTTTGGCCCCATAATGTGAAGAACTGACTCATTGGAAAAGACCCTGATTCTGGGAAAGATTGAAGGTGGGAGGAGAAGGAGATGACAGAGGATGAGATGGTTGGATGGCATCACCAACTCGATGGACAAGAGTTTGAGCAAGCTCCAGGAGTTGGTGATGGACAGGGAAGCCTGTTGTGCTGCAGTCCATGAAGCCACAAAGAGTCGGACATGACTGAGTGACTAAACTGAACTGATGACTTAAAATACAGGTTTATCATCTTACAGTCTGTAGCTCAGAAGTTCAATACAGATCTTACTGGGCCAAGATCAAGCCCTGGAGCAGGGCTGGGTTCTCTTCTGGAGGCTCCAGGGGAGAATTCATTCCCTTGCCTTTTCCAGCTTCCTGAGGCTACCCACATCCCTTGGCTCACGGATGCCTTCTTCATCTTCAGTGCCAGCACGTTGCATCTCTCTGACTCTTCCTCATAGCTCTCTCTGTCCACAGCTGGAAAAAATTCTGTTTTTAAGGACTCATGTGGTTACATTGGCTCCACTTGGATAATCCAGAATAATCTCCTATCTCAAATCCCTTAACTTTAATCACACCTGCAAAGTTTCTTTTGCCCTGTAAGGTCATACATTCACAGGTTCCTGGAATTAGGAGGTGGACATCTTCAGGGTGTAATTATTCTGTGTAGTGCAATGGTCGTTCCATTTTTTAAAGTTAATACCATAGTAACATTGAATTGTGATCAAGAGAGTATGGTGTGTTACAGATGATCTGTTGTGATATAAAAATAAAGCCTTGGGCTGTACATTGGGTAGGGCAGATTATAGTAAGGAACTGTCGTTATGATATCATAATAGTTTGCGTGGTTCCAGATTAACTGTCTGCATGGGTCTTGATAATTGTTGATATTTTTGCAAATAGCAGCATTTTATTTTCCTTGTCTCTAAGATGACTGTACCACCTCCGTTTAAGAAATGCTGCTTTAAGACTTGTAGAAGCTCAGGTCATCATGGTCATTACTACATGCACAGCATCTCTGTTATCTGGGCCCTCTGTGTTTCTGAATTATGGGATGAAACTGTACTGTAGCACTTAAACTTTGAGAGGAAGTACTAGGTTCTTACAGAAATGATTTGAATCGCTTCTCGGCCTTTTGGCTAAGATCAAGTGTAGAAATGATGTGAGCGGAGCAGAATTTTTAGCCCTCTTTCTGTTTCTCATTAGCAAGATAACCTTTAGGTGGTTGAGGCAGGTAATGAGTCGAGGTTAAGTGAAAAGAGTGTAATGTAGGTATTTTTCATTCATAATCTGTGTCTATGCTAGGTAAAGCAGCTCCAGGGCTTTGATGATTTTTTTTTCCTAATTGAAGATCATAGAGGAATCTCCTTTTCTCTTCTTATATATTGTTTTACCTTTTAATTCACACTGACACTTGACCCTCGGTTGTATATATAGATTATTTGGGAGATGCATTTGGAGTTTTCCAGTAACATTGGTCATCCTATAGCAGCACTAAGTTGATGATAGATTTTTCTTGGAGTCCATCCAAGAGGTTGTTACTGAAGACCAAAAGGACCTCATTATAAAGTGATTTTGCTATAAAATGGTCCCATGGAATGATCCCTAGAGACAGCAGGTCATTTGTATTGTTAAAAAAAAGCACATCGTGTCAAAAAATGTTACCAAAGGGGTCCTTACCACACACCATTAGTTTAAATAAATTCCAGATGAATTAACAAGTTAAGTGTAATGGCTTAATTCTGTAAAAAAAAAAAAAATTAGTAGGAAAAACTATGCAAGGAAATGTTAATGTGATTTTGGGCAGAAAGACCTTTGTGATTTCTGCTTTTATAGATGGGCCATCATGTGAAACAGACATTTTAAAAACCCAACAACAAGTGAGGCCACAAATGGCAGAGTGATTGGTGGAAAGAGTCATCTGACTCGGCCTTGGAGTGTTCTTTCCAGTGTACCTGCAAGCAAAGGAAAAAAGTACAAAGAGATGGAGACTGCCTAGAGTTAAAAAAAAATTATTTTTTGAAGAAAAGATCTTGAGTAACTTGAGTGCTTTTCTCTTTGAAAATCTTAAAATCTAGAAAAATAACTCATTTAAACAAGATTTTTTGGCCACCCAATGTAGCATGCAGGATCTTAGTTCTCCAAGCAGGGATCAAACCCATGGCCCTTGAAATGGAAGCAGAGAGTCTTAACCACTGGACCGCCAGAGAGATCCCAAAACGTAACATGTTTTTTAAAAGCAAAAATACTCTTTTGCTATTGTATATATTGTTTTGTATTCTACTTAAAAATTTTTTTTCTTAATATTGTTATCATGAACTTCTTTTGAAATCAAAATATACTTGTAAAATATCACTTTTCATGGCCATTTAGTGTTTTACTCTTGACTGTACTAAATCTCTGTATTTGGGCATTAGGTAGTGTGTAATTTTTCACTGTTGTGGATGTATCCATCTGGGCCCAGTCAGGAGAGAGAAATTTGAACATGGGAAATTTAGTGTACAGAATTATTAACTATAACAGGGGGGCTAGAGTAAAGAGGGGTTAGCCAGCAAGAAGTGAAAAGAGAGAACTAGCAGGTAGACGGTGTCGTCAGTCCTGTCCGGGGACAGGGCACCCCCCACCACCCCAGGGCCGAGGTGCAGATCAGGTTGAAGAGGGTGCAGCTGAGGTTCACTGGGTTGCAGAGAAGTTGCTTGCCTTGGTGCCAAGCTGGTTGGACTGTCCTTAGGGGACCAGGAAATAATGTGTACAGGGAGGTATCTAACTGGTGGCCCTCTGTTCTAAACCTGCCCCAGGAGGGGGTGTGTTGGGAGAAGTTGCTTGCCTTGGGGTGCTGCTGGTTACTGCACACTGAAGGAACTGTCAGCACCCAGAAGCCTGTCAGGAGGGCAGGCTGGAGCCAGGAAGCAAAATTCGTTTCCTCCTGCAGTGTCTCTGCAGTTTCCTCCACTGACAAAGCTGGCGAAGGAAAAATTATTTAAAGGACCCAGACCCGTTTTCGCACAGCCATCAAAATGAGGGTGAACTTGGAGCTAAGAAGCATTAAGTTGAAAAGCAGCAGGGGAAGCAGTATTTCAAGGAATGGCCTTGTGTATATTGGGTTGGCAAAGAAGTTCACCTGGGTTCTTCTGTGCCACCTTGTAGAAAAACCAGAATTAACTTTTCGGCCAACCCAATTCATCATTGCATACCATCCAGATGTTTTCTTGCATACATTCCTAGACACAGAATTGGTAGATATAGAAATTAGCACAGTTCACTCTCTAGAAAGATGTATTAACTATCCCCCCATGACTTAGTACTTAGGAGCTTCTTCATACTTTGCTTAACCCAGGGTGTTAGCAGTCTTCTTAATGCTTACAAGTCTGGAAAGTCAGAAAAAAGCTTCATTATTCTTTGATATCTTTAAAAAATTAGTAGTGATATTGGAACTTTTATGTCTTTTTCTTTTTTATTCTTCTGTGTATTTCCTGTCTATATCCTTTGCCCATTAAAAAAAAAAAAAAGGAAGCTTGTTTTATTGATTTCTACATGCTCTTTATTATCCGAAAGTGTAAACATTTGTGTAGTCAAATCTTACTCATTTACAATATTTAAAATTTAATTCATCTGGAAATCATTTTCGTTTAAGATCTGAGGTGTAGGTATATAACTTTTTTCTTTATTTTGTTCCAGTACTATTAACTCTTTTTTTCTTACTGATTTCAAATATTACTTTGATCATGTATTGAATTCTGTTCCATGCCTGGGTCTGTTTCTGGACCTAAACTGTTTTCCTTAGGTTTTTAGTGAGTTAACTGCCTTACTTTTTCTTTCAGAACAGGATGCAGGCCTCGATGCCCTTTCCTCGATCATAAGTCGCCAGAAACAAATGGGGCAGGAAATTGGGAACGAGCTGGATGAGCAAAACGGTAAGAATGTGTCTGACATTGATCAGATTTGCCACTGGGTACTCGTGCTGAAGGCTTGACTGTTTGTTAAATGACTCATACTACAGGACACCTAAAGTAGTTTAAAGTCTATGGATTATTATAGTTTAATGCAATTGAGGGTGGTCTGCGGCCGATTTAGATTGTAGTTACTAAACACTAGGTTAAGAAACTTAATAAAAAATCTCCAGTTTTTGAAGCTGCTTTGAAAAGTGCTTTGTTCTGTGATCGAGTTATCCCCTGGGCCCTCCTCATGTGGCCACGGGGTGAGGTGGCTCAATGCTTTTCAAGGATGCAGGGACAGGGCAAATGGAGGCTACAGGGACATGTCCTCTGCACACCCAGAGAGTTGGCTCCTCTTCCATCATACATATCAGGCTAGGGGACAGAAAAGTCGTACTTGAAGCCTTTTTATTTCAGGGCTCGGTGTGATGAACCTGGCTAGAGAAAGATCAGTTTTCAAACCTACAAGCAAGGTGGCTTGGGAGAGATGGAGCATTAAGTTTGGAGCCTACCTGGCAGGCTCTGGTGCTTAAAGTGTGTGGCTGAGGGTACAGGGGCTGGAATGGAAGGTGCAGCGGTAGGATTATGCGGGGAAAAGGGAGCAGAGGCAGGGGACTGATGGCACTTTTACTGAGTAGTCTTGGTCAGGGGAGTGGGGAAGGGGGAAGTCACTAGTTTGGAGCGGACGTCCTAAGTCCAGTGTGGACACATTCAGTGAGAGATGCCGGTGAGAAATCTGAGTCACAGCATCCAGTGGACAGTGGCGGATAAGGTACCGCAAGAGGACAGGACCACAGGGAAGAGAAGTGAGAAGCTTCAGTGTAGAGGCGATGGGTAAAAGCATAAGAATAGTTGAGTTTCAGTGAGGCTGGTGTTGATCAAAGGCCTCTGCTGGGCGCTAAGCCCTTTAATCTGCGTCATTTCATTTAATCAGCACACAGCATCGTGAAGGCGACATTATCTCTGATTGCTTGTCAGAGATGAAGCCCAGAGTGGCCGAGGTGCCCTGTTATATCACCTCACTTGTCAGCAACAGAAATGAAATTTCTCTCCAGCTTCCTCTCTAAGAAGACAAAGTAAGGAGGAAAAGCAAAAGGTTCTAAGGTGCTAGCTTGTGATCATAGTGTCATGGAGGTTCATGGTGGAATGGCTTTCAAGAAAGGTTACCCTGTATGGAGCCCTGGGAGTCAGTGGTTGCTCGCTCCAAATGGGGGCTGCACCTGTCAGACCATACAAGCTCCACTTTTCTTCATCTCTCTAAGCAGTGAGTTCATTTGTTGCTATATTACTATTCCATTTATCTATTATAAATGAACAAATAAGTTAATTCCATCTGTCTGCCATCTGTCATAAATAAATAGGTCAGCAAAGCAAATGGAGAAGTCCTCTAGCGTTACCATCCTCGTGTTAGTCGCTCAGTCATGTCCAACTCTTTTCGACCCCATGGACTCTAGCCCGCCAGTCTCCTCTGTCCATGAAATTCTCCAGGCAGACATACTGGAGTGGTTAGCCATTCCCTTCTTCAGGGGATGTTCCCCAGGGATAGAACCTGGGACTCCTGCATTGCAGGCAGATTCTTTACTGTCTGAGTCACCACAAAAGCCCTCATCCTACTAGCCTAATAGAGGTTCTTAATGGTTTAAGCACAGAGGGGAGGACAGTTCAGTCATTTGCTATTTGTGCTGACATGAACGTACTAATTCATGTATTTGCATTTAACTCAATTACGGGCCAGTTCCTTCCCTGAAAGATAGTATTTGTAAGCAAATTGGCACTATAGAAAGTCTGCCTATCATAGGTATAACTGTTCTTTATCCCAGGGAAGTTTAGCTTGTTCACTGGGTCAGAAAGAACACTGGCCACACGCTGATAAAGCATGTCCATCCTGTGATGTGCTCGGATTAGCCATGTCCAGTAACCAAGGTCCATGGTCAAGCTGGATGGTGCGTACCTTGGTGAGGTTGACTTGCTGGCTTCACAGATGAAATTGCCGTGTATTTTATTTTATTTTATTTTATTTATTTATTTTTGGCTGTGCTGGGTCTGTGTTGCTATGTGGGCTTTTTGTCTAATTGTGACAGCCAAGGGCTCCTCTATAGTAGCAGTGCATGGGCTTCTCACTGTCGTGGCTTCCTGAATCAGCAGGCAGATTCTTAACCACTGAGCCATCAGGGAAACCCACCAGGCATGTCCTTACCTTGTCTTTCCTCCTGTTCAGTAGTTGTCATGCCTTGCTGCATATTAGAATCATCTGCGAACCTTCTAAATCTTCAAAGCCCAGGCCATACCCGAGTTGGTTTTCTATTGTTGCTATAACACATCACTGCAGACTCTGTGGCTTTAAGCAATGAAAACTCCTTATGTTATGGTTCTGGAGATCATAAGTCTGCCATGGTCTCCCTAGAGGAGGTGTTGGCTGGGCTGTACTCTTTCCTGGAGGCTCTAGGGGAGAATTCGTTTCCCTGCCTTTTCCAGTGTCTGGAGGCTGTCTGCATTCCTTGGCTTGTGGCCCCCTTCTCCATCTTCAAAGCCAGCAATGTGGACTGAGTTCTTCTCACATTGCATCACTCTGACCTCTAACTCCTGCCTCTCTCTTCCTCTTTTAAGGGCCTTTGTGATGACACTGGGCCCATCCAGATAATCCAGGAGGGTTTCCTAGTTAAAGTCAATCTTAATCCCTCTGCAACCTCGATGCCCACTTGCCGTGTAACCTAACATATTCTCAGGTTTGGGGACCTAGATGTCTTTAGGGGGCCGCTGTCTGCCCAACGCAGTACTTGATGCCAGTTAAGGCAGAATCTCTAGGGCAAGGCCCAAGCAGGAGTGCTTTGTAAAGCTCCACAGATGGTTTCAGCGGGCTGCCAGGTTTGGGAACCAGTGCTGTTGTTGAATGGGGTTCCCAGGTGGCTCAGTGGTAAAGAATCTGCCTAGCAATGCAGGAGATACAGGTTCCATCTCTGGGTTGGGAAGATCTCCTAGAGAAGAAAATGGCAACCCACTCCAGTACTCTTGCCTAGAGAATCCCATGGACAGAGAAGCCTGGCGGGCTGCAGTCCATCGGGTCGCAAAGTCAGATGCAGCTGAGCGCAAGCCCTCGCTGAATATGTTGAGAGAATGTGTCTTGTACTGTACTCTTCTCTTTGTTTGCTCACATGGCAGATGTAAAGCCTACATGTGCGCAGACCGTTCACATGGTTACATGTTACACGTCTGCTGTCCTAGTCAGACAGACTGTCTTCCCATCGTAGTGCTTTACCCGCATCCCTCTCACCTCTTCCTCCGCACCTCCACAGTCCTCATCTCCGTCCCAGGCCCGGGTACATACATGTGTACATGGACAAACATGAGGTATTTTCCCACGAGTTGCCAAAACAAGCTGGGTTTTTCTCTGCGGTGGCCTCCCACTGAGCTTGCAGCTATGCTGGTGGTTTTCCAATGTGCACGCTCACTCCTCAGAAATAGGGCAGAGTCAGCCGTTCTCTTTCAGAGGGATGGAGAGGCGCCGTGAGGGTAAAAGGTGATACCCCTGCTAGGACCGTGGTCAGCCTTCGTTCCTTTCATCACAGTCAAGGCCATTCTGCAGTCGAGGTGTTGCACAGGGTTGCAGCCCCATCTGGGGTTTTACTGTGACCCACGTGTGTCACGAGGCATCTGGGACCCTGGAGAAGGTTACCACTTTTGGTTGTAAATATCTCTCCATGGTTTATGGGCCTACTGAATTGTTCTTTTGGTTTTCACTGAATGAGCGAAATAATAGGCTAAGATCATGGCCAGCCAGGCCAGGCTGGAGTCGGGTATCCGACCCTTAACTAAGAAAATACACGGTACTGAGAACGTAACCACAAAGCTGAAGGGCGGAATCGTCATCACTGCAGGAATTAAGATTCCAGTCTCCTCATAGAGTTCAAAAGGGCCTGACCCACACCAGTAATTATACCCTGTTCACTTGCCAGGGACCCAGCCTAATGAAGAAGGGGACTGGCAGTTCAGTGACAAGCCGGGTAATGGGAGACCTGGATGTCTGGTGGGTGTGGGCATTGGCAGCTGGTGAAGGTGAGGGGATGCAGGAGAGAGAGGGGCGGAGGCCTGAGGTCACCAGGGAGACCCCCACGAGGGACCAGGTCCCAGTGAACTGCTTGGACGACCCGGGGGAAGAGGGCTCGTGTTGGGCTGATTCCCCAGATGCTGTTACAAGGTGAAGCTGTGGAAAAGTCTTACAGAAAAGTCCTTTAAAGTTCATGCTCAAATTAAAATTCGTGTTCAAGAGGACAGGGCCTTTTGAAAGGAACACTAAAACAAGAAAATGAACAGGACTGACTTGACTAAAGCGGGTATTTCTGATACCTGGTTTGGCCGTTGGCCAAGCTTTGAAGTCAGTGCCCAGAAGAACCCCAGAGGCCTGGTTCCGAGAGAGGGAACAGCACCAAGAACAGGCTGTGTCACCAGCCTCTGCCGGCGTGTGCCAGGTTCATTTTGATGTTAAAATATGCCAAATTCAGCCAGCCCTTTCATTGTTTCTCTGTCAACCTATGAGCACTTCCTTGCCTTCTGGAAGAAACCACGGTCACAAGGAAGGTGACTTGTGTCTGTTGGCAGCCTCAATACTGGGGTTGAGGAGACCAGGGTGTGCTTTGAAAGAAGACCTAGACAAAATGATAAAAGATTTCATGTACATATCAATGAATTACCATCTCATTCATAAAGAGATTTGTGAGTTCCTCAGGCTCTGAAACTCAGAGGATGGAGAGGCGTTTCTGAGGTCACTCCCTTCCCGCATCCCCTGCCATCTTTTCATCTTTGGGAAGAATTCCACTCTGTCACCATTGCCTTTGGTCATCGGTGCTTCCCTCTGACACCCCCTGGAGGTGTCGTTAAGCTCTCTGGCCATGCAGAAGCAGCACATTCGTATGTTGCGTGTGCTTGTTCTACTGACTGGCTCCATAATCTGCCTGTGTCTATGAAATCATTTATTTTCTATTTCATAAAAGTTTATCAAATAAAATTTTTATTAACCTAACAAGAAAAGGCCTCATTAAACCTGGTAAGATCTTTCCCGAAGCACAGACCTATTCTTTTCCTTCCTTAGTACATCCTCCATCCATTCAGCACCAGCTCCGTGCTAGAACCTGCAACGCCCATCAGGTGTGGGGAGACTCGGCTTCTGCCCTCAGGGAGCTTCTGCTCTGGAGCGGGAGGCAGAGGTTAGACAGACAACTGTACAGACGCCCAGCTGTAGGCCGTGGCAGTGCCGTCCCAGGGCGCCATGAGAAGACAGAGCAGAGAAGATTAACACGGCTTAGGACTGAGAAAGCCTGCCCCTGAGGAGATGATACCTGTGCTGAGATTTATAGGGAAGACCGCTTCTGTCTCACTGTGACTATGTATTTTTTCCTTTTCCCGTATATTTCTTACGGTTTTTGTTTTATGTATCTTTGTTTCTTTGTTGTTAAGGTGTCTAATGGTTTACGATGTCTATCTTCTTTGTGAATTGTACCTTCTATTGTTAAAAAAAAGTAATAATAAAAAATACAGGGAGGACCATTGCCAACAGCAGGAACGGCATATGCAAAAAGCCCTTTCATGGAAAGGAGGGTAACACGGGTGAGAAACGAGGGCAAAAGCCTGCTGATCCCAGAGTCCAGGGAGGCCCAGGGAAATGTTAGAACGGTGAGCAGGGGTAGTGGGAAATCAGAGTAGTGTTTCTGTGATTAACGTTTTATTCGCAATTGTTGTTGTTTAGTTGCTAGGTGTGTCTGACTGTTTTGCAGCCCCATGGACTGTAGCCTGCCAGGCTCCTCTGTCCATAGGATTCCCCAGGCAAGATTACTGGAGTGGGTTGCCATTTGCTTCTCCAGGGGATCTTCCCGACCCAGGGATCGAACCCGAGTCTCCTGCGTTGTCAGGCGGATTCTTTACTGATGAGCCACATGGAACGGTACAGGTTGTCAAAAATGGTAGACTGAGCTGATGGGGGAGCCTCTCACTGCCTTCCCGAAACACGTGGAAATGTTCGATGAGACATCTTTAAAAACTGATTTATACTTCTCAACTGAACTTGAGCCCAAGAAAGAGTTTCTCCAGGTGTCAGAAAGGAAAGTGGTACCCGACAGCAGTGAGTGCAGGGGAAGCCCCGTGGTCCTCAGAGATAACAGCGGATATACACGCCAGGGACTAGTGCTTTAGTATCCACACAGACGTGAGAGCGGGGCGGTAGTCCCTGGCATTGTGAGGGGCTGAGAGAGGCTCTGCATGCAAAGCCAGGAGCTGAGAAATGACCGTTTTATGGGAAAACGAATTTCCCCTACCCCCACCCAGGAATGAGATACTCAGAGAGGCCACCCACCTTGGGCCACAGCCTCTCGTACATTTTTAGCGTGTAGGCTTCAGTTTACGTTTTTCTAACAAAGTCTGAAGCAAATATACCTCTCTGAATAAATCCAGATTAGAATTCTTAAACTTTCCTTCAGACACCTCCTCTTTCATGTTTTAAACCGAAGTCCTCTTTTATTTTCTACTGTACTTTATTTAGATTAACCAACATGTTTTTACTGATTTCTATTTCTACTCTCTTTTCTATTACTCGGCTGTAAGTTTTAACGCTCATGATTGTATGTTTTTAAGATTGTAAAAGTCCTTTAAACCTTTGAATGGTACCAGTCAGAACTCTGCATCTTCCTTCTGCTTTTTGCACTTTCTGTGTCCTCCAGGTGCGTTTTGGTTTGTTCATCTCCGTCTTAATGCTGTTATAGGCTGAATTATGTCTTCTCAACATTTACAGGTTGAAAGTCCTAACTCCCAGAAACTCAGAATCTGATTGTATTTGGAATTAGGGTCTTGCTTTCATTCTTTTTCTAGCTTTTTATTTAATATTGGCGTATAGCTGGTTAACAACGGTGTGATAGTTTCAGGTGGATAGCAAAGGGATTCAGCTGTGCATATACACGTATCCATCCTCCCCCAAGCTCCCCTCCCATCCAGGCTGCCAGATGACATTGAGCAGAGTTCCCAGTGCCATACAGTAGGTCCTTGTTGGTTATCCATTTTAAATATAGCTGTGTGTACATGACCATCCCAAACTCCCTAACTATCCCTTCATCCCATCCTCCCCCCACCACAACCATAAGTTTGTTGTCTAAGTCTGTGAGTCTGTCTCTGTTTTGTAAATAAGTTCATTTGTATCATGGAAATAGGGTGTTTAAAGAGGTGATTGAATTAAAATGAGGTCATTAGGTTGGGCCCTGATCCTATATAATTGGTGTCCTTATAAGTAGAGGAAATTAGGACACAGATGGAAGACCACGTGAGGACACAGGGAGAAGACAGTCTGCAGGTCAAGGAGAGAGGCCTCCTCAGAAACCTATTCTGCTGACACCTTGATCTCCTACTTCTAGCCTCTAGGATTGTGAGAAAATAAACGTCTGTTGTTGAAGCCCTCAGGCTTGGACTTTGTTAAGGCAGGTCCATTAGTCAAGGACCATGTTGATGAGTATAGGAAACTGACATAGGCTTGGTTGGTATTTTGGTACATTTTGCTATTGTTGTTCAGTTGCTAAGTTGTGTGTGACTCGTTATGACCCTATGGGCTGCAGCACACCAGGCTCCTCTGTCCTTCACTGTCTCCCTAAGTTTGCTCAAATTCATTTCCTGTAAGGCAGTGATGCTATCTGACCATCTCATCCCCTGCTGCCCCCTTCTTTTGCCTTCAGTCTTTCCAACCATCAGGATCTTTTCCAGTGAGTCAGGTCTTCACGTCAGGTGGCCAAAGTATTGGAGCTTCAGTTTCAGCATCAGTCCTTCCAATGCATATTCAGGGTTGCTGTCCTTTAGGATTGACTGGTTGGATCTCTTTACAGTCCAAGGGACTCTCAAGAGTCTTCTCCAACACCACAGTTCAAAAGCATCATTTCTTTTGTGCTCAGCCTTCTTCATGGTCCAGCTCTCACAGCCATACCTGACTACTGGAAAGACCATAGCTTTGATTATGTGAACCTTGCATAAGCAAAGTGATGTCTCTGCTTTTTAATACAATGTCTAGGTTTGTCATAGCTTTCCTTCCAAGGAGCATATGTCTTTTAATTTTGTGGCTGCAGTCACTGTCCTCAGTGATTTTGGACCCTAACAAGGTAAAATCTGTCACTGCTTTTTCCCCTTGTATTTGCTATGAAGCGATGGGACCAGATGCCATGATCTTAGTTTTGGTAGGTTTGTTTACCCCCAAACCTTTCTTGAGTGTCCTCTGTGTGGGCAGGCAGGTGTGCCAGCAGGCACCTTCCCAGGACCCTTGGCTGCAGCCCTTACCCCCACATCACTAAGGGAAGGAAAACTTTAACCTCAGGGTGACATTCTTTTATGTGTCTTTTTCTTTTCACTTCTGTCTATCCTAGAGGCTCCTGTTCAACTCATTCCTAGCCTGAACCCCAACCCTGTGGGCTCCCCAGGCAACCTCTCTTCTCTAGAGAGAGTGGTCCCGGGGGCTCCAGCTGGGAGGCAGTGCTGCAGACTCCAGGCTCCACCGAACAGGGTGGAGGACCGCCCGGCTCAGCTGTTCCCTAGACACCCCTCCCCTCAGATGCCCCGTCCCTGCCTCCCGGCCTCTTCTCTGTAGGCCTTTCTTTGGCTCCTAATAGCTATTGATGGCAAGCTTGGAGCTTCTCCAGGGTTCTATCAGGAAGAAAGAGCTCCTATCTGTAGCTCTGATCATGTATTTCAAGTTGTTGCCCACCCCCCACCCCCCGCCCCGGTTTTGGTTTATTTGTCAATACAGTCCCAACTATCTTCTTCTTTTTTTTTTTTTTTTAAAGAAAGCCTTTCAAATGACTTATTCACTGACAGCATTTCTTCGTGTTTTCAGGGCCACCATGGATTGACTCTCTCAAAAAATATTTTTACTGGCATTTCATTGTGCCCTTGGGAAGGAAGGGGACAGCCATGTGTGCTGGCTCTTCTGTCCTGAGCTCAGAGTCTCGCTCTTATATTTTGGACAAGGTCTTAGTATCTATAGAAATCGTTTTCCTCAAACAGCTAGTGTTGTGGAAGCTCTGGTTAAACATGTTTTTAAATACAGTCTGTGAAAGTTGTTTTCTGGGGCTTCTGTGATGGGAGCGATACTTTGAAGTTCTGTCAGTCAGTCTGTTTATAGACGGATTTGCTCAGAGGTAAGACATTTAGAGATATGGATGGGAGGTGATTATTTTCCATGTACTTAGGGCTTCCCTGGTGGCTCAGATGATAAAGAATCTGCCCACAAAGCAGGAGACCCAGGTTCAATCCCTGAGTCAGGAAGATCTCCTGCAGAAGGGAATGGCGGCCCACTCCAGTATTCTTACCTGGAGAATCCCATAGACAGAGGAGCCTGGCGGGCTCCACTCCATGGGGTCACAAAGAGTCGGACACAACTGAGCGACTAACACATTGACTTATGGTATTAAGTACTTGGTGAATATAAAAGTAGTTCTTTATCAAAACATTCATTGTTAATCTCTCAGAAGGGGTTTTATTATTATTGTTTAGTTGCTATGTCGTGTCTGACTCTTTTGTGACCCTATGGACTGTAGCCTGCTAGGCTCCTCTGTCCATGGGATTTGTCAGGCAAGAATACTGGAGTGGGTTGCCATTTCCTTCTCCAGAGGATCTTACCAGCCCAGGGATCAGACCTTCATCTCCTGCATTGCAAGGCGGATTCTTTACCACTGAGCCACAAGGGAAGTCCTAAGCAGGAGCTAGTTTATAATAACGGGGCTAGTGGGGGTGAGGGGAGAGAGAGAGAGAATTCCTCAAGCCTCATTGTTCAAGGTTGTTTTTTTTTTTTTTTAATCACGCTTCATTATACAGAGTCTTCATTATATTGGTGTGATTGATTAAACCTTTGGCTACATGAGGAACCCAGATTCTTGGAATTTGCTGGCTCTGTTAAAAAGATTCTCAGACCCGTGCCTGATGTTTGTCACTGGGAACTTCAACTCTGGTGACCTGGACTGGACCTACTTTGGGTCCCAAGACTTATTTTGTCCTTTAGTCTAGCGCTTTCTTTATCCTTTTTTTTTCTAGGCCAATGTCTTGGTCTTTACCCTGGCCCATGTAGCCGGCTGAGAGATCATCTAATAAGAGAGGCAAGGATTTTCCAAAGGAAAAGCTGTGGAAACAGTTGTCGGGGGAAAGGTCATTTATCTTCAGGCCCCGGGACAGCTGGCCCAGGCGATTCATCGGGCTTCCGTCCCCCTGGGCTGCACCGGAGTGCCTAGTTGACTTCCAGCGGGGAGGCAGTCAGGCCAGTACCAGCAGCTGGAGTGGAGAGTGAAGGACAGAGGAGCCGGCCAAAACCAGAGACCGGAGAGACTCTCAAGGGGAGGGTCAGAGCAGTCACAGATACAGGGGCAGGTCAAGCTGGGGGCGCTGCCTTCTGCCGCCTTGACCCCGCGATGGTGCTCTTCCTCATCCTTGGTGCCTTTGCAGGAAGGGGAGACCCGGAGCTCCCCTTGGAGGTCATGTCGGGGTCTCCAAGGCCACCTCCGGGTTTGGTGCTTTGTTGAAAGGGCTCGCAGGACTCAGCAGATACTTGCCTCCTTGCTGAAAATCTGTGTCTACCCTCAAATCAGTACTTGTACTGCTTTTGCAGTTATTCACGGACATGTGTAAAGGGGATAATTCTGGGTTATCTGATGAGCACATTCCCAGCCAAGGTCAAATCAGGTGATGGTCTGCCGTTTTATTTCTGCTTGCATACAGAGGTGGCCAAAGGAGGAGACTCTGGCTGTGGGGCCAGTTGGATGGGGTTTTCGTCCCAACTCTGGCTCCTAATTGGGGTGGGCCAGCCTCAGGCAAGTCACTTAATAGCTTTGAACCTCATTTTCTCTTTTTTACTGAAGTATAATTGATTGATAATATGGTGTTAGTTTTAGGTGTACAGCAAAATGATTCAGATATATGTACGTGTGTATGTATGTAAACATAAACACATATATTCTTTTTCAGATTCTTTTCCCTTATAGGTTGTTACAAAGTATCGAGTTTAGTTCTTAGTGCTATACAGTAGGTCCTTGTTGGTTATCTGTTTCATTTTTTTTACTGAAGAATAAAATAGAATTCACCAGGATTCTACTGTTTGTTGTTAGGTTTGAAGGTACGATCTATATCTCCATAAAATGTAGACATACAGTGGTTCCATATTTGCGAATTCCATGTTGATGGGGACTGTGTAGAACAGAACTACTGTGAATAACAAGAATCGATTCTAGTTGTACTCATGGTTATCGTGATCGATTACAGTGAAAGAGCACAAAGCGAAGTCAGAGCAAGAAAAAGCAGAAGGGGAAACCAGACACATGCTTCCCACGCCCTCTTCCAACAGGTGGAGTCTCACGGGATGGGCCCTCACCCCACAGCAGTTGAGTTATAACAACACCTGTAAAGTGTTGCCAACCAGGGAAGCTCATGAGAGACTCAGGGCCCAGGGGTTATTATTATTATATATATATTTTTAGGGAATTGCTATGTTCCCAGATTCCAGAAGGAAAGCTGGCATTGAGCGTAAACCAGACTATTTATATGGTTTTGAACTAGTGACCACGCTTACCAGTAATCAGTGGGAACCCTCCCCAAATCCAGGTTCCCAAACACCAGGCAGTTTTGTGAGCAGGCCTTCTTCCTAAGAGAAGCAGTCAGGCCTGACATGTTCACTGTTTTCCACACAGAGGCCTCCACCCAGTGTGGTTTGTTTATCATATCTCTGTGCTTCTCTGTGACTGGAGGATCCGGGGAGAGTCCTGAGATGGGGTAGGCGTGGGCTCTGCAGAAGGGAAGGGGTCCAGGAAGCTGCCAGGGACCCGTGCCCACCCCTCAGCTGCACCTAGAATGTGCGAGGCCAGCTCCATTAAGCAAGACCTTCCGCTGAGCTCGGTCTGTTTAGGAGCCGCAGAGAATGTGCTTTTCAAAGTGGAAGTTCTTTAGCATCTGGGGTGGTGAAAAGGATTGAAGGACTTGGGTAATAAAAACCAAAGCAGCAGGAAGGAAGTGGTCTGATTAGAACCAAGTGCTTAGGCCGGGGGAGACCGCGTGGGAAAGGAACTGGGGTGTCTGGGCGGTCCTTTCAGGTGGTTCAGGATTGTTAAGGGACCTGGAGCATGAAGGTAGCTTGTCCTACCGTGCGTTTTGGGGAGGAACACCGTGTTCTCTTTGCAGGCTGACAGTCCTGTCCCTCCAGGAGAGAGGAATCTTAGAGGAAACAATCAATTCTTTTTAACTATTTTTAAAAAATAGTTTAGGAACTGGGTTGACATCAAAGGTAGAGTTCTCTCAGTTTGGTTAGTTTGAAATCCATAAACACAACTTTAAAAAATTTTTCTGTTGTGTACTAAAAAATTAACCAGGTAGACTTCCCTGGTGGGCCAATGGCTAAGTCTCTGAGCTCCCAATGCAGGAGGCCTGGGTTCAAATCCTGGTCAGGAAACTAGATCCCACATGCTGCAACTAAAGATCTCACATGCCACAATGGAGATCAAAGATCCTGAGTGCCACCGTTAAGACCCATGTATAAATAAATTGTAAATATTATTATTTTTCTAAAAAAAACAGGCTTTGAAAAGTGTGCTTCAGTGTTAAGTGTTGTGTACCCACCAGTAAGTGGGCTGAAGGAGGCCCCAGTGTGTTTCTGTACCCTGGGGTTCCTTCAGGTAGGATCATTTGAGGTCCCATGTTCTGTTTCTGGCTTCACTCCTGACTCCTGTAGGATCTGTTCTATTAGCCCCAGCCAGAGCTTGGTGGGTCTTAGGGGTGGGAGTAAGGTGAATACTTATTGACTGTTTTCTTTCATCATCCAATCAAAAAGCATAAGAGTAGCCATTTTTGTTGTGTTTTGTTTTAAAAGTAATTTTAAAAACTTGCTCTTGTACTTTTCCTTGCTAGAAATGGACAGAGTCTGGGGCGTGGTAGGTCGTTGTGATTGTGAGAGATGTTTCAGGTGGCTTGTGGAGAGACTGGGCTTGAGATGGTGGTCTGGGATATAAATTGATGAGATGAACATATTTGCTTTTCACCTTCTGTCCTTGTGTGCGTGCTCAGTCATGTCCGACTCTTTGCGACCCCATGGACTGTAGCCCTCCAGGTACCTCTGTCCATGGGCTTTTTCAGGCAAGAATACTGGAGTGGATTGCCATTTCCTCCTCCAGGGGATCTTCGCAACCCAGGGATCGAACCTGTATCTCCTGCATTGGCAGGTGGATTCTTTACCACTGAGCCACCTGGAAAGCACCTTCTATCACTTATGTATTAATACATGTAGCCTGACATCAGTACAATTAGGCCTCTGTTTTCCCTGTGAAGGAAGAAAAAGAGGCCCGAAGCATCTTTGTGTGTGTGTGTGTGTGTGTGTGTGTTGTGTACAAGAGAGACAGAAGGACACAGGTGGGCTTAGATTCAGACGTGAATAGGAATACATCTGAAGCTCTGGGAGTTCACAGTCCTGCTCACCCTGCTCAAGTCCTTCTCACTTGCTTCACTGAGAATTCTGTTGTGCTCCTTTGTCTGACTGGAATAATGCAAAGACCAACCCAGGTGGAGCTGCTCAGTCTCTCTCTAAGTTGAGTTTTAAAGGCCTGTGGAGTATAGGTCATAGAGAGGAGGAAAGACACCAAGATGATTATGAAGGCTTTTTTTTTTTTTTTTCCAGCATCTTAAGTTATGTCACTTAACCTTGAAAACTGATTATCTTTTCTTATCCACAGAGGTGTTGAGTCACAGGTTGGATTCTCTTGGGAGCAGCCTCAGGAGGGAGTTTACTAAGCAGGATGTATATCAGGGAGTTCCCGGCAGGGGGGTGGGGGTGGGGGTGGTCAGCCCCTGTGGAAGGGAGGCCATGGAGGCAGGATGGGCAGAAGAAGAAGCTGAGCTCAAAGCCAGCCTCAGCCAAGCCCACAGGAAGCCTTGGCGCCAAAATGGCCTGTCAGAGTGGGCCCATGTTGAATTCACATGCCAGGGCCTCTTGACCCCCATCCTGATCGGTCATCGGATGTGGAAGAGCATGTCACTGGGCAGCCCAGCTCTGTGCCCTTGAGACGATCCCAAGGAAGCTGATGGCCAAAGGCCACCTGGTGAAGGCGCTCTCAGTAGCTGGGGCACCGAGTCCTTCCTTGAAGGAGGGCCCAGGTGGTACGTCTCTGTTGGGTCCACCCCACACTGGATCAGTTTTACATATTTGAGAACTGTTAGGTCTATAGAGTAAGAACTCAGCAGGTCAGATGGGATGTGTGTTAACTAGAACGCCAAGTCTCTGGAAATGATTGACCCATACCTGACGTTTTCAAGAGACATTTATAAATCTTTGGAATTAAACCAGTATATTGCTTCCACCCCATTTCTAACCATAGCTCTGTTCATAGTTGGGATAAAAATAAGGAACATTGTGTCTTTTCACCTTTTATAGTTAAATGTGTATCATTATGGGGGCTGTGTATTTTAGGGCTTTCTGTCTTTAAAAACTGTTACTCAGTTATAGCTTGTTCAAAAATAACTGGAATCTGTCAGCAGATATAAAGGGTTCTCTTCAGAAACTCGAAGTAAGAATAATAAAAAAATCACAGCCAGTAGAAACGATAATTAGCTTGTTTTATCCGCACCAATGTCCTACTAATTGCATGTTCAGGCTCATGCCTCTTCTACTTAATAAAAGAAAACTAGTTCCAGGCTTTTTTATTCTTTTAAAGATTTCGTACTTCATGGGTAATTTCTTAGAATTAATTTATTTGGCTGCTCTGGGTCTGGGTTGCCGCACACAGGCTTTCTCTAGTTGCAGTGAGCGGGGGCTCCTGGAGTCGTGGTAGTTGGGGTGCACGGGCTTCTCGCCGCAGTGGTTTCTCTTATTGTGGAGCACAGGCTCTGGGGCATGTGGGCTCAGTAGCTGTGGCACATGGGCTTAGTTGCTCTGTGGCATGCGGGATCTTCAAGGACTGGAAGTCAAACCTGTGACCCCTGTTTGGCAGGCAGATTCTTAACCATTGGACCACCAGGGAAGTCCTGGTAATTCTTACTGTTAACTAGTTAATTAAGGGAAAGATGAAATAGGCAGATTTTTGATTGGAGACAGAAACCACTTAACCCAACTGTCTGAATTCAGCGGGTTTTCCCTTGGGAATCAACTTGTATGCTCTCTCTACCTTTCATGGGTTTGTTTTGTTTTTGGTGGAAACTTGGGGGATCTACCTTTTATTTTTTTATTTTTTTCCCTTTATTTATTTATTTATTTTTTCAGTGGGTTTTGTCATACGGGATCTACCTTTTAAAATAGAACAAAGTAAAAACTCCTTCCCAAGAAGTGTTTCTCTGTATCTCACCTCAACTCAAGTTCCATTCTGAATTAACGTTGGTTAAAAGCATAAGGGGTGGTAATGACCATGCTGGTTGAAAGGCCTGGACGTGTCTGGGATGGCTGGGAGGGTCAGGACGGGTGACCCCTGGACTCTGCGACCTGGAGCCTTCCAATGCCCCAAGCCCCTCTGGAGAATGGGCTGAGCACTCTGACTTTCTCCTTCTCGGCGGGAGGTTGGGGGGGTCCTGCATTTCAGGGAAAGAGGAGGGAATGGAGCCTCTGTCTTTATCTTCGAGTGACAGTCATATCTGGAAGGGTGGGCACTGTGTTTCACCCTCATAGCCTGTGGCGTTGGCCTCAGTGATCAGTCCTGAGACTTGGGCACGGGACTTAACTGCCTCTGTATGCCTGGGTCATCTCATTTTTAAAGCAGGGAGATGTTTCCACCCCATAGGGTTTCTGTGAGAGTTAAATGGGATAAAACACATAACGGGCACCCCATCTTGGATAGAGCAAGCTCTCAACAGCTGTTCATTGTGGTCATCATCATGATGCCTCGTGCTTCCTAGGTGGTCAGTGAAGTTGGTTGAAATGAGGTTCCCAGGGTTCTCATGGAACCACCGGGCCACCCCACTTGTTGTCCCCATTATGCCTCAAGCCAAGGGAGATGGGCCGGGGGAGTGTACTGGACACAGGTTGGTGTCTCTTTGTTGGAAACAGTCGTGGGGGATTTAATCCCGATCCCTTTTTAGGGTGAAACTGGCTAGGAGTCTGCCATAACCCTTTGAGCTTTCATTGTTTTCCTTAGAAAGGGAAGAGCTGGCTGGCGTCCGTGCATCTCTGCAATGCTTGTTTCCCTGCTCTCTCTCTGTTGAAAGGTCAGTGTTAAGTCCTTTCCAGCAGCCATCAGGTCTTTCATCTTGGAAATGGTACTTATTTGGTTGCCCAAGGTGATTAATGTACTATAGTCCCTCCATCCTTTGGAAACAGTTGCTCCCCATGTATTTCCAGGACCATCTTGTACAGCCTCAGTCTTGCCAGGTTTTAATTTTTCTTCCATCTATCCAATTCTCCAAAAAGTTCGTTCAAACTTTTCTGTAACAGCTTACAGAAAAGCATGAACAAACTTTTTGGCCAACCTGATAGTTTTTCAAGGTTCTCTGCCTCCGTTTTCTACCAGCACCGGAGCATGAGGAAGGGGGAAGGACTGTTGCAGAGAACAGTAGTTAAGGACAAAGACTTTGGAATCAGAGAGGACCTCTTCCCACCCCACCCCACCCCCCTTCTCTCTAGCTGTGGGACCAAGAACCATTTTCTTAATCTTTCCAAGCTTTGTCTCCATATGAGATGATAACACCTACCTTATGGGCCGTGGGGATTAAACTGAATAGCATCCTGCCGCTGGGTGATGGCCCCAGGCTCAGCCCTGGAAGCCCTCAGTCAAGGGCGGCCTTGTTGCCCCAACAGCCCTCAGATAGCTCTGAGCACCGCTCAGTTTTTCATCCGTGGTGATGACAGGCATGCAGCCCGAAGAAATGTTTGAACTCGCGTTCTTGAAAGTTCAGTTTCTGCAGGTGAGCCGGCACACCTGTGATACGGCTGCTCTCAGGGTATAAATTTCTCCAGCCCACAGAATTTCCTTTTCACCACGCCCGGCTCATTCTCAATATTAGTTCACCAAACTCGGAGCCTTCTGGTTTTGATTGGCCACTCAAGGTTCACGGAGGCAAATTCTTTCCTGAGATGGGCCCATATGTTCTGGAAAGGGAGTGTTTGAGAGCCGCCCAGGCGGTCACGGAGACGCAAAGCCAGAAGACAGCATTGTGTTGCCATTTTCAGCAACTCCCGGTGGACAGCCAAGCGGGATGATTAATATTTGAGCATCTTTGTTCTTGCTGTTCCGTTAGAACACCAGCGCTGTTTAAATCACTCTGAAAATAACACGCCTGACATTTCCACGGTTTAAAAAAGAAAAACAACCTGGGGAAGTAATCCACCCGCCTATTACCGAGGAAGTGTTTTCAGTGAGAAAGGAGAGAAAATTGTCTGACTTGGGGGAGAAGGCTAATTCTGAAGAGCTTCATGGCAGAGAATACATTAAAACCTATGAAGCTCAGAGGCGTGACCCAGCGTGTATATTTAAGAGGCTGAGATTGGCCTCGGGAGGCACTTAAGCTCCATCGCTGGTCCTTGCATCCGGCCACCGAGCTTGTGTTGAACATTTATTATGCGCCCACTTCTGACACCGTTTGCTGAAGACATGCACTTGAGATTTTTCAGCCCATAGAGCCATTCGGGAATGTGTATTATATTGAAGCAGTACCAGAGGCCAGAGAACACAGTTTAATTTCATGCTTAAGAACTTTTGTTTCCTTCTGGTGTTGCTTTGTAAGTCTAAAGGGAAAGTATGACCTACTCAGGTGTTGTAAGACACGCAGCTAAGTTTGAGACCCGCATTTAGGGATCACACTGAGCTGTGGACTTGGAGGTACTAACCATTTGCCTCCTGTCGTAGCTGTGTTCTTAAAATAGTTGCATGTCATAATTGAAAGATCATAATTACGGATCTCAATTTAGATTCCCCCCAGTGTATCGTTCTATTTATAAGGATGCCTTCATTGCTTCAGAAAATGAGCTTTGACTCTTTTTGATAATTGCCTCTTGCAGCTGGTGATTTTTAGGAATCAGATTTAAGGAAGCTACACAGCCTATATGACAACTGTCTCCAAGCAACATGTTTCAGTGCCATGATAAATAAAATATCTAATTTTGGGGAGTTAACATTATTTTGATTCAGAGGAGAAAATTAATACCAAAAAAAGTGTCTCTTAATGAAATAGATTCCAGTGATGTCTTATTTTCAGTAATTCTGTAGTAAGACATATAATTGTTCTTGTGTGTTGGATGCCTGCTCTGTTCCTGGAACTGTCTTCCTGGTTTGGGTAAAGCTCTGTGTTTAATGCTAGTCCCATTTAAGGGGTGGGAAAACTGACACTAAGAGAATCGAACACTTGCCTAGGATCCCGCAGCAGTAAAATGGCAGCATCCTCTTAAAGCCCTGTACCCATAGACCAGACACGGGGGTGTGTTCCTACATTGGGAGTTCTCCAACATGACTCCTGCGAGATTCTCTTCTATCTTCCTGGAAGACCAGGGAGGTCTCGCTTCACACCCTTTAGGGCCCAGGTTGAACTCCTGGGCTCTTCTTCTTTGAACTCCAAGGGCTGCAACCTAAGTACAGCACCTCCTCCCCCCTCACCCCCAGCCCGTCTTCTGATGCCTGGGGAGCAGGGCCGGTCCCTCTGTGGGCAGTGTCCCCAGCTTGTTCTCAGACTCTCCTCTTCAGCTCACGTTGCCCCAGCATAGAGGATTCAAGAAGGTGCCCCCAAACAGTCCTTCCTTGTGCAGACTCACTTTATCAAAAGGAACCAGTGATGGCTCTTTAAGGTTTCCTTGTACATTTTATCATTCCACATGTTGTTGTTTTGTTTTTCCCTGATAGAAATCCATGAAAGGAAGGAGAACTCCGGGTTGAAATGAGGTTTTGTTCTCAGATCCATCACAAACAAGCTCAGCCTCTGTTGGCTTAAGACTACTGTTAAGCCCCTAGGGTGGGGTCTTCATTAAGCACCCCCAGGCCCCCCTGCTGCTCTCTCTGATTTTCAGGTTTCCTCCTGTAAAGACCTAAGCCCTGGATGCTCTCTGTGTAATATATTTGTGTTGCTCCTTTGCTGGAACTGGTCATGTGGTCTCGCCCACCTGCCTCCCGCCACCCCTTACCCATGTACTCACCCACTTCCCACAGTGGGAAGAACTCCCACTGCCTCCTTGTGTCTGGGTACCTGGCTGTCCTTTGGGCTTATTGTGAATCACTCTTACTGAGAAGGTCAGGCTTCTTCTTCTTCACCTTCTGCTGGCTTCTGACTTAGCCCAGCTACCAAAGGAGTGATATAGTAGGAATTTTCTAAGGGAGGTGAGCCAGAATCTAGGGTGCTGGCAGGTAGGGGGTTGTGTGCTCTTAGGAAAAGTTCCAGGTGATTCTGATACACATTCTTTCAGCATCCTCCCCCCTCACAAGATCACTTCTCCTCACACTGACTTTCTGCCTTGCCCATATACCCTCCAGGGTGGGATCTGTGGATAAGCCTGTAGTTTGGAGCGGTCCATTATTCAGATCTGTCAGGAAGGAGAATTTTTTTTTTTCAGGAACCATGTTGTTGAGTCGCTAAGTCGTGTCCAACCCTTTGCAACCCCGTGGACTGTAGCAGGCCAGGCTCCCCTGACCTCCACTATCTCCCAGAATTTGCTCAGATTCATGTCCAGTGAGTTGGTGATACCATCCGACTATCTCATCCTTTGTCGCTCCCTTCTCCTTTTGCCTTCAGTCTTTCCCAGCATCAGGGTTTTTTCCAGTGAGTCACCTCTTTGCATCAGGTGGCCAAAGTATTGGAGCCTCAGTATCAGTCCTTCCAATGAGTAGTCAGGGTTGATTTCCTGTCAGATTGACTGGTTTGATCAGGAGCCACATATGTGGTGAAAAATAGGCAGTTTTACTTAGGAACTCTAATTTTAGTTGGAAAGATGATTAGTTATTAAAAAATAATCCTAGGTGATTATTGAGATCAGAGCTGTCACAGAATGATGTGGAAAACCTACAAAGCAGTTTTCTCAGAAGGCACGGAAGGGGACAACAGAGGATGAGACGGTTGGATGGTGTTAGCGACTCAATGGTCATGAACTTGAGCAAGCTCCGGGCGTTGGTGATGGACAGGGAAGCCTAGTGTGCTGCGGTCCATGGGGTCGCAAAGAGTAGGACATGACTGAGCGACTGAACTGACTGATGCATGGACAGTATTTTTCTTTCCTAGGTTGTACATTCAGAGGGAGGGAGAAAGTTGTTGGCCAACTTAATAAGTTTTTATGATGGTAATTAATTAAATCTCCATGACAACCTTATGAGGTAAACACCATGTATACTCTGAAGCCCATTCACCTCCATCTTTCCCAAAGATACACCACTTTGCTACGCAAGAGGCAGCATGGCTACTGCCGTCACATGACGGTTGTTTACTGTGCTCTTCATAAGCCAGTGTCTCCCAGCTCCAAACACACCCTCCCGGGCTCTCCTTTGCGATGCTGGAGCTGGCACTCTGTGAGCCACATTCTGTCTTGCCAGCTGGCTTCCCTTTGAGCTCTGCCAACAGGAAGTGCTAGAAGGATGCTGCGGGGTTGGGGGACACAGAGTGGCAGGCACCTTCTACTTACTTCGTGTCTGCCTGCATCACACGAGCTCTGCCTCTTCACCCTGGTAGCAGCAGCAGCAGTGCCTTCCTGAAGCAGCAGCCGAATGCAGTTTGCAATTTTCTGGTAGTCTCAGGATCAGCCTCTTCGGGTGCCCACCAGACACTAACGCCATCTGAGCGGCACCCCCTCCATAGAACTTTGAGTTCATTTCCATAGAGCCCACCTTTAGGTTCCCAGTTTCAGTAATCTCCACTTACTCGTTTTGCTACGAATACTGCCTAGCATGCTGCAGTCCATGGGGTTGCAAAGAGTTGGACACGACTGAGCAACTGAACAGCCACCACCGATACTGCTTCCTTGATGTCTTAGGGTTGTGCTTCTACCGTTTCAAGTACCTAGTTCACAGCTTTCTAGTTAACAGTTCTCTATGTTAAATTCTGTCTCTTAAAATAACCACTGTGGTTACTGCCTCCTGATTGGACCCTGACTGATACAGCTATACAGCTTGGACTGATACACCGATAGAACATCTGACAGAAGTGAGAACTTAGCCCCAGAAATCTAAGTTTAGCTTCGCTAGGTTTCTTGTTCTCATAAGCCATTGTCTTCATCTGCGAGAGCCGTCCTCTAAGCAGCCTCTAAAGTACACTCATACTGCTTTGGAAAATTCTGACCGCCTTCGAGCAGCGAGAGCAGAACAGACTTGAAATTAGGACCTGGAGTCTGTTTTCTAGCAAGCCGTAGGCTGAGCTTCTTAAAGTTTTGATTACTTTGGACAATGCTGTCATAGTATCAGAGGGTGTCCTATGGTAGAAAACAACAGATTTCAACTCAACTCTCCTGCCCTTAATAGAAGAATCTGTAGCTACATCTCTATATAAAACAGTATAAACAGAAATAACTACAGCTAGAATAAACAGTAAAATTCAAGCTGGGCGTTGGTTTTCTTGGTAAGATTGAGTTACTGTCTACCCCACAGGATTGATGTGAGATTAAGACAGATGACATGTAAAAACATCCAGCACCATGCTGGACCTTTAGTTCTAAGTATCTGTAAACAGTAATTATCTCCCCTTCTTGGTGTTTGCTGCACTGTGGGGAATCTGATGGCTGACTCTGACAGCGGTCCCAAATTGTCAGTCTGTGCCAATTACAGTGCACCCATTCCCCTTGTCAGAGATCGGATGGATAACGGGCAGGTGTCCCATCTCAGACCATCAAACATGAAGGAGAAGGCCTCCTAGGGCCTCTGGCAAAGGTTTTCTCTCCCTTCTAGGACAGAAGCGGCTCAGTCTTTTCTTCCTCTGGAAGGTGTATCTGGACGTGACTCTCAGAACCTCTCTAATGACCATTCTGTGACTTTAGGAGGCTGAAGCCCTTGCTGAGGCTGGAAGGACAGAGATTTTTCAGGCTGAGTAACGGCCCCAAGTTCATGTCCTGGTCCTTGGAACCTATGACTCTCCTACTTTACCCAGAAAAGGGGGACTTGGAGGTGTGACTAGGGATACAGGCCCCGAGATGAGATTATTTTGGATGATCTGCATGGGTCCGACATACCAAGGGTCCTTAAAAGTGGGAGAGGGAGGTGGAGAGCCAGTGTCAGAGTGATGTGAGAAGGACTCCGCCAGCCATTGCTGGACTTGAAGGTGGAAGGGGCCATGAGCCACGGCGTGTAGGCAGCCTCTAGACACTGGCAAAGCAAGGAGATAGGCTCTTCCCTGGGGCTTTCAGAAGAAGCTGCAGCCCTACCAACACACTGATTTCAACCCAGCGAGGCCCAGCTCAGACTTCCGACCTCCAGCTCTGTAAGATAACATGGTGTTTGAAGCCAGTAAGTCTCTGGTCCCTTGTTACAGCAGAGATAGGAGACTGGTACAGAGGTGGAAGGAACCTGGTTACTAGATGACTTTGCGAACCTCTAATCAGCTGCCCCCTGGAGCTACTCCTGAATTTTTCCTCACATGAGACAAGTTTCTACTTTTAAATCCAGTTGGAGTCAGACTTTCTGCTTCAGGCAGCCCAAGGTGTCCTGACTGACACACACATGCTTCACAGAACACTGTATGTATCAGGTCAACTCTTAAGTGAGCATTTGTTGAATTGTGAAAAAGTGCTGGAGAAAACCCCTCAGAGTCCACAGCTGAAGAAGCAGGGCTGTTTTCTGATTCATACTAAGTAATAACTTAGAACTCTTTTTTTTTTTTTAAATAAAAGACACAAAAGATGTTTGGGAGGATGGATGAATTATTTTAACACTGAGAGGGCCTGGAACTTCAGCAGGTGCACTTTCAAATTGCCAGATTCATTTCCTCCTGTGACCTCTGGGCATCCAAATTCTCGTTTCCGAAATAACATTTCAACAGACTCCAAGAACACGCCAAGAAGTGATTATTTTTACAAATCCAGATGACTTCCTCATTTAGGATAGCCCCGGCAGAGGTAGAAACGAAGGGAAACATGGACTCTTTTTCCACCTCCGCAGAGAGGGAACAGCCCCATCCCTGGCTCTAACCGAATACTGCTGACAACTCTGAAAGCCGTTATCATCCGGACAGCTGTTCAGTGGCCTTCGTGAACTCAGCTGGGGGCGCGGCCCAGTTTAAGATCAGAGAGGCCAAAGATCAAACGCTATTTCCGTTGGTTTCCCAGCCTTCCCCCACCACTTCTGGGTTTCAAATTAGCATTTGCAATTGCTGCCCCAAAGACCATCATAAGACCCACAACCCTCTGTACTCGCTACATCTCCCACCCCGCAAGTACACAATGTTTAGTCTCTCTACCTCCTCCTCCCCTTCACCATCAAACTGGTTTTCTAAAGCAGATAAATCTCATGTCCACCAGAAAACAATACTTCTTGTATCATGGTGCCCAGCTCTGCCTGTCTAGCCAGGGCCTTCTCTGAAGGTCGTTTGTTTAAGACGCTTAACATCCTTGGTCGTGACAGTTCTTCCCAGGATCTGCCCGGTTGTCCATTTCTTTGCTTGCACTTCATGTGGCTCAGCATCATCCCCCAAAGGTGGGTATTTCCTCCCACCCATCTGAACCTTTCAGAACTACAGTGTTTTTTAAAGCACTGATTCCTTCTCCCAGGAAGCATGATGATCAAGAACCAGGGTTTTGAAATAGAAACATTTATACTTAACTCTTCTAGTTAAGCAGAGATTTTCTTCTTCTTCTGTATTTGGTATCTAAATTCCATTCAAGATTGAAGAGAATTTTTTCCCCTCTTACCCCACCTTTCTGCAGCATCAGTTTTCTTCCCCACAAGCACTCTTGTGTTTGAAAGAACGGAAAATAGAGCTAATCGTTTCAGGTATTTCTCAGCAAGACAAAGGCTCCACCAAGAAGCTCTCAGATACAGGAATGTCTGAGGTAAAAATGAACCAAGATACTTAGAATAAAACATCAAAGAAGACACAAGATTGCGTTATAGTTACTGCCGAGTAACTAGGATTTGAGTCACATACCAGCTGGGTCAGAATAATGATGAAATTGCCATTAGGGCACGTCTGATTGTTTGACCCCAATAGAACAATTCATGCCCCTAGTGTTCAGAGAGATTTTGGTAAGTGCTTCAATATTTTAAAGGTAAATCATCAAGGTAGCTTAATTGGATTAAGAGAAAAGCATCCATCCAGATACAGCTTGAATTAAATCACATAAGAAAAAAGAAGCAAACTATCAAACTCAAATCTTCTAAACAGCGAAACTTTAGTTTTTTTAAGAATCCAGGGACAGTGTGTGTGTCTGTGAGTATATCTATGTATTTGTATATTTAAATCATGCATTTATTTCTTAAGGAATCAAAAGTCAGTGAACTTTTGGGGGGAAAAAACACAACACCTTGGGTATTTTTCCATTCTTCCTTAAATACTCATTTTTCATTGAAAGGAAAACTTAGAGATGGATTTGTTTATAGAATTATAAAATAATTTGGACATCTGTATTGTGGGAACTAAATTATAACTCTTGGAATAGGGATTTTAGTTACTTTTACCTGACACAAAGTATATAATATTTCAAGTTCTACAAGCCACTAGAAACCATGAACTCTGGTAGGGGCCAGATCTGTGTCAACGGGCCCATTTTATTTAGAGAAATTATGAAAACCATTGCACCCAAAGGGAATTCATGCTTAGTTTGGAAGATTCCACCAAACACTGAAATGATGCCTTGTGTAAGTTCTCAAACTGGAACTGTCTGTCTCCATAGACAGCAGACTTAGGGACCAAGTGTGAGATGAAAAGATGAGATAACATTGACTTTTGTGACCCTGTTTATTCTTCCCCCAACAAGAAGATGAATTTAAGCAGAATCAGCTCTAAGCTAAACTTTAAGAAGTTAATGGGATTACAATGAGAATTAGACCTGGGAAAAGTGAATAAATCAGAAGATACATGTTGGGAGAGATAGTATAAACAAAGGAGCGATTTCTAAACTCTCATTCCAGGAGTCTTGAGGGATGAAGGTCACCATTGCTTTAAGATGGAGGGAGGAAGTGAAAGAGGCGGGCTGTCTGATTCATCCTTTTCTCCCCCGTTCTGAGTCCAGGGCCTGGTACGCAGCCTATGCTTCCAAACGTTTCTTCTGTTGTTGAAGGCAGAGAGAAGGGTCCTCTCCTAGAAGAAGGCCGCTAAGAGGCCTTGTTTCAGGATGTCAGTTGGACATCCTCCATTGGTTAAGAGCAGATACATGCACAAAGTATGAAACCACCAAGAAATAGAAGTGCTTCGTGAGAAGTGGTGCTACACAAGCTTACAAGAGATGTTGATTTGAAGCTGATGAACGGTTCTCACCTCACCAAATCATCATGCTGGTCTTGGCTGGAGTGGCAAAATGCATTCAATTAAAAAAAAAAAATCATCCATTTACCAGCTAAAGTGTGCCTGTGAATTTTGGTAAAAATCAGAGGCGAATTTTAAGGAATGTCTAATGTTAAAGCATTACTGTCTTTTGTTACTTTTGTGTGTCTGTTAGGTTTATTGAGTCATAATTTGCATATAGATAATTTTGTTGTTTTGGGCACAATGGTTACTCTGAGTTTTGATAAACAGGTACAGTCATGACACGAAGCAGGTCCATCACCCCAGATCGTTCTCTCACGTCCCTTTATGGTCAGCTCCCCCTCCCGTCCCAGCCCCTGGTCATCACTAGTGTGTTTTATGTCCTTATAGTGTTGCCTTTTCCAAACTGGAATATAAAGGAGTCATGCTGCCTGTAGCTTCTGTTATCTGCCACTTCCACAGAGCAATAAAGGCATTTGAGCTTCATCCATTCCGTTGCTCATATCAGTAGTTTGTTCCTTTTCACTGCTAAAGAGTAGTTCATTGTATCCCATTGTATCATTGTACCACAATTTCTTTTTTAAAAAAATTTATTTTTTTTTGAAGTGTCATTGATTTGCAAGAGTATGTGAGTTTCAGGTGTGCGGCAGTGATTCAGCCTTTCTCAGATTATTTTCCATTATAGGTTATTATGAGATAATTGAATATAGTTCCCTGTGCTAAACAGTAGGTCCTTGTTGTTTTATATACAGTAGTGTGTATCTGTTAATCCCAAAGTCCTGATTTATCCCTCCCCTCCCCTTTCCCCTTTGGTAACCATAACTTTTGTTTTCTGTGTGTTTCTCTTTTGTAAGTAACATATAGAAAAATGTATCATTTTTTAAGATTGCACATATAAAGTGATATCATGTGGTATTTGTCTTGCTCTGATTTACTTCACTAAGTATGATAATCTCTAGGTCTGTTCATGTTGCTGCAAGTAGCATTATTTTTTATCTTTTTTATGGCTAAGTAGTATTCCATTGTATATTTGTATCTCATCTTTATCCATTCATCTTTGATGGGCATTTAGGGTGCTTCCGTGTCTTGGCTATTATAAATAATGCTGCTATAAACACAGGATATGTTTCTTCATTCGCCAGTTGGAGGACGTTGGGTTGGTTTGGCAGCTTTGAATCAAGCCACTGCAAATATTTGCGTTTAGGTTTTCCTGTGAATAACTGTTTCTGCTTCTCTTGGTTAAACACCCAGGAGTAGGATTTCTGTTTTTTACAGTAAGCATATGTTTAGTTTTCAAAGAAACTGACAAGTTGTTTTCCAAAATGACTGAATTTGCATTTCCACCCGCAGTGTATGAGAATTTCCATTGCACCAAATTCTTGCCAGCACTTGGTATTGTCACTTTATAAAAAATTTTAATCATTTTTAATCTCTCTTTAAAAGTTGGTTTTGGTTTCGTTAGTACTTTTTATAATGTAGAGTGCTTACCCTTGCCCTTCAAAGGCAAAATCTATCTTTCTCTAAAGAGTGAAAATTTTGTATTAAGGTCATTTAAAACAAATAGTCATTTCTCATGACTGTCTTTATGATGTTTGTGGTCTACAAAGTCACTGTGAACGCTGAATAGTAGTTACAGAACCGTTGCTCCTGCGGGAAATACCAAGTAAGGTGCCCAGGAGACTCTGGTCTTGACACTTGTGTCAGCTGATCAATGTGTAATCTTAAGTGTGTTTCTGTTTAAAGACACATCATTTAATATGTTTTGTAGATTCATTAACATTGAACTCATGGTCAATAGCTCGAACAAAGCTGATCTAATACATGCATTTTCTCCATAAAGCACATCACAGCCCACGCTTGGGGGCCATTCCAAACAAGCAAAATCACCAACAGAAAGTGCAAAAATGTGGAGAATGTGGCCATAGGTAGACCAGGATGCGCTTGTTTGAGGTATGACAGCTGAAACAAGAAGGCAGACTGTCATCTTGTTTCACCTCGCCTGGGAGCATGCACATCCCCTGATTCAAATGTTTCATTCTGTACTTGTCCAGGAATGACTGGTGATGTGCTCCAAACATTGTTTTTAGCAGGGTTACAAGTAAATTTTAGCAAGTGGGCAGATTTACTTATGTTTTTCTATCAGGCTTCGCTGATAGTTCAGTTGGCAAAGAATCCGCCTGCAAGGCAGGAGACCCTGGTTCGATTCCTGGGTCAGGAAGATCCCCTGGAGAAGGGAAAGGCTACCCACTCCAGTATTCTTGGGCTTCCCTTGTGGCTCAGCTGGTAAAGAACCCACCTGCAATGAGGGAGACCTGGGTTTGATCCTTGGGTTGGGAAGATCCCCTGGAGAAGGGAAAGGTTACCCACTCCAGTTTTTGGCCTGGAGAATTCCATGGACTGTGTAGTCCATGAGGTTGCAAAGAGTCGGACACGACTGAACAACTGTCACTTTCTACTCTAAAAAGTGCTGAAACTTAGTTTAGTTTAAATAACGATTTGTAGTAATTTGGTTCTGTGCCAAACACAATTAAATACTGTTTTAATAGTTAATTCACCAAACCAGGACCAGGCAGCATGAAGACTGTTTTAAAAACACCTCAAGACCTTCCTAAGATTTCTACTCCCATCGCAAAGACATACTCCTGATTTATGTTAGGTTCTGTACACCGTTCAGACATACTAAGCACCCACTTCATTCCTGAAAAGTAACATAAACTGTTCAACTCTGAGTTTTATCATAGGAATAGCTATAGGGTATGTGTTTAAATTCACAGAGACAGGTTAATGCGCTTACCAAACCCCCATTGCCTAAAAGTAATTATAAGTTTTCTAGATTGACTGCCAATATGATATAGGTCCCAAAGAAATCACCCCCCTCTTTACTGAGACAGAACAATAAATTGGTTTTCCTGAATACAGTGGGTAAAGAATCCAAGTTCCTGACCTTGAATATTTCACTGGTTGTGTTCTGTGCAGTAGGGAACAATCAGGATGACATTTGCTGAAATGTTTGAGATTTATAACATAATAGCTTGAGCATATGTGCCAAAAAATAAAAATCTTAAAGCCCATCCAATCAAGATTAATTACCTATTAAAATGCTAACAAATAGTACGGTACAGGTGGTGTAATAAGCTGTCTCTCTTCATATATTGTTACAAAACAAACTATTTGGCGGTGACATGAGACATCATGTATCTTCTATCTCACTCTCAGTGGGAAAACGGGGGGAAAAAGTGGCTACTCGGTCATTCTCGGTGTGGATTTTGGCATTTCGTTAGGAAGTGCTATCACAAACCTTCTCACTGAAAAGCATATGTAGCACTCTGGAAACTGCTAAATTTCCTGGCTTTGTACTCCTGCCAAAAAGCTGTTGCTTCTTCCCGTCATTAGCTACTACATATTTATTCCTCTCTATCTTTGTGGAGAGTAAACCCATGCAGCACTCCCATGAAAAGGAAAACAGTAGTGCGCTTCTTCCCTCTCTCTCACTTTGCAGAAATTAACCCCATGGGCTAAATGTCTTCTTTATATTCAGCTTGAATTCAATAGTTTCAGCGGTGGACCAAGTGGTAATAGCCTCAACAGTACAGTCGTGATGCGGTTTCTTGACTGAGATGGTTTTTGAAATTGGTGGGAAAATTGCTGATGGAACTGTGTCAGTGACCTTCTGTTAGGAATAATGGTGTTGCTAAGCTGGTTCCCAATGAATAGTCAGTCAGCAAATATTCTGTAAGGACCCGTGACATGCCAGGCATGCTTCTAGGCTTCAGCAAGACTCTGGTGAACAAGATAGTCCCTACCAGCGTAATGTCCTTGTGCAGATCATCTTGGGTTAAAATGTCTGTTATTGGAAGGTGATGGAAAACAAGTGCAGGAAACAATGGTTGAAATATTAAGGTACCTAAAGTGTCATCATGGTTTGAAAAGTATTAATAGTAGGTGGGAAGATGTTACAGCTTTTACTTTTTTGATGTGGATCCATTTTTTTTTTAATGTATTTATTTTTAATTGAAGGATAATTGCTTTGCAATATTGGTTTGGTCTCTGCCATGCATCAACATGAATTAACCATAGGTGTACATATGTCCCCTCCCTCTTGAAGCTCCCTCCCATCTCCATTTTTAAAGTCTTTACTTGATTTGTTACAATATCATTTCTATTTTATGTATTGGTGTTTTGGCCACGAGGCATGTGGTATGGGATCTTGGTTCCCTGACCAGGATTCGAACTCTCTCCTCCTGCATTGGAAGGTGAAGTCTTAACCACTGGATAGCAAGGAAAGTCCCTACAGTTTTTAAAAAGTGCAAGATAATTGGAAAAGTTAATAACTCAAAGCACATCAGCAGGTCACTCAGGTATGAATTTTCTTAAAGGAGTAAATATGCCTTGCCTGCTTGCGTGCTGCTCGAAAGTGTTTCTTTAAAGAAGGAGAGATGTTTGGCCCTCCACCCCATCCATGAAGAATGCCAGTGCTGTCCTTTTTCTGAGACCCTCACTAGGAAGGGTGTAACAAGCCATACTTCTTCATTTGTTTTTGCAGAACAAACTCTTTAGCAGAGACATGTAGTATCGTGTCTCTTCTTTCTCACTCGCAGTGGGAAAAGAATAGAGGGGGGGAAAAAAAAACTTCTTGATCATTTTCTCTTTGTGGACTTTGGCATCTCATTGGAAAGTGCCAGTAGGTCTTCAGCTGTTATGTTGCTCTGGAAAGCCACAGCCGCCTTCCAAGTCACAAAGCAAGCCATGGTCCCTCCAGGTTCTCCAAGCCCAGGTCAGAAAGGTGGGAGACTGTTATTTTTCCAGGCAGGGAGTTCTTGAATAATACACTTGCGACCTGCGTAGCATCCTCGTGTGCTCTGTGGTCAGCTTCTCCGCCCTAAGAGCCACACATCAATCTGATGCTGATGGTCAGCAGAGCAGCAAAGAGCCAATGTTTTTGTGAAGCCACAGCGAAATGACTTGCTTCCAGCTGGTGATCAGTCTGTGCTGGCCGGCAACGTGTTTGCCTCTACAAATGAGCTGGACCCCTCTGCCACATAGCTCTGCCAACTTTTGAAAGAGTCTGTTTCCATTCTCTCTGGAGGGGGAAAGACAAAAAGTCTGTCTCCCTTGACACAACCAGCTATTGAAAACTCCATGCAGATGTCCACAGCCGGTATCCTAAGGAAATCGTTTTGCGAGGTCAGGAAGTTGCCCTAAAAAGAATATGGATGGGTTCACACACACCAATGCAAGAAGTATCTTTGTTTGCCTTTTGTCAAGATGATGTGCGCATGGTACCTGTCACACCATCTCTGCAGAATTCTCGCTTCAGTATTTAAAGATCCTAGGGTTTACGATTTTAATTAACTTCCCCAGGCTCCAGATGAAGACAGCATTGTGCTAATGCTATGAAAATTGCCACAAAACTTTTAACTGAGGTTTTTTATTATTACTAATTAAAGTGCCCTGACTGGGTCTAGGCTGGAAATAATTCCATGGAACCTGTGCTAATCGAAACACACAATGTGTGTTAGTAGTTGTGAACTTTTGAAAACTTCAAGTTCAAAGAGTCGGACACGACTGAGCATCCACACACACATTCTTCAGGTTCACTGTATAGTGATACAGAAAAGCTGTATATCATTTGGGGAGGGAGTTAGTAACACACACGTGAGTGTGCATGCTAAGTCACTTCAGTCATGTCCAACTCTTTGGGACCCTGTGGACTAGCCTGTCAGGCTCCTCTGTCCATGGGATTCTCCTCTGTCCGTGGCATGGAGTGGGTTGCCATGCCTTCCTCCAGGGGATCTTCCTGACCCAGGGATGGAACCCACATCTCTTACGTCTTCTGCATACTGTTGTTCTTTCTTGACTGTGATCACATTAGCCCACTGCATAAACAGATCCTTTGGTCATTAGTGCAAAAGTATAAAGAAGGAATGGGAATTGTGCATGCACGCAGGGTAGGTGGGGTGTCTCATCTCTCAATAGAGAGTAGGGCCCTCCCTGGAGGAGCTAGTGAAAATAAGGTAGATGGGGGACTTACCTGGTGGTCCAGTGGTTAAGATTCTGCACCTCCAATACAGGGGCTCTGATTCAATCCCTGATTGGCGAACTAAGATTTCACATGCCATATGGCACAGCCAAAAAAAAAAAAAAAAAAAAGAGGTAGATGGGCTAAAAGGAAGGGAACTCTGAAAAGAGTAGAGATCACTTTGGCTTCATTGATTCTCAGTTGGGCCATTCTCCTTGAGGCATTGCAGGGATTTCCAGTTTAGTCAGCAGTTGTTCTAGATGCACTGAATGGTGCGTTCCAGCAGCACATTCCACATGAAACTGAACCGGAGGGTACCACATTGCTGGATTTCAGGTTCCTTTCAGGTAGAGACTGTGTGTGACCATCTTTGTGCTCTCTCCACACCCACAAGTAGGTGCCCAGTAAGATACGTGATGAATAAGCGAATCAATCTTTAGTTCTGTTTTGGCAAAGAGTAAAGAATCTAAGACCCTATAGCTGCCTTCAGTAGTTGATTTAATTATTCGAATGTGAATATTCCCAACTCATAAGAAGAATCTCATGGAACAACTCAGGTTGGGAAGCCACTAGATTGTGAAGGTAACTCTCAGCTCTCTCCTTCCAGAGGTCCCTTCTCTCTGTCTCTTTCTTAGAGAGGTTTTCCACAGTTCTGGACATGGGCTAGTTTTTGTCTCCAGCATATGTAGTCTCCAGCTTTCCCTTACCCATTCTGACCAAGGTTTGAAAACTCTCACGTGGAGTGGAACTTAATAACAGAACACATTTTATTTACCATGTGTTTTTTTTTATTTTTCACAAACACTTGGGGACACTTTAATGAGAATTTTTCTTTCATGGTACTGTATGGCAGTACGTCCCACCTCCAGACCTCCCTCTCAACCCATCAGGAGGGAATATCGGCAGTGCTTTCCTGATAAAAATTACAGAATTTATGTGGAAGAAAGTACAGTAGTGATAGGAACCATTAATTATTTACTGTACCATGAGAGGATACAGTCATTGAAGATAAAAGCGCATCTTGCAGAACGATAAAAAGCTTTTATCCTCCCTGTAGTATATTGCTAAGTTAATATATTGTGTTAAGCATTGGCCTGCGTTAAAATGAATACCGTGTTAGACTCAAAAGAAAGAACGGTCTTGCTCTACTTTGTATTGTTGAAAAACCATTCATTGTGTTGATTGTTATGCGTGTCACATTAAGGAATTGAAATGCATTACCTAGAGTTGCAGAATTGGCAAATAATCTCTTGCAAAGCATCAGGGCATAGAGCAGAGTTCAGCAAATTAAGGCCGACTGCCTGTTCTTGTACAGTACATAAGCTGAGAATGTAGTGAAAAGTGAAAATGTTAGTTGCTCAGTCGTGTCCGACTCTTTGCAACCCCATGGACTATAGCCTGCCAGACTCCTCTGTCCGTGAAATTCTCCAGACAAGAATACTGGAGTGGGTTGCCATTCCCTTCTCCAGAGGATCTTCCTGACCCAGGGATCAAACCAGTCTCCTGAATTACAGGCGGATTCTTTACCAGCCTGAGCCACCAGGGAAGCCCCTTAACAGTGTAGGTTTTTATATTATTTAATATTTTCAAATGGTCATAAAGACCCAAAAGTAGAGTGCTATTTCATGACATGTGAAAATTATGTGAAATTCAATGTCTATAAAGTCTTTTTTATTTTGAATATAGCCTTGATTGTTTGTGGTTGCTTTTGTACTGTTAACAGCAGAGTTGAGTGGTTCTGATAGAAACATATGGCCTGCAGAGCCTAAATTATTTACCATCTGCCCCATTGCAGATAATGTTGACCAACCCCTGGGCTAAGGCAGTGGATCCTCAACCTGAACATGCATGTGAATTACCCGGGAATCCTGTTAAAATTCAGAGTCCCAGTCTGGGGGTCTGGGGTGGGGCCTGAGAAACTGCATCTCTGACCAGCTTCCAGAGATGCCAATGCTACCGGTTCCTGGATCACACTTTGATGTGCCAGGGCCCAGGTATTTAAGGGTGGAAGAAGTGAATTGTAAAGGAGGCATTGTCAGCTTTTAAAAATTGAAGCAGACTTGTTTTTCGTCTATTCCAGAAGCCAGAGCCAGGACCCGAGGGCACCAGCTTTGGTTTATGCGTTAGGAAGCACTTTCTGATGACCTAAGGGAATCAGAATCACTGCAGTGGTTGCAGGTGAAAAGAAAGCTGGGACAGTAGAGAGAAAATTCCCGGGCAAGTGGCCGGACTTTCCCCAAAGTGGTAACTCAGAGCTCTTCTAGCTGAGTTTCTTTGATTGACAACGAAAAGGTTTAGAGAGAATATGAAATCGGGAAGCCAGAACTGATTTCTCCTCGATACAAGGCCAAGGTCTAACAGGCATAGCATTAATTGGCTTAATCTTTCTTAAGGGGCACAAGCGCTACCTTACCTGTGTAACAGGTGTAACCAACTATTGAGGTCTCATGTAAACTCATGAGGAGTAGTTGTTGAGCTGTGATTTTTATAACTTGTACTTAATATTTACAAGCCAGCCCTGATGTGCGCTGAAAAGGCTGAATTGTCAGACTCATACAGTTTTATTCGTTCGCTAATGAAGCAATTAAAGGGTAATCCCCGCCCTGTTACTCTCCCCGCGGGCCCCTTTCTCCCCACACCCCTTCCTTGCAATCTTGAATACCTTATGCATGAATCCAGGCTTGCAGTTGAATCTCCCAGCTGCAAGTCATTTGAGGCCCTGACGAGTGAATCCTCTTGTTAATGGCTCCTCTAAAGAAGTACTTAAAAAAAAAAAATAAGGAAAGAAACTAGCCATTTTGAGCCAGCCGATCAATGTTGGCGTCTGTAGCGCATTTAGACCGATGAGTGAGTCATGGAGTCCTTAAGCAACCTGATATGTAGCTATTGAGGAATACCTTCAAAACCGTAAAACTCATTAGGTTAATAGTACAGCTATCTGCACAAAATTCAGTGCAGGGCCGTCCTAGTGGCCTCATTGTATTCTTCAACCTCGAACGCTTTTCACGGACCTTTACAGACATGATTTATGCTGCCTAATACCCTGGGGAGGTTAAGTATTTTCATATTTATTGCACAGAGGAGCATTCTGTGTTTGCTCGCCCGTCCTAAAATCGGTTTGGCTGGAAGAGGACCCAAGAATTCTGACCTCAGCTCTATATCCAAACCAGGAGTCAGCCCTTGAAAAATGTGAATCAATATCTTGCCCAGAGAGTGCGTTTCATTTCTGCTAACCTGGGGGAGGAACAGCTGGTGGGGGGAGGCAGCGTCCATACAATGCTGGCTTTTTCTTTCGCAAATCCACCCGTATATACCCTCACGTCCCAGAGCTCGACCACGGTGACACAGGCCAAACATCTTTCAGCTCTCAGATTTTTCAGACAGTTCTTCCTCATCCACTGTATTGTGTACATCGCCATCATAATTGTTATCCTGACAATTAAAACCTGTGTAGCACAGAGAGTCTAGATTCTGTCCTAAGCAGGTTGATGATCTTACCCTCAACAGATGTGTGTGTGTGTGTGTTGGGTGGTGGTGGGGGGGTGATATTTTTCAAAATCATAATCATTTTCAGTGCCGACTCCCTCTTCTTGTTATACACGTGTGTACCAGGTCTCTTTCCACTTTTACAACCAAACAGTTATCTTGGCCTTGTCTTCCGTTCTTGTTCACCTTTCATGCAGTCCTTGGGTTTATTGTGGCTGTCTCTTTTTTGGCAGGTCAGAGGCGGATATGTTATAAGAGACACATTTTGGGACCCATGCATGTCGTTCCATGCAGTTAACTGGATGGATGATAATCCCATTTGGCTCTGGTGTTCTCCCAGGACCAGTGGCTCAGTTCCCACAGTTAATTCCTAATGAGTTCCATTGCTGAGAATCTCTATTTTTCCTCCACTCTGTGTACCACTGCCTCATAAATCTTTTAAAGATACTATTTTTGTTGCATGACTTCAATACTCAGAAAACTTCATTTTCTTACTGTCTGATGGATGACATTGAAATTCCTTAGGTCAGTATTTAAGGCCCCTTTTAATCCAAGCCTAATTTTCTTCAACTGTGTGTAAGTTTCTTCTATTTCCATAAGTGTCTTTTACATACCTGTTGCTGTTCTTAGGTGCTCCTTAGGCAGTGAGTAGGAAGCATTATGTTCTTAATCAACTTGGGGAGACAGTATGTTCTCACAACGCCAGTAAATAAGGATAGAAGGGAGCATATAATTAAGAACATACTTACTCTTAAAGATAACCATCACTTGAGTCCTGGCCTCTTAAGTGCCCTGTCTTTGGTTCTGTCTTACTCTGCATGCTCTCGTTGAGCTCTTCTCTTATTCTGATGGGTTAAATCTATACCCTCATCCACTCTCGTACCTTCTGCCTTGCAAAGGCACCAAGCTCGTTTCAGTCTCTCCCTGCAATCCTAGACCCCATTTCCAACTTCACCCAGAGTCTTCACCAAAGAAGGTGCTTCTGATGCAGGATGTCTGCAGCACAATCCATTTTCCTCCCCCACAAACCTCTTCCACTCCTTCCATTCTGTCTTGGTTATTGGTGTCACCATCTAGCGTACATTCAGGGTTAGACATCTGCAGCCAGTCACTAAATTCAGTCAGTTTCTCCTTCCCACCTCTACTGTCTCTGCTTTCCTCTGAGGCCCATCTTCTCCCCTTTGAGAAGACAAGGGCAGCCCAGCAGGTTTTCCTGCCCCCCAGTCTTTGTGTGTTCCAGTCCACCTTCCCCCTGCTGCTGGATTGGCTCTTTAAAAGCAAGTGTAAGCGTGTTATTTTCCTGCTAAAAAATCTCTAGTGGTTCCTCGTCACATTTAGGATAAAATAGCCACTTTGAGAGGCTGGCACACTCCAGCCCATCCCATGCCCCAGGCTGCCTCACCTGTGGACACCCACAGTGGCCGCAGCAGTCACACCTCCGCCCTCTCACACGTTGTTCCCTCTGCCCATGGTGTGGTTCCTGCCTTTCTTAGCTAAAGGACACGGTCCTAGTACAGACGTCATCTTCTTCATAAAACTCGGCCCCACTGGCAGCTTTCTTTGGGCCCCGGCAATGACTCCATGTACTGACTAAAGAATTCACCATTTTGGATTTTCCCCCATTTTATTTATATTTTATTTTTTAAATATCCGTTCGTTCATTCAGCTAGCCAGCTGTGCCAGGTCTTAGTTGCAGCACGCAGAATCTTCAGTCCTCATTGCAGTATGCCAGATCTTTTAGCTGCAGCATGTGGGATCTAGTTCCCTGACCAGGGATGGAACCGGGGCCCTGCATTGGGAGTGCAGAGTCTCAGCCGCTTGACCACCATGGAATCCCCAAGTAGTCACTATCTTGGGTTTTCCCCTTCATTTGCAGAGATGAAGCCTCGAGTTAAATGATTTTATTGAGACTATGTAGCTAAGAATGGTTGTACCACTTCATTCCCACCAGGCTTGTACAACAATTCCAGCTGCCTCAGATCCTTGCCAACACTCAGTATCCGTAGTTTTAGCCATTATGGTGGGTGTCTGATGGTACCTCATTGTGGCTTTCATTTGCATTTCCTCCATGACACAAAAGATGTTGAGCATCTTTTGTGTGATTTTTTTTTTTTTTGGCTATTCGCATATCTTCTGTGAAGTCACTGTCAAACTTTTTGCTCGTTTTCAGTTGAATTGTTTGCCTTCTTATTGAATTGGGTATTCTAAATGTATATTTGTGTATTCAAAATAAGTCTTTCATAACGTTAAAAGAAAAGAAAAAAACCAAAATTGTGTAGCTAATATGCAAAGGAGCCATGCCTTGAACCCAGATTGGTCCTGGGTCCAAGCTTATGCCTTGTTTTCCCGCGTCAAAATGCTAGTGTCAAGAAAAAAACCTCAAGAGCACGTTCTGAGACCCCCCACGAGGATAGTGGCTCTGTGATTATAAAGCCCTGGGAGCTTGTGAAGGAAGCCCGTGGTTTTGTAAAGGACTAGCACTCTCTCTTTTTTTTTTTTTTTTACAAGTGGTTTCCCTGACTGCATCCATATCTGTGTGGCCCGAATATTGTTTGACTCCCAAAGTAAAATTGTTGATCCAGAGTGAACCAGTTCCATGTTTCTCCTCCTCCCTCTCAAGAGTATTCCAGGGAGGCAAATGTTTAAAACCGCACCTGAGCTATAAACAATTTATTCTGAAGGTAACAGTGTTAGTATTGCAGTATGTAAACTTTTAGCTAATAAAAATCAAAGTAGTCTCATTTGGAAAGTACACAGAAGGTTAGAGGGAAAGCTTGTAAATGTTTTCAAAGACTCTGTATTTAATTCTATCACCAGCTAGCAAAATAAATAGTCCAGCTGCTCGCTCTGAATCCGACACGTGTTGGAAATGAAATGTTAATAGTTTAAATGCATCGGTCATTAGAAATCAAAAGGAACACGAAGTACACTTTCTAGTTTATGAGAAACAAGGTGAAAGTTCCCAAAACACATTTGTGGTAACTGGGTTTAAAATTGCTTCCTCATTTTGTATTTTAGTGGCTAATACTCACCAGGGTGTAGGTGTGACTGCAGGGCATTATCCCTTCATCCTGCCCCCGCCATTTTGACGCAAAGGTTTGGAAATAAATGGAGAATGGAAATCAGGAGATGTTAAATTCCAGTTTTCCTCGCGTCCGAGCTGTTTGCCGTAGGTTGCAAGCTGCGTGCCAGACTCTTCTGAGGAACGGAAGGTTACTCTCAATAATGTGCTCAGATTGACCTGAAATATTTAGCCAACACATCTGCTTGCAAGCACTGGCCTTGTGTGAGAAGGTTATACTGGAATTAATTACCCCTGTTCAGTTCTCTGACATGTTTTCTCCACATCTCGTTTTACCGTCATAAAACTTACAAAAATCAATTGGAACTTCTTTATTTTTCCTTGAACTTTAAAAAAAAAAAAATTGGTGAAAAAAGTGATCTGTAAAGCAATGTTTCCTTGCTTGCAGCAGATGTTCAAGAAAAGCATTAAAATTTGAATTTTGTTTCTTCAAAGCTTTGTTTTTAACTTAAAATTAGGATGGGGTTGTATGCCTCTCATCCATTACAGCCATGGCACCTTTAAAATGTTTTATGTTATTGTTAGAAAACCAAGAGAGTGAGTCAAGGGGCAGGCTGTGTGCTGAGGTGCTCACAACCTTACAGAACTCTTGGGGAAACCTGATGTTAGCTTAGGAACTTTCCAGCATCAGGAAGGGGAAGACAGGGAGGATGCTGGGAAATTCCTGCGTTCTAACACTGTGGTGGTCATGCCAGCATGTTTGCCATTAGTATTGCTGTTCACTTGTTCAGTCTTAACTCGGCCTTAACAGTTTTCTCAGTAAAATTGAGAGGAGAGCTGCCTTCAAGGTGTTGCATAGTTAGAGCTTCTGTTTGAGGTGATGAAAAAGTTTTAGAAGTAGATAGTGGTGAAAGTTTTCTCACATTGTGAAATATAATTATTGCCACCAAACTGTACCCCTAAAAATGGTTAAACGTGGCAAATTTTACATTATACATGTTTTGCTAGTTTAAGAAAATGAACAATGGGATATATCAAAACCCACTGAATTGTACCTTTTAAAAAGATGAATTTACAGTTTATAAATTATATCTCAGTGGGGCTGTTAAAAAACAAAAACCTGTGTATCAAGAGTAGAATGTTTTGATTAACTGAATATTTGAGGTAAATAAGGACTGGTACAATGAAACTCACAAGTGAAAAGTACTTTTTCGTGGGATGTAAGAGTGTGAACGTGAGGGAATTCCCTGGCAGTCCAGTGGTTTAGACTCCACACTTCTACTGCAGGGGGCATAGGTTCAACCCCTTGTGGGGGAACAAAGATCCTGCAAGCCTCGTGGCACAGCTGAAAAAAAAAAAAAAGAATATGAACTTGAAAAACACTTTTGTGCCTTAATGGGTTGTATATTCTTTTAATTATCTAAATTATCTATCTTTAGAATTATGTTCTTTAAAAAATTTTTTTGTTTATTAAAATTTGTTTTTTTTTTCTGTATCTTTAGAAACATGACATTTTACTGTCAACAGAGCATCCAGTTAGAACTGTGATGTCCAATGCAGTGGCCACTGGCTACAGATGGCCATTGAGCACTCTGTATGTGACTAGTCTTAACTGAGATGTGCAATGTGAGCAAAAACAACACTGAATTTTGAAGCTTGGATACAAAGAAAAGAAGACACAGTATCTTGTGAATAGTTTTTACATTGATTACGTTGAAATTACAATTGTTTTTTACATATTAGGCTATGTAAAATGTACTATTAAGTATATTTATGTTTCTTTTTACTTTTTTAATGTGGCTGCCTTTTTTTTTTTTTTTTTAATGTGAATTGCCTTTGTGGCTTATATTATATTTCGATGGGACAGGCTGGTCTGAAAATCAGGCCCATCTACCCAGGGATTCACATGCTTTGAGATGAAGACTCACTTCTGATGACCAAGTAGAAGGCAGAAACATTCCCTGAATTGGCATGGACGTGGAGGGAATTTACCTCCCAAAAGAGTGGCTTCCCCGTCTTCTCCTATGCAGAGGGTTCCAGAAATGGGCAACCTAAGAAAGGTCCTTCCCCAACCAGGAGGAGCGCTCCGGGGATTGGTGCATCCCTGGCCCTAGGGGTACAGTTGCTCTGCTCCAGCTCATGGATCCATAACACAGGTTTGCTCAGTTGAAGAGGAGCAAGGTCAATCCACCCTGGAGGTCGGAATGGTTCAGAGGCAGTTTTTCTTGGGCCAGAGGAGCAGGAATTGCAGGAGTAGAATCACAGCCTTCGACAAGAGGGGAAAGAGCCCTCACAGGCTGTGGGCGCCTCTCAGGTCAATTTTCAGAAAATAATGAGCACCTGCACTCAGGACCCCCTCCCTCAGGAAGGGCACACCCTGAACCTTGAAGGACTCTGGGCTCCTGGCAGGGGTATCCCCTGGCTTCAGCCTTCACTGTGTCCTCAAGCCAGCCTCGCCACTCTGTTGTCCTGCATGGGTTTAACATCCGCCGAGGCAGCAGCAGCCATGGCCAGCTCATCTCTCTAGGCATTCATTCTCCTTCTTGGTTGTGCTCTGGTTACAAAGTGCCGTAGGTTTCAGAGGGTCTGCCCCAGTGGTGTTTCCCACCATCTATCCTGTTATTATTATTAATTGCTTAACTTTCCATTTCTTACCCAACATTTTTAATTTCTCAGATTTCTACATATGGTGTTTGTTTTCCTTGCCAAAGAGCTTACGAGTAAATATTTGGTTGTGCTGGGTGTTAGTTGCATGCTGCAGGGTCTGTTCTTGCAGCGCATGGACTCTCTAGTTGTGGCACATGGGCTCAATAGTTGCAGTGTGCAGACCCAGTTGTTCCGAGGCACACGGGATCTTAGTTCCCTGACCAGGGATCGAACCCGAGTCCCCTGCATTGCACTGGACCACTGGGGAAGCACTGGACCACCAGGGAAGTCCCAACCCTGTTATTTTTAGAGGGTGATTTTGCAGGATGCGAGGTTTTTCAGGAACGTGCCTATCACATTATAGCAGAAACACCCACATGGATTTTGTCCTGCTTCTTTGGTGGGCGAGTCTTATACTAGGTAACCACCGCTGCCACACTGGAAAGGTGTGTTCCTGGCATTTCACGTAGATACAGGTCGAGACCATTGTACCTGGCGATCAAGTATGGAGCGGTTAGTACTGTTCCTCTTGAGATGTGGTGAGTGTAAGTCTGTGGGCTGCCTGGGAACAGGTCTGCCTTAGCGGCATTATCTCTGTGGGCACCCTTGACTTCTGTGCAACCAATCTGCTAATACACTTTGGGAATTCATTCTGTCTGCAAGTTGGTGAATGCCTGCAAGCGTCTAGAAAACAACCCTCACCTTCCACCACCAGTGAGAGAGGAGAAAACAGGACGTTGGAACTTAGGGAAGCTGAAGGGAGTTGTGAACGTCACAGACATTAGAAGGCAATTAGTGGTAAAATAGGAATTTCAGACTACCTTTCCAGCTCCTCACATCAAGACATCACTTTCATTGAATTATTTTGTTTTCTCAGGTCACAACCTCTGAAAATCTTCAGAGAATAGATATCTTCCTCCCCAGTTCTTTACTAGCATAGGAGAAATCTTTTGGAATGTCAAAATTCAGAATATGGGGCGCTTCTGGCATTTTATCAACTTAAATGACAGCTTGTCTGCGTTCTGCTCAGGGTGGATTTCAGTGGCTGCCTGATCCTACTTGAGAGTGGTAACAAGTATTACAGGATGAAGCCTGAGACTTTGAAGCTGTATTTCAGAGGGGGGGGTGTGTGTGTGTGTGTGTAAGCTGTATTTCAGAGGGGTGTGTGTGTGTGTGTGTGTGTCCCTATCCCTTCTGCAGGGGATGTTCCCAACCCATATTGCAGGCAGATTCTTTACCAGCTGAGCCACAAGGAAAGCCCAAGAGGGAGGGGCAGAGATTGAGACTGACTTGTCCAGAGATGTGCAGGCCCTTGGGCTTGTGTATGAGCCTTCCTGCAGGGGCCGACCTCCATCACCAGGGGATGCTGAGGATCTGGGCTAATGGCATCAGCACACCATCTCAGGAAGGCTTCCGGGCTTAGTAGAGCTCGCAAAGCTGTACCATTTACCTGTCACTTAACCAGAAGGAACAATGAAATCCTGCACTGCAATTATTTTTGCAAGTATTACTGAAGGTAACAGCTTAATAAATTTAAAAGTTTGATCATAATGGATGGTAATGACGTTTTGAAAAATGGTTTACTTTTCACTGTGAAAACCTTTAGGTGGTAATGTTTAGCTGGCAGCTATTATCATTATTAAATGCAGTTATTAAATGTAGAGTCCCCTCCCCTCCCCGCCCCATTTCAGGAGCACATCTTTGTTTTCATGACAGGTGGAGGAATCATGGCATTTATCATACAGATATTAATAGTGTTCATAATTTAAAAATACAATGCATCTATGAAATATGGTTAATTAGGCTATTGAAAAGAAAGAACCCAGACGGGGGAGTGTGTGATAAATTAAGTTTGGAGATTTTGTAAAAGGTTGAATGCCAACTCCCTAAGAGATATTGTTTTCCTCTGCACAACTTGGGATGATAGAGCATTTCAGACAGAAAGCTGGCTGATTAGAAAGAACATATTGACAAGAGGCCAGATTCGCTCATTACTTATACATGGGATTTGAAAAATAGACTTTCTCCTAGTCTAGTTTTCAGAATTCCTTAGTCGGAAACGACGGCCTCCATCCCACCCCATAGAAATCTGGCTCATCTGTCAGCATCAAACCCAGATGCTGCCTCATCCATGGGTCCCTTCCTGCGCTCTCCGCCCTGAGATGATCTTCGTCCTTTACACCCCATGGCACTTTGTCCTTCTCACCTGTCCTAGAGTATGCTTTGTGTTGGGTCATTTACAGTTGTTTCTGAATTTGTTTCTCTGCTGAATCTCCTCACCTTCTTAAGGGAATAGGACTATCACATATTTATATCTTTAGAAAGAGATACAAAGTGCCTTGTGCAGACTCAGCAGATAGGAAGATACTGTTATCCAGGTGGTGTTGGTTCCTCGTTTTATTTGTAGCTTTGTAGAAGATACACCACAAGTATCTGTGGAGCCCTAGTGAGCTGTCCAGAATGCTTCTGTGAGCAAGCTGGTACTGGCATTAGGACTTGATCCGTGATCAGCCAGGCCTGACCCAGAGGGAGAAGGAATATCATTGTGAGAGGGGAAGGGAGCTTCTAGCTGTGAGCCAAGAGAAGAAGTCTGGCCACTCAGCTCGAGGCCTCTAAAAGGGGGCGCCGGGCCCAGAGATCCTGGGAGGCAGGGGGAGTGCAGTGTTGGTCTCCGTGTGCAGTGTTGGCATCTGTAGTAGGTTAATAGTTGGCAGGGGGCTTCAGCAGCAAGTTATGAGGACCTGACCAAGGGGAGCAGACTGGCTGGGAAACCAGGCACAGCCCCCATCTTGCAGAGATCCGGAACAAGCATGGGGCAGGCTGCCAGCACCAGGGCACAAGCAGCCAGGGCACGGCAGGTGCAAGAATGCCCCGCTGCTGAGCTCTCTGCTCATTGTTCTCTTGTCTAGGCACAGGCCTGGCACCCAGTTATCTTCAGCAAGTAGAGGGCTCCCCAGCCCAGGAGCCCAGGAGGCATGGCTGTAGGGATGGGAAGAATACAGGCATGGAGCACTTCTTTCACAGCTGTGGTAGGTGGCGGTTTTATGAGGTCAGCACATCTGGAAAACGTTTAGGGCCCTTCACTGTTCAGAGATAAACCCTGCCAGCCCACCTGTCAGGGCTGAGCTGTGTGCGGAAGCCCAGGTCACCGCCGTCCCAAGCTCGGTGGCCGTAGATGATTTGCAGTGGTCCTGTGTCCGACATATACGATATGCTTTTCAATAACAATCAGTGGAAAACTTGGATCAAAACTCATCCGTGACTGACACGGATGGCATCTGCAAAGATCATCTCTTCCATCATCTAGCTTCCTGGGATATAAAAACCCAACCTGTAGTGAGGGTTTTTTTCTTGTTTTTTTGGAGGGTCACTGACTTGCAAGGGAAGAAAAAAGTGATATCTCATTAAAAAAAAAGAAGTAGCTCGTCAGGTTTTAAAGTAGTTTTTGTTTTGATTTTTTTTTTTAATTCCCTGTTTAAAAGCACCATGTTCATTTGATTGCTCTTTCATTATTACATGTACATACTGATTTGTAAAGAATAAAAATGATATAAATAAATAGACCGTAGTTTCCTCATTTAGTTAACATCTTTTGACAATGATGATAAATGTAAGTAAAAGGTTGGAAATTTCACACAGTACAGAAAGGTGTACTATGGTAACTGAGAGTTCCCTGTGATTCTCAGAAGTTTTATAGAGAGATATATACATATATATATATATGTATATATGTATAACCTATAAATAAGGGTGTGTGTGTCGGGGTGGGTGTGTGATACAGCAAATTCCCACTGGCTATCTGTTTTACCTATCATAATGTATATGTTTCAGTGCTACTCTCTCAATTTGTCCCACCCTCTCCTTCTCCCCTGGAGCCAAAGGTATTGTTTTTTTTGGCAGGGTGGGAGGGGGAGGGTGGTGCTGGGGGGGAACATGTCATGTAGGTTGCCTAAAGATAAAATTGCACTTAAACTAAAAAAAAGGAGGGGGGGTGGTATGTGCTCAGCATACCATAATTCTTTGCTTTTTAACCTAATCAAACCCAGAGGTCTTACTTATCCTATCAGCATGTACACATTTTTCTGATTCTTCTGAGGAGGTGTGTTGTATAATGTAATATGGGTTCACCATGATCACGCTAGTCCTCTTAGTGATAGCCATTTTGTTTCCAGCATTTTTCTGTTCCGTACAGTACTGCGGTGACCATTAGCAAGCTGACTCTCCAAATTACTTCTGAAGGTCAGGGCATGTATAATCCAGGGGCTGGCAGGTTTTTCCTGTTAAAGAGCCAGATAACGTTTTCAGCTTTGCAGCAGGCCATCCACTCTCTTGTCGCTCCTTGCCTTTGCAGTTGTACTGCACCAGCAGCTCTAGTTAGAGAAACAGATGATAGTGTGTGCGGTGGAGTACTACTCAGCCATAAAAAGGAACAGAGTTATAACCTAGAAAAGGTAGAGATTAAATCCACCTTATTAGTAGAAGTTTTAGTTTTTCCTTTCTCCATTCTAATGAATCATCTTGTGAGCCCCAGTTTGTAGATTATTGGCTTCAGTTACAGTCCTGGCTTAAATTTCTCCCTCTTTCCAACAGAAATGGAACCCAGGGAGAAGGCAATGTGGTTATGTATATTGTTTTAACATTGATTATCTGGGACTGTGTAACGTAGGAATTTTCTGGTGTGCAGTTTGGAAACAGCTGAACCGCTTCTGAGAACTGCACAAACCAAGTTAACTTGAGACCTTTGTGATTAATAAGATAGAACTATTTCTCTTAAAGCAAAGCCAGGGATTAAGCCTTTCTTAGGGTTAAGAGAACATTCGTCTTGCAACCAGGGATTTCAGTGTCTTTCTACCGGAACAAATGCTTTTTTTCAGATCTAGACACAGTATGAAAAATAAGACCCTTTGCAAGGTGCTTGGGAAAGTTCTAAGTGGTTCCCAAGTGGGGAGGCCTTTGTTCTGGAGGAACAGGCCTGACTTGAGGGGTGAATCGGAGGGGCGCTGGGCCCATCATTCACGGCTCGAGTAGGTCAGAGAGAAAAGTTCACATCTGGGTGTTACTGACCACCAAGCCCTTTCTCGTGGTCCTTTCAGAAGTGATATATTGTCAAGCTTACCAAGAGCACAGACCTCTAGTGTAGATTTATTGGGGGAAAATACCCCTTGTCCACATGATAAAGTTATATATTTATTTTCTTTGAAACTCGGGGTAGGTAACACATAAGGACTTTGTGCTAGTTATTCAAAGAAATATGCTAGCAAGTAATACTAGCTAAAGTGTTTAAATTTGCACATCACACAGTGCCCGGCATATAGTTTGTCAATTGCCTGGTTGAATGAGAGACTTTGCGTTTTTCCAAGGTTGGTGGCTATCGTATTATGTGAATGTGTGAAGGTGGTACAGTTTTTGCTTTGTAGCTGTCTGTTAAACTGTCTGTGTAAGTCAATGGCTTTTTTCTCTTTGTATGTGGCCTTTCAGGATAAAAATGTTTTTAAACATTGTAGGAGAAAATGTAAATGAAGTAAATACCATACATGGACTTTGTTTTTTTTCAAGGTTTCTGGGTAATATGCTTCAGTTTCCCTTGTCAAGTGGAAGCATAAACTTGAGAGTGTTTGCTTGTCAACACATGGAATTTGGTAATTAATTTATATTTAGAAAACCTTTTCCAATTCTGAACATTTTAGGAAACAGGGTTTCCAAGTACATCTCGCTAACAACCGGGAACAGCTGCATCTATGCAGTTTTCAGACGGCTTCTCTGTGCATCTGTGAAAACAGACATCTTCAGTAACTGAGCACGCCTCACTCACATGGCATGGAACAGCGTTTGTGCTGTAAGGGGGCCAGAGCACCCCTGGAGTCGGCCAGTATGCCGACCTGTACAAAAATACTTACTTGACTTCCACCTGAATTCTACATGTACCTGTAACATCACCAGTGGCTCAGTGGTAAAGAATTTGCCTACCAGTGTAGTAGATGTGGGTTCAGTCCCTGAGTTGGGAAGATCCCCTGGAGAAGGAAATGGCAACTGCCACAGTCTTCTTGCCTGGGAAATCCCATGGACAGAGGAGCCTGGTGGGCTATAGTCCATGGGGTTGCAAGAGAGTCAGACACGACTTAGTGACTAAACAACACCACAAGGGTGGAAAGTTGCACTTTCACAAGAAGTGTAAACTGTTGACACAGCACTTCAGTTTGATTGGTACCTGCTTTGCATTGGAGAATAAAAAGGTGATTCCTTATCAATAAATCTGATTTGGAGTGGGTGTTTACAAATCTGGAATAAACAATGACGGCTTACCTGGCAGCGTTGTTATGACCATTATTAGTCAGAAATACAAGGGAAGTTCAGAGTCTGTGCCTGTCATGCAAACGTGGAATAGAACTGAGTGTGTTTGGGTGGGATGGGGTTGGGGAGGGGGGCTGGGAGCAGCATCTTCACACCAACCACTTGGGTCTGTTCTCTCGCCAAAGTGTTTCCTGGATTTCTTTTACTCCCTCCCCCAACTCCAATCCTTCTGGGTCTACATTTCACAGGAAAAGACAAGATCAGTCTTTTAAAAATCAGCCAGTTAATTAAGGGCAATCATGGGACAGTTTCTTGTTCCGTAGCTGTTCAGATTAAATGTGGCAAAGGGGATTCTCTTTGACTCTTGTAAAACTCTTCTTAGTTTTTCCTAATAAAAAGCATTCGCTGGAGAGAAACCACGGACCCGGTTTTCCTTCCCTCAGTGCTTCCAATTAGGGATCTATTATCTCATTCCAGATAATTGGAAAAGGATATTCAGAATACTGCTCCGTGTAAATATGGCTTTTGCCTGCATTCTATTACTTAGGAGTTCCGAACACATCTGGAGCAAGGGCGGCCCCAAGGGCATTGAAGTGCGCTGTTTGGGTTGGCAGGGTGACATTAAAGTATATGCCAATTTGTAATGGCTTTTGGAAGCAGGCAGTTTTAAACTCTCCCTGAACTATTCCCCCGAGAAATTATTCAATTAAGTACAACTAAAATTAATGTTTAGCATTTTTTGTTTAAATAAAAGAGGCAGCTATAAAGGGAAATCTGTGGTTCATGCTTGTGGATTTTTTTTTTTTTTTTTTTTTTGCTCTCAAATCCGGCGCTTGAGAAATAATTGAGTGGCCTGGAATTGGTGCATTTTCTAGAAGAGACCTAGTTGCTGGGTCCTCGTTACCGCTTTCACTCTGAACACATGTCTCCATAGCTGCCTGGGCAGGTTTAGACACCTGGATGATTATTCAGTTTCCACATGTCCAGCACCAGCTGGGGAACCTTGGGGAACATAAAGCCAGAAGGACTCCTCCCTCTGTCTTCCTCATTGCTTCCCAGGCTTGAAATAGGCAGAAGTGCATCACCTGAGGGTCTTGTTAAAATGCAGATTTGGATTCATTAGTTGTGAGGTGGGACCTGAGCTTCTGCAGGTCTGGTAGGTTCCCAGGAAATGATGCTCTGGCTGCTGGCCTGAGGGCCACACTTGGAGTAGCCAGGTTCTAAGCAGTAGTGGGGTATACTTTGGGGGTTTGGTACCTAGACTTGACTTTGATTTCTAATTGATGGCTTGTTGCATAGGTATGACTCTTGCTGTTCTTCTCAGTATATTCTTGCTTATTTCTCAGAAGCTCTGAGTCTCCTGAACCTTCTTAGGGCCCCCCTCCCTCCACCACCCAAAGACTGTTTTGGGAAATAAAAACAACCACTTCTGATTGATTCATCGCAGGAGATAGTAGCTTTGGTTCTTCTGTCACGAGTCTTCCTGGAGTCCAGAAGCATTGTCTGCCTGGCTTTCTCTGGCCCATCTCTTTGCAGTCATGTTATAAAGAAGGTGGGGAAAAGCTGACCTGATCTTCTTTAGTCTGTGTCCCTAAACACAGAGGCCAGAACCCTGGTGTGTGAAAGGGTACATAAGTGAAGTGTGGCTTTGCAATTTTTATCCAAGCATTGTTACTTTCAAGGTTTGGCCCCTCAGGCCTTGAAGCCCAGGACCTTGGTGGTCAACTTTCAAGGGCGGTCTGATTGGGACATGGTTAAAATCCACCCTGGGTGAAATCTCCTGAAAGACTGATTCGTAACCCGAGGTGGTTCTTTGTCCTCATATGAGAGGATGCTCTAGGAAAGACTACAATATTTACATCTACTGGACTGGTTCATCCCTTCCTTGTGTTGAATGCCAATTTATAGTCAGAACTGCCAGACAGAAAAAGATTGAGACGTCCTTGTAGTGGCCACTACATAACCCTGCTGATTGTCCCACCCAGAGTGTTGTCTCCTCCACCACTATGGTGTCCACTAGGAATTCCTCACTCTTTTTTTTTTTTTACTTTAAAACTCTCTGGCAATCTATTCTTTGTTCCTTCTCACTTTTTTTTTTTTTACCTTAAAGCTATCCTTCTGTCAGTCTAGCCTTTGTTTTTTCTATCTCAAAAAATCTCTCTGTAGAGTACAATTCTGATCATGTCACTTGCTTGCAAAAACTCTCCAGTGGTTCTTCTTTGCCTAAGCAGTGTTTCCAAGACCTTCTGAAATTTTGTCTTATTTACCTATAGTGTTACTCATTTAAAGTTCTTCTTTGGACTTAATTTTTTTAATTTAATTTTTTATTTTTACCAAAGTAATATACTTTGATTAAAAAATCAGAAATTTAAAAAAAATCACCCATCAGCAGATGAATGGATAAGGAAGCTGTGGTACATACACACCATGGAATATTACTCAGCTGTTAAAAAGAATTCATTTGAACCAGTTCTAATGAGATGGATGAAACTGGAGCCCATTATACAGAGTGAAGTAAGCCAGAAAGATAAAGAACATTACAGCATACTAACACATATATATGGAATTTAGAAAGATGGTAACGACAACCCTATATGCAAAACAGAAAAAGAGACACAGAAGTACAGAACAGACTTTGAACTCTGTGGGAGAAGGTGAGGGTGGGATGTTTCGAAAGAACAGCATGTATATTATCTATGGTGAAACAGATCACCAGCCCAGGTGGGATGCATGAGACAAGTGCTCGGGCCTGGTGCACTGGGAAGACCCAGAGGAATCGGGTGGAGAGGGAGGTGGGAGGGGGGATCGGGATGGGGAATACGTGTAAATCTATGGCTGATTCATATCAATGTATGACAAAACACACTGAAAAAAATAAATAAATAAATAAAGGGGAAAAAATTTTTTTAAAAATCAAAATTATAAGGCTTAGAAGAAGCAAGTCTTTTCCCCATCAGCCCTGCTCGCCTGAAAGCTCTATCAGTCAGAGGCAGTGCTTCTAATTGTCTTAGTGATTTGTGTGTCAATCTCTGTAGTACAATATCTATATTTCAAAGTAATTTGCTCCTGTTTCTTTATGTTTTCGATCTTAGTCTCTGTAGACTGCCTCCTAAGGAAGATGTTAACTTAACCCACAGCAACCCCATACATACACACTTCCCCTCTTCCCCGTTGCTCACACATTTTTGTTAAATCAGTGTTGATGGAATCGTGACTACATAAAGGTTGTTCATGACCGAGCCACAGTGGGAACTAGAATTAGACATTATTTGATTATATCCTTTTCCTCTAAAGTCACTAATTGCCTCTCTCTCTCTTTTTCTTTTTTTGGTTTACTTAGTTGTCTTTATTGATGCTTTTTCATCTTCCCCTCACCTCCACCGCTGACAGAATTGTGAAATTCCTTTCAATATGGACAAACTCTGTCGGTAGCTATCTTAGTCTGTCCCGGCTACTGTAACAGGAATCAGAACTGTTATTGCTGTCTTAATTTCTGAAGGCTTTTATATTTTCTGAAAGTTTCTATCCTACCTTGGTACAGTTTCATAGATGGATTGCCTTCTAACTTTCTAAGGTATGTGATCTTGTTTCATTTGCTCCAAGAATAAAATAGAATGCAGAGTCTATCAACATTGTATAAAATTGGGACATTTTCAATTTTCAACAGTTCTATAATTGATGGGACTCCCCCACCCCCAATTTTTAGTTGTTCTGTGCTTCATAAAGGACTTTGCACTTGGATTTCTTTTCTCTACTTCAAGAGTTTAAAAATACATATAAAATAAAACACAAAGTTTATTTAAAGTGCATGTATAATCAGATAGCAAAGATACATGGGCGAACTGTGGCTCCAGGTGACCTGTCTGTAGGTACCTGCCTAGAACCTTTACACCCCCTTTTAAGAATGGAGACACATGCTTCAGATAGATCCAGAGTGTGAAAACTGGTTGGAATAAAGGGAGGTAGCTTTTTTTGCAAAGGAGGAATATTCCCTTCTAAAGGGGAAATATGTTTCTTCAAGTTATTTGTTTCTTTTAAAACAAGAGTGTGTGGTTAACTTCAGTTTTCTGATTGATAGGTGTCATGGCACCAGATCTCTCAGACTCTATGTCTTAATCCACTCTCTGGGCTTCATCAGATATCTCCTATGAGAAAGGGAAATACAGAGAAATCAAGGTGATGTTCCTTTGGAATGGGAAAAATGCAGACTATGTTTAGTCTGGAGGTAGACATAGACCTGAAATTTGAGACATAGGAGGCCTGAGCTACCAAGCAAAGCTTTCGAATTGAAATGTAGAGACCCGTCTGTGTGTCCTACTGCTTATTCATAAGGTAACTTAGACAAGTTGCATTATCTGTGTGGGCCTGTTTGGACATCTATAAAATACTCTGTTTCCCTGTCTATCTTCTAGGATTGTCAGGAGGATTGGATGAGATAATAAATGATTACAGTACATTAAAACTGTATTACCCTCATCATAAGTATTTTTAGAACACTTCATTTATAGGAAATCAGACTGAAACAGGGAATGGAAGCCCTAACTTAGAAGTAATGCCACTTTATGGATTTCATAAAAAGCTTTTCTCTTTTGTTGAGCTCTCAGAGCAAGAACCAAGGATGTTTAAGACTTTCTCCATCTCTCCCGTTTTCTTTTTGGACTTATCTGCTTTGTTCTTACTGTGTTCTAAGAACTTCAGCATGCTCTGAATATTCAGCAGCTGGGGCAGATATGGACACATAAGGCTGTGATCCTATTAGCAGTTTTGAGTCTAAGAGGAAAAATAACTGCTCAGGCAGGCAGATCCTACTGGATTTGAGATGTAGGCTCTTTCTCAAAGGGAGCAAAAGTCTAATGGTTTGGGTCTAGATATTTCATGAGAGACTGTCTAGATGCTTAAGTGACAGAATGGAGCTAGGTGAAAAATGTCCATGATCCTCTGTAATCACTTGTAAGAGGGGAAATGTTGGCAGTGACCTTGGCTCACTGTTGTAAGTTATATTCTTGACCAAAGTTGTGACATTAGACGATCATGATTATGACCAACATACAGCATCACAACAAGTAAGAACGGTACATTTTTATAACAGTTACAAAATAAGATTACATAGTTTTATAGCATTTAAATAATTCCACGGACTACGCAAGAAGCCATAAGTTACTACAAGGTATATACACAGCATAAAGAAACACTCAACTGGATCATGGATTTGGCTCAAGGAACTCATATATTCATTGTACTAAGTAATAAACATTTACTTAACCATAGTTTAGAAGACATTTATAGGAAAAACTTGAATGATCTCATCTTCAAACAAAGCAAAACAAAACAAAACAGTCTTGGAACTTTTGCTCTGCTGTCCCCTTTTCATTTCTGAATGTTAGGAAAAAGTCTCTGGAATGGGGTAGATTACAAGTAAGGCATGTTGCTTCCTACATTTACAGTACAGCTAGATGCTCACAGTCTAGAATCCCCAGCCTCCTACATGATTCTTTTTTTCTTTTCCATTTATTAAGGTTCACTGTTTGTTTATTTGGCTATGCCAGATCCTAGTTGAGGCATGCGGCATCTTTAGTTACAGCAAGTGAGATCTGTTTTGAGTTGCATAATGCGATCTCTTATCACCTCAAGAGAACTCAAGCCCCCTGCACTGGGAGGCACTGGACCACCAGGGAAGGCCTTGAGGTTCACTGTTTGTGCTGTGAAGTTCTGTGGGTCTCAACAAATGCATAATGTCACATATCCATCATTACAGTTTCATACAGAATTTTGTACTCCCTAAGAATCCTCTACGCTTTGCCTGTTCATCCTTCTCCTCTTCCTCCCAAACTCCTGACCAACACTGATCATTGTATTCTGTTTATAGTTTTACCTTTTCCAGGATGTCATATAATTGGATTCATACAGCCTGTAGCCTTTTTATTCGAGGTGCACAAAAACATATTGATTATTTTGAAATCATTTAGTCAGAGCTGAACCAGATTGTCACCAGGATTCCAGTTTTCTGAAATAATAGGAAGTGTATTTTTATTGTCACTTAATTTGCTATAGCAAAGATTCTGATACAGCTTAACTTCTTTTTTTTTTTTTTAAAGTACTTTTTTTTTTCCCTTGAAGGGCTAGGAAAATGGGTGAGGTCTATGTTTTTAGCCCTATTCTAGAGTTGTTTAATGCCTAACTTAAGATGTTACGCTTTTAGCATCGTGTCTTCAAATTAGGACTGATGGCATCTTCTTGGAGCTCTGTGGTTTTTTTTTTCTTTAGTGACTTCAAATTTCATATCTCTCTACTATTGATAATATTTAAAAATTAAAAAAATTTTCTGGATTATCAGGATGACCAATGTATTGTTTTGCCATGCAATTCTAGCTCACATTTGTTGGTGACTGTCTTAGTAGTCCTTGGCTGGTGAGAAAAAGACAGTATACTTAATATGTAGTGATATATTTGCTTCCAAGAAAAGGCCAAAGGCTGTCACTGTGCTGTGTCTAAAGGATGTCTCCACCGCTGGAATAAAGAACAGCAGGACAACCCCAAAGGACCTATACTTTAGTCTGTATCATCTTCACGTTTCAAGCAGTAATTTACTACTCACAAAACAAGCTTCCTCTGTCAGCATGAACTTAATGGTTGTTAAAATAGAATTTTAGTTTTCTATTTTTAATATGAATATATATTTTTGGAACTGTGGAACAGAGAGCTATAAACATGAAGAATATATCCCATCATTGATGTTTATAGTTAAATAATTTAAATAGAATAAACGTATTAATACTGTGGGGTATAGAAGAATTTTTTTAATTTTCTAACAAACTAGATACAACTCAAAATTAGAAAACAGTGACTTACAGCACCTGGCAAGTTTTCGGTAAATATTAGGCGTTGTCATTTTGGTTTCAGATAATAGGAACCCGCAGTGACAGACTAGTGTCTTCTGGCTGTCTTCTCTTGCCCACACTTGAGCTGCACTCGGTCCTGCAACTCAGGCAGGTTGCCCCCTTCCTTCCCTTCCCTCCACCACCCAAAGTGCGTCTCAGCACAACCCACAGCAGTGGACTGTGCCAATCCGTAGACAGGGTAGATGCCACCTTCTTTCCCGAAGCACTGCCTTGTGGGACTGCATTCTCTCCTAGGCGTTCTTTTTTGTTTTTGTTCTTGCCTTCTCCTTTGCTTTTAGTTTTCGTTCCTCTTGTTCTTTAAATACTGACGTTCTTGAATATTGTTCCTCCTTTACCTATACTTCTCTTCATGTTCATTATGCCTTGTTTAATTTGAATTTTTCAGTTAACGTTACAGAAAAGCCATGAATGCTTGTGCAGTGCTGTACTTTTAACACACGTATGGATGAGTCTGACCGCCACCACAGACAGGGGGACCCGGAGCGGCTCCCACGTTCGCTTGTCCCCTCCGCCATCCCTCACCCTTGGTGATGAGCAGCTGCTCTGTTCCCCATCCGTATAGTTTTATCTTTTGGAGACTGTCATATAAATGGAATCATACATATGAACTTCTGTAGTATTCCACCGTACTGTTGAGCCCATCCAATGGGTTGTTCTAATTTGATTCTTGTCTTTTTCAGCTTCACAGTTCACATTTGGCTCTTCTCTGATTTCTGGGGTTTAAAAAAAAAATTTTTTTTTCCCCGTAAAACCATATCTTCATTTGATTCAAGAGTGTTCACCTTTACTCGTTGGGTCATTTTTATTGTAACTGCTTTAAAGTTTTTGTCAGATAATTCCAGTGGCCGTGTCATCTCAGCACTGCATCTGCGGACTGTCTTTTCTCATGCATCTTCAGATTTTCTGGTACTTCACAGGCTGAGTGATTTTGGATTTGATCTTGGACATTTTGACTATTATATGATGAGACTCTGGTTCTTGTTTAAAAGGAAAATTTATTATTTACTTGGTTATTGTTTCTTCCTTTCCTGTATCTTTGCCCTTCTTATTTTTTTTTTCCCCATGTTTTGCCCTCTTTAACCTTTTCCTATGACTCCTGGAAGATTGTTCCAGTTTGTTTTCCAACTAAATCTTTTACTTAGGTTACAGTCTGTTTAACTGCTTCACTGTGGGTTTTTAATTTGACAAGTGTGTCTCTACCTGGAGCACTGTCTCTAGTAACTTAGGTCAGTCCCTCATTGTGGCTCTCTGTTGTGTTGTATTGATTTAGTGTCTTTTTGAATCTTGTTTTTAAAAGGAGAAACCTCAAGAAACTGGTTTCTCTTTTTCTGGAAGGAATTCTCTTTCCTAGCACAGAAGGGGAGAGGATGCTCCTCCTGTTATTACACCTGTTGGCCGTTAGCTCGTCTTCACACACAGGTCAGTGGCTTTTGTTAGAAGTTGGGAAGGGTCCTAATCTTGGCATAGGCCTCTGTCACACATGTTACAGCCCAGCTGAAGGAAGACTGAAAGGTCATGGGGTTGATGGTGGGGAGGAAGAAGGAAGGGAGCCTGTCCCTTCTGCCCAGCCTGGCCCACCTGTCCCAGCTTAAGATGCGAGCAGGTGCAGCCAGGGAGCTTTCTCCCAGGCCTCCAAGGCCGAATTTTCCCCAGCGGCTCCGCGTGGGTGGGCAGTAACTCCCCACTCTAGGGTGCCATGGCCGATGTGTTACTTTTCTTTTGCTATGTCACAGGTTGATCTCTCCTTCTGTTCTGTTTCCCTAACCCCTTTCCTAGGGTTAGGATAGGGTTAGGGTTTCCTAGTGTACAGAAAAGTGTACTATTAGATGTTGTCATCCACCCCATGTTTAGTTTCCATGGTAGGAATAAAGGGAGTTAAATTAATGCCCTCAAGAAAAGCTCTTTATTCACTGTTTGTTGTGGTTTTTTTTAGTGCTTGTCTTGAAATGTTATTAGCGATATAAGCTAAAGGCATAACACAATGACTTTGCAAGTGCCAGCATCCACTATGAGTTCCAAAAGGTACCATACTTATCTGAAAGTATGTAACACACTTCTGGCACTAATATGGAATTTACTGAGACTGTAACTGAGTATAGAAAAATTAAATATAATTAGACTCAGCTATGTTGGCATTGTATAGTATTTCTTACTGCTCTTTGGTTCAGTTTTGCGTCACACTTCCTATTGTCCATTTTTTCCCATTCTGTGTTGGAATGGCACTTGGTATCTCGAGTTAATACACAATAGCAACATAAGTTCCTTCTTGAAACCAAATGCAAATAATTACCAGGAATCAAAATATCAGTTGCCATTTGGAGGCCGTACTGTCAGGAATCTGAAAGAGTCAGCTGGTTGTTTCTTAACCTGTGTTCTGAAACCTGTATTTAATTTGCTCGTAACAGTCTGTGGTTGGGGAAATTCCCCCCTTCGAAGCTGCTAGCCTGCAAGGTGGGAATTCCCCCAGGCTCCTTGCCCTTGGAAATCTCCTTCTGAGGTCATATTAAGGAGTGAGTTCAATTAAATCAACCCACAGTGGCAGTGCAGACCTTTTAAAAACTAACTTGGCAGTGTGTTTCAAAGTCCATGGGGCAGTCATGATCACACTTAATTAACTTAAGGAAACAATAGAGAAGAAAGAAGATGATCATGGAGGAAAGAATTCATTGACTCATGATGTAGAAATACAGAAGCATTCTCAGTATCCCACAATAGGCTATTTTTAATGAATGTTTATTTTAATGGAATGAATATTTTGTAACCATTAGAAATTATAACCATGAAGACTGTGTAACAACATGAAAGCATACAAATGATATGTTAACAGGGGGCAGAAGGCTCATATATTGCAATTATATAAAAGTATGTATGTTTATGTCAAATCTTAGAAGGGAATCCATAGAAGTGATTACTGGGATGTTTGGATAATCTTATACTTTTCCATCTCTCATTTATAAACTTGCTATTATATAATTTTTATCAGTTAAAAATAAAGGGTTTTCTTTTCTTTTTTTTTTTTTTTTGGAAAGCAAACAAACTAGTAATCAGATGAGGTTTACCAGCCAAGATGTCTGGTCTAAGATGAAAACATTAACCCATTCAGTGTTGACTACTGGTTTTTGTTTAGTTAATCTTCTACTGGTTTTTTTATTTACCTCTAAGTTATTAATATTTATAAATCTAATGAGAGCTCTGTCCAGAAACCCAGTTAACATATAACAACTGACATATTTAGAATTTGACAAGGAATATTTTCACTTGACTTTCTTATGGTGCTATACGCTTATTAAGTCTGAATTTTATAATATTTTATATTATTGCAACTTTCCTGGTGGTCCAGTGTTAAGACTCCATGCTTCCAATGCAAGGGGTTCAGGTTCAATCCCTGGTCAGGGAACTAAGGTCCCACAAACAATAAATAAATAAATCTTTTTGCTTTTTTCCCCCTGTCTTACTAAATAGTGTGGGACTTATAATAAAATGTTCAATAGAAGTTACCAGAGAAGATATTTTTGCCTTTTTTTGTTATATAGGTTATTTAGGAGTGGTTTCCTTAGCATTCAAATATGGTTTTTTTATTCCATCTTCTGTCACGTGTTCTTTCATCCTGATGAAAGATTCCTTTTTATCTCTGATCATACTCCCTGACTTGAAATTGATCTGATCCATATTAATACAACTGTGCCAGCTTTATCACGCAGATACTTTCTGTGCTTTATATTTGAAGTTATTGTGAAGGCATATAGTTGAGCACTGTGGTTTATTATTATTTTTGAATCTTGCCTGACATTCTTTATCTTTCAGTTGAGAAGTTGGTCCATTTATATTTAATATGATGATCGACACAATTGGGTTTAAGTCTGCCATCTAGGTACTTACGGCCTTTTGTCCTGTCTGTTCTCTGTATCTCCTTTCTTGCCTTCTTTTGAGTGAATCATGCATATTTGGTATTCAATTTTATTCCCTCTATTGATTTTTTTTTAAGCTATTCCTCTTGGTGGTGGTTATATGGTTGGTGGGTGTGTGTTTGGTTTTCTTTATTTTTTTTTTTTAAGTTATTGCTTTAGAAGTCTGTTGTTTAACACATTATTGATGAGAGACATATTAATACATCTTTTTTTACCCAACCATTATTGATGTGTCAATATCATTTACATAACAAATTGCTGGCCACAGGTATTAATTCCTTAAAAAAAGTCCCCTCGTCAATAATGAGTTAATATAATAATCACTAGTCACATATGGCTATTTAAATTAATTGAAATATTAAAATAAGTCCCTGACTAGAGTACGGAGAATGGATTGAAGGGACGGAGGAACAGAAACAGGAAGGTAAGTTAGGACAGTTTTAGAAACACTGGAAACTTTTTGTGAGGTATTACTAACAGAGTTTAAGGGAAATGGTAGGATTGAAAGATAATGGGGAGGTAGAATCAACAAGATTGGCTAACAAATGGAATGTCAAGTGAAGGAGAAGGGAGAAGTTCATGTGACTCCTAAGATTTCCTTCTTAGGCAAGCAAATTAATGATGGTGCCATTCATTAATTGAGGCAGGGAAGAGAGGGGAGTCAGATTTGGGGGAAGATGAGGAGTTTTGTTTTGGAGACCTAGTGAGACAGATATTTGTAGGAATTTCAAGGAATTTCAAGTAGTAAGCAGTTGGCTCTGTGAGTCAAGGGTTTTTGGAGAGCTGTGTAGAGCAGACATTTTCTTTTTAAAAAAATTTAAATATTTCAAAAATTAAATCAATTTAAATAGTTTCGAATGAAAATAGAATAGAAATATACAGAACTCTGGGGATCACCAACATTTAAGAGGAAGAGGAGGACTCCTCTGGTGGCCTGCCTGCACCAGTGTGGGGGACAGGTTCGATCCCGGGTCCAGGAAGATTCCACATACCTTGGGGCAGTTAAAGCCTGTGTGCCACAACTACTGAAGCCCACCCATGTGCCTAGAGCCTGTGCGCCACAGCAAGAGAAGGCACCGCAATGAGAATCCCTAGAGAGTAACAATTAGAGCGTAGCCCCCGATCCCCACAACTAGAGAAAGCCCGCACACAGCAGCTAAGACCCAGTGCAGACAAAAATAAATAAACACATATTTAAAAAAAATAAAGAGGAAACTCTAGACAGAGCTTATAGATAGTTGAAACAAAACTAGGAGAGAATATATCCTTGAATACAAGGAAATAGTTGTGAATGGATGGTTAAATAATAGTGACTGGTTTACTAGGCAAATGTTGTGTAGGTAATATTTGACAAAATTGGCTTAGATCCACTTTTCTAAGAAGCAGCAAGTTATTCAGTGCATTGAAATTATTCAGTGCTTTTATCATTTATACTCAAATCATTCATTCCCTTTATCTTTTAGTATTTATCCTATCTTGCTGTGTATTAGGCACTCTCCTAGGGATAGGAGCTACAGAGATAAGAGTTAGTGTCCATCATCCTCTTCCTGTAAAAGAAAGACATGCAAACAGATACCTGTTGTTTATTTGCTAAATCGTGTCCGCAACCACAAAGAGGAAGAGAGGGAAGGAGGGAAGAAGGAGAACCAAAATTGGAAAAAAAAAAAAAATAGCATATAGAGTTCATCATAAGAAACTCAAGCAATTCAGAAAATACAGGCAAGATCACCAAGGACCCCACCACTGAGAAATAATCATTATTAACATCAGGTTAACACTGTCTGGATGCATCTTTAAAGGTTGGTACATATAAAAGGAGGGATGGAAATAATTTTACCTAATTAAGGTTATACTATATGTGCTATTTAAATGTTAAGTGCTTAATTTCACTTTTAAAAGATAAGCATAAAACATAAACTTCACATGAAGAATTCTTTCTAAGAGGTGGTAATTGCTAAAAGATCCATTTAAGGTTAACAGAAAAATAGCATAAAACATTGAAACCTTGGTTATTTTTACAAAGCTGTGAGTGTATGTCTTAATTTTCAGCAGCCTGATATGACTCTAATGTCAGTGATGAAGAAATTAACACCTTAGTTTCTTTTCACCTTTCTCCCCATGTTCCTCCCCTACCAACTGCTTCTTGAATCTTCACCTTTAATTCCATTGTCACTGTTTATAACATTTGTCTACTCCTCTGTAACCTGATCCATATATTTGTTTATTCTCAGCTCCACATATTTGATTCAGTTTTTACCATCATTTCTTGTGTCATGGCCTCTGGCTTCTCCAGCCCAGAGTTGTGTATTTTTTTTCACCTCTCGGTCAGCTAGATTTCATCATCAAGCAGCTTTCTTAAGAAGGAGCCCAGTGGTCCCCAAAGTCCTCTATACCGTCTGTCTGTCACCTTTATACTCAGATGACAACTTGGCCGGGCATAAATTTGTTGGGTCATGCTTTCTTTCCCCTGAACTTTTGACACTTCTCCTCTGTCTCCTGGAATTATGTTGAACTTTTTTTTTCTTTACTACTCCTTCCCTCTCTAACTCCCCCTGACCATCAGTGAATCAGAACTGCAGTTTTCAAAGAAATGTAAGTTCTTTAAAACCATCTCACACACTGCAGTTGAGAGAATTATTACTAGGAGGGCCCACCACAGCTATGAGACTCTGATGTGAGCCAAGGTATTTTTGGAGTGTTAACCACGCATCTTTGTTTTCCTTTATAGAGATAATTGATGACCTTGCCAACCTGGTGGAGAATACCGATGAGAAACTTCGCACTGAAACCAGGCGTGTGAATCTGGTGGACAGGAAGTCCACGTCTTGTGGTAAGAGATCGCTGTAGTACAGCTCTTGCTTCTCTCATCGCTTGCGGATAAGCTTCCCACGTTTGGTCTGATTTTACTGCAGGGATCCGCTTGCTCTTCGAATACATTCAGTTTCATGTGATGAAGTGTTGAAATTTCTAGAAGATCCCTACATCTTGGTGAAAACGAAGTGAATTGTTAGGAGTGCAGGGAAAGTAGAATGCATTGTTAATTTTTTTTTTTTTTAAATTTAAAATAAGAAACTCTCCTCCGTGCTTACCGAGAATAATAGTTTGGGAAATTGACAGTGTCATGCAGACGGTGGTGGTAGATCTCATGGGTTTTACAGGCCACCTTGCTTGTCTGGGGCCTTGTTTTTTAGTCACAAGTGTCCTTGCTGAAGCTGGAGCCATAGAGCAGTTAGAGCATAGAGTCTACAGTCCAGCTGAGTTTATATCCTGTATTTAGTGATGTTGTCTTTGGCAGTTCTTTTACTTCTTAATACCTTGTGCATGAAATGAGGAAACATAGGTCAAAATAAGAATCCCCAGGAATGATGCTGAGAGTGCTGATTCCCTGGCTGTCCCCTTGAGACTGAGTAGAGTGAGGCTGGAGGCTGGAGTTCCAGAGGGTTCATCACTTAACAGGTGTGCCAGGCACTCCTGATGCAGGTCCTTGCTCTTGGGCAGACATTCCGATGCAGATGCTTGTCGGGCTTCAGTGATCTGTTGCCCAGGCACAGTGCCTTGCCCACAGGTAAGTGACGATGAATGGTGCTGACAGCCGCAGTCATTACACTCATGGTTATTTGGTGTTTCATCTCACAAAGGTGCACCAGGTTTATATAGCTAAGACTTTTGTTATGCATAACAATGCAATAGCACTACCAAAAAAAGAAAAAAATCTAATGAGCTGAACTTTTTGCTTTTAGCCTGATTTTAGCCCTTTCACTATGAAGAACATAGTGGATCCCTCTGATCTGTCCAGTTTTAGAAGAAGAACCTCTATGTGAGGGTCACCTGTGATGCACAGTTTGAGAAGTGCTACCTCCCTTGCCTGTGTGTGTGATCAAATAGAAATCTAGAACAACCAGGTGATGGAGGGCCAGGTAGATATATAGACTCTGGAATCTCAGAGGAAGTGGAACTTGGGGGCACCCGCCTGCTTCCCTTTCATCACCTGTCTGCTCCTCTCAACCTGCCAGTTCTCATCCACCGGATACCAAGCCAGATACTCTGCGCTCCTCCTCCTATAATAGGGCATGTGCTTCTTTCTGCTTCCTGCCCAAAGCAAAGCCTTCTTGATTTTGCTTTAACAGCCTTCTCATAACTTCCCACCATGCTGTTCTTTGCATCAGATCCTGAGTCTCTGGCAACAGAGATACATGGGTTCACTCCCACCTCCATCTGTTGTTATCTTCAATTCTCATATAAACTTAATCTTTCTGAACTTGCGTTTCCTTGGCTGTTTAAAAAAAAAAAACAAGTAGATAGCCTGGATATCAAAATGAAATTATATAAACCATGTAAACTATCCAACACTGGCCATTGTCCATGAATTTCCGTATTTTGTGCAGAGCGCGGCGACAGCCTGATAGTGAAGAGTGTGGGGTCCAGAGGTTGGACTCACATCCCAGCTTCACCATTCACTGGCTGTGTGACCTTGGGAAATCCCCTGTGCCTTGATTTTCCCATCTCCAAAATGGGAATAATAATGGTACATATCTGAGAGGGTTGTTATAAGGAATACATGATTTAATAGAGATAAAGATATAGATGATACGTCGATAGACAGATAGGGATATATAGCACTTAGAACAGTGGTTAGCACATAGTAAGCAGTGAGGAAGAGTAAGTATTAACTGTTATCATTATATGTCAGTCTGTTTTGCATTTACAACATAGCGGTCCTTAGCATGTGCCATTCATGACATCACAATGAAGAATATTGATTCTACTGTTGCTAGTTTTTTATTTTATAGTTTTACCTGGTATTGATGTTTGTATCTAGAAATGTCCATAAAAATATTCTGAGCTGAGCTGTTTAATTTTTCTGTCTCTACAAATATGACCACTTCCTGTCTCTACAACTGTGACTACTCTAGGTATCTCACGTAAATGAAACCATACAGTATTTGTCCCTTTGTATCTGGCTTATTTCACTTAGCATAATGTCTTCAGTATTCCCCTATGTTTTACCATGCATCTGGAATTCTTTCCTTTTTTTAAGCTGAATAATATTCCGTTGCTAATATTTATACCACATTTTGTTTACCCATTTATCTGTCAGAGGACTCCTGGGTTGTTGCCACCTTTTAGCTACTATGAATAGTGCTGCAATGTGCATGAATGTATAAGTATGAGTTCAAGCCCCTGCTTTTTGGTGTAAATGCCCAGAAGTGAAAAGTGAAAGTGTTGACCACTCAGTCGTGTCCAACTTTTTGTGACTCTGTGGATTATAGCCAACCTGGCTCCTCTGTCCATGGGATTTTCCAGGCAAGAATACTGGAGTGGGTTTCCATTCCCTTCTCCAGGGGATCTTCCTGACCCAGGGATTGAACCTGGTCTCCTGCATTGCAAGAAGATTCTTTACCATCTGAGCCATCAGGGAAGCCCCATCTGAAGTAGAATCACTGAATCAAACTGTAATTCAGTGTTGAATTTGGAGAAGGCTCTGCCACACTGGCCTGACCTTTTGTTTTGCTTTCAACCTTTAAACTCTTAGTTACTTTCTACTAGTTTTGTTTTGTTCTTGTTTTTTTTTCAGTCTGGTAAAAGTCCAGTTGCAGGGAGGAGTCAGGGACTTCTGTAACCTGAGAGGGGCAGGCAAGTGGGGTTAGAGGGTAAGGTCCTGGGCCTGCCTAGTTGGAAAGTATAAGAGGAGACCCTTTCCCCATTAAAGTGGGGCCCTAAAGAGCTATACCCTGGGGGAAAAAGTGAACCAGAACCAAACTTGCCTTTGGGGACTGTGGAGAAGGCAGCCTTGGCCCTGAACAGATTAGGAGAAGAAAAGGAAGAAAGACTATTTTTTCTGACAAATTGTGGTCACAGAAAGGCCCTCGTGTGCATTTGTATCCTGAGTAGCCACACTCATCTGTTGTAGCTCCAGGTGCCTGGCAAAAGCAATGAAATACCTCTCTGGAGGAGAGAATATTATCCTTGGTCTCTAGGAGTCAACCAGAAATAAAATGTGCAGGGCAATGACCAGCACCCACTCGAAGATAATCTGGCATACACAGAGACAGCACGACACGAGCAGGGACCAGCAACAGACTGCAGAAACCAACCTGCACACACTTGCCGTGTTAGAATTTTCAGATGTAAATGATGAAATCAATTATTATATTTAAAGAAAGACATGACAGGCTTGAAAGTATCTTCAGAGAATAGGAAGCTATAAAGAGTAACTTAGAAAATCAAAAGGGATCAAATAGAACTTCTAGAAATAAAAAGTAACTGAAGTTTAAGACTCTGTGGACATATTTGGTACCTGGCAGAAGAGGGACTCAACTAGAGGACAGATGGAAAAAAAAAAACATATTCTCTTTCTGTAAATGCAGGCACTTACAAAAGGCTATCCAGACACCATGGAAGTTAAATTATGATCTTAATAAAAAAGGTGTTTAGTGGGGTAAGGGCTTGGTCTAAGAGCCTCAGGACATAGCAAAGAGTTAATCATTTGCTTTCCCCAAGTGCAGGGCCAGGTTGATCATTGATATGTAAACACATACACATAGTACATGAAACTGCAAGTAGGGCATATTTTAACTGTTTGGGGGTGGGGGTGGTTGGGAATTAAGCCTCTCAGGGTAAGTTAGTTACTGTTAACTTGGTGACTGTTTAAGAGGGCTTGAGTGAGCTAAGAATAGCAGTGACGCCTCATCATTTTACTTAAGGGAGTGCAAAAAAAAAGGCTGTGAACCGTGAAATGGTCTTTTGTTTTCCTACCGCCAGCATATCGCCCTACCGATCTGATATAATATCAGTCATAGATGCTTTCCCAATGAGGAAATTTCTGGTTGTATAGACAGACCCGATTGCAAGGGGGCCTGCACAGAAGGGCCCGATGATGAATCTGTTTGTTCAGTTGTTAACAAAGGATTCAGATGCCTCTTTATGAACCTTTCACTCGGCAGCCTGGGCTTTAACATTTTTTTTACTGGGATCTTTGGGTGGTTTTTTTCCCCACCTCCCTTTTCTTCACCCACCCTCACCCCAATAACAACAGCATCAAGTATAAAACAATATTGTCTCTCTCCAGCTTCTAAACGCAAACGAGACTGGTATTTTTCATTGGCACCTACATGTCCGTTCAGATCTGTTATGTGTGCTAAGGACACCCACATAAAAGCAGCATCTTTGTAATTGCAGTTTAAATATTCATTGTGCCCTGTCCTCATTAGAATTCAAAATAGAGCCTCGTCTGAGTCTGACGGACGCAGCCAATTGTGAAAGGCCAGGCTCAGAGTTCTGAATGACCCGGGTCGAGGGACAGTGTTGCTTCTCAGCATATGGACTATTACGTAATGTTGTCTAAGCACAGCCATTGTGAGTTTAGCAGCGTCTCGGGGATGTGGTTAGAAATCAGCCCTGCTGGCACTGTGTTAACACTGTCTCAATCTGGAACCACTGGATTTGCCTTCCACTCCCCAGAAATGGAGTGGCTTGAAGGAGGTGGATCAGTTCAGTCATTCAGAAAGGATAGTCCACCATGGGTGTGAGCCCAGGCAGACCCAGGTCACAATCTGGGCTCTGACACTGACCACCTGGGTGACTCGGAGAGTGGCTTGCCCTCTCTAGGGCTCAAAACGGGGCTTCCATGGTTATTCTGCGGACTACACAAGAGTGAGTGGGTGGCATCATGCCTATGCTACTGAGTCCTCAGTCAATGCCAGTGATGTTAAAATGTGGCTGTAATTTGGTCAAGAGCCACCTTGACAAATAAGACTCAGAAGCTCTTACCTCTCTTTGAAGTCAGCTTAGAATGGTCTTTAAGGAAAATAGTGATGATTCAAGAAAGTTATGCTGGGATATTATGGAGCTAGGAAGTTTGCATCCTCATTTAATCAGAAATGGAGTCATTTCCCCGCCCCCAGTTAAGCTGCAACTTATAATCTTGTGGCTGAAGACATTTCCAGTCATGAAATTAGCGAAAGCCACCTGTAGGGCATATTCAGGTGGCATGGCTTTACTTTTGTATAGTGCAGAAATGACTTCTTTTATTAGCACGTTATTATTACTTATTACAGATTTACTTATTACGGACTTATTCCCATATAGACTTATTTAGACCCAGGGTAGGAGCAGCATTAAGCCTTTTAGAATACAGGCATACATCGTTATATTGCACTTTGCTTTTATTGTACATCACAGATGTGGGGTTTTATTTGTGTTTTACAAATTTAGGGTTTGTGGCAACCCTGTCCTGTCAGATGATGGTTGGCGTTTTTTGGAGATTATTTTTAAATTAAGATATGTACTTTTTTTTTTTTTTTTAAGACATAATGCTGTCACACACTTAGTAGACTACAGTATGGTGTAAATGTAGCTTATATGCACTGGGAAACCAGAAATTTGTGTGATTTGCTTTATTGTGATATTCCCTAGAATAGCTACTCAGCCAGCCTGAAACCAGCCCCTGGAGAGCCAAGGGGGCTCATTCAGTCTTTTTAGTCTCCGTACGCTCCCCTTCCCCTTTTTAATTTGGCTTTGCTGAGTCTTAGTTATGGCATGTAGGCTCTAGTTCCCTGACCAGGGATCGAACCCAGGCTCCCTGCATTGGGAACTCGGAGTCTTAACCCCTGGACCACCAGGGAAGTCCCTCGGCCTCCCTTTGTCTTTCTTTTTTCCCTCTTCCATCTTCCATGGAAAACATACTTAGGACTCAGTCCTTTATTCTTTCTTCCTTGGCACTTCTTCCTTAAGCTCCTCTTTTGACTCTCGGATGGTTTCACAGGCACCTCACAGCTCTGCATCCCAGACCCCAGCCTCACCTGAATCTCAGGGTCCGTGTCTTCATCCGCTGCCACCCACTTTCTCCTGATGCCCCCACCCTGCCACCCCCCAGAACGCTCTCAGTCCCTGTATGCTCATCGTAGACTCATTGTCTTTAGCCCCAAATAAGCTTCCTCTTTCGTTGCTCCCCATTTCTTCAGGCTCAGAACTTCCTTCGTTCCCTCAGAGGCTTTCAGAGGCCAGACAGCAAGTCTCCTTGAAGGAAGTGGGCCCTCGTTGTTCTCTCTGGTGGCAAATGAGGGAGTGAATAGCAGAGTTTTGCCACGTGGGAATGCCACGCCGGATCGTCTGTGTGTTTATTTTTTTTTTATGGGGAGCCTGAAATCTGGATCTTTAAGTGAAATTTCCTAATAGTTTAGTGTTGACAGTAAACGAACATTTAAAAATATTCCATGTGGGCCAAACAAAATGTGGCAAAGCCCTACCCTTTGGGGCCCCTCTCTCACTTCTGTTTGGTCAACCCCTGGGCCTGTCTGAGAATAACTCTGAAGTATCTGTCTTCCCCGTTCATCACTTTGGGTTCTCACCACTCTGTTTCTGGGTCTTGTCACATTAAAAATAATAACGAAAGGATTTCCCTGGCAGTCCAATGGTTAAGAATCTGAGCTTCCATCCCAGGGTGTGCAGGTTTGATCCCTGGTTGGGGAACTAAGATCCCGCATGCTCTTAAGGTGCAGCCGAAAAAGTAAAAAGTAAGTAAATAAAACTTTAAATAATAATGGTAATGAAGAATTCTGTTTACTGGGTACAGAAAAATGTGCATGATTACAGCATTGGTCGTATTTATAGAAACTGTGGCCTGCCATTTTGTGAATTTGGTGTCTGAATACAGGAGACGTCTACCTGGCTACCAGTGTTACCAGGATAAACCAGATGAATGCTTCTCTTAAGAGTTCCCTTATTTTGTTAATGTGCCCTTTTCAGTTGATTTAAAACTGTTTCTCTCCCTAGACATATCAGCTGTATATTTTAGAGAAATGACTTTTCTCCATCATGGAGATAATAGGTACCAGGAAGTGAAACTACAGAGCGTAAAATTCTTAGGACACCTGCTTCTAAAGTCCAAGCAAATACTGGGGCACTCCAATGAATATATTGGAATTGCTTGATACTCATTTTAGGAGCTGAAATGTATAACTCGCAGTCCTGCCCTTCTCTGGGCACTTCTGAATACTCCCCTCCTGGGCCCCATGGGTGCATGTGGCATTGGTGTCATGTACGCGTGACATGTTTGTAATCAGGTGTCTTTTATATGTGACCACACCACTGTTGTCTGCTTTGGTTTTGAATTCCTACTGTGGAAAAGCCTGGTTTTTCTGCTAACAACATTTATTTTAGGGGAGCGAGAAAAGGAGCAGGCTGTTTAAATGTTGATGCTTTGGCTTAATCCAGGCAAAGTGAAGCCTTTGAGAGAAGCGCCAAATTGGAAAACCCCTACTTAATGGAAGGTGATTGATAAGGGCTGACAGCCCCAGAGCTGTCACCATGACTGCCTGCGAGGCCGCCACGCTTTTCTAATCTGTTACGAGGCAGTGACTTTTGCTATCATCAAGGGGTCAGAAATGATCACAAAGTAGAATCATTTTTTGATTATTGTTTTTGCTCGGTGTGGTTTGGAAAGATAAGGTGTGATTTCCAAGGGCGGCTTCTGTTGTGATGGAGTAATAACCACAGTGCACGGGCTTGGCTGATACCCCTCCCCTGGGCATGTTCGTGCGAGTTTTCTGGTTATGTCTGTTCACCAGTGAATTCGTCTTTCAGCCTGCTCTATGGGACCGGCAAGTACTGGCTGGGTTTAGAAGGATGATCATGGCCTGGGACAGAGCATGTTTTGCTCACTCAAAGTGTATCTCACCTCTATCGTGTGTCTACCGCTTAGGGGAGGCAGAGCCCCAATGCCTACTCAAGGTACTTGTGTGCCTGCAACCTGACTTTTCAGGAGTTTACCATTACACGCCAGTGCTTCTCATTCTTACACTGATGTTATTTTATATTTGTAAATTGAAATGAAGAATTGGATTCTCTTTGTGACCAAAATTAATCCAAACTGGGAAGTCTTGGTATCTTTGATGTCTTTCTTTTACCTATAAAGTCAATGGCTAAAAAAAAAAAAAAAAAGTCAATGGCTTAGTGACACTGTGTTGCAGTCACTCATTGGTGTCTGACTCTTTGCAGCCCCATGGACTACAGCCCATCAGGCTTCTCTGTCCATGGGATTTTCCTAGGCAAGAATACTTGAGTGGGTTGCCATCTCCTTCTCCAGGGCATCTTCCTGACCCAGGGATTGAATCCAAGTCTCCTGTGTCTCCTACCTTGGAAGGCAGATTCTCTACCATTGAGCCACCTAGGAAGCCTGGTTAGTAACGCTGACTATAAGCTAACGGTCAACATTACAAGGGTTTATTATTGGACTCTAATCCAGTTATAATTGGATTTCCTCAAAAGAAATTGGCTGCTTTCCTTATAGCTAGATTCATCCAAATCTTCATGAGGTCAGTATGGGGGGGCGGGGTGGGGTAGTCAGTGCCTTAGACTATATGGTCTTTGAGTTGATCCAACTTTGTTATCCTCTTTCCATACCCCTTTGAGGAGAATTAGACACTTTCAACCTGCTCGTGCACACACACGTGCACACACACACACCACATACACACACACACACACACACACATACATGTCGTCAGATGTGAGCCAGGGGTCTCGGCCAGAACTTTGCTGATCTTATTTCATATAGGGTGGTTGGCACCAGGTTAGATACTTTCAGAGTTAAATCCTACCTGAACAGGGACTTTGACTTTTGATGTTATGTATTCCTATTTGAGGGAAAAAATTTAACAATTATATATCAGAATAAAACCAAGGGAGATAGGGTAATTTTTAAATGGAAGATATAGAGACCATCTGTTGTAGTATGTGTTTGTATTGGAAAATAAAGCACTGGGCTTATTGAGCGTAACTCCTGGGTTCTGTGTTATAAGTAGTTGGAAGAGCTGCCTCACACGTTTCTCTCAATTTGGCTGTTATAACTCTAGGGTATTTTTAGTAAATTAAATTTTTTTTAAAAAGAAGCTGTAATTTTTGAAAAACATCCCCCAAATTTAAGTTTTGGGTTCAGGTTTTCATGCCGCTCTCCCTCAAAAATTGTCACTATGAAATGGAGTAAATGGACATGTAGCTGATTTTAGGGTTATTTAAAGTCACAGTGATTGACAAGTGGATTATCTTCTCTCTGTATTATCCAAAGGGAAATTCAGATATCAGACGACCTCCCTGACTTTCTGGTTCTTGCCGCTCTGTTGAGGCTCTCTAGCCAAGGCCAGTTACCAGCGTGTACTCAGAGAACGTCGTTTTACTACTGCATCAGCCACGATGCCCAACGTGGATGCTTCTGAGAAAGAGTTGTTCAGTCCTTCAGTTGTGTTCGACTCTTTGCGACCCCATGGACTGTAGCCTGCCAGGCCTCCCTGTCCTTCACCATCTCCCTGAGCTTGCTCAAACTCATATCCATCGAGTCAGTGATGCCATCCAACCATCTCATCCTCTGTCATCCCCTTCTCCTCCTGCCTTCAGTCTTTCCCAGCATCAGGGTCTTTTCCAGTGAATCAGTTCTTTGCATCAGGTGGCCAAAGTATTGGAGTTTCAGCTTCAGCATCAGTCCTTCCAATGAACACCCAGGACTGATCTCCTTTAGGATGGACTGGTTGGATCTCCTTGCAGTCTAAGGGACTCTCAAGAGTCTTCTCCAACACCACAGTTCAAAAGCATCAATTCTTCGGTGCTCAGCTTTCTTTATGGTCCAACTCTCACATCCATACATGACTACTGGAAAAACCATAGCTTTGACTAGATGAAACTTTGTTGGCAAAGTGATCTCTGCTTTTTAATATGCTGTCTAGGTTTGTCATAGCTTTTCTTCCAAAGAGCAAATGTCTTTTAATTTCATGGCTACAGTTACAATCTGCAGTGATTTTGGAGCCCAGGTAATTTTGGAGAAAAGAGTAACCACTGGTAAAGTTGAATAGAAACAAGCAAAATTAAAGGAGTTGTCATACCGTCAGAAGTCATAATAATTAATACCTGGCTGCAGTCATTTCTTACTATGCAGAGCGTCTCTGTCACCCTCTTCTGCTGCCTGTCCAGGACTAAGTCCCAGCCGCCACTTTTCACTGAGAAGCAGGCTTCACAGCGGTGCCCATGTGAAAAGTGATTCAATTTCAGGGCAGTGCTTCCAGTCCAGAGCCCTGACATTAATTTTTTTTTTTAAGTCTTTGTTGAATTTGTTACAATACTGCTTCTGTTTTATATTTTAGTTTTTGGCCCTGAGGCATGTGGGATCTTAGCTCCCCCACCAGGGATCAAACCCACGCTTCTGCACTGGAAGGCAAAGTCCTAACCACTAGACTGCCAGGAAAGCCCCCAACATTATTATTATTATTATTTTTTAAATAACTTGCCTCTAGACCTTGTTGCATTCATAAAAGCTTTTTTTTTTTTTTTTTTTAATTAGCCCTAGGGATCCATTCATCTGCTCCAAGAGAACCTCACCAGCGTCGCACTTTTTAGTTTTCTGCTCACCTTTTTGTTTTTCGTTTTCTGCTCACCTTTTCTATCTCAGAGCCAGGCAGTCATGACACTTTCCAGTCATTGAACCGGTGTTAAATTCCTGAGAAAAATTGATTTGGAGCTCATTTGAAATCACTGTTGGGTTTTCTCTGTCCAAGAGTGTGAGCACCGAGATCAATTTCTCCGGATTAGCAGCAAAATGATCTTTGTATTGGACTCTGGCATCAGCGGTCCATGACGCGGCCCTCCGCGCATGCGCATTATCGAGGACTCCTGTATCTCGCTTTGTGCTGCTCGGCGCTGACTGCGGCCGCGAAGTGAGACTCGGTGGCCTTGGGAGGGCAGGTGTCCACTGAGCGGCTCCCTACCTCACCACTCCACATTCTTCCCCAGGTTGATTTATGGTGATAAGAGCCCTTCTTTCTTTTGGCCCTCCAAGCACTCACTCCTTTCAAAATGACTTTTGCATTTCTTGTCTTATTTAAAAAAAAAACAATATTTTTTTTTGTTGCAAGTTTGGAGCTAAGATTCTTCATCATTGTGTTGGCATTTGTCTGATATAACTTCTTACCTATAAACCAACAGAGCAGTAATGTGAGTCCATATTTAACCCCCTGAACTGTACACTTAAAAATGGTTAAGGTGGTAAATTTTGTGTTACATGTTTTTTACCATAGTAAAACAATTTTTCTGTTTAAAAAATGAGTAAATACTTGGTGTACCCCATTCCAGGAAATTATGGCAAAGTGAGAATAAAATTCCTTGTTATCTTTGTAAAATTATTTGTAATATTGTTCCATACAGCCATTTGTTATATGATGTGCTAACAGAATCTTAGTTATATCTATATAGATTTGCCTAAGCAAAATAGAAGTAGGAACAGAAATGGCTTCAAAAACTAGAGGGCATCTTGAAAATAAATATAAGTGAATTAAGCATTGTGGTTGTTATATCTTATTCTTGCCATTCTTAGTAATACAAAAAAAGAGACATAATTGTAATGCATTACTGGGTGTGTGTGGGGGTGTGTGTGTGTACTCTTAGTCATGTCCAACTCTTTGTGACTTCATGGACTGTAACCCACCATAGACATATACATAGTCATAATAATGTAGACATTAGCTGTTACTTTAGAATTATTTGAATAAAAAATTTTACTTGTGCATGAATCATTTTGATGCAACAATTTCTTTAATGTTGAGGTCTTTAGGTTTACAGGGCCTTTAAAAACTTGAGGGACAAGCTTCTAAAAAGTAAACAAAAATCTGTTAATTAAAATAATAGAAAGCTTATCCAGTAACAAAAAATTCAGGTAACTTTTAAAGAGTCCTTTGTATCTCCTTAGCTGGATATATTCCCAGAATGATGAACTGCAGACTCCTCAAATGTTACTGTTGTTGTTGGGAATGGTATTAGTAGAGTAAATCAGAATCTACTGCATGTGTTAGTAGAAGAGAATAAGTTAGTAAATATATTGATGTTCTTAGGAGCAAAACAGAGATAGCAAATGGAAAAAGTAAGAATGAACTTTATGGTGTTAGACTTGAATTAGAAGTATCACTGTAGACTCATGATTTAAAAATAAGGAAAAAAATTTTAAAAATAATACATTTCTTTTAACTATTTGAAGAGGCTAGAAGCAGTGATACTCCAGTATTTGAGGACAGTTAGTGCCTAGATCTTTTGGGGTTGGCCAATAAGATCTTTGGGAAAAATTCAAACAAACTTTATGACCAATCCAGAAGTTTCTAAATAGTATTTAACCTCCCCCCTGCCAACCCCCACCCCTCACACACACATGCAAACCAAGTTTTTCTTGTAAAAACAACTAGGTTTGTTGTTCTCTGCTTCCAGGTTTGGAGCAGAGAAATTATAAGTCAAGGCTGGAACTTCTTGGGTCAGAAGTCAAGGAAATGCACTAACAATGATGAGGGCTTGGAGCTGGCTTAAAGTGACTCTTGTTGGTCAAATTTGGGCAATGGAAATAGTAAAAATAATGATGGGAATAAATATTGGATTTTTTAAAAATGTATTCATGAGTCCACATCAGTAGTCAAAAAAGGCAGAGGTGAGGCTGAGGGTCATCTTGCCAATAAATGTAGAAGAATGATAAAATTATAAAATCATCATTTTGCAACCACCAGTATAATCATTTCAGAATTGTCAATGGATGCCAAATTGTTAGGTGAGAAGGTTGTGGGAAGTAGGATGTTCACAGTCTCAAATGACCAAATTATTAATTACAAAAGAAGAAAGAAACTTGAACAGAGTGACCACACTTAGCATCACCAGGGTGAGTGCCAACCTCACATTGTGCGGCTCCAAATGTGACACAGATGGAAGTAACGCAGCATCATTGCCAGATCTAATTGAGAGAAACAGACTAGTTCAGATTGGTGGACAGTCTATAAGACAACCATCCTGGGTCCTTTACAAGTGTCTTGGAAGAAAGAAAAAGATGGGAGCGCTGCTGTAGGCTAGAGGAGACTGAAGAGAGATGACAATTAAATGCAGTCTGTGGTTTTGATTGGATTCTGGATCAAAATTCACACAGCCTCTAGAGGTATAATTGGGATAATTAAGGGTATTTTTTTTTCCCTTTTCTGTAAGTTTTAAATCTTTCAAAATAGTAGGTCAGGGTGGGGGAAAACGGAAAATATAAACAGTGAAGTTTCCCCTGGACTACTGTCTTGGTTCACATTTACTACATTTTTTTAGGAAGGGATGAATACATGGTGAAGCATCTGGGTGTACCCCAGTAGGTGGTGCTTTCCAGTCAAGTCTGAAACCATAGGAAGATCTCGAAAGATGAAGGCATCTTAATATGAGCAGGATTAGGCGAACATGGTAGGTGCTGCACACATAGGGTTATGAGGCTCTGGCTATGCAAGAAAGAAACCCTGATCTCTTTGGGGCTTTTCACTGAAGACCTAGGCCATCAAGAAGGTAAGAAGCGAAACTGAAGGATGGCCTGCCTGCACATTCAGCTTATATGCTTCCTCAGCTGGAATACTTGGTGAACTTGAACCCTCACAGTTTAGATTCCCGTCCTGAAAGTCATCCCGCTGTGAGGAAGTTGTCTGGATGTTTATCTTCCCACTAGACCTTGAGCTTCCTGAGGTCTTTCGGCTATGTCTTTCAATTCTGATTCCTAGCAAATGATGGACTTTGAATGATGGACTTTGAATGAGATTTATTTGAGAGGCAGCTGAAGTCCAGTGGGTGACGGTTTTCTTTCTTTTCTTTTCTTTTTTATTATAGTTGATTTACCATGTTGTGTTAGTTTCTGGTGTACAGAAAAGTGGTTCCACTTTATATGTATATATGTGTGTGTGTGTATATATATTCTCTTTCATATTCTTTTCAATTACGGTTAATTACAGGATTTTGAATACAGTTCCCTGTGCTGTACAGTAGGACATTATTTATCTGTTTTACATGTAATCGATTGTATCTTAGATGGGGGTTTTCTGAGTCTTCAGGCTTTTTTAAGGACTTGTCAGTCTGGAAACATAAAAATCTGAGTATGGCTAGAAAGTTTATTACATTATGAATGACATAGATAGGGATCATTTGGATTTGTTTCTCATAGTCGACAATATTCTAATGTCTAGGGCCATTAAAAAAAAAAGCCACCTGTCGCATCAGTAAATTCCTTAATTAAGTTTAGTAGCTTGCAGCCACAGGCTACCCAGCCACCATCATCCATTTTGCAAAGGCGCGCGCACACGCACGCACACACACACACACACACACACACAGGAATATTACTCAACCAGAAACAGGAGTGAAGTGCTGATACATACTACTCTGTGGATGAACCTTGAAGCATTACATTAAGGGAAAGAAGCCAGACCCCAAAGACCACGTATATGAAATGTCTAGAAGAGTCAATTATATGGAGACAGACAGCAGATTAGCGGTTGCCATGGGTTTAGGAGGAAGCTGGGGGGGTCTTGCTTAGTGGGTATGAGGTTTCCTTCTGGGGTGATGAAAAGGTTCTGGAATAAGATAGTGGCAGTGGTTGTAGGACTTTGTGAATGTAAGTCATGCCAATGAATATACATGTTAAAATGGTAACTTATTATGTTATGTGTAATTTACCACAATTAAAAAAAAAAAGAAAACCATGAAAAATAAGGAGTAATTTCTCTAGGATCCTGTGGTGTCAAGCAGCACAGGCAATTTGGGAAGGCTGAGGGTTTCCTGGTTTTATATAAAATGATGGGTTATTAAACTAAGGTAAGTTGGGGGCATATTTGACTCTTGAAGCTGCTCACAAGGAGAGATGTTTCTGTGTCCCTCCTTGTCAATCATAAAACCAGCAAAAGACAGAACATTGGATCCAACTCAACAAGACCATTCCTATGGTGTCACCAGTGCCACTCAGTGCGTTAGAAGCTCCAGGGAGCCTGCTTACTTCCCTGCCTCCTGATTTCTGAGTTTGTTTTATTTTTCGTGAATTCCTGGATTTGGAGGCCTGTGAAATCCACCCTTAGACCCGCACTAGCTAGAAATACCCTCCCCTGCCCCCCCTATTGAGTATGTGATAAAGTTTTTGAGTTTTGTAAGGAGCGGTGACCAAGTGCGGCCAGTGTTAGTGGTTTGTGGTCGTCTCTTGCTAAACTTTTTCTTCCTGTGGTACCTCTCACAAGTTCTTCATTTTCCATGACATGCTGAGGTTGAGGTTCAAGAGGATGGATGGGCAGACTGGCAAAATGTGTGCTCCTGGGGCGATGCAGGCTCGAGTCGAGGAGAGAGAGAGAGATGGGGGAGGGCAGAGTAGAGTGAGGGGTGGTAGAAAGGAAATTTAAGAGATGGGAGAGGAAACCTAGGGAAGAGTGGTTTTGAAAGGTCAAGAAGAGAGGTCCCCTGTGCTCCCCTATGGAATCTGCTTCCTGACTGTGATTCCTTTTCTTGGTCTTCACAGTGGAGGGCTTCCCTGGTGGCTCAGACAGGCCACTTGCCCGCAATGTGGGAGACCCAGGTTTGATCCCTGGGTTGGGAAGATCCCCTGGAGAAGGGCATGGCCACCCACTCCAGTATTCTTGCCTGGAGAATTCCAAGGACAGAGGAGCCTGGAGGGCTACAGTCCAAGGTGTTAAGAGTCGGACATGAGTGAGCGACTAACGCTAAGTAATACTGGAGGAAGCATGCAAAGAATCGGACACAACTAAGTGACTAACACTAACAAACAGTGGAGGGAACAGCAGCTGTTTCTTGATTCCCCAAATCATTTATAAATGTGAAAAATATGGCTGTTTGGATGAGGCATGGCAGATGGCTAGGTCTGTAGCAGAAAGCTAGGAGAGACCCATGCCTCAAAATATTGCTTCTCCCCACTTTCTAAGAAATGCTTTATTTAGTTGTACCATCATTTAGAGAGCCATGTAGGCCAGATGTCATAGATCCAAGCACCAGGAAGGTGAGGAACCTGAGAGCTGCAGACCAGACATGGAACATTTGGGCGTGCTGGGTACCCCCAGGAGCTAGAGCACATGTGCCCACCTGGATGGCATGCCTGCCCTTCAGCCCCTAGAACTGGGGGCCCTGCGTGCCCAAGTCAGCTGCCACCTTCTCTCTCTCTCTCTCTCTTTTAAAGAGAAGTCTGATTTTACATGGAATTGGCCAATTTTTAAAACTCTGCCCAGGTCAAAACATAACTGTAGACCAGACCTGGCTCCCTGGCTGCTGAATTATGACCAGTGATTTAAGTCCACAAATTACTAATATTATCAGATACAGAGAGTGAATATAGTGAGGGGCATACATACGGTGGGGAGGGGGCGGTGAGGGGAGGTCAAAGTGTTTGTTACTCACCTTTCAGAATAACATAATTTGATTTGGAAAACTCACCAGGGAATCATCCATGTTAGGGAAGTTAGTGCTTTGATGGAGAAATAATTTTGTACTCTGGGTGGAGGAGGATTGGCGGGATGGACAGGCCTGGATGTGGTCGGATGCTATGGACCATGACAGGTCCAGGGGTGGTAGCATGGGATCTCAGGGTGTCTGGGTGCTGGTGAAGGAGGACCAGAGCAGAAAGAAAAAAGTTTAGTTTCAAAGACAGACTGTCGGTGGAAGGGGGGATCGGGATTGGGAATACATGTAAATCCATGGCTGATTCATATCAATGTATAACAAAACCCACTGGAAAAAAAAAATAATAATTAAAAAAAAAACAAAAAACAAAGACAGACTGTCCAACTTCTGCATTTTACCCAGAACTCCCTCATCATCCAGATCCCTGCTCTCCTATCCCACAGGTCAAATGGGAAACACCCACTTTGCTTAAAGGTGAAACCTATGCAGAAATACAAGGATGAGTCCTATACCTGTGTGACACAAATCTTGGAATGTGAACAGGTTGCTCATGTATATTTATCTGCTCCTTAAAAAAAAATTTTTTTTAAGGAACCTGGGTGAACATTAACTTCATTTTTTAATAAGTAGCACTAATGGTGATATTGTTCAAAAAAGAACCCAAACCAAGATGAAACAAGAGTGGAAGCCTGGTTCCCCTAGCACAGCAGTGAGCAGAGCAATAAGCCAGTAAAGAGGCCAGGAGCTGGCAGATGGGGGGCCTGGGAGGCGGGAGTGGGGAGGGTCTCGGGGTGAGTGAGAATCTGTGATTCGCGTGCTTATCTGTTCCCAGGCAGGAACCACACTTCACCCTCCCCACCCCTGGTCTGACATCCATCACCACTAGGCCCGCCTTCCCTGATCTGAAGGCAGAATTTATGGTTAAGTTCCGAAAATGTGGAAAGGGCATGGAAATGGGGATGATGCATGCATGGGAGCCAGTTGTGAAATGATAAATCACAGCCTCTTAAGGTCTAGGATTGTTTTTGGCATCTTTCACTTATGGCTTCTTTATAGGACAGTCTTTGAGAAATAGGAATACAGCTTAAAAATGTGTAGAATTTTGTTGGGTTTTTTTTTCCCCTCAAGACAAAAAAATTACAGTGATAAATTTGGCTGTTTAAATAGTCGAAGCTTCATCATGGCCTCATAGAGGCTGTTTTGCACCCAGCAGTTGGAGGACAGCTGTCATGGACCCCTTTCATCTGATTTTACCATCTCCGGGTAAACTGAGATAAACTCTAGTGGTAAAAACCTAGAGTGGTTGGGAATCTCCAAGCGAACAATTTGGTCTGGTTTCGGAGGCTGCGTGTGGAAGAATCAAGTCTCCAGTTTCCTTGAAACAGGGCAGAAACATTTCATGGTCAGTGCTGTGGACTGTCCCCAGACCTCCGATCTCCTTTCTCAGAAATTGCCTCCGCCCCTCTGTCCCAGTGGTCCTGGCCATGCCGTGCCTCCCGTGTGTGGCTCTTATCCACGCATCCCTCTCTCGACCACCCTGTCATTTCTCGGCACTTCTCACGTCTCCTACCACACTCATCATTTACAACCTCCCACCCACCACCTTCAGTCCATACACAAGACACACACATGTACTGAGGTACACTTGACACCAAAACAAACAGCCGGCCTCTCTCCCGTATTTGTTTCTTTCATCACTGCTCTTCAGCGACTCCAGCGGACAGTAGCTTTCTTACTTGACCCTTTCCTCTTTCTCCAGGACTGTCTGTCCCCCAAGCCACAGCCTTTCTCGTGTGCTCTGTCTCTCCCTCGTCGTCATCACCACTGGCCTCCAGGCCGAGCTGCTGCCGCTGTACATTCGTGCAGGGCTGCCAGCGTCCCTGCCTCTGGTCTCAGCTCTCTCCCGTGCATCTTGATCGCTCTGAGACACCACTCTCATTTTGCCCGGTGCTTTCCAGAGCTCCAGGCTGCCTGACCATCGTCACCTCTGGCCCCTGGATCCTCTGCAGTCTGTCTGCCCTTCCTGTTCCCCCGTGGGAACCTTCCACTCCAGCCAAGCCAGTTACCTCCCCTCCTCTAAGCCTCACTTTTCCTTTTCTTCCTCTGCACATTTGCTCGCATTGGTGGCCTTCCCTCGGGTGCTGTTCTCCCTCCAAGCATCTTCCTCCAGCTCCACTTAAGAGTTAAGTACTCTCATTCCCCTCTAGGGCACGCAGGTATTTTTACTCTTCAATTTATGACCATAGTGAATCTAAGTCTCTCTTGGGGAGGAGCCGGGCCTTCCTCTGTGTGGTCACCACAGGCTGGTGCAGAAGCGAGTGCCCTGGGCTGCGGGGGCGTTGAATCCAACCCTCTTCTTGGAGAGCTCGGCCCCAGGTGAGCCTTGAGGTAGCCAGCTAGGTCCACCTTGATTTTTTTTTCCCCAAGGAAAGCCAGAAGCTCCCATTTCCCTGTGAAATTGCTTAATTAACATTTTTTTCATATTATACTTCAAGGTGGTAACTCCCAGGAGAACACAGTTCCTTAAAATGACAATTGAAAGACTATTTCATTTGCATTTTGGATATGAAATAGCAGTACATTCTGTGTACCAATACAAAATGCAGTTAACAACGCTGCTTTTCGGGGTGGCTTCTGGATCTGTAAAAGTAGATTTTTCTGGGAAGTCAGGAATTGAAGGCTCATTCAGTGAACCTGGGATTTAAATGGTAGGATAATCTGGCAGTGATCACTGTTTACAGACGAATTTAGTAATATAACATCTCTGTTAGTTAATGTAACCTGATGCCTCTAAGAGCCCCTGGTTATTTCATTTTTATGGAAATATTCCAGTGAAATAAATTTTTACATGGAATTTTTTTAGATTGACGTTAAAGGGGGCCGGTCTGTTGAGCGGGGTTATTTGGTGCAGAGGGTGCCTGTGTGCTGGGGAGGATGCCGGCCCTTTCCAGGTTAGACAAGTGAGAGAAGGTCATGGGCGGGGATGAACCGGCCGCCCCCTCTCACAGGCTAAGAAGACACAAGCAGGCAGCCTTGGCAGGTGTGTGGAGAATTCCCACACAGGTGCCAATTCCAGATGAACTGTGGTTTATTGCCCCCCCCACCCTGGGCTCCTGTGACATAGTCGTCTGTCATCTGCCCATCCCATTTTTATTGAGTCTCTTCAGCCATGCCGAGGATCCCGAAATATATGAGCTGTAATCCCGCCTGCAAGTTGCTTCAAGTCTGGTGGGATAGAGAGAAAGAACCCTCATGACCACAGTAGTAACGGAGATGGGGTGATGAGTGTTTCTCAGTTCCTGAACGACCAGCTCAAAAAGTTAGTAGTAACAAGAGGAAGCAGTTTGCTTTCAAAGCCGCATAATTGTATTCCTCATGTCACCTCTGTATTCCTCATGTCACCTCTGTGGGGAACTTTGATTCCAGTCTTGTCTCTCTCTCTCTCTTTTTTAAATTTTTATTGGTGTATGGTTGTTTCACAATGTTATGTTAGTTTATGGTGTACAGCAAAGTGAATCAGCTATATGTGTGTACATTATAAATCTCCCCTCTTTTTTGGATTTCCTTCCCATTCAAGTCACCACAGAACATTGAGTAGACTTCCCTGTGTTAAGACAGTCTGTTCTTAACTAGTTACTTACTTTATACACTTCTTGTTGTTTAGTCGCTAACACGTGTCCAACTCTTTGCAACCCCATGGACTGCAGCACTCCAGGCTCTTCTGTCCTTCGCTATCTCCCGGAATTTGCTCAGACTCATGTTCACTGAGTCAATGATGCCATCCAACTATCTCAACAGTAGTGTATATATGTCAATCCCAATCCAGCCCACCCCCTCTTTCCCCCTTGGTGTCTATACATGTGTTCTCTAGATCTGTGTCTCTATTTTTGCTTTGCAAATGGGTTCATCTGTACCACTTTTCCAGATTCCACATATATTCATTAATATATAATATTTGTTTTTCTCTTGCTGATGTACTTCACTTTTATGTGACAGTCTTTGGGTCCATCCATATCTCTGCCAATAGTAAAATTACATTTCTCTTAATGAATGAATAATACTCTGTTGTATATATGTTCCAGTCTTGTCTCTCATATCCATGAGGAGAGAACCCAGACACCTTCCTGGCTCCTGGGAGAAAAGCCGTTTCTGAGTACTGACCAGTAGAATGGGTACGAATCAGGAAGGAGGGGGAGTACCTTTCTACTGTATATAATTAAGTTATGGTAAGTTTTCTTGGTTTGTTTATGGAAGCACCTTGATTTGTTATTTAATTGTGGACGAGCAGACAAAGGAGGTGAAGACACCTTGTTTGCTCGCCCTCTTGAGTTGTGGTGTACCCAGGTTGCACGCAGAGGTACAATGTCAGGTGCTTGGATCCCTGGGGTGACAGCAGTCTTGGACCCCGATTCTCACTCCCGATGTCCTAAAGTAGGTGGTCCTTGGGAGCTGTCCTTTGAAAAGCTGAAAAGCTTGGGTTCACAATTAGGAGAGCGAAAATGGCAGACAAGACAGAACTGCAGAAACAGGCTGTGATGAGGCCCATCTGGGGGTCCGTCCGCAGTGCTGTAGAAGGTGAGCGTGGGGAGAGCTCGTGTCCAGCCTCGGTGCCGAGAAGGCATTTGAGTTAGTGCAGACAAGATGGGCGGGACACGGATGATTGGCACTGGGTTAAGAAACTTCAGGCTGAGGGAGTGGAGTGGAGTGGATGGAGCACAAGCGGAGAGAACGGTGGGTCTTCAAGGGAATCTGATCAAGTCTCTCCCCAGCTTATGATCCTTCAGGGGATAAAGTCCAGAGCCCGGAGCGTGGTTTCGTAGCCTAGCAAATCTAGTCCCTGACCTTCTGGCATACTGCCCCCCAACATGCATACATGCAGTATACACACACACACAGGCTCTGTCTCCCCCACTCACACACATACACACATGCATACTTGCTCAATACACTGCCCCCCAGCATGCATACGTGCAATATACACACACACACACTCTCTCTCTCACAAACACACACATACACACACACACACACACTTGCTTGATGCACTGCCCCCCAGCATGCACATGTGCAGTGTACACACACACACACTCTCACTCTCTCTCCCCACAGAACACAAGCTGCTTTCTGTTCTTCATTCCCCTCTGCTGGCTTTCTAGGCCTTCAGCATTCATTGTGGATAGGACATCCCCCAGAGCAGTTCATACGTGGCCCCTGGGAAGCTCATCAAAATGCAGATTATGATTCTGAGGGTCTGGAGTAGGGCTCTAGTTTCTGCATGTCTGACTCACTCCCAGAAAGTGTGGACACTGCTGCTCCAAGGACCACACACCGAGCAGGAACAATCTAGAACAGCAGTTCCAGACAAATCAGAGAGTTTTTTTTTTTTAATTCCTGTTGCCTGGATTCCCCTTCCCTCCAAATTCTGATTTCATTGCTCTGGAATACAGAACATTGGGATTTTAAAGTTTTCCAGGTGATTCTGATGTTCAAGTTGAGAACCTGGGTGACTAAGTCTTCCCTGACTCCCCAGGTCTGGGCTGTGATGGACACCCACAGGGCACTGGACCTCAGCCTCATGCCTACCATGTTCCTCTCCGAGGGGGCGTCTCTTCTGTGCTCTGGGGAACTGTGCAAGGTTCCCAGGATGTACAATAGACATGGTCCCTGGGCTCAGAGAATCTATAGTATAGAAGGAGAACCTTCACTCAGCATAGTGCTGGGGGTGGGGGGGGGTGGGGGAGGACACAGGTGCAAGGCTTAGTAGGTGTTTATTGAATGAATGAAGAAGGAGGGAAGGGAAGGAAGAATGGAAAGAAGGATGGTGGGGGATGGGGTGCCTGATTTAAAGTAGACATTTCATTATTCTGGATCCATCTCCCCGCCTCACCGTTTCTAGCCATGACCTTGTAGGAATGAGTGGAAATGAATAAACAAGTGATTCTGAAGGGGAAAAACCTTGACAAGCAAGTATTACCATATATCCCATTTCGCCCTCACACTCTTTGCACCAGGTATGGTCAATACTGCTCAAAGTGCCCACTTAAACACTTAAAGCAGTGCTCTTCCTCCTTCCTGATGCGGCAGTGTTGGGCCTATAGGTCTGTGAAGTTATGTTCGACAGCTGGGTCTTTAACATCTCTTTGGTGAACACTTCCTGACGGAAAGGGTTTTAACCCTGGTTTGCACTCAGCCTTCCCATCTCTGCAACGTGCTGAATGCGCTAGTGAAAAAGTCAGAAGGGTTTTGAAATGCTAATGCACAGCTGTTGACAGGTATGAATCCCCATCAGCCTGGAATGTCACACCTGTTCAAAGTAATTGAGCATCCTTGAGGATCATCTCCTTTAAAAACCCAGAAATGTGACACCAGGTTGCTTCCAGCTGAGAGAGAAAACTTCCCCCAGACTTCAGCAGCAATTTTGTCTCCTAAATTAAAAAATAAGTAATCACAGGATTCCCCCACCAACAATGTTTCTGTATAGCTTTAGGCATGTGTGTCTAGGGTGTGTGTGTGTGTAAGACACATCAGTTGGGTGCCTCCTCTCTCATGCTAAGTCACTTCAGTTGTGTTCGACTCTGCTACCCCATGAACTGTAGCCCGCCAGGCTCCTCTGTCCATGGGATTCTCCAGGCAAGAATACTGGAGTGGGTTGCTAGTTAATCTTAATAATTTTTTGAAACTCTTCAGGCACATTTAGCTCATTTACTAATATATCACTTTAAAAAATGCTTATTGAAGGTTTCTTCTGATTTTAAATATAATAGATTTCCTGTAGCAAAATAGAGAATACTAAGCACAAAAGAACGCACCACCCGTAATCAATATTAACATTTTGGTTATGTCTTTCTAGTCTTTTCTCTGTGCATACGTGTAATATGTCTATATGCATTACTTTTTAAAAACTATTTGGGATGATATTTTATATGCCACACAACTTGCTTTCTACTTCCTGGAGTCTGAAAGGTTTCTCTGTCTTTACAGAGTTCCCAAAACAATGACTCTGATGACTGTATAACTTTTTCAAAAACTGTGTATTATTATCTTTTTACATGATCTCTTGCTTTAAGCAAAAGTAAGAATTTCTAGCATTTATATTATTATATATTATCCTATTTATATTGTATTTATTATAAGATATATTTGGAATTTGGGAACCAAAGGAAACAAATCTTTCTTTTTTTTTTTTTTTGGTTGCAAGGCACATGGAATCTTATTTTCCCGACCAGGGGTCATCGAACCCATGCCCAGAAGTGCACAGTCTTAATCACTGAGTCTTTAAGGAAGTCCAAGGAAACAAACTCTTATATTCATTTTCAGTGGAGAAATACCACACTTGAGGAAGATTTGCAGGTCATTCCTTTGGGGAGTGGCAGCTGAAAGCTTTTTAAAGATATTGTGTATTTTCCCAAAGGCAGGCAAAAATTATCACCACCTCGTTTGGCAAGTGCATCTTGGGTTCTGGGTGCCATGCTGGATGAGACAGGATAGTACAGTAGCCCTGGCCTCGAGGGAGCTTATGTGGCGGTTGGAGGGGTGAAGAAGACAGTAAATAGTCAACAGGCACATACATGTCATAACTACTAGGTGTGACAGTCTAGACAGCCAGAAGGCCCTCTGGATCTAATGGCTCTGAAAAAGCATGCAGTTCTGCATTACTTGGGGCTCCCCTGGTAACTCAGCTGGTAAAGAATCCGCGCAATGCAGGAGACCCAGGTTCGACTCCTGGGTTGGGAAGATCCCCTGAAGAAGGGGTAGGCTACCCACTCCAGTATTCTGGCCCGGAGAATTCCATGGACTGTATAGTTCATGGGGTCACAAAGAGTCAGACACCACTGAGCGACTTTTTTTTCTGCATTACTTATTTTATTCATATCACTAAGATTGTCACCAGAGAGAGAGTGACTTGGATAACACAAGCACGTTTAGGTATTATAATTATAGCAGACAAATGAAATCCAATACCATTAGCACCATGAATGTGTCATAAACCAGTCTCCAGTTCCTCATCCATGTGGGCTCAGTGATATATCACTGAAGATACAGAAGGAGAAGCTAGAAGAGCTAGTGGAAGACAGCTGCAATTTTTGTTGTTCCCTTCTGTGAGCCTCATTCCCCTTCTGTCGTGGAGGATGCTGGTGAAGGTCACCAAAGCCAGCACCTCGAGCTGACGATGGATAACCAGTCCTCGTTGTCCCTCGGTGCTTTGGATGAAGGAAAGATGATGCAGTTTCTGATTCTCAGTCACCCTCCCTGACTCCAGCCCAACCCGCATTCCAGTTCACCCTGTCCCCATTATGAAGCAGAAAAGACTGCCTAAGGCCTAGTTTATTTACCTAATAAACTGGCTCTTGTATGGCCTGGGAAATGCTAAAATTTTTCAGCCAAGAAATCCTAGTAACAAGCAAACAGAGGTCCAGCAGTCAGGTTTCTGAAGAAACAACAAAATGAAGGTCAGCTAATATGGCCATTATTCCCCTTCCTGGTGGCCATGACAGCGCTGGGGTTTATTTGAAGATCCCAGACTTCGAATCCTTGCTCGCATTGTTCGCTGCCCAAGTATTTCAGGCTGTGCCAACAGCTTCAGATATTAATGTATTCGAGAGATCAGTGAATGAAGAATTCCTCTGCACTTTTTTTCCCCCCTTTTTAATTTTTTTTCTCCCTTTGCCATACACTTTGTTTGTAGTGTTCTTTGTCTGCCAGACGTTGCCGGGCATTTCTAATGAGGGAGCAAAGAATTGCAGAAGGAAAAAGGCAAGGGGCGGGGGGCAGTGTAGGGAGAAGAAAACAGGCGAGGAAACACAGGGCGTGTTTAGCACGTTAACCGTAAGGTGACGTTTTTACAAGCTAGTCAGGTGCACGGGACACGCTGGGGACCGCAGAGTCCAGGATGCTGATGCAGAGAGCACGGTTCTCTGGGAACGGCCAACTCATTGCTTAGCTTCTCGCCGCAATAAATGCACTTTTATTTTTGAGCACCATTTTCCCTGCAGGACAGCCGGCCTCGATGCTGCTCTAAGTGTTCATCTTAGCTTGCGTGATTGCAGCCACTACACTAACCCACCCCGGGTGGCCGCTACAAGGGGGAAAAAATTAAAGCGTTTCCTACTCCTGGTAACGTCCTGCTGCAGGATAATTGGTGGCTGGTTGTGAAGAACATTAGCACTGCAAAACCCAGAAAGGTCTGTCTGAGAGCCGGTTGCTGGAGCTAGGCAAAGTGGGGAGGGCTCTGAAAATCACATTTCTGCAAGGGCAATGAGCTAGTAATTAATTTTTTAGCATCACTCGATCCTCGGACTCGTCCTTCCGTGCTGTACGCACAGGGGGCTGGTTTTGCAGACTGTCCTTTGATACCACATGGAAATGTTAATGAGACGAAACCAACCAGCTAAAGGGTTCTTTAGACAGCAGTGCTCGGGGGAAGGCCGAATGAAATGCAGACCCTCCGAAGGCTTCTCCTCTGCACAAGAAGTCCCTTTGTTTCCCATCTTATAAACCAGAGGCATGTCTGAAATTGCAGGGAAAGTGAGAGGGACTGGAGAGTGGGCGCCCGGGGCTCCACTTTCTGTATTTTTTAAAAGGGAAGGGGGAAACGATTCTCTGGTTATTCGTGCTTGAGTTTGGTAGGCAAGCGCAGGGTGTTTTTGAAGTTCCGAAGGAAGGTTCTCTGAAGATGCGAGGGGGATCTGTCTTTCACTTGGACTTAATTAAGAAACTTGCTGGCTTTGTCTGTAGGGGGCCCATTACGTGCAAGCTGCAGCCCCCTCTGAATAGGGGCTCAGCCTGGAAAGTGTATACATTCCACACCGCCTTTGTGTCGTGTTGCCAAACTGGAGGCAGAGGCGAGTGGGGACGGGGCTCTGCCAGAGGCCATCCCGTGCTGCCCCCAGCCCCAAACAGAGCCGCCGCCAGTGCACGGCTGTCCCTTGGGGGCCTGGACCGAGTGGGCCTTTTACAGGATGAATCTCGTAAACACACAGGTGGTTGGGAGTCGGAGTCCTGCTTTGGAGCCCCGATCACCGACTGGAGAATGGACCCAGGAGGCACTCAGCGTCCTGGGAACAACTGTTTGGTCTCTAAACCCGGGGTGGCGGGAGCCCAGCTTCGGGCACTGTCTCCGCCGCTTCCCCCTCACCACCCCCACACCCACCCCCTGAAAGCCCAGGGAGAAAGTTTGCCTGGTCACTGTTCTCGTAACCTTGAGAATAATTTCCCCCTGGTGGGCTACTGTGGCCTACCCTATTTAGAACAAAGTTGCTGAATGCTGGAGGATAAAGAACAGTGGGAAGGCTGTGAGCAGTGGTTAATCAGCTAATTCGCATTTCAAAAGACACTAATAAGAGGTGATCAATTCAAATAAAGCCCCGGGTATGAGTACTTTCCTCACCCTGCAAAGCCTGCGGAGAGCGGCTCTCAGCCCCTCCTCCTTCTCTCCCTCTGCCCGGCTCCTCCCTTCCCCTTTGATGCTGTCGGGACCTCCCAGGGTACCTGCGCCTCCCAGGGTACCGAGCCCGGCAGACCTTCACCTTCCTCAGGGCTGAGACCAGCTGCTCCCAGCAGCCCCGGCCCTGGCCCTTGTTTGCCTGGACTCTCTGTTCCCCTCCTTCACCCGCCCCCACACCTGATCAGCTTGATGAGCAATGCCAATCTCTTCTCTCCCAAATGTGTGGTAACTGTCTCTGTCTTTCCAGCTCTGGGACACCCGACAGCCTCTGGTCACCTCTGTCCATTGCCCCTGGCTTGGCTGTGATGAGAGGAACCCTCCTCGTTAGTCTGGCGTTAAGTGTCCTGCCCCCCGGACCCCCTTGTGACGGCCTGAGTGCTCTGATGGGCCTCGAAGTGGCCTCACGACATCTCTGTCCCTGCCTCCTCTCTACCCCTGCTCCACGCCTGCTGTCCACACAGAGTCTGGTGGGCCGCGTCTCGAGCTTTTCCAGCAGGACTCCTCATAATTGGGTCTTTCTGCAGTTCCAGGCTAATGGGCCTGTCCTGGAACTAGTGTCACTCACCCAGTGCCTGGAAAATCACCCTGCCGGCCAAGTGGCACTGTAGAAATATAAAACCGTAAATGCCAGCAATCAAGTGATTTTGTTCCAGCCAGGAGTTCAGTTCAAGTGTTGGGAAATGAGCTTGTCAGAGCTTTCTTTCCGCCTCCTCTCCCAACCCTTGGCAAAAAGTAAAATATTGTCACCATTGATAGAACACGCCTATAAAAGGGAGTGGGAGGAGGGCGGAGTCCTGGAGCATCCTTGACCCGGATGCAGAAGCCACATCACCGTGTTCGACACCTCTGGCTTTTTCTGTGGCGCTGATGTATGTGAAGCGTCTTTTGAGTGTGGTCCTTGGTGTTCAGAATCCCAGAGCACTTCAGCCCCACCATGCCCCAGAACTCCCATCAGGAATTCCACTGCCAGCTTAATTACATACTCTGAATGAAAGACATCTCATCTTCTCGCCGCGAGTGACATGGAATGTCCCTGAACTCCATTCCTGACAACCTGACGACAGTTGGGGATGTCCTCGAAAGCCCCAAGCTGACCGCTGACCTGGAGGGGAGAGGAGATGGCCAGTCTCCAGGTCTGTCACCCACAGTAAAGGCCTTCTGCTTAGTGTACCCTCTGGCTATCAGAAGCATCTTTACCTGCGTCTTATTTTGACCCTGAATCATCCCGGAAGGAGTCCCACTTTCAGAAGGAGTGTGGACCGCGTGACCTGCCAGGTCCACGTCCACATGGGCAGGCACCAGCACTCCAGTCACCACCAGGGCCTCGTGGCCCAACAGGCTCTCCCTTGGGATGCAGGGCTCCTTTGCTGTCTGTCAGCTGAAGGAGAATCAGGCTCCGTAACACAGTCCAGCTTTATATCAGAACAGGCTCTTTTCTATGAACAGAAAGCATCCCTGATGACTGAAGTACAGAAGAAAGGTGTTAGTGGATATGTTAGTGGTTTGAAAAATCACTCACGGAGAAGGCTGGAGAATCAAACTAGAACATGGGGAGAAACCACAGGTGGCTGGGTCATCCCCACAACCCCATCACAGAACCATCTTGTAGGAGATCTCATTGCCATGACTACTGAATGCTCCCCGGACCCACCATCCGCTAACCCCACTGGTGCTGACCAGCCAGCAGTGTAGCCAGCAGAGGGCTGCCTCTGATGTCCCTAGAGAACCACTGTTGTCTGGCTGTTCTGATGCTTGTGGGGAGGCAGGGGGCTGCCAGTGTTTGGCCCTTCTGGCCCTGCCTCCTAACTAAGACTCATAGCTAAGAATTCCTCCCTTGTTAAAGGAAAGAAAAAAAGGGGGGGGGGGGGTTCAGATGCTGAGCAGCTGAGAAACTAACTAGTGTCCACTTCAGGCCTGCAGCTCACATGGGAAAAAAGCGTTAGTTGCGTCCAATTCTTTTGCAGCCCCATGGATAGAGAAGCCTGGTGGGTGACAGCCGCAAACTGTAGCCAGCCAGGCTTCTCTGTCCATGTGTTTCTCTGGGCAAGAATACTGGAGTGGGTAGCCATTCCCTTCTCCAGGGGACCTTCCTGACCCAGGGATCAGACCCCAGTCTCCTGCATTGCAGGTGGATTCTTTACCATCTGAGCCACCAGGGAAGCCCACACGAGAGTTATTTGCCAAAGATGGACATCTTCTCCAAGACTCGTCTCATTGAGCCACGGAGCGTTTACCCAAGATGAACTATGTAATTTGTGAGGTCCAGTGAGAAATGAAAATGCAGTTGTTTAGAAGTTATTAAGACTATCACGATGGTGACAGCATAGGACTTCTAAGCATGGGACCCTGTGTCACTGCTCAGGTGGCTTTTCCGAAACAGGGCCATTGGCTTATCGTTGGGTCTTGGGGCCCTTGTCAGGTCTTATAAGTGGATTTCGGTAGGTCAGTGTTATTTCACTGTTTCCTGCCCACAACTTGAGGTGTGATTACGATTTCCCCCATTTTACAGAGATAGGGCAGATGGGGCTGGAAACAGTGGAGCTGTGTATTCCAAGCTACGTCTTCTGACCCCGAAGTTCCTCTTTGTCTACACCGTGTCACACCATGTACCAGGAGCTTAGAGAGCAAGAGCTGTGTGATGCTCCCTGGAAGGTTTGCTTATGGGGCATCATCTCCAGAATTGTTAATGTTGTGGGAAAAAGACTCCACCTGCAATGCATGAGACCTGGGTTCAAACCCTGGGTTGGGAAGATCCCCTGGAGGAGGGCGTGGCAACCCACTCCAGTATTCTTGCCTGGAGAATCCCATGGACAGAGGAGCCTGGGGGGCTACAGTCCATGGGGCTCACAAAGAGTCAGACACAACTGAGCACACAAGTGTGTATGTGTGTGTGTGAGATTGGTGCCCTCAGACCTTGAGCAAGTCATTTACTCAACTTCCCAGGGCTTCAGTTTTCTCATCTATGAAAATCCTTGGCCTTCTGTCATAAGGTAGGGTTGACGCCTCTCTGCCCTGCTCGCTCGCCCGGCAGGCACATCTCATTCTTGTGATCAGTGCACACTCCGGGGCCCACATGCATTCCCACTCTTCCAGCTCCGCTTCTGCCACTTGCTCTGGCCTTCAGTGTCCCCCTTGGGTTCAACCCCTTGAATGTCCAGCTTGCACCACCTGCTAGCTTCTACCCATACCACCCCAACACCCCTTCTGTCCACAAAATGTTCCTATAAGCTTCCTGTGTTCACAGTCCTAATGACCAGGGTATCTTCCTGCTTCCTCCGCCTTCTCCTTTTCTCTCTGGTGTTTGTGTGTGTGTCCTTTCCCCCTCCTGCTTCCCAGAGAGCCCACCTCGGGTGGTGCCTTCTACAGAGTGGGGTCTATTAATCCCACCTGGCTTATTGATGTCTCTGGACTGTCTGATGTCTCTCGACTATCTCTTTCTCCTTTTCTGTTTTTTTCCTACCCTTTTCTCAATTCTCTTGACACTGTATGAGATTAAGGCTTTTTTTTAAAAATAAAATTTATTATATTTATAAAATACAAGATTATTTGACATTTTTAATTTAAAAACCATAGCTCTCAAACAAAATATAGCTTTCTTTAAAAAGCTATTATGATGAATTTGTTTTTATTGCTATGTAGTCTTTAACTGATTATTTTTTCCCCTTAAAGATTTTTTTTTTTTCATTTTAAACCCACGGAAGGAGAAATTTCCAAAGGTTATTAGTTCATTAGCTGTTAGAAGGAATAATTGATCTGTCAACTCAAAGGATTTATAAGGATTTGGCTCACAGGATTCATGAAAGCAGTGGCATACGTTTAAGTTCTGCCTCAAAGAAAACATTTCAGAAGGGGCTTCCCTTACTTTCCTGGAGATAAAAATTAGCATCTCTGTAGTGATGAAAAGCCCCCCCGATTTTTTTTTTTTAAGAGCCTCTCTATCTTATGGCGCTACAGCTGCGGCATGCGCACCTATACCTGAGATAATTGGATGCGTATTTCAACCTCAAGGATGGATTATAAATAAATATTATAAAGTTTTGAGTTTCTTCTACTGTTGTTTTCTTTTTTTTTACTCCTATTAAAAGGAATGGAACACAACTAACATTTCTTCAACCTCAAATGGGGTTTTGCTTTTTGTTTTTTGTTTTTTTTTTTTAAGCAAATGCACCCAGATTGGGTTTGGTTCACAAAGGAGAGCCTGAGTGCAGAGTTAACAGACCCATCATTAGCCACTCCTGCCCTCTCCAATGGCCTGTCCATTCCCCCGCGCACAATATGGGCGAAGGCCGTAAACAAGGGATCCCAGAGCGCTCCGGACAAGAAACATACAATGGAGTGGGATAAATTTCTTTAGCATAAATAGCAGTCTCCAAGGGTGACTGGTGTGAATGGATTCCCGCTGTGAGGGTCTCTGTGCCTACAGAGGAAATCTGTGGCTTTAAGAGCTATGGTCCCACCCCCTGGGCTGTGGAAGTGCTCAGCCTCCCCCGCTGGGCTTGGTCCGAAGGCCCCCTGTGGGCCTCCTCTTTCCTTTCAAGCTGTGAGTCCTAAGGAACTCTGTGACAGCTCCTCTTTCATTCTGCTGTGCAAATCCTTGAGCTGTTCCTAGTGCTTTCAAAAAGGAAATATAGGACATTTTACTTATTCTGTCCGGCAGGAGCATTGGAAGCCTGGTAAGACCCAGGATTATTCTGGCAGTAGCATTGGAAGCCTGGTAAAACCCAGGATTATTCTGGCAGTAAGCCTGGCAGAGATCTTCCTCTTTGCAATGACTCGAAATTCCCTAAGATGACCACTAACCCAGTTTATACCTCCTACTTCCGTTACGTCATGCCCTGTGGGCTGCCATCTGTCTGAAGACGTGCTTCCTGCTGGCCAGTGTCTGGATACCCAGACAGAAACTATACCAGTAGAATTAGGTGCATCCAGGGGTACATGTCAAAGGTTAATTTCTTCAGAGCCATGAGCCAAAATATTCAGGTTCTAGAGTAAATCATTACTTGAGAAGAATTAAACAGTGCATGTTCGTGGCTCAAAACAAAACAGTGCCCTGATTTATCCATCCCGATCATGATCCCAAGAGTCAATCACTTTGAGCCATTTTTGCTTGTCCTTCTTCAAGTGATTCCTTGCATATTAACACATCATTTTTTATTTCTGAACTTTAGACATTACCTGTTGACTTCCTGGTCTGATACCTAGGGTTTCATTCACTGGGTACTCAGCCTTTGTTTCTAAGATGGTGGTTTTTATTCCCCTGTGTATTACTATTGTAACTAACAGTAAAACTTAAATCTCTATTTCCAGTTCCACTGGTGGTACACAGCATATTTGCCTCACATTTTTTCCCAACCTCTTCTCATCTCACAGCCCTTCCCTTGTGTCAGGTGTTGATAATTTGCATTCTATTTTGACCACGATTAAGATTTCTAAACTGTGGTAGTTTCCAAGTTCAAAGCCAATAAATAGCTTTCAGATTATTGTATCTGTGTGAATGCTGTGCACTGAGAAACCAAGAAGTGCACTGTGGTTGATTATATTTCCATCTGTGTAATTCCTAACTCATAATCCCTGTGTTAGGCAAAGGAGAATGTTGAGATCTATTCTTTTTTAAAATTCCATCATTGGTTTAAAACCATGCCACATTTTGGTTTTCTAAAATTTTTTTCAGATTTCTTTTTGTTGTTATTGTTATTTTAAAATTCTTCTGATTGTTTTTTCTTGTTGTGAGAAGAAGTTTGTCTTTTTCACCATACCTGATATCTTTTGAACCCATTTCATTCTCCTAGAAGCCTGTGAACTTCCTGTTTTAATTTGCTTATTCTAAGTTATTTATTACTTATGCCATACAAAACTTACCCTGCCCTTTATATTTCCTGGGTTTTTGATTGCCTTCGATTTCCCATATATTCATGCCCCTTATTTGTCTGGAAGTTTTTCTAAACTGAATCTCCCTTTTTTCCTGGAAACCTACATCCTCAAGCCCTCAGGCTTTCTGTTCCAATCTGAGTGGGATTATGGCTCTGTGAATAGTGTTTATTGCTAAATCAATTGATAAGCCACTGCTCTATTTTCTATTTTCTATCACTTTTTCCCCCCCAGATAATTGGTTATTCCCTTTTTTCTTTTGTTCACTTTTCCATGCACTTGTGGATAATTCTTTCCAGTATATCGACATGTCTTTAAAATGCCTCACAATGCTAATTTCTCTGTGAGAAAATTCATCAGATAATCTCAGTGTTTTTATTTATCTTTTGGTTTGTTTGTTGTTTGCTTTTTGTTTATTGGTTTTCCTAGAAGTTTTCTTTCTAGATGCCTTTTCTTCTTTAAGCTACGTTATTTTGGGTCCCCCCACCTGGGGTTTTTGGACTGTTTGTCACCGTGGTATTTCTATTTGTTGTTGTATGTGCTTATGCTGTTTCTCTGATCTCTCTTTCTCAAAAGTTTTAGTCCTTATTTTGCTGAACAACATCCTTTCTAAGAAAAGGGGCAAAAATGGTATGCCTTATGAATTCTCACATGTAAAAATGCTTTATTCCATCTTCATGCTCAATTGGTAGCTTGTCTGAGTATAGTGAATTATAAATTACTTCAGGTTTTGCTTTAATATCTAGTGTTGCTGATGACAGGTCTACCCAAACTGATTCTTCTTCCTTTGTTTGTGACCTGTTTTTATTTATCATTGACATACTGTTTCTTATTCAGAAAGCTTTTAGAATCTTTTATTGTTGCTGTCAGAACAACAGAACAATGCATTTTGTTGTGGGTCTTTTAATTTGCAGAGGCTCTTATTCTTGATTGTTCTTTATTTGTTGGATTCTGTTCTTGCTTTTATAGATGCAACATTTCCCCAAGTCTCTTCAAGAATACTAGAGTCTTTCATCATGTTGTGTTTTATTTTTAAGTTCTCTTCTTTTATCAGAATTATCTCTGCATCCTCTATGGTCAGTTTTTCTATTTGTTTACTGATGCTTTCTTGGTCATGATACGGACTTTGCTTAACTGCTTTGCTGAATCCTCGGGATGAGTTTGTATGCATGAACCTGGAAGTAGAAAGGCTGCAGAAGCTCTGTGTATACAGATGGATCTGGTTGACTGATAGGCCTCATCTCCAGGTTGCGGAGGACCCCCTTCCCACCCCTCACAATATGCCATAGGCGGAGGACTCATCTCTAGGACAGAAGCACCCACACTGGCAGCTCGAGCGCCCCAGGGAGCTTTCGCCCAATTTCCTTAGAGAAAACACTCCTCTTTTTTACACAGGTGTCAACACTTGGTTTTGCTGCTTGGTAGGTGGGAAGGTTCATATAAAGACCTTCAGTGAGTCCTTCCTCAGGTCCATTTCTCTCACTCTCTTGCTTGGTGTCTCTCAGTTTGGAGCCTCCCGAGAACCGTGCTTATTATTATGAGCAAGTTGGCACCCTCTTCAGTGGTTTCTCAGCCACTGCTTCCTCCTCACTTTGCATAGTCAGCCCTTCCCCATTTGTCTTCTGTCCTCTGGAAATCTGGGGAAAGCTGTCTTTCACCAGTGGTTCCTCTCCAGTTCTGTTCATTGTGGTGGAGCTATGCCTCTTCTTCTATGCCCCTCTGCTTTATCTCCTCTCGAACAGTTTCTTTCAGAGCAAATCTGATCTTATGTCTGTTACTGCTATTCATCTGCCCAAATACTCACACAGAGATCTTAGTAGGTAGATGTCCTTAGTAAGATAAAGTTCAGGGCCCATCCATGCCTGGGATTTAGGCCAGCAAGTATTATTTGAGTGTATACTACAGCAGGGATTATGGGATGCATAAAGATGTAAATGATACATTCCCAATCTCACAATCTAGCGGGATGCCCATAGCTTAGGTAGAGCCAGGCCCAGAATTATGGGCATTTTTAGACGTTTTGTGTTTTGGTTGAAAGGAACCTCGAAGGCTTGCCAAGAGCAAACCTGGCAGTACATCTCCAGGAATTGATTCAGTGTAAAGCCACGTGATAGCTCATTCATTCTTCATTCATCAGAGATTTTAGGATTGTAAGGAACTGTACTAGAAGTTCATCAGATGCATACCCTGCCTCAAGGAGAGGTAGGACATGGATCTAAATATTTCAGTAGAGGAGATAAGACACATATCTAAGTATCTCTTCAATACAAGGCAAAATGAGATAAAAAGTATAAGAGGAATACAGGTAAAATGTTACAGGAATTTAAAGAGTGAAGAGGTGACTTCATGCAAGCGTGCATGTGGAATAAAGGAAATTAAAACAGACTCATTCAAAGACAGCAGACTTAGACAACCTAGATGAAGGGGAGGAGAGGGCGTTACTCAGATGATCCAGGGTACAAGGAGAAATTTGTCTCGACTGGAGCCAGAATTTCCAAGATGCTCATCATGTATCATCATGAAGTGATACTCCTTGCTTAGAACTTTGCTTCATAATTGAAGCATAAGTTTTCTCTGACCACTCGTTGCTCAGCTGAGGGTCTTTATTCTTCCACCAGTTTTTGTATCTCAGAGCCACAAAAACATAGCTCCCCCATTCCTGCCCTCTTGTTATTCCACCCAGAGAAGCCCATGCCACATGAAGTCAGCCTCTCCTTTCCAGCCTCCTCTGGCAGATAGTTTCTGGTTTTCTTTTTTAAGATTTTTTCATTGTGGTCTATTTTTAAGTCTTCATTGAACTTGTTACAATATTGCTTCTCTGTTTTATGTCTTGGGGTTTTTTTGGCTTGTGGGATCCTAGCTCCCGACCAGGGATCGAACTCACGCCCCCTGCTTTGAAAGACAAAGTCTTCCCCATGATACCACCAGGGAAATCCCAGGCAGAGAGTTTTGATCGACTCTCTCACCACCAACTTCAGCCCCCTCCTAACTCTCTTCCCTGAATTACAGAGGTTGGAAAGTTACAAGGTACATTTCTCAGACTCCTTGCTGCTGAGATTCCACACCTTTCCTGGTTCCACCTTAAAGATGTGAAAACAGCAGTGACCACCATGAAGTGTCAGCAAAACCGTAAGAGACTGGGGTCTTCTGGTGGGCATGGGGGTTGGGAACCTTTGGCTGTTTTCGAGGAGCCCAGCAAAGATTGCAGGGCCAGTTCTTCTTGTCCCGTGTATCACGTGACTGCCTGCTGCCGCAGTGGTGCCCGGCTGTCACCTCGTGTGGTCGGCCCTCTTGATCCCAGTTATACATCCTCCAAATCTGGTTTTTGGGTTGTGCTGAAGATCTGGTGCTCCTTTTTTTTTTTTTTAAATCCCCCTTTGCCCAACCTAGCTAGAGTGACTCTTGTCATCAGCAACTAAAACCCCATTGATATGGTATGTTTTGACCTTCCAGTCACCCACCCTTGTTCCTTGAGGATTTGGGTGTGCAATCCCCAATTCTCTCTCTCTCTGCTTCCTGCCATCCTGCAGTGGGATGACCCATCCACCTCTGCCTTGGTGACCCATCCACCATTCTAGCTTCATCCTTCCTCTGTCTCCATGGCTACAGCCTGGCGTCTGTATATCCGGAGTTGAATCACCTGTAAAAGTTTCTCTGCCTCCTCTCATCCCTCTTTCCCACTCCACTCAGAGCGACCTTCAGCCTCACCATCCCTCTCTCTTCTGACATGTCAGTGAAGCTTCCTTTCCCTGTAAGCCCCGACCGAACGAGTATTCATCTCAGCCACACTCCTGCCAGCACTCAAGTGTCTCACCCTTTGGACCTACGTATGCATTTATTGTCTCTCTTTTTTTTTTTTTTTCATTTATTGTCTCTTATGATAACCTTGAAAATGTGCCAGGCTTGTATAGGCTCCCACTGCATACTTATTACTAAGGATATCATATGAGTTAATGCTTAGAAAGTGCGTACTATGTTCCCAGTGCTGTTCTAAGCACTTGATTAACTTGCTGAATTCATACAACAGTCCAAGGAGATGGAGACATTTTATGTCCACGTTGTACAGATGAAGAAACTGAAGCCCAGAAAGGTTGAATGATTTGCACAAGGCCACACAGCTTGTCAGTGGCTGAGCTGGGATTCAAACCATACCCTATCTGCATTCCCTTAGTCTGTTTTAAAGGATGCCAAGATACCTGGGCATCTTTACGTGGATATTAAGAACATTTTTTCTATGTAACCATAAGTGTGATTAGTATCTCAATGCTAATACCACAGCTTGTGGTTTCTAAAAGCTGCATCCCATTAATATATCTGCCAGCCTTTTTTTTTTTTTAATGAAAAAATATCTTTTTTATCTTCCATGTTATTTCCTCACTGTGCATGCCAAATCTCAATTCTGTTGTGAAATTTGGTGTCATACTATCACAGATAAAAGTTTCAGGCAGCTGTTGAATAGCTAGGGTGATGGATGTCCCATGCTACCTACTGAGTCTTCTTCTTTCAGTATCAATCCTGTTACCCCCCAGTAGTGCAGTCTTTTCTAAAGAAAGTCTGTCAACTAGGAAAGGATATCAATTAGTACTTTTATCCTCTACTGTCTTCCAGGATAAGTCTAGTGTAGTAGAGTCATTCTTTAACTTCAAAGCTCAGACGATGGAGACTTGAACGCCAGCTCCAGGATTGAGACCTGGGACAGGAGACTTAACCTCTCTAAGCTCCAGGCATCCCATCTATAAAAGTGAGGGTAGCCCTGTTGTAAATTGCACGAGAGCAGATCGCCAGGGTACACCACCCCCTCCCGCCCCCCTCCCCCATCCACAGACTTAATCCCATCACATTATACTACACTCTCTTCCCACAACAAGCACATAACCCATCACCACGCCCATAACAACTCCAAAAATTTTAATAAATTAAAGAATTTACAGAAGGTTTCACACTGAGACAGAACAGGTTACAATGTATTTGTACAAAGCAGATCTTCCCTTTAAATTAAAAATTTTTTTTTAAAGTGCTGCTTTGTCATCCACTACCCTTTCCCCAGAAGCACCCTCGTGGTCACCCTCCTGGCCCACCCTGTCCCAGGCAGAATCTCTGCAGGTCCTCTGCCCTGTCAGACAGGTGCGGGGAAGCCTAAATTCCTGGGAGTCAATGAGTATCCATTTAAAAGAGAAGCAGCAGAAGTATTTCACTCTGTTCAATTATTCCACGCAAAGCTTGACTTAGAGAGTTCATGGTTCCTTGACTTGTTTCCAAGAGTGAAGATGAGCGAGGGCTCCGCTCTGGTTTGGAATGCCTCCGGTCGCCGCTGTGCTCCTCAAAGGGAAATGTCATGCCTGTTTATACCGGCTGTTCACAATTCAGTTACTGGAAGCAGAAAGTCAGCACTGATACTAACAGCCTCCTCCGCCAAGTTCTCTTATTTAGATTCTGGTTATCAGAGCTCCCTGTCGGCTTGTCCTTGGGTTGGTTTCTCCCTCCTGCCAGAGAAACAAGGGTTTGTTTTCTGCCTGTAGATCACTTGCATTTATTTCCATTCCTTTCCTGGACATTTTTTTTTTCTCTCTCTGAAACATCATTTCAGGCTTTTCGTCAATTTGACTAATAATAGTCAATTTGATTATTGACTAGTATATGCTACAAGGAATACTTCCAACAGGGAAGATGTATTTTGTCACAATAGGCTTGAACACGGCTATTGGTGGCTATTAATCGGATATGAAATAACTTCTATCTACATGGAGTTTAAGGGCTTCCCAGACGGCGCAGTGGTAAAGAATCAGCCTGCCAAATGCAGAAGACAGAGAGATGTGGGTTCAGTCCCTGGGTAGGGAAGGTCCCCTGGAGTAGGAAATGGCAACCCGCTCCAATATTCTCAGCTGGAAAATTCCACGGACAGAGGAGCCTGGTGGGCTACAGTCCATGGGGTCGCAAAGAGTCAGACATGACTGAGCACACACACACAGCACATAAAAGAGTTTATGGAGTTAATGCAAGGAGGTTAGGGAAGCCCCATATTTTCCTAGAGTAATCATTTTATTGGCATCAGTGTCTGTACCTCTACTATTTGAGAAAATTTTTTAAATCTTAAAAGTCTGATAACCTTCACCCCGCCGCCTTTCCTTTCATTTGCTTCCTACAGGGTGAACCTCACCCATCAGAACTAAAGAACTGTTTGGTAAGTTAAATGAAAATTCGTCAGAGTCCGAGTATTTATTGCTTCCCGAGAAGGTTCTTCATTGTAGATCATCCAGGATCCAGTAATGAATGTGTACTGTCAGGGGCCAGGGATTTTGGGGGATGAATTTCCCAGGGTTTAATCATTTCATAAGGCCTCTGAGTGTGACTTTTTCCCCAATAATCTACTTATCTCAGTAATTTACCCCTCCTACTGCCTTGCAAGGAAAATGAGTCTCCCAGGTTGTTTGCATGATAAGTAGCTGGGAATTGTGCGAGCCTTTCAACAAGCAGCCCTGAGTTAATTGTAGCAGCCTGAGCTAATGGTTTCCCATGTTAGTTGGCAGGTTAAGTGAAGAAGAGGGCTTGAAAACACCCTTTATCACAAGTACCACGCATTTGAAAAGCTTCAATCTTAAAAAATGTTTGCTTCGTGGAAGATATTTTTCCCTTGCAGCATAAATGGGTGAGAAAAATGTCCTTCCAAAGATAGGACCAGCAGTTTTGCAAATAGCTCTGAATGTGGGCTCCCTGGAGGGGTTGGGAGGTTTTTGTTTTTGTTTCTCCAATGGATCATGCTAATTTACCCCCACCTCCTCTTCTTTTTTTAGTCAAGTCAGAATTGAAGAATAACCTTGCTCACTGCAAGAAAAAAATCACTTGAAAAAAAAAAAATACACTTCCTAATACTTTCTGGTTGTACTTTTTTAGGTATATTTCACATGAATCCTTGACGTTGTTAGTACAGCCACACACCATCCATCAAGGACAAAATGGATTTTCTATTCAGGAAAAAAGTTAGAATACAGTTTGCTTTGAGAGGAGGGGGCCAGGGGAGATTCTGCTGGGTATCCTCTGAAGGCAGAGAGTGCTGCATGCCCTTGTCGACTGAAGACAGGCCCTGAAGAGGGAAGAACCAGAAACTCCTGCTCTGCTTGGTCAGTGCCCTCCCATCCTTCTGATCTCTGGCTCACTCATCCTTCCTCTAGGAAGCCCTTCCTAATCCCCGGGCTGGGGACTCTTGTGTGCTCTTCTGTCTTTCTTTCATACAGTTTTCACAGTTGTTGTTTAGTCACTAAGTCGTGTCTGACTCTTTGCAGCCCCATGGACTGTAGCCTTCCAGGCCCCTCTGCCCATGGGATTTTCCAGGCAAGAATACTGGAGTCGGTTGCCATTTCCTCCTCCAGGGGATCTTCCCAACCCAGGGATCAAACCCTGCATTGGCAGGTGCATTCTTTACCATCAAGCCACCAGGGAAGCCCATTCATTGTTGTAACTGCACGTTTGTTTTTTTTTTCGGTATGGTCTTTTTCTCCTCAAAGTTGTACCTTCTATGCATACATAAGGATCTTGTCTGTCTTTCACATACCATTTTACGCTCAGTATCTAAATTCTTAAAAAATATTTCCTGCATGAATGGCTGGATGAATGAGAGTACAGTCGTTAGAGATACTTCAGTGAACACTATTAAGGTGAGTTAATAGTTAAGGGTTAACTGATGACCATGCGGGAAGAATTTAAGAGACTTGTTAAGAGAAAGAGAGGAAGAAAAGAGTCACAAACCTCAAAAGCAGAAGGATACTTGGGAGCAAAAAAAGAATGTGTATGTGACATTCCCTGAATAAACTGACCTTGGGATTTAAAAAGGAGAAAAGAACAAATGTGAGTGGTCTAAAAAGCAGATGACTGAATAGATCAGCCAGGTTTCCAGTGTAAAATAGATGGCATGTTCTTCCGGGTGATTTCCAGGGAGTGTGGGCGGGGATGTGGGACCAGCTAAGAGATGCTGGGGCACCAGGGATCAGCCACAGTGGGAAACTATTACTCACTCCTGTCAACTCCCATCCCAAAGGAGCACAAGGGAAAAAAACTGTGTTTCTGAAGCTGACTTAGAGCTAGAACCAGAGAAGAGGGCAGCAGACAGGATGTGTGGATATAATGGGGTACAGAACCGCAGTGCTGACACGAGAGGAAATAAACCAGCCTTTCCCTCTCCTGACCTGGGATCCAGCCAGTGCCTCTGTTGGCCAACCCAGCAGGAAGCTAGAAAGCATGAGGGCCCAGGTGATTTAGTGTGTGGAGATCAGCCACCTGTATCCCCAATCCAGAGTGCAGAGAAGAGGGGGAAAGGATCGAGAGGGGCAAATGGAAAATAACCAGCCCAAAGAGAGAATTGAGACTCATGTTTTTTTTGTTCATTTTGTTGGTAATGATAAGGATCTTTGTAAGTACCTAATTGACGCTTTCCTGGTGGCTCAGTGGTAGAGAATCCACTGGCCACTACAGGAGATGTGGGTTCGATCCCTGGGTCAGGAAGATCCCCTGGAAGAGGAAATGGCAACCCACTCCAGTGTTCTTGCCTGGGAAATCCCGTGGACAGAGGAGCCTGGTGGACTACATACAGTCCATGGGGTTGCAAAGAGTCAGACACACATGACTAAGCGACTAAACAGCAGCAAAGTATGTAATTATATGCTGTAGTGATACTGATTATTTAAGACTGGCAAATGAGTTGTTTTTAAAAGGCCAGTTTTTCCAAATACCTACCTGTAACTTTACTTTTTAACTTTTCAATTTACTTTTTCTTTTGAATGTATATTTTAATGAACAAGATGGACTCTGGGAATTTCACTCCTTTCCTGTCTGCTTCACTTCCTCCTTCCACACATAGTAACCAATTTTACCAGCTTCTCATGTCTCCTCCTAGTGTGTCTTTTTTGCAGATACAAGCAAATATGAAAATCCCTACCCCCCTCATACTATCTCCTGCACCTAGCACATATGTTATTTTAGGTGCCTGTGGGTGTGTGATATAGCTGTAGGAAGACTCCCACATGTGGCAGTTTTGATCAGTTTTGCCAGATTGCCCTCTGTAGGGTTCATTCCTTCCATTGGTATTGTATGGAAGCATTTCTCCATAGCCTTGCTGAAAGTGTGTTGCTCAGCTTTTGGAATTTTGCCAATCTGATGGATTGGGGGGAAAATTCATTGTATTAGATTGAACCAAGTGAAACTGCAACGGGTTTCAATCAGTAACATATGATTTTCAAAGCTCCTAGGACTCTTTCCCTTAGGACTGCAGGGTTCAGTTGTTCAGAGCGTGCACTGAGCAAGTCTAAACCTCAAGGCTTGCTGTTCGCAGGCTGTCATCATAGATCTATTGAAGACAGCAGATTTATGGCATATTGTCATAGGAAGGAGCACTTGTTTCTAGCACACACAAAGTCACCGGGTTAGTGGTGGGGTTGCATCCTCCACTCCTTCATCTCTGCTTTGGCTTCATCTTTCCTGCCTCAAGCTGGCTTTGTCTCCCTGGTGGAGAACATGACCACTGGCAGCCTTGCATTCAAGTCCCCCTTGCTCTATAGAAGGGATGCTTCTTAAGAACAGTGAGGAAAGTCATAGGGAGATCTTCTCTCTGACCTGGCTGCAATCAGTTCAGTTCAGTCGCTCAGTCGTGTCCAACTCTTTGTGACCCCATGAATTGCAGCACGCCAGGCCTCCCTGTCCATCACCAACTCCCGGAGTTGACTCAAATTCATGTCCATCAAATCAATGATGCCATCCAGCCATCTCATCCTCTGTTGTCCCATTCTCCTCCTGTCCGCAATCCCTCCCAGGATCAGGGTCTTTTCCAATGAGTCAACTCTTCGCATGAGGTGGCCAAAGTATTGGAGTTTCAGCTTCAGCATCAGTCCTTCCAATGAACACCCGGGACTGATCTCCTTTAGGATGGACTGGTTGGATCTCCTTGCAGTCCAAGGGACCCTCAAGAGTCTTCTCCAACACACAGTTCAAAAACATCAATTCTTTGGCGCTGAGCTTTCTTCACAGTCCAACTCTCACATCCATACATGACCACTGGAAAAACCATAGTCTTGACTAGATGGACCTTTGTTGGCAAAGTAATGTCTCTGCTTTTTAATAGGCTATCTAGGTTGGTCATAACTTTCCTTCCAAGGAGTAAGCATCTTTTAATTTCATGGCTGCAAGCACCATATGCAGTGACTTTGGAGCCCAAAAAAATAAAGTCAGCCACTGTTTCTACTGTTTCCTCATCTATTTCCCATGAAGTGATGGGACCAGATGCCATGATCTTCGTTTTCTGAATGTTGAGCTTTAAGCCAACATTTTCACTCTCCTCTTTCACTTTCATCAAGAGACTCTTTAGTTCCTCTTCACTTTCTGCCCTAAGGGTGGTTGGTGTCATCTGCATATCTGAGGTTATTTATATTTCTCCCAGCAATCTTGATTCCAGCTTCTGCTTCTTTCAGCCCAGCGTTTCTCATGATGTACTCTGCATATAAGTTAAATAAGCAGGGTGACAATATACAGCCTTGATGTACTCCTTTTCCTATTTGGAACCAGTCTGTTGTTCCATGTCCAGTTCTAACTGTTGCTTCCTGACCTGCATACAGATTTCTCAAGAGGCAGGTCAGGTGGTCTGGTATTCCCATCTCTTTCAGAATTTTCCACAGTTTATTGTGATCCACACAGTCAAAGGCTTTGGCACAGTCAATAAAGCAAAAATACATATTTTTCTGGAACTCTCCTGCTTTTTCGATGATCCAGCGGATGTTGGCAATTTGATCTCTGGTTCCTCTGCCTTTTTTAGAACCAGCTTAAACATCTGGAAGTTCACGGTTCACGTATTGCTGAAGCCTGGCTTGGAGAATTTTGAGCATTACTTTACTAGCGTGTGAGATGAGTGCAATTGTGTGGTAGTTTGAGCATTCTTTGGCATTGCCTTTCTTTGTAATTGGAATGAAAACTGACCTTTTCCAGTCCTGTGGCCACTGCTGAGTTTTCCAAATTTGCTGGCATGTTGAGTGCAGCACTTTCACAGCATCATCTTTCAGGATTTGAAACAGCTCAACTGGAATTCCATCACATCCACTAGCTTTGTTCGTAGTGATGCTTTCTGAGGCCCACTTGACTTCACATTCCTAGATGTCTGGCTCTAGGTGAGTGATCACACCATTGTGGAATCTTGTATCTATCCCCAAAATGTGGGTTATTATGTTCAGCTTAGCCTGTGGTCCAGGGCACAGGCTGGCTGTTTCCTCTGAAGAGTGTGGAGGTTGGTTGGGGTGACAGTTGCTAGGCAAGAAAAATTATAGCTACAGACAAGGAAGATTTGACTAAGTGTAGGAATATGCTATAGTCCCAGATCAGCTGGCTTCAGTTAAATTGCAGAGATGTAACTTTTTCCCCAAGTTGATATATAAATTTCACATAATCTGATTCAGAATTCCAAAGGGAGTTTTGGGGGGCTACTTGACATCATGATTCTAAAGTTCATCTGGAAAAACAGACATACGTGATGAGAATAGCTCGGAAAAATTTTGCCCAGTGAAAAGGAATCAGCTTAATTTGTACTATTTTCATCAGTATTATTTTATCATCTATCCTGGGCTTAAAATATGATCCAGTGTTGACACCAAATTTTTTAAGCTTTCCTCCCTGAACAATTTTTATATAACCCAAGGAACTCTGAATTAGGTATCCAGAGATCTAATATCTGATAGTCTTACATCACTCAAATTATTCTGTGTATCCGTTGTGCACAAGATGCTGTAGAGTTACATTAGATGCAGAAGGCATACTCCCTTCCCATCCATCACTCCTTCTGTGTTAGTCTTTTCCAGCCAAAGATGGGTAACAGACCTTTTAAGTTTGTCATTCCTACATATGATTCAGAGAATACGTTTGCCAAAATGAAAAGAGCAGAAATGCAAAAGATCCGAGCTGCAATTACACGGATACAAAAAATCTTGGCGGGGACTCCCCTGGTGGTCCAGTGGCTAAGATTCCATGCTCCCAATGCAGAGAGCCTGGGCTGGATCCCTGATCAGGGAACTAGATCCTGCATGCCTCAACTGAAGATGGCATGCCACACCTAAGACCTGGTGCAGCCAAATAAGTAAAAATATTTGGTTAAAAAAGACTTCTTTGGTTGGTGAAGAGCTCCTGCACACTGTTGAGGGGGATGGTGGATAACATGCATTTTAAACATAAGGATATTTGTGGAATAGCAGTAAGAAAATTGCAGTTGTGCAGAATTTTCCAAAATGCCGGAGCTGACTTGAGCAGGAAAGCATGCATTGACTGCCCTAGCCAAAGGAGGGACAGAGGAGGGGAGAGGAAACATCGGTTCAAAGAATGTTTGCCTGGGAAATAAATGCTGGTCAGAAAACCTGACATTTGTGATTCTGTTTTGCGTTTACAAATGGCGCTCTTCTTGGGAAAGTAAACCCATGATTGAAAAAGAAAGCGGATGTGTAATGCATGAAAATGCCTTTGTAAATACAAGTCAGGTCTCATTTCTTTGGCTTTTGAAGCAATTGGGGGCTTTTCAACTCTGGAAATTTGTTAAAAAAAATAGGCAGGATAAATGTTTATCTTCTGTGATGTATGTTCATACCATGCCCAGGTTCAAAGTTCTCAACGAGATAACCGCTTCGGGTTCTCTTCATCTCCAGGTGTTGGCAGCGTTAATTGATGGAGACAAACCTGAACTTAAAAGTAAAGGAGTTTACATTACATTCAGAGAAACAGAGAGCTTGAAAGGAGGGCTTCTAGAAAAGTCACCATGCTCCATTGCCTGGAAGCACAAGTAGTGTAATCAGCGTTCAATAGCATTAAGAATGAATGCAGAAACAGGCAGTCCCCTCCTCCTCCCAGATCCTGGGGGTTTCGTGGCTCAAACTCAGCCCCCCCAGTTGGCTTTGTACAGGAAGGGCAGATATGGTAAGATTCTGCATTTCTAAGGAACATATGTTTGGAATTAATCAAACCACATTTGCCCTAGCTGAAGCTGGAGTTCAGGAAAACGTGGACAACCCTGGTGAGATCTGAATTCAGGAGGAAAGGTCATGGGGCCCGTGCTAAAACCCACATTGGAGAAAGCTCATCCCGGCCACTAGGTCACCTGAAGCCCCAGAGCAGATGTGAACCCAAGCTGGCCTCAGACGGCCAACCCCCAGGCCAAAGGGAAGTGACCTTCTTCAGCTAACGGGGAGGGAATGAAAGTGAGAGAGAGCCCGCGGAACACGGACCAGAGAAAAACCAGGTGGGGAGGTGAGCCCATCTGGCTAATTGGTCACAGGCTGTAAATCCACCCTGCCCCCCCAGACCTGCGAGCATCTTTCTTTTAAGCCACATCTGCTGTGGCTCCTGAGAAGGACCTCGGTCTTCAGAGGAGAGGCAGATGGACATTTGTAGGGGTGGACGCACCTCAGTTTTGGGGGGCTTTCCGGTTTGTTTGTTTTTTTCCCCCAACATTTATTTGTTTGGCAGCACTGAGTCTTAGTTGTGGCTCACGGGATCTCTGTCGTGGTGCTGAGACTTAACTGCCTTGCGGCATATGCAGGATCTTAGTTCCCTGACCAGGGATCAACCTGTCCCTGGTACCCTTACTCTGCTGGCTAAGCAGTCACGTATACTGAAATCGGAAGGGTTTTTCCTCTTCCTCTCTCAGGTACCAAGGAAGCTTTTCCAAGCCTATTTCATTGCCTCCTTCAGCCCTGCTTTAAAACGACAAGCTTGTCTGGCATTTTAAGTAGATGAAGAATCTCTCCATTAAACTGAAGTGGCGAGCAGGGTGGCAGGAATGAGATACATCCATCCTTCAGAAGTGTTTTGTCATTAAACCCTCACACCCACCCAATGCAATAGACACTATCATTATCTCCACTTACAAACTAGAACAATTAGGAAATTCATTGAGTTCTTGACAACTTGTGTGCTCTTCTGTATGTGTGTTATGCTTCAGCAAAATTTATGTTTAAGAAAATGAGGCCATTTCAGCCCAAAGAAGTGAAGTAACGAGCCCCCCAAGGTCACCTAACTGGTATTAACCCTGATGTGAGGGTTTGGCCGTCCCATCCATGTCACAGTAGAGTCCACACTGTACATTTCATGGTAAATAATTCACGTAAGTAACTGGTATTTGCAAGCTCTTACACAGCTAATCCTTCATTTTGTCACTTCTTCATTATCTAAGAAATGTCTCTTCTTTCAAGGGGGTTTCAGAGTCTAGTAGGGACAGACTTTTTTTTTTTTTTAAGTCAATAAAGTGTTACAGGGTTCTAAGATATAATCTCTTTATGGATGGGGCACGTCAAGGAGGAAGTGGCCAGGGTAGAAGAGAATGACCTCACGGAAGAGGTTACTTAGAGTGTTGAAAGGTGAATAAGAGGGCCAAGGGGTAGCAAGGTCAAGGCTCCCAGGGTCGGTCTGCTCTGGCCGCCATAACAAAGGGCTGCAGACCGACAGGCTTTAGGCAACTAGAATGTATCATCTCGTGGTTCTGGAGAAAGGAGGTCCAAGGTCACGGTGCCAGCAGAGGTGGCCTCTGGGCAGACCTGTCTCCTGGAGTTGCAGATGGCTGCCTTCTTGCTGTGTCCTCACATGGCCTTTTCTCTGTGAGTGCACAGAGAGAGAGAGTGAAGTCCTCTTCTAAGGACATCAGTTCAGTTCACTTCAGTCCCTCAGTCGTGTCTGACTCTTTGCGACCCCATGGACTGCAGCATACCAGGCTTCCTTGTTCTTCCTGTGTCTAAGGACCTATCAGATTAGGTCCCCACCTATGACCTCACTCAACCTTCATTACGTTCTTCCATTGGTTGGTTGTTGTTCAGTCACTAAGTCATGTCCGACCCCGTGGACTGTAGCATGCCAGGCTTCCCTGTCCATCACCAATTCCCAGAGTGAATTCACCAACTCAAATCCATTGAGTTGATGATGCCATCCAACCATTTCATCCTCTGTCATCCCCTTCTCCTGCCTTCAATCTTTCCCAGCATCAGGGTCTTTTCCAATGAGTTGGCTTTTCGCATCAGGTGGCCAAAGTACTGGAGTTTCAGCTTTAGCATGAGTCCTTCCAATGAATATCCAGGGTGATTTCCTTTAAGACTGACTGGTTTGATCTCTTTGCAGCCTGAGGGACTCTCGAGAGTCAAGCTATCAGACATGCATGTTTGGTTCCACTGTCTGTCAGATTATTTTCATCTGCCTTGAAAATAGTCTCCAGGGAGTTGACTTGCCAGCCAGGTGGAAGGCCTGTGCTTAGGGAGGGGGTCGGCAGCTGTGACCTTTGAATACCTAGCGGTGTCTGAGGACTTAGCACAGGAGCTGAAGAGCATATTCTGAAAAAGGAGCCCAAGGATGGCCAGCTCAGAAGAAAATTCTGCCGTTTTCAAAGGCAGGTCCCCACCAGCCGGGGGTAGTTAGGCGAGGTGATGTTGCAAGCCCTGGTCAACCGAAGCCAGCAGTGAGAGCTGCACTCCCAAGGGGCTCAGTGTGCAAGTGAAAAAGGGGGATTCTCTTTCGGGGGCTGGTGAAAGGAGGAAACCTCATCCTACAGGCCTCACTGGAGCTCAGCCCTTCGCAGGTAGCTCGTGAAACCTCTGAGTGCTTTTTTTCCTCTTTATTTTGTCTGCCATATGATTATTTTCTGAAATCTGTGTCGTGTTATGAAAGAGACAAGTCGAATAAACAGATTCTATTTTCGTCCAGAGCCGTGGCTCCGGCAAGCGTTCCAAGTCTGAACCAGGAGGAGCCCTCTGGGTCCTGCGCGCCTGTTAGTCTCTCTCAGGCCACACGGTGGCGACACACCTAAGCCGCAGGGGTGGGTCTCAAAGTCTGCTGAACAGGGACGCCCCAGCACCCAGCACCAAGGTTGGGAGTGTGTCCCTGACTTTCTCTTGCCCTTGTAAGAGTCATGTTTCAGTGTCCACTTACTTGTCATGTTTTTCCTTTGACCACAAAGAGGAGTTGCCCAGTGGACGGTGGGCAGCATCCATGCCCTGCTGGCCTGGTCCTCCTGGTTTCACACAGCTTCTGCCCGCAGCTCTAAGGCCCATTCCCAGATGCGGGTCCTGGTCCGCTTGGCTGCATCCAGCCTGCACTCCGGAACACACAGACATGTGAGGAGAACAGCTCTGCTTCCCTTTAGTTCAACTAAGGCAAGGCTGGAGGACTGCAAAGAGAACTTTTGCTTGGAAATAGCAGCAAAATATACACAACAGCTTAAATTAGACGGATTAGTTCACGGAGATTGGCTTGCAGACCAAGATTTGGGGATAAAATAGCAAAACAGTGAGCAGTGAAGACCAGCTTGCAAGGCTTGTGGACCATCCAAAGCCACTTTAGGGTCTGAGGATCTCATAGGGCAAACTTAAAGATAGCCCAACTTCTGTCCCAGGGTAGATTTTATTTATAACTTGTAACCTCTGTGTCACAAAGATGTGGAGTAGCTTAGAATAAGACGGGGTGTGCGTCTGTGTCAAGTCTCAAAGCTGTTAAAGGAAGAAATTTAAATAGAATTTACAAGAATGTGCATAGAATTTATCAAACCAATAAACTGAGACCATGTTGAAAGTGCAGGTTGCTTAGTCGTGTCTGACTCTGTGACCCCATGGACTATACAGTCCACGGAATTCTCCAGTGGCTGGAGAATTCCCTTCTCCATTTTCCCAACCCAGGGATCGAACTCAGGTCTCCCGCATTGCAAGCAGAGTCTTTGCCAGCTAAGCCACTAGGGAAGCCCACATTGGAGCCTCAAATTTAGCACCAAGACTAGAATCCAGGGAAACAGAACACAACAAGGGAGACAGGATATGTGACACAAAGACGCCGTCTAATAGGAAAGAAACAAACTTTTTCCCAAGAAAGGCAATCTTGCTCCTGGTACCAAATATTTATCGCTGTAACTGGAGCGTATAATTCAACAGTGATTTTGTAGAGCTCACAGAAGCTCTTCCATTCATTTGATAGCAATATTTTGTTTGGGTTGATACTCCATTTAGATCTGACGAAATCCCTGTCTTCCCGGAATTTGTCTCCACACCCACCATGCTGTGTAACATCCCCTTCTTCTTTATTTATTTGGCTGCGTCAGTGGGATTAGTTGTGGCACGTGGGATCTTGGTTGCGGTGCCTGGACTCCCTAGCTGTGGCTCACAGCCTCCAGAGTGGGAGGACTCAGTAATTACTCTACAGCAGGTGGGATCTTAGTCGCCTGACCAGGGATCAAACCCACGACCCCTGCGTTGTAAGTCTTGCACCTCCCAGGAAGGCTTAGCACAGCCGGACAAGGATATGTTTTCTGGACTGTTCCCCACCTCTCCTTTCCCAAATGGGAGCTTTTGGTAGCATGGTCAAGGTGTTGATCTACAAGTGTATATATGTTGGGCATATGGGAGGTGATTAATTACGAATCATAATATAGAGAACCGTGTGTGGCCTGGATTGAGAAGATGGCCATCAACTGAAAATCCAGGACTTAACAGAGCGGAGCTTCCATGACTGTTCCTCTGTGTCCAGTAGCAGGCTGTGATGCGAAGTTTCTCCGCCTTTGGGGAGGAGGTGAATGCAGTTTGGTTTGCACTTGGGAGAGATGTATTAGGATGCATGAGTTGTTAGGTTATTGCAATTTTTCTCGGGTGTGTGCTTGCTGAGCAGCCCAGGGGAGGCGGTCATGGGCCTGTGCTTCACTTCTCTTCTCTGGAGCCCAATGCCGTGTTTATTCCACGTGGTCCCCATTCCATCCACACTTGGCCCTCGCTTCCTGTGCCACGCCATAGTGGTAGGCATTTCACCCGGACCCCAGCCTGGCGATGAGTCAGAATAACACCTCAACATGGTTTACAAAGACAGATGGTGGTCCAGGGTGCCTTTCCCAACAGAAAAGGGAGACCAGACATCACCTGCCCTGCTAGGCCTCCCACTCTGAAAGGGAAGTCCCCTTTTCCCCCTGTTTCTTCTGGATTTTGCTCCTTGTTCCTAAATAATGTGCTTGTACTAATATTACTTGATTGGATTGCAGTTCTGGGTGTTGTCTGTGAACTTCCTGCCGTGGAAGACGTTGCACTTACTCTTTTCCTCTGTGCCATCAACAGCATTAAATCACAGTTGTTAGTTAAATCACTACTCATTATTTTCATCTCAGCTGTATTAAATTTTTTTTTGGCAGTGATGCCACGGAGCAAACTCAGAATGTATTCATGTTTTTAGCTGAGCCACGTAGCTTACTATAATCAGATTTCCTTTCTTACACACTGTTTCATTCTTCCTCAACTTACTGTTATTTTTTCCTCCTTTGCTGTTCATAATGCTTGCCCTAAATTACTTCAGCGCTGAGAAATCCCTATGGGTATGGTGAAAAGCACATCAAATGACCTATCTTTTTAATGTTTTCCTTGGGGCTCAGCCCTTCTGTAGCTGAAAAATATCTTTATTCTGCTCCTTGCAGTTGAGCGATTGACCACATCTACAGAACTTTAGGTTGGAGGCAGTTTGTGACTGGAATTTTGAAGGCGTTTTTCATTGTCTTCTATCTTGCCTTGTTGATTCTTGAGCCAGGTTGACTGCTGAACTTTGTCACGTGCCCTGTTTTGCTCTCAAGAACTTCCCTTTAGCCTGAGTCATCTGGATTTCACACGGAAGGCCTTCCAGTATGGTCTCCCCTTGTCTAACACTGTTGTGTTGGGTACTCGGCCGACCCTTCAGTTTGGAATTCATTCCTTCAGTTCTGGGCATTTTTCATTATATTAAAGTCTTGATCATTACCCCCTTGTTTTTTTTCCTTTTTCTTTCCTTCTGATATATTCATTAGATGGAAAATGGGCTTTCTCATTTCCTTATTATCAGGTTGGTCAAGAAGTTCATTAGGGTTTTTCATAAGCTATGAAAAAACCCAAATGAATTTTTATGCCAATTCAATATTTTCTCTCCTCTTTTTCCTTTCTTTGCTTTTTGTTCATCTTGGGGATGTTTCTTCAAAACTTTCTCCTGAAATTTCTTTTTTTGCTGCTGTTTTTTAAACTCTCAAGTTTCCTGATTTCGTAAATGTGACTGTGTCCTAGTGTTACAGATACAAAGCATTTTATATTTCTGAGCATATTAATTATTGTTTCTTTGCTATTTTCTTCTGTTCTTTGCATTGTATCTTTTTACTGAATTCTTTTTTCTGTTTTTTTGGGGGGTATGTTTGGAGTCTCATTTTTCTCCTTGGTCAGATATCTAGTGATTCTTGTCTACCCATTAATATTTAAGAATGACGCACTAAGACATCTGAAAGCTCTGTATGCATGGGTGGGGCGTGTAGAGTTGTAGGTCTCACACAAGATTATCAGACAGGGAAGAACCTGTTCCCGGGCTCCCCACATGCTGGTGTCTGTAGGTCTTTTCTCTTTGGTTAGTCCCTTTCTGCTGAGAAGGGGCCCTGTGGTCTCCTGCCTGGTGAATAGAGGCTTAGCTGTTAGTGTCGGGGAGCCTAATATGGGTTCGGGGGGCAGCGTGCTCTCACCCTCCCATGTGAAAATGTGTATTTATCTCCTGTTTTCAGCCTCTCGACTTCTCCCTTCCTCCTCCTGCACCTGTTGCCTCATGTTAAGAACCCCTCTGGTCCCATCCCTCCACTGGCCCTCTTTTCTAAGAGGATAATCCAGAGGTTGGTTGTACAGGGGGATGGAGGGATGTGAGGTAGAGTGGGTCCTCATGTAATCTTTGACCCCGTTTTTGGCTCTGTCTTCAGGAGTACATGGTACTACTATCCCCTAGCCTTGACAGGGGTCTAGCCCCATAGCCACCGTCCTCTTCCCACCCCCATCCCTACTCACTTGTTTGTTTTAGCATCTCCTCTCAGTCCTTCATCACTTGCCCATGTGCTTTCCGTCATCCAACACCGGGTTGATACATCTGATTGGATGTCATTTTCTCCCTTATTATTTTGGATCATGGGTTCATGCCATTTCTCCCCCTAGAGATGGAGTCCTGGGGCAGGGCAGAGGTAGCTGTGGGTGTTTGATTGGCCGCGTTGAACGGAACCAGCCCATCGCACGCCTTGCGCCCTCCAGTCTTCATTACAGCCCCTGCTGTAGGTAGAGGTACTCCCACACTGCAGATAAGGAACCAGGAGTCCCCCACCCCCACCCAGAGGCAAGGCCCTTTGTCAAGGTCACTAGCTAATCAGTCACAGAGCCAAGACTTGGACCCAGGTGTGTCTCTGAAACTCACACTTTTCCATCCACATCACACTTCTGATTCTCCAGGGCTGCTCAAGGATCCCTTCTTAGCACACTGCACAATATCCATCAGGACCACATACCACAGGCAATCCCAAGGGGCCATGTCTTCAGCTCACGGGCCTTTTTTCCCCCTTCTTCCCTTTGTTTCCTGAAGCAATTATTTCTCTATTTCATTTAAAGACCTGGCCTCTGCAGCTGCTGCGGACAGCTTAACGTTGTCTCAAGGTTGAAGACGAGAACCAAGCCGTGAGCTTATGAGCCATCAAACTTGAAAGATGTATTGAGGTGAAATACCACTGCAAAGCCTCCCCACCAAACCTTTTCTTTTTTTTCCCTTAAGTGCCTTTTTTCTTTCCAAAATGAAAAAAAGAACCATTTGTACTATACATGCATAATAAAATCCCTCCAGCTCACACACATAAAAATCTTCGGTTCTGGCGCTGCTCAAGACAAGATTTTTTTGGTAACTGCCCACCCCACCCCAACACAGCAGACAGTATAGTCTTCCGAAGCCAAAATAATTGCGTGTCTTACAGCGATACTTCGAGTCAAAGATCAGCGTATGTGTGTGGGCTTAAACACGTGCCTTTCCTTCTCCCCTCCAGAGAAGAATCCTGTCAAATAACATTGTTTTCATACCGAATATTTAAGTTGCAAATGTGAGCCATGTGGGCAGGGGTTTGAAATCAAGACAACTAAACTGTGAGGTGCTTATGGAGTTCAACCGTTTGCAAGAAACATAGACTGACTTCACGGGGAAGCATGCAAGAGGAGTTTTTCATCCCCTGTATGATCTTGCCTTATTTTTTTCCTTCTTCCTAGCCTTCCCAAGCCCGGTATTTCCCTTGGCATTCTCCAAGAGGTCCGTATAGTTATTGGCAAATGCGAAGCGCAGTGATGCGAGGCTTCCAGAAGTTTGTTGCAGCTTTTCAGCACTGAGCAAATCAGTCACTTTTGAAGGGAAAATGTGAAGGTATTGTTTGTGTTTAAAGTGTTTGTTTTTCTAAGCACAAGTGCCTTAGCAACTGTATGTGAAGACAGGTTTATTTGAGCAGAATTTGTAGTAAACAGGGTGTGTGGTTATGACCCGGCGATGGTACACCGAAGTGTCTCATTTGCGATTTGCAGGCATGCTGTAACCGGCCATGACCTTTCCCAGAGACAGTTTGCCGCTTCGTGTTTCCCAAAGGTGATTCTTGCTTCAGAGGACCAGAGGTCCACCCTTAAGTGTCCTAGATCTGTCCCATATAGGGTCAGGCGGGCACCCTATGGTCCACGGTGCTTTGGACTGAGCCCTGGCCTCCTGGAGGCAGATCTTTGAGAAACAGCCCATCCAGTGTAGATCCAGGAAGCAGTTGGGCCTGGGAAGACCAAGGTGTCCCTGATTCCCCGCTTTGGATTATGAAAGAAAGTGAAAGTGATGTCACTCAGTCGTGTCCGACATTTTGCAACCCCATGGACTGTAGCCCGCCACGCTCCTCCGTTCATGGGATTTTCCAGGCAAGAGTACTGGAGTGGGTTGCCATTTCCTTCTCCAGGGGATCTTCCCGACCCAGGGATCGAACCCAGGTCTCCTGCATTGCAGGCAGACACTCTACCTTCTGAGCCACCGGGGAAGCCCCATTATTTATTTTTTCTTGGCCATACCACATGGCCTGTGGGATCTCAGTTCCCTGACCAGGGACCCTGCATTGGAAGCTCAGAGTCTTAACCACTGGACCGCCAGGGAAGTCCCGTGGATCATGACTTCAGTTTTTCCTGGTTCTGTTATTTTAAGTCCAACCAGAGTCAAGTTTGGCCACTCATCAACAAGCAGAGAGATGTTTCTTATGACCAGATGTCACCTGAGGCACTCACTAAAAATGCAGATTCCCCGGGGGCTTCCCTGGTGGCTAAGTGGTAAAGAATCTTCCTGCCAGTACAGGAGACACACATTCAATCCCTGATCCAGGAAGATCCCACATGCGGAGGGGCAACTAAGCCCAGGTGTCACAAACTATTGAGCCTGTGAGCTGCAACTGCTGAAGGCCACATGCCCTAGAGCCCATGCTCCGCAACAAGAGAAGCCACGGCTATGAGAAGCCCGTGCACCGCAACCAAGAGGAGCCCCCGCTTGCTACAACTAGAGAAAGATTGTGCTTCAACAAAAGACCTAGCACAGCCAAAAAAAAAAAAAAAAGTAAATAAAATTATTTTTAAAAATGCAGATTCCCGAGTCCAGCCCCAGGCTTTACTGAAGCTGGCTGTCCGGATCCTGAGGCCTGGAAATCGACCTTTCCCTCCCAGCTCCAATGACTTCCCCATGCGTCCAGCCCCCGCCCCTGCCCCCATCCACCCGGACCCCATGCTTAGGCAAATCATATTATCCAGGACCATATGTTTTCCTTGTTGATAAGTTTCACATGATGCTATTATTAAAAATACAGATTCTTGGGCCACATCTCAGAACCAGTGAATCAGGATTGTGAGGGTGGAGGGGAAGGGGGGCTGAGAAGCAAGGAGAGTGGAACCTAGTATTCCAGAAAACTTCAGATCCTAAGGTTGCCTGCTGGAAACCATCAAAGGGAGGAAACCAAACCCCATTCGCGCCTTTGAAAGACTTTGCATCTATTAATTAAAGCACAAGACCAATGCGGGGGATTCCCTGGAGGGCCAGTGGTTAGGACTCGACACTTTCACTGTCAAGGTCCAAGTTCAATCCCTGATCAGGGAACTAAGATTCTGCAAGCCACACAGCTCAGCAAAAAAAAAAAAAAAAGTGAATGACTGAGGATAACCCAGGTAACCAGGGTCTTTGGGCCCCTGACAAATCACATCAGAACTTCTCATAAGTTACTTTAACCTGTTCCATTTCTAAGAACTTTTGAAGCTTTCTAATTCTGCTAAGTTGAAGTCAGAATATAAAATCAGCCCTTATTCTGCTGGTTAAAAAATTAGTGGTGGTGGTTTAGTTGCTAAGTCATGTCTGACACTTGGGACCCATGGACTGTAGCCCACCAGGCTCCTCTCTCCATGGTATTTCCCAGACAAAAGTACTGGTGTGGATAGCCATTTCCTACTCCAGGGGATCTTCCCAACCCAGGGATCAAACCTGGGTTTCCTGCATTGCAGGCAGATTTTTTACCTACCGACTGAGCCACCAGGGAAGCCCTAATTAAAAAGTTAGAGGCCCTAATGAAAAGGGTAAAGGCAACTTTAAATTTATTTTCTTTTCACTAATTATTTCAAAAAGTACATTTCATTTGCCTTGATTCTTCAAAAGCAAGTGTTGGTTTTTATGCTTTTGAAGGAAAAAAAATTTTAACACCCGTCCTTTCTGGTATCATTTGAAGTTTTCGACTCCATCTGTATGTAAACCATGAGTGTCTAAGATCCCAAAACTGTGTACCGTTTGTCTGTGTGGCCCCTGGGTGCAGATTGATGCCTTGTGTGTTAAATGACTGCTTCATGGAGGAGAGAAATATATTTTATTTTACTCACTAAGTTGATTTTCTTTAACTAATACTATCACAATTAAGCTTAATCTCTGTTTCTTTGGTGAGGCCTCTGACATGTGGTTGATCATTGGCTTATTAATTTGAAGATTTATGGGCGGGAAAATGCTGATTTTTCTTTTTATTTTTATTTTTTAAATGTAAAACTGAGAGACAAAACATACAATTGTACATACCTGAAAAAGAGATGTCCAGATCCCCTATATCCTGCTGGGGAAATTTCATTGCATAAATGGGTTACTATTCGTTGATGGAAAAATTAAGTTAACTGGAATCCCCAATTCACCAATCGTGCCAGTTAACTGAGGTATTAGTGTCCTGGGTAAGCTCTCAGAGCTATTAAATTAAATGGTCATGACATGAAACCTCAGAAAAGTCTCATTGTGTCTACAAAGATTGTGTACAGGTGTTGCTAGCCTGCTTTAGAATAAGAAAAGGCTTCAGTATTCTCAAAAATCATTTCCTCTCCTGAGGGAGTGCACCATAGTTTAAAAAAAAAAAGCTTTTTCCAGTGTGGTAATTGCAGGCTTTCTGCTTCAAAAGAAAAAAATCCTTGAATATTATTCAAGTTAGTTTCCATCAGGCTTTTCTGAATAGATGATAATACTTTGGTGTTTGATTAATAAATTCCAGAAAATGAACTGGAATCCCTACAGACAGAAGTTGTGGGAAACATCTAGTTGCTTAAGAACATTGTTTTTCATTTCAAAAGATGCTTACAGTTTAAGCTCAGGAAGTAAAAAGGGTATCTTCCATCTATTGGAAAAGCTCTACGTTCGAGTACTTTTCTCGGGTTTGTACTCTGACCCCATGAAATGAAAACCCTGAGAATTCTGTTTGAAACACAGAAAGTTGACTGTTGATCAAAAGGAAAAAGCCTCCTTCATTTAAGGAAAGACATTTCTAATTATCTACAGCCTCTTGTCAGAGTAAAAGATATTATTTGATGGTGGAGGGTTCAGAAGTTACTACAGGCAGTCCTGAGGGCTCCACAAAATACATTCTCTCAGATGCTGATAGCCTGGAGTCACATTCCATTTGGGGGGGGTCTGTCCCTGTGAACCCCCGTTTTTCCTATACCTGTCTGATTTCCTGGACTGCCTTATCCTCCAGCATCCCTAGCGAGGCTCTGCAACAAGCACCTAAGGTCTCTCGCTTCCACCTGTGCTGGTGGGTGTCTTAGACATCCAGTAGGTACATACGGTTCTTCGTTTGGTTGAAGGAAGGCAGATTCATCCCCGGAAAGCCACTGTCTCATTTCACATATTTGAATTTGCAGATTCAACTCTTGGCTCTCAGAATCCCTCTTTCAGCTGGGTAGGCTGCCACAGGTGAGCCAGGGAAGCTCAATTCTGCTTCTCTTGCCGAGAGAGGTTGACCAGAGGCGTGTGGAATAGAGGAGACCGCCAGCTTTCCTCTGGCTGACCTTTCCCCACTCTCTGATCAACAGCTCAGTCTAAGGATCAGGGTACATGGGGGATCCTTATAAGTTAAGAAAACAGACACCTGGAGACACTGTTTCATTAATGAAAAAGGATGGCTTCCAATTACATGCCTTTCTGTTGAAACTTTCTTACCAGACAGTAAAACAGTGTCATGTTTGGAGGAAATCAGGGAGTGAATGCATGTAGCCTAGGATGTCAAAGAGGAGGGATTCTGGTAAGAAAATATCATCAGGGACCAACCAAAATATTATCACATGTACAAGAACATAAAGTGAGTATCTGGGAGTCTTGGGAGAGAAGGGAGGAGAGAAAATGGGGAGGCGGTGTGGGGCGTAGCTTCTAAGAGGAGCATGGAGCATGGGCAGGATTCCCCAAGGGCCTTGCAGGGTGGGGGTCTCTATCAGCCATCTGCTAGACCAGTACCCCAGCCCTTTACCACTCTGACAACCACTCCAACAAGCCATGCCTGCTTCACACTTGGGATCCTTAAAGTAGATTGTTGGCTGCCTCCAAACCCCCACCAAAATAGGAAAATTTCCCCAATGGCTGGCTAGCCCAACAGACAAGTTTTATATAATCCCAGTGGAAGAAAAGCAAATACCAGGCTGTCAAAACTTGCTCGAAATAAAACCCAAAATGTCCAGAGTCAGGCTCGTGATCTTCTCCAGCCCTGCTCTTCTTTCTTTATTTGCTGATTTGATGAGCAAGACCACCAAGCACTCGGTTTTTCCAGCCAAATCCTCAGGAGTCGTTTCTGGCTTTCCCCTTGCTCTCGGCCCCTGCTTCCATTCCGATGCCCATCCCTGTGGATCCTGCTTCCTGAGTGGCTCTGAAAAAGCCCCGCGGGTTTCCTCCAGGTGCCTGCCATCTTCTGGGTCCCTCCTGGCATCTCCTGACCCGACTCCCTGTCTCCCTTCCAACCCACCCTCCTCACAGAAGCCAGGGCATTCTTGGGGAAAGCATGAATTTGCTTTTAACAACCTTTTTCCTCTTTGCCACCATTTCTCTCTGCGGAAACCTGTCCGACACCTGTCCGCTTGGTGACAACACTCAAGGCCCTCTGTAACCTACTCTCCTCCTTATCCCTGCGCACACATGTGCACATATGCATGCATACACATGTACACACATACAAGCACACGTGTGCACGAGTATGTGGATACCCATGCATGCGTGCATACACACATACACACATGCGCGCACACACACACACAGCTCTGTGGCAGCAAAGGTCCAGTGGTGAGTGTTTGTGTCTCCACACCGATTGTCTTAGACGTATTTCATTTTATTCACCTCTCTAGGCTCTGGTTTCCTTATCTGCAGAATACGGGGATCTCCCTGGCAGAGGCACAGTCAGATTCCCGCACCCCCGTGGCAGTTTTCATTACAGCTGAGTTCAGTGTTTCTGCTGGTTTGGAGAGCAGGGACTTGTGCCCAGTGTGGGATCCTCCCGTCCAGGCATGTGAGTCTGGCTGTCTTTTTCTTCAGACTTATTCATCAATGTCCCTTCAGTATTATGGCATTTTCAAACTATCAGTGCTGCCCATTTTTATTAAGTTCTTTGTTCTCTGTTTATTAGCTTAGTTATGAGTCAGATTTTTTCATTATGTTTTCTAATGGCTTGTGACCAGTTCATTAAGAAAGGGTTTGTAGCATTCTGTTTGTTAACCACCCTCTTTACTTCAGTTCATATAGGTTTTTCTGTTGACTGTTCAGTTATTTGCAGGTTAGATGTTCTCATTTTCTGCAAGCAGTAATTGTCTCCTTTAGTTCTTGAAGAGAAACCAAGGACTAGATACGGTTAGGCTTTGAATTCAGTTAAGAGGAGGGTTGACTTGAGCAGCAGAGGGCAACTGTTGACCCTTGGTGGTCCTGGAACAGGAAGACAGAGTTGTCCATAGTAGGTTCATCTTGAACCAGGCAACTGGCAGTGGAAGCAGAGAAGGTGGTTCGGAAGGTGTGTTGTTGGTATTCTTAGGACCTCCTGTACCTCTGTACAGTCTTCAGTTCAGTCACTCAGTCGTGTCCTGACTCTGCGACCCCATGGACTGCAGCACGCCAGGCTTCCCTGTCCATCACCAACTCCCGGAGCTAACTCAATGTCCTGTCGATAGAGTCAGTGATGCCATCCAACCATACATCTGTACAGTCTTAATGTTACTGCAAAGTTTTGACCATGACTGTTGAAATTGGTGAAACCCAGGTTCATATCCAAGGCCCAACACAAAAGAACTTTGAAACCTTAGGTAAATTGCTTCACTTCTCTGAGCTTCGGGTTCCGTCACCGACATGACATCATCATTGTCACGATCATACTGTCGGTTTGCAGGGTTGTTACGGGGCTTCGAGATGATGTACGGAAGACGGTGAGCAGAGTGCCCAGCACGTGGTACACTCTCAGCTTCTCTCGTGACTGAATCCTAACTTCTAGGTCGCCAGGAGGAGGCACTCCATCAAAGCAGCTCTGATCATAGCCCCTTGTTTGTCTCCTTCGCACTTACCCGTGATTTGTGATTGTCATATTGTGTGGTAATTGGGATCTCTCTCTTATTAGCATGGCAGTTCCTTGGGGCGAGGGGTCACATCCATCTTGTCTGTGGTTGCAGTCCCAGCCTCTGATGTTGTACCCGGCACAGGGTTGGTTAGTGATGGATGGAGGATGCCTGGCTTCTCCTCTGCCCAGCGTAGACCCCATCCTGACCCATGTACATCCTGCCCTCAGTGACCTTCCCTAGCTCTCATCTCTGGCTCTTCCTTCTCTCCTGGCTCCACCCTGTGCTCCAGAAAGCTCCATGATTTCTCATTGGAGACACGTGATTAGGGACGTTCTCCAGAGTGACAAGGACATTAACCGGAAAAGAGTTTGCTCTTCATTCACCTTCAGTCATGAAGACATTGGTCCTGATTATACCTGCAGACCCTGAGAATCTGGACTTGAAAAGGGGGTGGATGTTAAAAGGTGACTCTGACAAAAACCAGTTTTGTTCATGTCTTAGTTATCCCGCTGATGGCCTAAAAAGTCTGATTCCACAGGTGACAGAAAGCCTCCCTGCCATCTTGCTGATGACCCAAAATGTTGAAACTAGAAATGTATTCCTTCCATCCAACTCTGTCATTTAAAGTGCATATATCTGTAGCACGACACACATGGTAATTAAACCTTTGTTCTTCGGGAGATCTTTAGGGCTTCCCTGGTGGCTCAGAGGGTAAAGTGTCTGCCTGCAATGTGGGAGACCTGGGTTCGATCCCTGGGTCGGGAAGATCCCCTGGAGAAGGAAGTGGTAACCCACTCCAGGACTCTTGCCTGGAAAATTCCATGGACAGAGGAGCCTAGTAGGCTATAGTCTATGGGGTCGCAAAGAGTCGGTTACAACAGAGCGACTTCACTTTCTTTCTTTCTTTCTTTGGTTGGAGACAAAACTAGAATCACTCACGTTATCACAGTAATAAGCTCAGATGGGTTTATCCTAAGGACCTGGTTACTGTTGTTAGGGAACATGGTGGACCTGGGGAGCACAGCAGACCTGGGGAGCCTGCATTGCTCCCAATTCCCTGGTTTAGCTCCAGAACAAAGAACCTATTTACCCAACTCAGCCTCATGTGCTGGGCTGAGATGGGCCAGGTGGGCTGGCTGATCTCTCTGTGTGCCCCCGTCACCGTGGCTTGATGGGCAGCGTCATGGGGTATAAATGGCCACTGTCTTGGGCCACCCTCCACCAGAGCCTTTGTCTAAACAGATCCCACTGGAAGGGGCTATTGAAACACCAGGAAACGTGTCTGGTAAATGCTTAAGAAGAGGAAAAGGCAGTGTTTATTGTGCACTTAAGGTATTACAGATTCTGTTTCTAGGACATTTTATACAGTACTCTTATCAGTTTACAGATGAGACCAAGACAGGTTAAACAGCTTGCCCATAGTCACACAGACGGGAAGTGGAGTGGCCAGAATTTGAACCCAAGCAGTGTGGCTCTAGAGCCTTCCATGTCACTGTCACCGTGGGTAAAGACAAGGCGACAGGGCGCATAAACAGGGAAGGGTGGGGAGGGCAGAGCAACCAGGGAGAGGACACGAGGGGAGGGAGATGGGGAGCACTGGTGGGCCCATGTCGTGGGGCCTCTACTGAGTGACGGTGGAGGGGTTCAACCCGGGGGTCAGTGCCGAGAGAAGAGGCCCCTGCGATGCTTGTGGGAAAGAGTGGGCACCCTGGGGTCTGGGTCAGCCACTCAGCCCTTATACGCTGGAGTAAGAGGAGGTCTGATCATCAGAAGCTGAAGAAGTGAACCACTGACTGTAGTAGTTAAGTGATGACGATTTGGGTGGTTCCTGACCCAGGGACCTTGAAAATAAATTGTTGTGCTTTAGAGGGACTTTGTTTAAACAATGTGGATCTTACCCATAAATTCGGTTGCTTTCCCTTTGGGCACTTACTGGTAGAAGTGACGAACAAAAGTCAAGCTGGTGTCAGAACCCTTCTAGAATGTTGGTCAAGACCTTCACCACCACCCTGTCCAGCAAATGGGTGACATGTCTGAACAGGAATGCGTGTCTGTCCTATAACCTAGTTAGGCTGAAATGCAAAATGGGAGGGTGGCGAAGTGACATCCGTTGGCAAGTTGGACAATTTTAATGAGAAAAGTTACTTGCCTGCCCGATTTTCTGGCACCAGAGTCTCACGTGCGGTTACTCACAGTCATTTCCCCAGAAGCAAGGTGAGACCGTGATGATGGACGTGTGGGCTGTGACTCAGTTACTCTGATCTTCCATTTGATACCCGAGTTCGGCCTGGACAGAAGAACAGCATCTTATATCCAGAAAGCTGCTCAAGGGGACCACTTGGAGCCAATGGCAGAGGCTGCCCCAGGACCCACAGGCCTGGAGCCGCTACCTTGAGGTCCAGGCCTGGTAACCCCTGCTGGCTCCGGGGCGAGGATGACCCGCCAAGGTTTCCAGAGTGAGATGCGGGCTGAGCAGGGCCTCGCCAGAGCAGAGGCCTCAGGCCAGTAACACAACTAGCCAACAGCCTGTGCCAGCCTCCGCGTTTGTTTAAATAAAATTTGAAATAGTCAGAGAGCTCTTAAGCCAGAGTCTGCCTCTGTGAGGAAAAGTCAGACTGTGTACACCTGCCTAACACCACGCAGCGTGACCCAGGAGGAGTTCCGGTCTCCCCCGCCGCCCCACCAGGAGCAGCGGCATCCCAGAGAGACCTCAGGCTGTGTGTGGCCTGGCGTGGTCCTTGCTGGTGGGGAGAAGGGGCACCCTGAGGTGGCCACCAGAGTTAGCACCCAGTGCCCAGGCCGCCTTCGTCACACTGCCTGCCCAGGCCCAGCCCCACCCCCACATCAGGGCTTGCACACACACCCCCACCACCACACACACACACACACACACACACACACTGGAGCCTGTAGAGGGGTTGCTGGTTAGCAGAGACTGGAGCTCGGGGGTGTGGGAAGGGGGGACTGCTACCTCTCCGTTCCAAGATGACCTTTTTTTAGACCCAGAAGGGGAAACTGGGCTCCAGTCACCTTTATCCGAGGCACTCGGAGTGCTTCCCACGTATCTCGTTTATCCTCACGACACCCCTGAGAGGTACGTTTGTTTGAGATTTCTACACAGTTATGATTATGCCTATAGACTGGAGTTCCTGACTCCGCGTCATTCTAAACCCAGAGTCTCATCTCATCTCACTTTTCCTAACACAGCTAAACCCTTTGGGGAATGAAACGTCTCAGGCCTTAGCCTAGTCAAAGGGTGATTTCCACCCCCCCTCCCCTTCCTTCTTTTTTCTGTTGTTGTTAAGTTTGATTTATTACTTTGCCTTCTAGCCAGGCTCGATGGATGGTCAGAATATTATAAATAATGTGGATTGAAAAGATTGTGCTGAAATGTTTATTGCATTCTTAGAAAGAGAACAGGAGATGGCGTGGAGAGCGTGGCCGTGGGGAAGGAGGGGCGTGGGGGGTTGGGGGGAGGCAAGTCTCGCCCCGAGGCCATGTCGGTGGGTCCATAAAAGACAGCACTCGGAAAGGAAGGCTCATATATTGCAGCCCCACAATCAAGAATGCAGGAGTGTTCCAGCGGGTGTAAAGAATATACTTCAAGAATGCCAGGACCATAAGGAACTAATCATTAGCCATCCCCCATCTCGTTTCCCCACCCACAGTGCTCGAAGGAGACGGCTAAAGGAGTGGCCGCCATGCTTTATGACTGGCTCCCCAGCATCCTGGCTTTGGGGAACTCTCTGGGATGGGGCGGCCGTGTGTGTGTGTGTGTGTGTGAGCAAGTGCCTCCTTTGACTGACCCAGCACCCAGCGCTTTAGCATCGTGAATCTCTGTTCTTTGGGTGCACCACTAGAAATGCACATATTCTCCAGGATCAGCACCCCCACCCACGTACACGGTGTGGGAAGTAAATGTCACATTGGCCCACTGGCAATCAGTCATCACCTGTGAAGCTGGAATCACACCAGGCTCTTCTTCCTCTCTTAGGGCCTTCCTTCTGGAAGGAAGAAGGGTCAAAGTTCCTTAGCAGCTAAGGCCACCTGGGTCAGCCTGATGCTTGATGGAAAAGTCTGGCAACCCAGTGGAGACGGTTCTCTGTTGTTCATTCACTAAGTCATGTCCGACTCTTTGTGACCCTGTGGACTGTAGCACACCAGGCTCCTCTGTCCTCCGTTCTCTCCTGGAGTTTGCTCAAATTCATGTGTGTTGAGGCATTGCTTCTGTCCAACCATCTCATCCTCTGCCACCCCCTTCTCCTTTTCCCTTCAATCTTTCTCAGTCTTTCTCAGCATCAGGGTCTTTTCCAATGAGTCAGCTCTTCGCATCAGGTAGCCAAAGGACTGGAGTTTCAGCTTCAGCATCAGTCCTTCCAATGAATAGTCAGGGTTGATTTTCTTTAGGATTGACTGATGTGATCTCCTTGCAGTCCAAGGGACTCTCAAGTGTCTTCTCCAACACCACAGTTTGAAAGCCTCCATTCTTCATCACTCAGCCTTCTTTATGGCCCAACTCTTACGTTTGTACATGACTACCAGAAAAACCATAGCATTGGTTCTTTGAGTCATTCTTTATTCTAAGCAGGGGTCATCTTTGGGCCACTCTAGGTGTTGGTTTGGTCCTGCAGATCTCAGAACATGGCTCTCTCAGTCAAGAGGAAAGGAGGCCGAGGTGATATTGATGTGGGTCTGGGGGCAGGTGGGACTGGTGTGTCAGATACAGGCTGCTTGCCTTCCTCACTGTGTGTATCGTCAGCTGGGACGGCAACTTTCTTCCTGGCTGGGGACCCCGAGCATCATCTATCTAGTACCCAGAGAAAGCTGTGGCTCTTCTTGTGCTGTTAACAGATTCTATTTGATCTTGTGGTGTGGAGAACCACCAGCGAGCTTTGATCCTGACCTCTAATCCAGTGGTTCTCAAACGTAAGCGCCAGAAGGATCACGAGCAGGGCTTGTTAACACCCAGCTTCTGGGAGGCCCCTCCACCCCCAGAGACCCAGACTCAGTAGGCATGAGTGGGGCCCTTGAAACTGCATTTCTAACCAGCTCTCAGGTGATGCTCCTGAGACCACACCATGAGCAGTACTGCTCTGAACCATAAGCATAGCGTTGGTAGCATCAGGTAGTTTTCGGTAATAACCTTCTCAGGAATATCAGCAAATGGCAACTGAATAAAAATTCCAGGGAATGAAGGAAATGTAAACAGGAACTGTTCAATGTGATACAAAGAGGGTCCCTTGGCTGAAAATTCTGTGTCTGAATTGTGTGTTAGAAGGAAGCCCATGAGCAAAAATCCTAGCATTTCACCAAAATTTAACTGTTCATTTACCTGAAAGATATATAGAATCTGTTCTCTCCTAGGATTTGATACCAGGTCACTAACCACTAATGGGCAATGTATTGATTTTGAATTTGGCAACACCAACTTACTTTACCTGTACCCACTTATAGTTTTTCAGAGCCAATATTTTATGATAACCTCTTTTATTGATAGTTTATGCTCTTTCATACTGTTCATGGGGTTCTCAAGGCAAGAATACTGAAGTGGGTTGCCATTCCCTTCGCCAGTGGACCACATTTTGTCAGAACTCTCCACCATGACCCATACATCTTGGGTGGCCCTACACAGCATGGCTCATAGTTTCATTGAGTTAGACAAGGCTGTGGTCCATGTGATTGGTTTGATTAGTTGTGAGAGTTGGACTATAAGAAAGCTGAGTGCTGAAGAATTAATGCTTTTGAATTGTGGTGTTGGAGGAGACTTGAGAGTCCCTTGGACTGCACGGAGATCAAACCAGGCCATTGTAAAGGAAATCAGTCCTGAGTATTCATTGGAAGGACTGATGCTGAAGCTGAAGCTCCAATATTTTGGCCACCTGATGCAAAGAACAGACTCATTGGAAAAGACCTTGATGCTGGGAAAGATTGAAGGCAGGAGGAGAAGGGTTCAACAGAGGATGAGATGGTTAGATGGCATCACTAACTCGATGGACATGAATTTGAGCAAGCTGCTGCAGTTGGTGATGGACAGGGAAGCCTGGCGTGCTACAGTCCAAGGGGTCACAAGGATCAGACACAACTGAGCAAATGAACTGAACTGATGCTCTTTCATGTGTTCACTCATTCATTTATTTCCACATACATTGATCACTTATTATGCGCCAAGTGCTGTCCCAGAAGCTAAAATATCCACACGAACTACTACCAAGTTATAATGCATTTGAAATCCATACTGTTGTTGTTTAGTCAGTAAGTCCTGTCCCTCTCTTTCACAACCCCATGGGCTGTAGCCAGCCAGGCTCCTCTGTCCATGTGATTTCCCAGGCAGGAATATTGGAGTGGGTTGCCATTTCCTTCTCCAGGGGATCCTCCCAACCCAGGAATCCAACCTGCGTCTCCTGCATTGGCAGGCAGATTCTTTACCCCTGAGCCACCAAGGAAGCCCGAAATCCATTCTACTGACTCTTAATATCCCAAACAGTATTTGAATCTAAACAAAGAGTTGCTATTTAATCAACCAAAACAAAAATACGTATGTATTGAACAGACATTAAGTGACATCTGTCCTGGTCACCTGTGGATAACATGTTAGAGACACAGACACGGAAACACAAGGTCTGCCCTCTCAAAGAATTTTCTGGCCATTAGGGAAGTAAAGCCTGAACCCAGTCAGTCATTAATTTCCCCAAGTGTTAAGTCAGTTTCTCTTTCGTGCATGTTCGGTATGCAGAACCCGCCCAGAAAAAGTGGTTCAGAGACTGCCTTGGGCACATGGGAGGAGGTGTCCCTGGGGCAGGGGATGTTTTTGAGCTGAGACCCCAAGCCAGTGTCCTGGTGCTGGCTGTAGAAGCTGGCAGGGGGCTCAGAATTGGTGCAAACAGTCCCTGCCAAGGCGCCAAGGTGTGAGAGAGGGTACATCTGAGTGAGAGGCTGGGGTGGGAAAGCTGGATTGTTTCTTTGGGACTGTGTCAGAATTCCACTTTTTGTATTTTGCTTTGAAATGATTTCTGAAATATCTGACAGACCATTTTTCCATGTAAGCCAACAGATATTTCAAAGCCAAACCTGACATCCTGAAATCGTCTCTTCGACTTTTTTTCAGGGGAGTGGAAGAGGAGACGTTAGTGACGTCATTTTAATATTATCCTCAGACACCTGTATCATCTGCCTTCACAGCTCACATCTGAAAGGCAGACTCTCCATGTGTTTTGCACAGCGTGTCAGAGGCAAACCCCCATCATCAACTTGAACAGGCTCATAACATGTGACCCCTGACACCCCTTGGCCATCAGCGTGCCTTTCTGTGACTGTGCTTCTGTGGTCTCTTTAAGCCCCTTACACACTGACCACCTTCAGAGGCAGGAGGAGGACGAGGACGTCTTCCTAGGTCGCCTTATCCTTGAAAGTTCCTTGGGCCACGTGTCGTAGGCCAGCACTGCAGGCCAGCCCTTCGCTCGGGCTGGTTCCCCATCTTTGAGCTCTGCTGAGTGGACCCCTGAGCCTCAGAGATATCTGTTCATTTCTTCTTGTCAGTAGAATCCTTGCTCAACAGTTTTTAGGCTACCGTATTCTAGAACATCTGATTGGAGATCTCACCCATTTGGGTATTTTTTTTTTTTTTCAGTCAGCTCTTTGGTGACATCATTTACCCTGAGCACCTGTCAGAGCCACACTGGGGCTTGGAGGGATCAGTGTCCACCCTGAGTGTCCACATAGGAACCCACGCTCTGCTGCTTCACTAGTTGGTGCTGCCGAAAGGGCACCTTCCCTCTGTGAAGGTCAGGGTTAATGGATCCTCGCTGTTCATAGAAGGATGTCTTTGTGGGTAGTGAAGAGCCTTAGAGAATGTCGTTTTGGAGGGGGCGTCGTTGCAGGGGTCCACACAAGATGGGCACCTTCACTCCACAGCATGAATAATCCTGTGGTGAGACCATGCGTGGGGTGTGCGCTCTGCAGCCTGACCCGTCAAGGGTTTCCTTTACTGAACTGCAAGCCTGCTGCTGCTCTGAGAAAGGGGCCCTTTTCCATGACCCAGTGCAGAGCAGCTTCTAAATCTTTGTGATCCTCCCCCAACCCATCTTGACGGTGCCCAAGGGCTCACAACTCTCTGCACTGCTCACAGGAAGCTAGCCCCTCATCAGGGTGCTGGAAGGTTGTCAGTCCATCCTTGCAGCCAAGCATCTCACTGCAGCGGTGTCATTAAATTCGTGTCCGAAAGCAGAAAGAGGAGGCCATCGGGGCCCTCCGGGTAGAAGATTGCATGTCCTTTCTGATGGAGCAAATATGAATTGCATTTATTGATGTGCTCTTAATTTATGATACATTAAGAAGTGTATTTTAATTTTTGTACATACTGGCATACAGGCTGTTGGAGAATTTTGCATGAGCATGAATTTCAGAATCTGTTTTCCTGGTAGAGTCTTTGAGGAGTGACAGAGAAGATTTTCAAGAACAGTGTGGCAGTCGTATCTGGGTTGCTCTGAGTGGTCACACCTGAGGGCAGGTGGCTGGCCACATACCCCTCACAGGACCCTTTCTCCTGGGTGTTGGTGGTGTAGCTGGAGGGGGCTAGGCAGCATTGGAGGCTTCAGGGGGTCACAGATCAAAGTGTCTTTGGTTAAGGAGGCTTAAGATGGGGGACGGATCAAAGTGTCTCCTGGCCAAAGGTTGAGGGCCCTGAGTGCCGCGTTCGTAGCCACACCGGCTACAGGAGGTGGCAACAGCAGCCACTGTCAGGCAAGTACGTGCCGTGGGCCAGGTCATGTGCTCAGTGCCAGGCCTTTTACCTCGTGGCATCTCCCTGTCAACCGTGGGAGTTCAGGGTTAGAATTCTCCCGATTTGGGGCTCAGAGGATTGGTTCCTTCCCCGAGTGACAGAGTTGTGATTTGAATACGAGCCATCTGGCATCTCCACCCACGGTGCAGCTCTGGCTCTTCTGCTCTGCGGCCTCCCAAGGAGGGAAGGCGTGTGTCCACACCCGTCCCCCATCCCTCTGCTGCACGTTTGGGAAGTGCCACGTCCGGTGCTGGGAGGTGGTGGGACAGAGAACTTGCAGTCACTTAATGGCTATGGCTCGAAAGCCAGAGTGACCTCCGGCTCACAGTAGGGCTCATTGGGCTGCCTCGGTGATGGGGACGGGCTGCACAGACAAGCTGAGGGACCAGGCATCGTTCTGGTTCTCTGGTAAAAGACTCGGCTCTTCAAGTGAGAGGACCACTCCTGGCTGCTCACCCCAGCCCTCATTTTTTCTTTTCTCCCACAGCTCTTAGCGTTTATCCTTCTTCTGTCCTCCCCACTGTGGCTCTTGGTTATATATAGTCCCTGTCACCTTGGAGGCGACAGAGGAAAACAGAGATTAGGTGGGGGGCCAGTATGACTTCCAAGATGACAGAGGGACCCAAAGTACCAGGAACGCGCTAACCAGTCCCACATCAGCTGAAACGCATTTACCCAAATTCGCCCAAACTTTGGGTGACGTCTTGTGTCTGCTCTGTCATCTGACTTCTACCTCCACCCCACACACCCGCCCCCTGCCCCTGCCCCACTTCCTCTCGACTGAAGCCCCCAGCTTGTGGCCAGCACTCTGTAAAGTGAGAGGCCCCTGGTCAAGGCAACAGCCCTCAGTTTAAGAAGCACACTTTTCACCAGGGCATGGAACTGCAAACCCAGCCACCCGAGGACACACGGCCTGTATCCCCGCAGGCCAAGCGGCCCCGGAGTGTGCGGGCCAGGGTCCCCCTGCATTGGCCAGGGCTGGCCCCCACTGGCAAGTCCTTCCTCTCTGGCCCACCTTTTCTACACTCCATAATAAGTCCCCCTTCTGTTTCCACTTGTCATTACATCACCCTTCATTCCAGCAAACTCTCGTCATGTGTTATTTCTAAGCTTACATATTATTAGCATTCAAGGATGGCAGTTCTCTGATGCCTTGTAGGAAGGCACCCTAATTTCACCCGCAGTGTGTTTCCAGGTCCCGCTGTGGGGCGACCGGATTCTGGAAAGAATTAGTGCCCCCTCCCCTCCACATGCCCCTGGAACTTGAGTAAGAGGAGAGCATGCTTCAGACCAACCCCCGCCCACAAGCTGCACACTAGGACGACACAGGCTATGTTCGCTCCTCTTTATTATTCCCCATCTGGCACACGATTTGGCTTCCCTGGTGGCCCAGCAGTAAAGAATCTGCCTGCCAATTCAGGAGACGGGAGTTCAATCCCTGGGTCAGGAAGATCCCCTGGAGAAAGGAATGGCAACCCATTCCAGTGTCCTTGCCTGGGAAATCCCATGGACAGAGGAGCCTGGCGGGCTACAGTCTATGGGGTCACAAAGAGTCGGACTTGTCTGAGCAACCACAAAAGCACATGGTTTACTTATTTTGGGTTTTGTCTGTTTTCATCCGCTGCACCCCCAACACACACACACACACACACACACAAATAACAACTTGGTGAGGCAAGTGATTTGTCTGTTTTGCTTATTGCTGATATAACCAGTGCCTAGAATGGTGCCTGGTGCCCTGGACATGTTCTGTCGATGTTTGTGAAATAAATCAGAAGCCGAGAGAGAGAGAACCCAGAGGGTATCGGCGCTGTTTCTGCATTCCCAACCACACTGGCAGTGGGGACCATCTGTTTCATTTCTGGATTAAACACTGATTGAGCGACTCCATGTGAATGTGTGTTTAAGAATCTACATGCCCAACAGCGCCAACGGCACTGGTGGCTCGT